>NC_141208.1:4500000-5700000 GCF_054491065.1 Syngnathus leptorhynchus
ATTTCCATGCATGTTTGCACTCTGGTAGTTCTCATTAAATTGGCGGCGGCGACTCCCCTCCCCACTCCACTCTAGTGCCCCCCCTTCCTCACACCCTGTCCCAGGGGCCCTGGCAGTTTAAAGAGCGCACTTTACGAGCGCCGCAGGAGGTCGACCGCGCGGCCCCAGTCGTGGCGACGCACGAGCCCCGGCGCTCATTTGGAGGCGCGGCGCGATCACGTCCGCCTCGGTCGTGAAGCACGATGAAGTAACGTCACACGCAAAAGTGTGCCTAGAGTGCAAGGTTATTTTGGTTCACAAAAACTAACAATAACTGCAAAAAAAAGTACATTTTACATTTATAAAACTAACGAAAAGTTACGATAATGATAGCAAATTTTTTCCTTTGTTTTTATTTTGGGCAATTCATTTAATACCTGAGGATCGGGCTTGATTTTAAATGGAGGTAGCGGCTTTTGTAGTGTAGTGTATTTTTACGTATAGAAAGCAATACTTATAGCCAGCTCTCATTAGATGCACCAAATATTGTGGCCAGCGATCAGAAAATATGATTGAGATGCATCGGCAGTCTTCCATCATGCCGTCCGGCCGGCGCCTGTTCACCAATCAATGGCTGCTCCTTTTGTGGACCTAAATGAAGCCCCGTCACTCCATTATCCTTGGTGAAGGTTGCAGGTTAACACCAAACGGGACGGCGACGGGATGCAAAAAAGCTTCAGATTGATGACACGGCCCAAAATGAATACGTCTTAGCCCGCGTAACCATTTCCATATTATTTAGAGAATGCGCTCATTTGTAAAGCTATTGTGCCGAGCCGCACGCACACGTCGCAACAGCTCTTGAATATTGAGCGACGATTTTTTGATTAAATTTTTTTTTTTTTTTTTTTTAAAGGTGCCATTCTTAATGCGCTGCATGCTTGTTTAGACGCCGCTGTTCTTGTTACGCTTCAATCTTTGGTGATGAATAAAAACCAAGGGGGCTCAAAGACATATCCTAAGTGTTCCGACACTTTTAACAACTAAGGCTGGTTAGTGCCCGCTTTGGGCGACTTGTTCAGAACATATTCGAATGCTATGCGTTCAGAATATTCTTTTGAATTGATTTTTTTTCCCCCCAATATATAAATAGAAATATTCATAATGGGGTTATATTCATTTGCTTTTAATTGACAAGGATGCTTATCTAATCTTTTTTTTAAAGATAAATAATGGACTTGAGCCCAAATAGGAATGAATACCTTTAACATACTTGTTTCCTATAGCATACTGAAGTATTAAGTTAGGAAATTGATGCACAACCTTTTTTTTTTTCCTCTCGTGTTTTTTTGCGCCGGGCCTCCCGATGTGAAGGTGATGGCATGTTCGAGGGGTTTGATTTTGACGGCGGGCCATAATGAAGTTTGACATTTAGTTTGGAGAGAGCAGCGGAGCGCGATCAGGCCTTGATTAGCACACTCTAATTGAGGATAATAAGGGGGAGGCGGTGATTGTTTCTAATTTTTGCCATTAATTGCAACCGTTTGATTGAGGACAGGCAGGGCTGCCGTGTCAAGGGGCCCGACGGAATCACAGCGTTCGGCGCACGCGGCCTCTTGAATAACAATCAAATTACTTCTCCGGTTATGTATTTGCGATATGATCCCGCACTTGTTGAGAAGACAGAAATGGAGACGTTTTCGAAAACGTGGATGGCTGTTGCTTACCAGCGCTCCTCAAATTTGAAAAGTAAAAAAATATAGGGGGAATAGACAAAATAGGTTAGCATAGCGCTTTGGTTAATAAGCTAACAACAGCATTTTTTTTTTATTTGATTCTTTTTTATTCATTACCCAAAAACAAACACACATCTTTTATCTTTCGTTGTCTTTCCAAAGTGTCTTCTGTTCTGTGCCGTGATTGGTCAGTAAGTGTTTGCAGGGGGCGTGGTTTAAGCAAAAACACAATCGCTTGCTCCCACTGGGCCGTTTATGGCCCGGGGTGATGGGTTGGCCAACATTGAGTTGGAGGCTCAATCACACGAGGAGGCAGATCTCCATCTTTGTTTCAGGTAGAGGATGAGCAGACCCCGGGGGTCATTTTCCACAACATTAGGGGCAGAAATTGATAATTAGAGGTGTTCATGTCTCTGTAAGAGCACCCCCCCCCCCCACTCCCAGAGGCGTAACCCTCCCCTTTAACCTCAAGCGACATTAAACAAATGCTGGCTGTCACGTCGGAGGCGGCTCGCAGCTCCCGTCTCGCAGCCCCGCCATACGGCGTGGAGCTGGCAGGACAGACGTTAGCATCGAGAGGGAGGAGAAAGCTGAGGGTGGGAGGTTGGTGGTGGTAGTGGGGAGGGGGGGGTGGGCGGCATACGGAGGACCCCCGTGCCCCCAGCTGTCTGAGCCAGCTAATGACTCGTCTCAGGGGGGCTGTTGTAGGCGAGTAGGGAAATTGAAACAGACGCCCGGTCCGGGATGTGCTACATGTGTGGCGGCGGCTGCGTGCTGCCATTCAAGACAACACCAGCAGCGCGCCTATGTTTATTAATGTGATGCAACGTCCCCCTTCTCTAATCGTTTTGCGGCCTGAAACGTTGTGATAACCTTTCGAGATTGGAGTTCTTATTGTTAAGTCTGAATGAGTGTTGAAGACAACCAAAGGTTACATAAAGTGGAGCCTCCACTCTATAGCTTAAGAAAGTAAGAGTTTTTCTAATTCTGATCACGTTGCCGTTTCAAAAAATATATGTATATTACGATATTTATCATCATTACAAGCAAGCATGAAGTGGGAAGAAAAACAACAAACAAAAGAAATAAAAAAACAACAAATAATTCTGCAAATAAGTGATGTCGAAACAGCTAAGTTGCTCACCTTAAATCAGGTCTTTTGCCCACTTCCAAACAAAGCATCCTTGGGCCTTCTCAGCTCAAACCCCCCCATCACGCTCCCATTCCTTGACGTTCACATCTTCAATCCCCCGCTGAGCCCATCCCACTCCTCCAATAGAGCCCCATCTCCCTAAAGGTAATGACTGAATTAGGCCTAATGTTGTACACTGGCTAATGGCGCCGCGCCGCACATTACGGCATGTGCAACTGGCAACGACAACAGCAATAATCCCCGAGTCTTCTTGTCCTCCTGCACTCGGCCCCCGGGGGCTGGGACGGCGCTCAGGGAAATGAATGGAGTTTGCCACACTACAATGAGCTTTTGATGGGAGACAATAGAGGAGGCTGCCAGCACCACACAGGGTGGTAAGAGGAGAGCAATATGGGGCCCATCTACCGACCGTCCCTCCCTCCCTTTTTTTCCTGCTTCCCTCAGGTCCCTGTAACACCCCCCCCACACACACACACACTCTCCCAGATTCATAATGGCATCCGGAGGGGGAAGAAGAAGGGAAAGTGATGTCAAATGTCAGGAAATCAGACGGATGGCGAGCTGACAACCCCCTCCCTTTGTCCCATCCCTCTCTCCCTTTGCCCAACGGTAGCACGGGATAATATCACATTTATAAAATCACTTACAAGAAACAAAGCTGCCTTTTTGCCCCCCCCCCCCCCCCCCATGTCACTCTCAGACAGTCATATAGTTTAGCCGCAGGCTATCTTAGGTGTCCATTTGTCCACTGATGGCCTCCCTCGTACCTGGAGGAACCGTTTCCTGTCTGCTTTGACACATTTCATGCTTTTGTCAGGCATTCAAATAATTTAGGAAGCAAACAAGTGACTCAATATGTTGTCTGAGCTTTATTGACTCTTGGAAGTGCTGATTGGTTTCCTTGGCAACAGATGGGGGAACGCAGTCTACGTTGTTAGGTCGTATTACTGAAACTTGAGGGGTACAATGGGTTACCATTGGGGTGATGCTTTTGTATACTTGGGTTTACTAGTCCTGGGAAACAATGAAGTTTAAGTTGAACTAATGAAAATGTTTCAGTACAATGTGAAAAGTAACAACACCATCTCTTTCCCACCCACTAGCCAACGGAACGAGTGATCCGGCCAGTTGCAGCGCGGGCGGCGCCACGAGTCCGAAACTTGACCCGCCTCCCTCGCCGCACGCCAACCGAAAGAAACACAGACGGAAAAAGAGCACTGGCATCACCAAGCCTGACGGTCTATCTGCGGGAAATGAAGGTAGGAAAGACGGCAAAGATGGCGTTTTTTTTAATGGGTCGCGTCGGAATGATGTCAAAATTCCAAGCCGATTGGGAAAAAGTAGTTGAATGGTTGCCCATAAAAGGGCACGGAGGCACGCCGCCATTCCACCCTCAAAATGTGTTACCATGGTGCGACCTGCCTCGTCCAGAAGCCGCAGCCCATCTCGGCAGGGGATTGTCAGCCCGACCCTTCGCCCAATTAATAATGATCCCGCCGTACAAATGATGAATGGAGCGCTCTAATTGGATGGCATTGTGGAAACACTCAGACGCATCTCGGAGGCCATAAAAGTGATGTCAGACGAGCGACGTGATCAATCAACAAGATGGATACGCTGGAAAAACGACAACAATGCCGTTGACGCCTCCTAAATGACGCTTAGCATTTATAATCATTAAACATGAGGAGGAAAAAAAAAAAAATCCTGCCCTCTTGACAGCTGCTCTTTAAGGTTTGAATGACTCTGTTGACCAGAGTTCAGAGTGATCATCATCACTAAAGTCATCCAGCGCTTTTATATTCAATGTGGTGAGGTCACCGTTAGCAATAGTCTTTTTCCACAAAATAACCAAAATTTCCTTCGTTGATAGAGTCCAAAGGTGTCCAAAGACTCTCTCTCATTATTTACCAACTTTGCTGACATCTGTTTTGTGATGAGCAAAAAACTTCAGGCGTAACTCAGAGACTCGCTCGCTCGCTCCGGTGTCGATGTTTACACCTCCGCTTCGAGACTGCAAATAAACCGCACTTGATAATGCCGAAATCACTTTTGTTCAGTCTGTGGCTTCAAAACTAAAAAAAAAGTAGTTCGCAAGTTGACAACACTGTAAGTTCGAAAGTCAGCCCAACTGGTGTAAAGTTTTGGGGAAGCAACTTAATCAAGTGTGCAAATGTCCTGCACCTCAGCATAGCGAGGGTTAACATCCTCTGGAGTCCAGCTGAGGATTAGGAGATGGAGCTTTAACTGCCTGCGCTAATGGCGGGTGTTTATCTCAATACTTTGTTTTTTTGTCGCTCCCCGACTCGCTCTCATTTCCCAAAGCTGTCCCCGGAGCCCGCGCTCTCGTAATGACTTCCTGCGCACCACGCACCCGACGGAGGGAAGGAAATAACGAGATTGTCATTTGGGGCTGCCCACAGACGCGCGTTTAATTGGCCGCCGTTCTCATCGGGCTCTGTTGTTAAACGCGCTAGCTATTAGCGGTAGCGGCGCTGATTTCATGTGTTTGTTTATTGTACTATTGGCTGGTGGTAGTGTGCAGAGGTGTGTGGCGGATAGATAGATAGCAAACGCTCTCCGGTCTCTCTCTCTCTCTCTCTCGCTGTCTGAGTTGGGTCGCGGTTTCCCCCCCCCGGGGGGCCTCTGTCGCAGTAATGGCCTGCTCCTGATTGCTCTGATACAGGTTAGGAATATTGGCTTTAATGATGTGTAAAATGAGCAAGCAGTGCCGCTGACATTTACAGATGGGCGCCGCCTTGGCCTGTTCTTCCCAACTGCTCATTAATTCACGGGGAATGGCGAACACTTCTTTAAGTGACTGCCTGACGCGTGCGGCGGCGTGCGACACGAGGCGACGCGACAAACAATAGCTCACCTTTCGCCCCCTCTGAGCGCCGTCGACGCCGAGTGTTCACACAAATGGATGGGGGGGAAAAAAAGAAGACGTCCTCAAGGCTAAAGACTCTTGCTAAGTCCTTTTTAAAGGTTTTGTCACTGCGGTTTCTGGAGAAGCTTGCGTGCAATAGAAAACTCAGCTGGGCTCGCATCGGCGCCCTGAGGTGCTAATCTGGTCCACAGGTGCTGTCACTGTCTTCATTCGTTTCAACGGGACAAAGGAGCCTGCATTCGTAATACTCTCAGAGCAATTCTCGCTTATTTTTGTTCCCCATTCATAGATTACGCTGCAGTTGGTTCATATCGAATAATAATTTAGCCGTATATCGTACATATATGTAAACATACGCCAGATAACATACGACATAAACTTCCTTCCTTCCCAGAGCAACTTGTGGGAAGTTCCCAAGCAGATTTTTTTGGCCGATGTTTATCTTTCTTCCGCTGCTCCCCTTTTTTGTCGCCACGCAGCCATTTTATTACGGCGTGTTAATTAAGGCAAATCATTTTTAGCGCATCGTTCACCGGCTGTCTTTGGGTGGCACGCTCTCTCATGGCGTTAATTTATTTGTAATCGTCAGAAACTTGTTGATGGAGAGCTGGCAGATAAACACGGTCAACAGGTTAATGCTCAGCATAATGTGACGAGGTGATTGTTCCAGGATGCCACCTGCAACTGCACGGTAATAACAGAAGCTCTAATGGCCTCTTCACAGGCTCCTCATTGCTGGTTGCCTGTAAAGCTCGCAGCGATACAAGCTTTGGGCGCATTGTTCATGCCAAGATTTAGTGTGGCTGAGATGAAGAAGGAAAAAATTACATGCAGCGGGATTGCTTTGTCGTGCAATTGCAACTCTGTGAGGGAATATTATGCATTATATAGATTATTAACATCTTCAGTTTGTCACCATTTTTTAAAACATGAGAGATTCCACTCATGGGAAGCGGAAAAAAAAAATCTGTAAGTGTATTCTTACTGCTTTTATAGTGTGGCGTTTACTCAAGCAAGATGACCAACGCCGCTTATCTTCCGGGTCTTGCTAGCAGTTCTTGCTAGCTGCCTCCGATGCTAACTAGCACTCACTTGCTCAGGTTTTTGGAATGATTGGAAGAATCATAATAAAAAGACAACTTGTGGGAAAGTAACTAAGCTAACTGTTAGCTTGTGCAGAAAGTTTTTGAGGATTGTAATCTCGTTATTTTTATCGTTGTGGTATTTTGGTCTTTGGTGTCTTTGATTGGATGGAGGGGGCCAAAGTTGGCTATTGTTGGTCTGCGCGCACGCTGCTTTAAATATGAGCTTCTTTGTGTCTACACTTACAAGAGCACATTCGTGCGCATGGCGAATTAGATTTGTTTTCCATTCTTTGCTCATCAGTTTAGGAAGTCAGCCATCCTTTGCATTTTTAATCTCCATAATGAAAGTCTTTTAATGCCTCCAATTTATTGCCTGGGCAGCCAACAGAATAATTAGCTTTGTACTATTTTTTTTTTTTTTGTCTTTAAAAAGCAGTAAAACGACGTCCAGGAATAACAAATTACATTGGAACTTCTAAATTTGAATTTTCACTCAGCCACTTGGTTTCTGCGACCCTCGTGAGGATAAGCGCTTCAGATAATGGATGGCTCGTGGTTTCTTTCCGTGATGCTTTGATAGCGACCTCCGAATTATTTGTTATCCCTGTTTCTCAATGTATGTTAATGTTGTTTATACAGACATAAAAAGGTGCCGTTTTTTTTTTGTTTTTTTTTTGTTACAGGCAGCGCAAAAGTGAGTGAGTGTCCTCGTATGGCTATATTTATCCCCTTCTTCCCTACTTGTGCTTTCTAGTGACAACCCCCCATTAATACCTCCCTTCTTGTAACTCTAAATAAAGAGCCTCTGCAAGGCTCAGATCAATTCCTCCGACCAGTAGTCGATAGCGCAAACGGAATCAGATAATTGAAGTCGGTGCGGAGCTAATTGGATTATCGCTTCTGCCACGACGCTACATTACGAGCATCCGTCACACGTCTGTCATTTAACAGCCCGGGGGAGCCGCCATTGATTACGAACCGCGGCGATTGCTGTCAATTAGCAAGTCGTACAGAGTTAATTTCAAGTGAATGGATTACGTTACGTGTCTAATAAATACGGTTTGAGTTGCGGTATCAAATTTGTCATGAAAACGGGGGGTGGAATTCCTGAAATGGAGAAATAATTACTCCGGGAAATGTTTTGTCAAGGCAACTGAGTACGTGTGTGGACATGTGTTTCTAGAAGCTGGAAGAACAAACTCTTGTTTGTTGCACCTTGCGGCTCATTTCCCCGAGCGTCGACTCGCTTTATGCAAACGAGGCCACTCTTTACGTTGACGTAATTGGGTAATTACAAATCATTTGGCGAGGAGCTGACTCGGGTGTGTGCGTCCAGCTGCGCCACACAATATACAGTATGCTGTTAAGAAGCATGTGTCGCAACATATGTTGTGTCCAGAAATCTTCTTTAGAGGACACAAGGGCATTTGTCTTCATCTGGACGTAAGTTACCATATTATGCAAAAAATAAATCCCCCCTAAACTTTCACACGCCAAATTAGAAATATAATTCCTATCTTTGAGCCCACACGAAGCTGAAGTTGGTCTTAAATTTAATTGGAAATGGAATTAAAAAGTGTGAGAAAACGTACAAATGGCTGGCCTGAAATATTTCTTCTTTTTATTCTTCTTCTTCCAGGTTTAAACAGAATTAAATGAATAGCGCATCGTCACCTTGTGGTTGACAGTGAACCCATAAGTCACGATCAGGGAATGAGGTGTATTTTGAAACCAGAACCTCTTCTTTCTTGTTCAATTAACTTATAATACAAATGTATTTTTATCAGAACAAGAGGATTCCTTTGAGTTCATCATCGTGTCGCTGACCGGTCAAACGTGGAACTTTGAGGCATCCACGTACGAGGAGCGCGAACTTTGGGTGCAGGCCATCGAGAGTCAAATTTTTGCCAGCCTGCAGTCGTGCGAGAGCATCAAAAATAAGGTACTTGACGCCGTCTGCCACTCTATTTCCTTTTTTTTTTTTTTTCCCCCTCCTCATGCGAGTCTGTCAGACAGGTGCGGCGCCGCACTGTTGTCTTATTGCAAGTGACAGGCATCACAGACAGAAGCCGGCTGGTGTCAGCATGCCTCATTCTCATATTTTATTTTCTCCTTTCCACGCTGCTCCATTTATAAGCGTCGTCCTTCTGCTGCGCCGAAGAATTTGCCGTGACTCATTTCATCTCTCTCTCTCACAGTCGCGATTAGGCAGCCAGAGCGACGCCATGGCCATCCAGTCCATCCGCAACGTGAGGGGCAACAGCTTCTGCGTGGACTGCGATGCAGCGAGTGAGTAGATTTAGTTCGCATCAACACTTTGGCTAACATTTTCAAAGGAGGTTTGAATGCTACAAAAAAAAAAGCATCATGTTACCAATGCCAATCTCCCACCATCCAGATCCAGACTGGGCCAGTCTTAACCTGGGCGCTCTGATGTGCATCGAGTGCTCGGGCATCCACAGGAACCTGGGCACCCACCTGTCACGCGTCCGCTCACTGGACCTGGACGACTGGCCCGTGGAGCTCAGCATGGTGATGACGGCCATCGGTAACTCCATGGCCAACAGTGTCTGGGAGGGCGCCCTTGAGGGCTACAGCAGGCCGGCCAGCGACAGCAGCAGGTGAGAGCCGCAATCGAACCGGTTGTTTTGCTTAATGTATTGAGATCATGATGGGGGTCATTGAAAGATTTTTTTAAAGTGTATAAAATAATAAGAGCAAAATTATTTCCTAAAACAGATCAGTCTGTTATTGTAGAAATGTTCTAATAAAAAAAAAGATACATTTATTGTATGTTATGATGTTACAAGAAGTTATAATAATAATTGAAAACTTTAATAATGATCAGTGTTATTACCATATTATTTTTCGTAGGACTGTTAAAACATTTAGCAATTTACAATTAAGCCCAACTAAAACTGAGACTTCGTGATGTAACAAAGCCATCGTCATTTCTTTTCCTTCCTAATTTCCCGCTGAGCATAGCGAGTGTGACATCATTTAGCAGCTCACTGCTAAATGTGTTGACTAGCTCCAAATCCATTAAGATCCTCACTTGACATGGAAGTGTTAATCGGGGGGGATTTTCAAAAATCCCAGCCCACCATCCTCTGTGAAGACGCGCTAGGTGGAGGATTGTTTATCTCGCCGTGACAGGTAAGGCCTACCGTCCCGGCCTGACTAATGGCCTGCTGTGTGGCTGTGCAGGTAATTAAGCACACCATTATGGTTAAAGCCAAAGCCCGAGAGTCGGACCCTCGGGCTCCCGAGAGGCCCCGTCACATATCCATCACCGGGGCCCGGGTCATCGCTCTGTCTGTCACACCCGCCGCTGTCTGAACGTTCTCCCTGCTGGCGTTTTGGACTTACTGGAGAAAAGTGAACGTTGCGCCTTCCATTTCATAAGGCATTTTGTGTTTTGGGGAAAAGAAATCACACCTATGCAGACATTTTTTTCGAAATCATTTGTCACTACCCAGACCGCATAGTTAGCACAACAGCTGAATGCTGCTTCACCATGTTTGCTTGGAACTCTGGGTGCCACTAATTGACCCGAGTGTGCAGACCTCACAGCCATACTGGCTTTTTTTTTTTATTCAATTAGCATTCCTATTATTTAGTGATTTTGAAAAACCAGGAGCAGAAATTTCAATTCTATTCTCCAACTTTCATAGAGAAACAGTTTGTGATGCTTTTAGGTGCAAAGGCGGCAGTGCGCCTCTTTCCACTTCTGCACTGAATGATGGCCTACAGTTATTTATCGAATGCTTTCTACTCCAAATTGCTCGCACCAGTCGTCCCGATGAAAGATTATTGATGTTGATTCCTCTCGCTACCACTGTCACTCGTCCCGCCTGTCGCTTGGGGAAGGAAGGTCCTTCATTGTCTTTAAAAAAAAAAAAAAAAAACGATCTTATCCCGGAGCAGCATCTCCATTATTTTCTACTGTCAAACAATAAATCTCATTTGCGGCATAAGTAATCTTCAGAGCAGTTGTAAAATATCACACGGTTAGCGCCAAGCTCTTGTGTCTGCTGTGCTGTTGCTTTATCATAAATGATGAATTATCAGTAACTTAATGGGATTCTTTCTCTTTTTCCACGCCATAAATCCTCACCTGACATCTTTTTTTTTCCTTCTTTCTGCCACGCGTCATTTTGATGATTTTTAATTGTGTCCCGCCTGTGACGAGCGGCGGCTTTTGCGGCGCTCTCGCTCCCGCTAAGCATTGGTGACACCTCATCTAAACGATTCAGTAACCGACTGTCTGATTGAATGTCTCCTGGAACACTAGGTTTACCCCCTACTGCTTTCTACTCGTATATTTTAGATATATCGTACTTTGACGATTTGAACGTGTTCATCCACAAGATGGCTTCAGTTTATGGAGAATGCCAGTTATAGACAAAGAGATTACTATCTGAATGCAGATGGAATCATAAAATTATATAAAATCGGAATAATAATCATTAAAATAATTGTTGTAATTCTTGGGGGAAAAAAACTCAACAGCAGGGGGCGATGCTGGGTAAAATGCCAGCTGAGAAGGATAGAATCATCGGCTTAATTCTTATTCAACCAACACAATATTAATTAGAATACCATCGTTAGATTAGCAGGGACACTTAAAACCACTTTTGACCCAAAAAAGTTTTTGACTTGAGTTCTTCTTTAAGTAATGCTTTAGTGCTAATAAAAAAAAAATGCATCATTTCTGTAAATGCTCAGAAAAATGGTTTAAATTCAACTGCCATCTGTTTGTGGGGTTGAGGTCAAGGCTCTACATTTTCTGAGGTCTTCCCACAAAGTTGCAAGCGTGCAGTCGTCCCGAAATACTTTTGTCAAGATGACAAATGAAGTGGCCCAACTGGTAATTGATCAAATCACTGATTCTTTTCATACATTTGCGGGCGTCTCGTGCAGTGACTGCATTCAGCAAATATTGGAAGGGAGTTGTTCTTTTCATTAGCACCCGCCAGTGGTCGTGTCTTGCACGTCGCCTCTAATTGCTTGGCGACTTTGTGATAGAAAATAGCACACACAGAAAAAGAGACAGCAGTTCTCATTTGGTAGAGGGGGGGGAAGATATCCCGGAGCGCGGGCCAACACAGACGGCTATCCCTCACTGGCGCGGGCCCCTCGCCGTCCGTCACCCTCTGTGGGCCGCGCGCCGCCCTCGGCCACGGCTAGGTAATAGCTCTGATGAGAGCCCTCCACTTTGTTTCAGAAATAATTTGCCACTCCTGCCGCCTGCAGGGGCTGCGCGGTAATAAAAATGAATCACACCGCTAACCTCTCCAAACTTCTGCCCCCTCCCTTCCACCACCTCGGCAACAACGCTTTAACCCCTTCTCTGCCCCCCCCCCTTCTGCACATAAAGGAAGAACTCACAGGTTCCAAGTACGAGAACCCCCAGAAGAGCTTTGGAATAGCCTCGAGTAAAAGTCGTTAATTAAGATGACCGAAAGAGTGGCTCTCGCGTTCTCTGTCTAAATCAAAACCACAGGTCGCTCATTAGGCCTGTGTGGGAGAACCGAGTTCACTAATTCCCCCCCATGCCAACGAGTTGACCGGCACACCAAACTTAAGTTTGACCTTAAGCGGTGTCAAATCGAAGAGTCGGCTCATTTCGGTCTCAAAACGACGAATTGATAATCAATATAACGATCAATTCATCGGATGGTTTCCGGTTCAATTGAGAGCTAGCTTGTTTGACGGGGAGCGTACATATGTTCACCCATGACGCTTGACCTGCTTTGCAACAGTAACTAATGTGATGCAAAGGAGGATTTGGACATGTCCGGGCCACGAGAGCGCACGTTGTCGTCCCCTATCAGCTTTGTGCGAGAGTCAAGGGTTGAGCGAGGGGTTAACAGCATGAGCATTTAAGGCTGTTCACAAAAACACAGCCACTCCATCATGGGCAAAGGGTGACAAGCTCATTAATGTCACAATATATTCAAGTTCGCCCGTCGCCATTCAGCTCGGAAAGACCTTTTTGAATGGCGGACGCTCTAAATCTGTTCACGGGGGGAAGCAGGAAAAAAAATGGCGACCGATTCCACCTGTAAACTTCATTTACAAGACAAGCGCCTTGTAAAACGCACATTTTCATTATGCTAACATTGACGTTCATTTTGAAATCCCGTTGGTTGAAAAAACGGGCTGGTGTGATTTAGTGAACAAAGTTAACCGTAACATCTGGTAACGGCCATGACAAGACAAAACTAAAATGAAGGTGGAGAAAAGGGGAGGAGGCTTTCTTTGGCACTTTTGGCTGCTGCCTCGACTGGATTGCTGGCCCTTAGCAACCTTTGATAGTTTGGGGCCCAGCTTTCATTGGCTTTCTATTCTTCCTGTTCCTTCCCTCATGGCCCCCCAACTCTCTCTTCTTCTGCCGTCTCTTCCCTCCCCTCGCTCGGGCCGCATGGGAACGCGACCCTTAGCGGTCGCCCGACTGCGAGCTCCGTTCGGGCCGGTCGGTTTCTCCTCTTCGTCGCGTCTATTTGATACTCGAGTGGATCGGAGGAGGAGCCAAGGGGAAGCTTTGATTGTTTTGTCGGTGGGACGGACATCCTCCTCTGATGCACCGTCTCGGTTTCCCCTTCCTATAAATCCCCGATTGTCTTTTCAGGCTTGACTAATTGTCCTGGTTTGTTGCTCTTTATTTGAATCCAGTCATGTGTTCCTTGACTCCGTGGGCCCGCGCTGAGGAGAATCATTCCACCATTTGCCACTTAATTAAGTCAGGGTCAGGAGCCATCGCTCAACACAGAGCTCTAATAGAATTATAAAAAGAGGCTTTTCCACCGTTAAGATGTATGTAGGCGCTTCAAACGAAAGGCGACACAGGAATCCCCGTGGAAGGTATTCGGGACTTTTGTGGAGCTAAACGGCAATTACTAAAGAAGGCTGGCGTAAACACAGCTTGTTCTTAAACTGGATGCAACACTGGCATTTTTATTGGGAACTCAGCGCTCCCTCCCGTCCCCCGAGCAACAGCCAAACGGTGAAGAAGTATGCGCGCCAGGCCGGAGAAATCGCCGTATAAAAGTCCAATTTCCTAAATCTCCACCCATACTGAGAAAATTCACCCCCACATCCCATCCCTTTTTTCTCCAACTCCCACCCTGTGCCTGTCCTGCCACTTTGACATGCTAAATCTGCTGATTTTATTTTTTTGGGGGGGCCTCCTGCGGTGAGGAAGTGTCCTTTTCAAAGCGCTGCGCTTCCCCTCCCGAGCGTTTCAAGCCAACCGCTGTTTGGATTGCTCTTCTATTCCAAACAAAAGACAGAAGCGGGGATTACCATTTCACTTCCTTTCACATTCTATCTTTTTTTTATTTATTTTTTCCTGCAGTGAGCTGAGTTAACATGGTTAGCGCTCGTAGGGCATGGCAGGTACTTTTTAGCGCCGAGTTTCGGAATGTCCTGTTTAAACTGTCGCTAAGCAACTCATAAAAAAAAAAACATGTTTTATAATGCCATGTATCTTTTAAAAGATGACTTTTTTTTTGTTGCCCCAAACGTAATCCGCATCCTTTTTCCCCTCACCCTTCAGTTTATTTTGTAACAAAACTTTCTCTCTTTGTTTCACATCTGAGCGTCAACTTTCCGCCTCATTTAACCGGTGCCAATTCACCGGGCCCGACCCATTCAGAATCTCATTCAAAGCCGCTGATTTACATTTGGAGCCCCATCTAAAAGGGCTGTAAATCATACCAGGTTTTTTTGCTGACCAAAGAATGACGTTCTCTCTTTCACCGGAAATAAGAGAGGAGGGCGCCACGGCCTCTTCCTGCTTTGAAGGCCAATTGATTTGCTAACGGGCTTGTCCAGCTCACAACGTGACTGACGAGGGATTGATGGTCTGACACCATAAAATTCGCCAATTGCCTGCCATTAGGGCGCCTTTGTCGGCCGCACAATGAGCCCATTGCTAAGAAAAGGGCTCCTTATGGTTTAGCGAGGACGCCGGCATTCTCCTGCGCGTTTTCCCCGCGGCCGTGATAAAAACGAACCGTGTGCTTATCGACGCCGTCTTAAGGTGTTTGGCTTTACAAGGTTGCTTTGTTTTGTTTTTGTAGTTCATCAATCTGCGCTTCGTCTTCCACTTCCGAGTCGTCAATTTGAGATACAGCCTTAAGTTCGAAAAGAAGTCATTATTAGGGTAACGATATTGGGAAGGAAAAAAAAAAAAAGAATTCTTTGGCCATGTCAATCAAAGGGCTGTATTATTATCACGCAACCGTGTCTTTCATTAGCGCCGCGGCTAAATGTCCCCGAGTGTGAAAGGAAATGGAAACCAGCGAATGTCAACTCCCATGAGAATCTTGTCACTCCGAAGCGTTAACTTCTGTCACTCATCCACACATCCAAACAACGGCCTCCTCCCGGCACTGCCTTATCAGACACCCGGCCCGACGAGGTCACGGGGTCAGTGGCACACTGGGCATGCTCAGTCATTCACGTATTGGTATTGATTTTTTTTTTTTTTTTTTTTATCTGTGCTGGGTTTGTATACGTAACCAGAGAACGAGCATGGGGGCGGTCAAGATGGAGAGCAAAAGATGGCGATAGAGGACGGAGCCTTCTCTAGAGTTCTATTCTCTCTCTTAAAGATGGTGTTAAAGGAGGAACCCCCCCCCCCCCCCCCTTTCCGTCGCTCTGCGGCCATTCAGCGCAAATCGATCAGACTGTAGGATTCCGTCTCCCCCGGGGTGATGCCGAGACACACCGCTTCTTTTGTGGGAGGGAGGGAAGGTGCTTCAGACTGACAGCAGACAGCGCAGATGAAAAAAAAAAAAAATCGGGTATTGTGCGCAGCAGACGAAAGCGATGAAGACGTGTAACCTTTAAAAAGCTGACACACACACACACACACACACACTTGCTTCACGTCACTCTCTAGTGTAATCGACGAAAAACGAACCAGCACGTTTGATGGTTTGATCTCCCGTTGAGATTTTTCCCCATTCTTTGTTCTTCAGCTATGACTGGAGTCACCGTTTTGGGTGCTTAAGTGGCACAGCTGCTGAATATTTTAGGTTGTCAGGTCAGAATGTGGATAACAACCTAATATGCAATAAATGAATAACAAAAACAGTAAACGCAAAAAACAAACAAACACTAAAGCAATTCTTTATGACGATAGAACCCAGGTAAGCAAACACAATGAAAACCGCAGAGCCCCAAATACGAACCCTGTGGAACACCTTATTCAAAAGCTCAAAATAACTAACAACCAAGGTCTGGTTTAGCGCCTGACCAATACGGGATTCAGATATTTGACAAAAAGATTTCACTGACTATGCTGACTAATTCAAACAAATGTCCAAAATGATTTAACACCACCCGCCATGCTCTGCCTTTCAGGGAGGAGAAGGAGCGATGGATCCGAGCCAAGTACGAGCAGAAAATGTTCCTCGTTGGGCTGCCCCAGTCGGACGTGCCCCTGGGCCAGCAGCTGCTGCGGGCGGTGGTGGAGGACGACCTAAGGCTGGTGGTGGTGCTGCTGGCCCACGGCACCAAGGAGGAGGTCAACGAGACGTACGGGGACGGCGACGGGCGTACGGCGCTGCACCTCTCGTGCGCCATGGCCAACGTGGTCATCACGCAGCTGCTCATCTGGGTGAGTGGCAGAGAATCAACCAACGTTTGATTTTCTTTCCACTTGAAAAATGATTTGCGGAAAGAGATTGTGCATGAAATGAAAGGAAATCAGCTGCATCTTATTCGTCTCATAAAACTATGATGTTCCTCGAGTCAAATAGAATTATACTGAGAAGAAATACTTCAACCAATAAGCACCGTTATTAATTCTAGTTTTATCGCTGATCATCGCATACTTCACGGAACAAAGTCTAATTTCTTATTTTTGAGCATGGTCAACCACATTGTAGACAAATAAGACTTTGATAGAGTTTGAAGGAGTGTGCTTGTCATGTGCGCTCTATTCTTAAACGGATTAAATGAATGGAAATCAAATCACAAAATGCTCATTGAAAGTAGATCAATAAAGTTATTGGTTTTCGGGAATGTACTAGTTCTTATCATTAAACGTTTATTTCGGAAATTGGTTTATTAATAATAATCATCATATTGAACCTTTGATTTTGTTCATATATTTAAAACTTAGAATTTAAAAACCTAATCAAATTACTTAGTTGAGAAGTTAACATAGTTAGAAGTTGTTTTGTAAAAAAAAAAAAAAAAGAAAGAAATAATAAACGTCATCATTAGTGACCACTGTCAGAAATTGATGACACTGTATCAAAAATGGAGCCCCATCAACGCTCTCTCCAATTGCACTCAATCTAAGCTAAATGTAATGAATTCCCTGTGACAGTACGGCGTGGACGTGAAGTGTCGCGACGCCCGCGGCCAGACGCCGCTTTCGTACGCCCGACGAGCCGGGAGTCAGGAGTGCGCCGACATCTTGCTCCAGCACGGCTGCCCCAACGACGCCGGCGGCCCCACGTCGGCGCCGTCCAACATAAGCAACCGTAACGCCAACCCCAACATTAACAACAACGCCCAGTGTGAGCTCAACCGCAGCATCAGCATCATGTAGACCACCCCGCCCCTCCCACTCCCTATCCAAGATGGCTCCATGTCAGGATGGGATAAATGTTTGCTAAAGTTCATTTTTATCCTTTTAATTCTGAACCCAGGTCCGTTTTTCAAATTGCTCGACTCAAACACCTCGGAGCCTTATGTCGGTCTCCCCTTCCCACTTTCAATTCAAGTTTGCAACACGAATGAAAAGGTTTCACTTCCAGGCCATCTAAAATAAAAAGTGGAACAAATGGCTCCGCAAAACGTGTTCCGCCGATTGTCTTTGATCTGCTATTCACGGACGCCGACAAAGCAATTGTGATTCAAAGCCAGCAAATGATGGCCGACATAAAGGAGGTGATTGCAGGTGCTCCTCCAGCAGTGTTGTGTGACTGTGGAGCCTCTTCAATCACAATTCATTCACGTCATGACAATTGCACCATTACCACGTCTTTGTGGGAATAAGATCTCGCTTGCGTCGACCGTCGCTTGATATCAAATCTCAAATAATCCTCATCCATCCATCTTTACTGATCTGCCGCGCTTGGCGTGATCGCCAAACATTCACGCAGGCCGCTGTAAAAAGTCATCTTCATTACAAACGCGTCAGTCCGAACGTGATGCGTTCAAGGGACCAATGAGACTTGAAGATTATCAAATCAAATGTGTCGATTGAGTCGCTACTGTGACCGCAAGTTGCATTTGCCCTTTTATTCACTTCCTAAAATTTTGAAACCATTTAAAGTTTTTTTTTAGCATGATAATTATATTTGTCGACAAACTTTTTCACGTGAAACTTTCAGCCTCATTTGCAGTATTCTCAATTATGTTTTTTGGTCATTCGAGCAAATTATTTATTCACTGAGAATGGGGAAAAAAAGTGAGTAAATAATATTTCTAAAACCTTCCATCTTGTATACAGCTGATCGATATTGTGTTTGTGGAATATGAATGAAGAAGCTAAATTCACCCGTTTATAGACTATCTCGGGGGGCGGCCATTTTGCCACTTGCTGTCGACTAAATATGACATCACACAAAAATGGCCGCCCCCTGAGAAGAATCAAAACGGGTAGATTTTGCTGTGTAATTCATGTTCAACCAACGCAATATTAATCAGAATGCCGTGTTTGGACTAGCCGGCCTATTGTAAGGAAAATGTTTGATTTGACTTTCTCTTTCATTTTTTGTATAATTTACTACTAAATTATTTTTAGGAAAGTAATGTAACATCCCTGTCTGATGAAAAACACGCATCTCCCCAATTTGTATTTATATATATTTTTTCCATCCAAAAATGTCTTTGTTGGAGAAACAATTTTTGAACTGTACTAGCCATTTTGTCATTATTTATTGGCTCTCTGTTTTCTTATCGTGAATATTTTATTCCAATTTATTTCGTATGTTTTTCCCCCCCTAACAATCTCTCCGAATTGAAATGAACAAAAAAACACTTTTTTTACAAAAACAATTTCAGAACTCGGCTTGAATTTTTTTTTTTTTTCCCTTCATAAATAGAGATACTTGCTTTTTATTAGACAGCGGTGATCTATCAAGAAGTTTTTGGAGTTATAGCGACAAGAAACCTGTTTGCTCCCAACTCAACCGAAAGCTTGCACTCTTCTGTATCTAACATGCCGAGCAGGAGAGACTGGCTCCGAGTCGGCCTTTCCTGTTTCCTTGTCCAAAAGAAATCAAGCTGACCAACCACTGCATTGTAGATGTACCGTAACCATGTACTGTAATCCTGGCCGCCTTATTGACTCGATGGAGCCGCCTTGACGTGTTTGAAACGGTCTCGATGCCAACAGAAGAGTAGAGAAGCCCTCAGCGCAACATGAAGTCTTTGTACATATTAGTTGCAATATTCGAGAAATGACGAAGAGAACCGCTTTTGGGTCAAAAAAGCCTCTTGAACCACAAGCCATATTTTTTGGATATGTTGCTATTTTTCTTGTTGTTTCTTCATTATTATTTTTTATTATTATTATGGTACTCGCATTTGGTCACAGCATGACCATCTTTGGTACTTGTGTATAAATGATGTACATTTGACATATTTATAATGCAGTATGTAAATATTTTTATTTGGGGTTGAGTTCTCGTAACCGTATTTTCCTTTTTACGTTGAGGAGGTGCGGCGAAGAAGCTAAAGAGTAACTTGTTTGTGTGCTTGGCTGGCTGTTGACCCATTAATAAACATTCAATAAAACCATGTAGCCTTCCCCTCTTGTGGGGAAAACCCAATTGAGTGTTTATCGATTCTTTTTCAAGGCATCCAACAATTTGCTGACTTTGAGGTTGTTTTTGTCATTCATTCATTTCACTTCTTTATCATATCAGACTAACAGAGCCTCCGCCGTTATCGAGACGAAGTCCAACGTGAGCATCCTTGAGGTAAGCCGAGCAACGTATCAACTTCCTGCTTTCTTTTGGGCCTCCAGCGGTGTTAAAAAGGGGATTAAGATAAAGAGGAACGGCTTAGTGTCAGGCCGCACAGCACCGTGAACGCAGTGAAAGGTCGCCGCGTGTCCAGCCCCCCACCCCCCCGCTAATCCGCTTCTTATTTGCCGCTAAACTCGTCTCGCCATATCTTCATCCCCTTCCTCTCTCGTGGCGGCCGCCTTTGTTTTGCGCCTCATCACCTGCTTTGCGCTTCCTCCCTCGGCACTGTCGTGACACCGAGCCACAAAAGAACTAAGTCATGCTCTGAGGAGCCTTGTAAGTGAATTACAGGAGGGGGGGGGGTACTGCTGGATTATTTTACACACCAGATTTGGGTTTGTTGCAACTTTCTGTTTGTCCTGGGATCACTGAACCTTTTTTGGAGTTTTTTTTCTTGTTTTTGTTTGAATCATTATTATTTCTCACACTGCAATGGCATGGGTGTCAATTATATGTCAATTTTTGCTATTTGGGGATCGGGCCTGTCTCATTCCAAATACTGAGTGTATATGAAATTGACGAGATGGTTAAATAGATCGAATCGGTGACGGCTATCTTTTTATTTTTGTTTGTTTTAAAAAAAATTTGAGGCTATTTTAGTTATTTGCCAGAATAAAATTTTGAAAACCGATTAATCAGCCAATGAATTAAAATGACAATATAGTTGAGTGTTTTACAATACTTTGTCCTAAAATATTTCTTTAACAACAGACATATAAATAGGCAGATTTTTGCAGATTAAAAAAAGAGATATCGACCAATGAATTATTAGGGCCTAGATTTTATCACCTGGCCGGGCAGGCTGTTTGGCTCTTTGCTGACGGATGCTAAAGCAGCGAGGAGGGCTTTCCGCCGCCCGACTCCTCTCAGACAAATTACCTCCACAATTGCGGAGGTGGCGCCGAGGCTGACGGATGCACGAGTGACTAAAGCATATTTGCAAAACATTCAATCCATATTTGCTACTTTTCGTCCCCTTTTGAAGACCCGCGGGCGCGCTAGCGTCAATGTTGTATCAAGGAGGCACCGAGCGGAGCTTTGGCTAATGAGCTGTCTTCATTTGCATATGCTACATTACATAGACATTTGCTTCCTGTTACATCCTTTTAACCTCTTTAACTCGTAATTATGTTCTCCCTGCTTCACCCCCCTCCTCTCTCCCCCCCAAGACCTCAACATCCATTCATCAATTTCAGCTTCATCTTGTCTGATCACTACGTCCCCTTCGCACTCCCTAATCCACACATCCCACCTTCCTTGCCTCCTCCTCCTCCTCCTCTCTGAGCTGTGTTGTACATAAATGCTCCATTCCCATCGCCCCGGCGCCATTTCTACCTCGCCCCCTCCCCTCCCCATCGGCTTTTGCCGGCGTTTCTCTGTTAATTTGCCTGAGAATGCATTAGCTGTAATGAAGGCTGAGGGCCGAGGGAATCCTCCAGGGTTCCATTAATCATCGACCCCCCCCCACACCTCAGACAGGCAACCTTGATTACAAGTGGCAAGAAATTCATTAGAGCCGAGCCTCTGACAACTCTTATCTCCGCCGCTGGATCTGACTCATTAGGCAGCCAAATTAAAGCCATGATGGCCCTGATGAAACTCATCGCTTGTTTATCTTGTGCGATTTGATGCATCTGCCCATACATCACTGTACGGACGCGGCGCGGCCCACCAACGCGCTCACCCCCAACGATATCTTTCCCGTCTCTTTTACCAGGTGCAACATTTTTACCAAAACCTCCAAAACTGTGACAATCTGGCGTTCAACCAAAATCAGGAAGCGCTGAGCTCAAAAGTCAAATGACGCCATCACAGCATCTAAAGGTTGAAGTCCACAATGGCGTAAAGTGTATCTATAACCCTAGAACAGGAAATTGCATCTGGTTGCTCGTGATTGGAATGTGAGCATTACAATTAGATATCAATTACCTGCGCTAATTAGCATCATTAGCACTATAAAACGGTGACTGCATCCCTCTGCAAACGCTTCATCAGGTGTGTAGTTTGATTTTTATTTTAGTTGTATTCGACCCATATTAAATGTTGCCTGTACAGTTAATACTTTTATTTATTTATTTATTTATTTATTTATTTATTATGAACCCCTGACATGCTTTGAAATTGGCGATTTTTTGGGAGGAGGTAAAAAATGTGTTCCTTCATTTAATGTTAGTTTGACGGTCAGCAGTTGCCCATTTCTGGAACATTGTGGTAACGGGATTTTTGACTTGACTTCCCTTTTAATGAAGATTTTTAATGAATGAATGAACAAATGCCCCGATTTGACCCCTTTGTTTTGGATTTAACACCATTCGTAAATCAACCAGCCTAGCCAGCCGAGCGGCTTGTGTTTCCTTTTGGAGGTCCTCTAGAATGCAGCAAGAATTTGTGATGTTTCTATTTGTAAATTGAACGTCTGCATTCACTAAAGACTTGAATGGAAGTGAGCTTGTCACCATAATGAATTTATGCGCCCTTCACACATAATAGCGACAAGCAAACTTGAGATCAGCACAGTGACAACAATAATGGGATGATAGCGGCAACGTTGCCTGTCACCCGAAATAGCCGTGGCACAGTGTCGTGGAATTGAGCAGCCCAATTAATCAGCTCCCAGGATGTAATCTTCAAAAGTTGCCTTCCCCATCCCCGTGTTACAGTCTTTAAGGATGATCTGCGCTCACATGCAGGGGTCACGCAGTTGAAATTCCGAATCGGCGTGAAATATTCAAGCACATTGCATATTTGAGGATTTTTCGACAGGTGCTGCGGCCAAAAAAAAAAGGTTTTGTGAGTCCAGCTTTTCCTGGACAGCCTTCAGAGAAAGCATACGGATGCGAGCTTGGCATAAAACACCAAAGGCTTCTCCGCTTGCTTCCCTTTCCTGTCACTGGATGTGGTTAGATATTATTTAGGATATGCGCGCTTTTTATTCTCGGTCGAAGTATTTGGTGGAAACTTAATGCTAGCGTTAACCATCCTATTGTGTGCTCTGTGTTCAGTCCTAAAAAAATATCAAGGCCATGCAAATTTTATTCAATTTTTAAGAAGAAAGGTAGAAGTCAGGTCAGCAAAAGAAATGTAATCCTTTACCCCCTCTAATGAGGCTTTTCTACATTTTTAAAGTCAAAGTTTGGGTTGATCAGGTTTAAGTTTCAGCCGCCTTATTTAGCTTTGTGTCATGTGTACAATTTGTTTCCCCCTTTATTCAATTGTTTTAGATTAGCATGGCCTTTTTTTGACAGAGGTGAATGAAGGAGAAGTTAATGTCAGTGCTCCAATAGTCCCCATGACCTCTTGAAAACAAATCCATCACTACACCTGCAATCAGTGAATCCATCAACTAATTCTTTTATATGCTTTTCAAACTCCAGGGGCAAAGAAACAAAAAGCAACATCATTTTCTAAAATCTAAAACAGGGAATATTTACAATAGATGCAATGAGTTTTCAAAAAATTTATTATATTTTTAAAAGTCTTTTCAACTTTTTATAAACACTAGGGCTTAATTTGTCGATTAGATTTGGATACACACAAAATGTTAATTATCTGCTGTGTGTTTGAACTTCTAGTAAAGGATTCAAAGTGGAATGAATCAGTAGACTTTGATATAGAAATGGATTTATTAGATCACTAGACTTTACACTTGTCCCTTGTTTGGTCATTTTCGTTTCATAATCTTTCCAATGTGGTTCTTCCCCAACAACATGCAAACATATTGCACAAAAAAAAAAAAAAAAAAGTGAAACAAACTCGCCACTAAATAAGAAATGACATGCAACCAACAGAAAGATTTGGCCTGACATATAAATACTTAAAAAAAAATCTTTACACATTCTTTTCATAGTGCCCATTTTTACTGTTTTGTTAAATATATACATATTCACAAATCAATAAATAAAAGTGACAGCATATTTCCAGTCCTGGCTCCAGTTGATGCTTCATGCTGGAGTCTCGTTAAGTGTTCCTTTTTTTTATGACGTAATCGCGTTCACGGCCGCGTCCCTTGTTCTATCTGCTGGTGCTGGCTCCGTACGGCGAACCTGTTGACGTGCACAGGGATGGGCACCACAATTTTGGGGTTCCTCACTGGCTCCCCCGAGCGGTTGTTGACGTTGCCGGCCTTGATGCGTTTCCACTTAGCGCGACGGTTTTGGAACCAGATCTTGACCTGGACTTCGCTCAGCTTGAGCGCATGCGCGATTTGTGAGCGCTCGGTGAGCGAAAGGTACTTTTTGCAGTGGAACTCCTTCTCCAGTTCGAGCAGCTGCTCGCTGGTGAACGCGGTTCGTCTCCGGCGGCTCTTTCCTGCAGAGGAAGCGCCGGGTGGCAGCGCGTCGTGGGGCCCGAGTTTCAGCTTGGCCTTTTGCGACAGGGGGCCGCAGGTGTTGCCGTCCGAGAAGCTTTCGTTCTCGCTGTCCGCCGAGCTGTCGTCCCGGTCGCTGCACGCGGCCTCGGCAGACTTCAGGTCCGCTTTCTCGTCGTCTGAACTGTACAGCTTGGTCTCGCCTAGAGAGAGAAAAAAGAAAAAGTTAGAAGGAGGAGGTTGACTTTTTTCCCCCCTTATATGAGGAATAGAAAAATAGAACCCAAAAGAACCCAATTTCTGTCCAAAGATCGACCGACTCACTTCTTGGATCAGTTTGACCCAACTTTGGGTGCTTTTATATCAAGACATGCCGTTTTATACAAAAAAATATAAAGAAAGCCAAAGTTAGGTCAAATTGACTCAATTTGCGGATCGGGTTCATTTTTGACCCAGGAATTATAAGAGTGTATTTACGTATTGAAAAAGAAAATGGACGGGCCAACATAAAAAAAGTATTTAGCACGCAAGCAAAAATAATTGTGTGAGTCTTTTAACTGTATTTAAGAAATCCGTCGTCAAATATGAAACAAAAAATCTACTTGTCATTATATTGACATTAAAATGACTTTTACGCACACGTATTACGGTTTTACGCACAGCTTTTGAAATCATCAAGTGTTCGTTCAAGTTATACTTTTAAATTTAAACCATGGCAGAAGTAGAGGAATATATACTTTAAATAATCGGATAACATTTAAGAATAGTATGACAAATCAGCAATAAATAAAAAAGATGAAATACAAAATGCATATTTGCCCTAAAAATATTTCTCTAATTCTGCCAAGCGCATGACAACTTGTCATGACAGCAAGACTCGAGAAGGAGACAAACGTTTACCTGATATCGTCTGAAAACTTTCCGAGAAGTTAAGCAACTCGGAGCTTTTCTCCCGACCGTGCAGTTCGTCCGAGTGCGGGCTCTCCTGCCTTCTCGCGCCGGGTTCGGCCGCGCTTAGACGCGGGCCCGGCAGCTCCTGAGGCGGGTAAAAAGTGTCCGGCGGGTCGGAGAAGTTGGGCATGGTGGTGGTGAGCGCCACCATGGATGGCACGCCTTGGCCCAAGCTTGCGCAGAAGGTGTTAGTGAGGCGCCCCGCGAAAGAAGCCAACGGGGCGAGGGGAGGAATCCCGGAGGAGAGGGGCGAGTGGGACAAGGCCTGCGGGATGACCAGGGGTCTGTAGGGCATGAACATGGGGTAGCCCGTGTAGAGCAGGTGTCCCGGTCTGGGCTGAGGGGTCCCTATGAGGGAATCGATGGAAAAAGCAGTGCCTTGCCCTCCTGGTCGCTGCATCTTTGCACCCCCTTTTTCCCCCCACCAAAATGTCAAACTTTTCGCAAGTAGATCCTGAGCCGCATCCCCGGAAATGGCACCGTAACGACGTTTGCGCAGTCCGCTTGTGTTCCCCCCTTTGCGCCGCTCTTATTTGTCACATCAACACACGCTGCCCGGGCTCTAGAACTCTTTGGCAACTCCTCCCTCTGTGATGTGAGCGCGCAAAGAGAGCGAGGGAGGGCGAGAGCGAGCGCATTGGTTATCATGTGAAAAGGGGGGGGGGGGGGGGCTGCTGGTCCCTGGGGGCTCATCCATCTTCCTCAAATTACGCTTCATTTCCTTATTCAGCCTCTGACTTTTTGGCCGTCCTGAGAGGCGGTCGTTTCCCAGTAGGGACTCCCTCCCACCCCCCCTTACGCCTCTCGAGAGTCCCCCCCCTTACGCCTCTCGAGAGTCCCCCCCCCCTCCCTTTTTTTTTTTTTTTTTTTCAAAACCAAGTCCTTCCCCTTCTATCACCGTCGACCACACCAAGCCAATCAGCTATTATTAATTTTGATTGATGATTAGCAATTACTGTGGATTCAAAACAACCAAGCCTTTTGTGCGCCTCCCCCCCCCCCTCTCGGAAAGAGTCTGGAGGGGAGGAGAGGCAGATGTCCCCCCCCCACTCCCCACCTTCCATCTCCCTCCTCTGCTCTCTCTTGGCCTATTCTCCGGGGCCCCTCCAAACAATGTGTTTGGCCCCGGATAAAGAAGTGCTGCAACAATTGTTCCCTGGAGAGAGATACTTTGGGAAAATTAGTTTCAGATAAAAGGCGTGTACGTGCGAGGTCAACTGCAGCGTGGGTTTGCAACATGGCCGAAGTCACATTAGTTTGAAGGCAGGCGTGAGGGGGGGGGGGGGGTCTCTTGGTTTCCAAATGGACCAAATAAGCGACATTTTTATTTGCTGTAGCTAAAGGGGTAAACTCAAAAGTATCTTTGGTCTTGAGGCAATAATGTCAGATCATGTCAGCTTGTAAAATGGCCGCGCATAGGAGCTGATCATGATGATGAGGATGATGATTAGCCCCATTGAGTCCCGGGTGGCCGAGCTCTCCAAGCGTTCGTCTTGATTGCACGCACGACACCAACATCATATTATAGGCCAGCCTGATTAGCAGCGGAGGGCCCCGGCCAGATCTCTTGCTTGTAATTGCACATGGAGAGAACATCACTGAGCCCTCATTTGGGCTTTGATTTTATTCAAATGAGCACCGTATAGTTATTGGGCCCTAAACAGATTTACATCGTTTATGTCTCGTGGAGTACCTATAGGAATAAATGTCAGATCAAAAAATAACAACATAATTCTAATTTTGCTTTTTTTTTTTTTTTTAATGTCCATGATTAATGCGTGGTAACCTTAAATATATTTATTGAATGATTCAGGAAGTTTCAGATTGTTCAAACATAAGCTATTTTTTTTTTTTTTGTGCAACTCACTCAATTAGAATCTCATGGATAATAATTGAATTCATTTGTCCTAGTCAAAAAGCAAACCACACGGCGTCAATGAACCCAATTAACGCATGGTTTAATTTAAATAATTCTGATCTACTGTCTCTAGTTTACAAATAAAGACAGCCAATAACTTGCTTTCAAAATATCACCGTTGTGTGAGTTATTTCACTTTTTGAATCAATGTACTCAAAGTATGAGCTGTAATGAGCTCTTTCATGGTATTCATTCATTCATTCACGAAGATACAAAAAATAGCACAAAAAAAAATCAAGACAAAATATGACAAGAAAAATAAGCAAATGGATTGCCAAATATACAATGGAACTATAACACTTTATTTTCCGTTTATGCTGGATAAAAAAAAAACTTCCAGGTAAATTCTCACATCAAAATCAGAACATTTATTTACACGTTGAACAAAAACTTGAGAGGAACTCATCAAGTACGAAGATAAAACACGATTAATATAGAAAAGAAGATAACAGCTATCGAAGATGGATGGAAAAAGAACGGCACCGGCACTAGTTCGTCACATCAAGTGTCTAGCGCCCTCTTGTGGTGCAAAATATATCGTGCATAAAGGTTGAAAAACCGAACAAACTCCTGCAATATTGAAACCTAACAGCAGCAAACCCTTCCATCAGGTTTAATCAAAAGTGCCAAATTAGTGGATATAACCTCTGTAATCCAAAAGCAAGTAGTTCTTGATCGTGGTGGGCAACTCTAGTGTAGGTACCACTTTGCCAACTCTCCCCTCAAGTAAGCCCCTCACTTTGCAGCGACATAAATGCTGCAGGGAACGAGGAGTGTGCGCCAGGGAGAAGATTGACTCGTAGAACTCCTGGTGCTCCTTCAAAAAAAAAAAAAAAAAATGGGGGAATTAATGATAATTGAGATTTTCAAATGCACGTTTCCACCCTGGTGGTAAACTTGCCTCAAAGACTTCAGGGGGTACAGACTCGACCCAGGTGTTGGTGACTTTAAGGTGACTGTAGGTGTTGAGCAGCACTTCGATGGTGCGCGGAGATTGAGAGCAGCGCTTCAGAATCTGAAAATCAGCATCGTGACAAGCTTCAAACTATCGCCATCATCTGGAGTTTGCCAGCGAGGGCCATAGATTCAAAAGAAATAAAGTAATTAAACACTTGTGAAATGAACAGATTGGGGCTCCCTCCGGGGGTCTAACTGGAAATTATGCAATTAGTGCTAATTAATCTCCTATTAACACTTGCCTAATTAGGGAAGCAGGCGTTTTGTCTGGTGCACGTGGGCGCGCTGGTAGTTGTGATTCTGCTTCCCGCGGCGTGAGCGACGCTGCGTGTTGTGTCGGCAAATGGGAAGGATTGGCAAGTTGAGAACCAGGCAAGGTGGCAAAAGTGCATGATGCAGATTTAGACACCTTAATTGCCTCATCATTGACTCCAAATGATTGTCAAAACTAGAACGGGAGTAAAATGGGTGACAGCGTCGCCTCGGTAGAGGAGGATCTTTGTAAAACCGACAAACGCCAATACTGACATCGGTTCTCCTCGCAGATTTGTACAAAATGGAAGCACAAAAACGTTGAAAGCAGCTCAGCTACCTTGGGAATCGCTCCCGGCCACACTCGGATGGCGCCGTGGTTGAGCAGAGCGCGGACAACCCTCTCGGGACTATGGGCAAGCTTGTAGCAAGCCACCTTGAGGATGTGGTGCAAGGGGACTTCCCCGCCGTAGGCCATTTCGTTCACGTCGGCCCCTTTAGCCAACAGCAGCTCCACCAAATCCGGGTTGGCATTCTTGCACGCCAAATGCAGGGGCGTCTGTTTATCCTGGTCCGTCGTGCGGATGTCGGCTCCCGCCTTTATCAGATTCTGGCACAAGCTGAAGTAGCGCCAGAGGTCCTGCAGCTCCTGCGGCTGGGAGCAAGCGTCGTTTAGCGGCGTGAGGCCTTCGTGGTTCATTTTGTCCACGGTGGCGCCGTAGCGCAGGTAGAGCTCCACGTGTTCCGCCAGCCCGTTCTTGGCCGCCACGTGCAAAGGAGTGTCGTCTTCCTCCGCAGTGCATCCGTTAATGGCGGCGCCGTATTGAAGGAGGTACTTGGCACATCTGCAGATAAAATGGGGATGAAATGGTGAACTGTTTTTTTTTTTCCCCCAACCTCTACATTTTGTTTGTCAGCATTTTTCAAGACTAACTCAAAGGACTCGGGGTTGGAACACAAGTGCAGAGGCATATGGCCGTCGCTGGAGACAGCGTTGGCGTCGGCACCGTGGACCAGCAGCAATTTGGTACATTCTGGTTCACAGCGGACGCAGGACTCGTGCAAGGCGGTGATGCCGCCCGGCGCCAGGTCCACATTGGCTCCCCGTTGCAGAAGGAGTTTCAGGCACTCGATGAAACCTCGTCCGGCCGTAATGTGAAGCGGCGTCGTCAACTCCTGCTTGAATGTCAGTGACCAAATCCCTGAGACAACAAAACTCAGATTTTGAGACAACCAATCAGTCGAGAAAGGATTCGTAACGCTTTGCAAAAACCTACTCAAACTCCTGTAGTGATATCTGAAGTTCGTCCAATCATTTAAATCGCTGGTGTCATAAGCGGTCTCAATTAAGTAGATGTACTCGTCATCGTCCGCTATGCTAGCCAGCGTTAGCTCGTCGCCTACAAGTAGCGAGTTCCAAAAACGCTGAACGCAACCTGTGGCCTTGGCCGTGGCGATCACGTCGTTGAGGAACGTCTTTGGATTGCACCAGTTCACATTTAGCGCCGCGGAAGCCATTGCCTTCTGCCTTAGTCTTAAACGCGGTTAGGTGTTAATTGAGAATACGAAGCAATTTCGAGACGTCATGTGATTGGCCAAGGAAAGCATGACAGCGATACAAGAACTCTAAGTGGCGGGATGCTGTTATTGATTTGCATCCCATAATAATAATAATATTAATCATACATTTTATTTCTAAGAATCGCTACAACAGTCGGACAAGCTCAACTTTAACATTCGTTGCAAAAACGGATGCAATGTATTTTTGAATATATAAGATCAGCTTAAATTGTGTAAAAGTGCATGGGAATAATAATAATTAGCATAGCCTAGCAGTTTTCGCTAGAAGACGCATCTAACCATCACAGTACTTCATGCCCCCCTTGAATGCAGGTCGCTGGAAAACAATCCTCATAAATTAGACTCCACGTGTACAATTTCTAAATGAAATCCTAATGATGACAGATGTCGGTCTCTTACCCTCCCCCCGGGCCACACAGCGCATCTCGCCGCCCAGCGGTTCGATGATGAGGCTGACGGAAGATCCCCGAGGAAAAAGGCGCTGCATAGCCTCCAGGTTGCCCGTGTATAGAGCATTATGGATAACCGGGTCTCGGCACACGGACGGCCTCGGCGCGACGTTGACCCGCAAAGGTGTCCTGTCCCGGGCCTCCATCTGCAGAGAGTAACTCAGCAGATGGTGGGAGGCCATGCGCCGCTTGTAGTCGTGTCTCTTCAGAATGTCCTCGTCCAATTGGAGCGAGCGTAAAGCATTCGATGTGAAGACGAAGCTGCCTCGCGACATGCTCGCAAAAGAGTAGAGCAAAGTCGATCACGCTGGCTGGATAATGTCAACAGTGTGCTGGCTGCTGCTTGTTTTGATATTTGCTATGAAGAGCGCTATTTTTGTCCCACGTGTTGTCGCTCAGGCCTTTGCTTACTGGCTTGCCTTCCTGCCAACTAATAAAAATAACTTTATTCGGTCATGTGCTACTCAATTCTCGTTTTAGAAACTAAGGAAGATCGGATGTGATATAGTTGGAAAGTAAACAAGAGAAGGGCAGTTGATAAAGTAGCATTAAAGGGGAAGTCAAGTAAAAAAAAAAAAAAAACATAATATGTTCTGTCCGAGTAGTGTTAACATGGCATTCTGATTAATATTGCATTCGTGGAATATGAATCAAGTGGACAAACGCACCATCTTCAGGGGCGGCCATTTTGTTATGTCGACAGCAACATAACATTCATTCTTTTGGGCGATTGCCCCATTTCACATCGCAATTAGATCCCAAAGGCTTAACCAAACTACGTTCACCGCAAAGATAACATTTTTCCATTGTAAATATTCAACAGTTTCTATCAATACATGTACGCTTTACTTTAGATGAGGACAACTGCTCCCGTTTGTAAAAGATGGTTCCGTTATTTTTCCTTCTCGTGAATCTTAATGGCTTTTATGTATCCACGCGACTCCCTGCATGGGCGCATTAGGCTGAATGACGAGCCACCGCTGTGCGTCTGCCCCACGTGAAGTGCTGTGATGGAGGAGGGACAACGCATAATTAAGACTTTTAAAGCCTCCACACCGGGCACCCGGATAATATCTCTTTTTAAATGATGGACCAGCATTTCCACATTCTTGCCGGGAGCTAAGAGGATCAAACTTACATGGAAAAAAATATTCAGGAAATTTTTATTATTGATTTGATTTGAGCTTCTTTCACAAATGCAGCCAAATTTAATTGACACCAAGGGAAAATTTTGTTCCGAAATTCAACTTGGATTGCGGACACGCCACTGTGTCCCATCTATACCTTAACGACACTTTTTCCTTTTGAAATCGAGGTCATTTATTTGATGTTACAGTTGGGTAATGAATGCCACATTAAACTGGAGGCGAGCACCAGTCTCAAGTTTGAGAATACACATTACCCGAGACTAGGAATATTGTTTTCCGTGGCTGGAGTACATCCTTTTTAAATGATACACATAATGAGTTTATAATATGCATGGAGGCTACCTCCTCTCTACTTTGATGTCTTCCAAATGGCCCGGGTGTCATCAGCAAAACATGTAGGCACTTTCCCGCCTCATTGGCTCCCAAATGTATTTTAAATATCATTCCTTGTAACACAATTATTTAAAACGCTGAACTAAACACTTACTAATGGGGGGAAAAAAGACGGAGACTTCCATAGATTCATTTCTCAAATGGTCGGCCTTGGCGTTTTTTATTTTTTTATTTTGTTGCCTGTGAAGTAGGAGCAAGTGTGATGACAAGAAAAAAAAAAAAAAACATCAATACCATACTGCCCCCCCTCTGTGGACATCTTTCTTTTCTTTACATTAGCCGCCACAAGCAGTAGAGCTTCATGAGTTTTCTGCTTTCTGGTCAAGCGCCCTTTCTCTCCCAAGGCGCTGAACATCAGTTGTGATGAAAGCGAGCCACTTCATTTATGTAATCATTGGCAATTAGTTCCCTCTGATTATGTGCCTCATAATGCTGTTTGGAGTACTGTGGCACACATGCAGAAGGAGATTTAACTGCAGCCCTCCTGCCACATTGTGGAGTCATTTCATGTACTGTGAGCGTGATGAAATGTAATTAGACTCATATCAAATGCTAATGGATTTGCAGTTTGAGTTGTTGCTCGTTTAAATCAGAAAGATTGGCAAGCTTATGTGCGTACAGTTGGATGGCAAAGTTGGTTGATAACTGGACGAGTTAACTGGATGATCTAACAAACGACAACGTCAAAACAGTGAAAAGAAGCTAGCATGATAACCCGTAATACTACTTGAAGATTGTTCTGCAAATCGGTAAAATCGAGATTCAAACCAATCCGAATTTGACCAGCTTCCAAACCATATGATGGAAAACAACGAGAAGTTTCATTTATTTCAAGTATTTTGATAGCCGATCAATAATAGACGCAGGGTGCCATCACGGCCGTCAACGCGGCCGAATGCAAAACGACCCCTTGTCTATTTAGGATGCTTGACACGTGAACCCAAATGAATTTATAGAGCATTAAATTAAACCTCGGCTCGGAACTACTCTGCGCTAGTGTGATTACATTTCTATATTGTTTGAGCGTTGGGCCCCGCTCCACACTTTGTAACGCAGATTCCAATTGTCTCTCGATGCGCTGATCAACATGCAAATGGCTCTTTGCTTCACGGTGACAATAGGGAGGTTCATATTTCAGCATAATAGTCTTGGATAACTTTAACCATCGATCACAACCTCATTTCATTGTGCTAGCGGTTAATACGTGCTTCCCTGCCAAGTGGAACATTTTCTAATGATGTGCTCGCAACACAAAAACAAGGCAAGCCAGCCCAGGCGATGCATCAGTCACTAATGCACCCATCCATAATATGTTTGGTAGCAGCGTGCTTAACGGAGACAGCTAGCGTATTGACTATGCGTGGGGGCGATGTTGAAAAAGTCGAGCAACGGTGTGAAATGCAAAACTTTTATTTCCATTTGCAGTCGTGAGCAAATTTGCTGGTATCAAATAATGCATCGGACCCTCAACAAGAGGGAGCTTAGAAACATGTCAACCTGGTATAGGTATATATTAGGGGTTTCCAAACTCCTTCACCTCAAAAGTCAATAATCAAAAAATGGTTTCCTACGAAGCTTTTAGAAATATACTGTATTGCCACTATGCCATTAACAACCTGTGAAAGATGTGAATTTTTAAAATGTACAATTTTGATTGAAAATTTAAAAAAAATAAAAAAAAATAAAATTGAAGGAAATTGGAAAAATAAGACATGACTTCCTGAATAAGCTGAAAAATGAATGATTTGAACTGGTTGGAAAAGTGGAAGTAGCTAGTCGGTAAATATTTCAAATTCATGAAAAATATGGTCATACTGGGAATTGAAACATGGAGGAATAAAGAAATTAATGTTGAATAGCAATCACACGAGTCGTATTGAGGCAAAGCGTCGTGCAATGCATAGTCCTCTTCCATCAAGTACTCATTTTAGTATTTTAATTTTGGGCGGAACCTTGAGCCATCACTTCCGAGTGTGCCAATTGCCCTCAAATTCCACCTGTTGAATTTATCCTGTTTGTCACCTCGGTTTTACTGAGCTGCCATGACAAAATGGATTATGCTGTTGCAGAAGCCTTGAATCATTTCTGGTAAGGTAATATCAAACTATATATGAATGCGTTGAACCTGTAGAGCGTTTTGACTCGTTTGAAAAATGCAGAAAAAAAAACAATACAGCCCTCAAACAAAAACAGCTAAACAACGCCATCTAGTGGCTAATACGCAGCTGTGTTACCAAGCCAAAGATGACGCCATTAGATAGGTGCAAATGGTCAATTTATTGAGGTTGCAACATGGCTCATTTGGAACTGGTGTACTTTGTGACCGCCTTGGTGCCCTCGGATACGGCGTGCTTGGCCAGCTCGCCGGGCAGCAGCAGCCGGACGGCGGTCTGCACCTCGCGGCTGGTGATGGTAGCGCGTTTATTGTACTGAGCCAGGCGCGACGCCTCGGTGGCGATTCTCTCGAACAGGTCGTTGACGAAGGAATTCATGATGCTCATGGCTCGGCTGGAGATTCCCGTGTCGGGATGAACCTAAAAAGTAAACAAATTAGTATTTATTACGTCCGTAAGTTTTTTTTTTTAACCGTATAGACAGACCTTATAAACTTAGGTGCATTTCAATTTAATCATTTAGTTTTTTTTATTCCTATATTCAAGCAAATAACAACAAACTGGTTAAAAAGTTGAAGAGTTTTTGCTCACCTGTTTCAAAACTTTATAGATGTACATGGCGTACGTCTCTTTACGTTTGACCTTTTTCCTGGCCCTTTTCTCACCGGAACTCTTGCCTCTCCTCTTTGAAAGATCATCGGACATTTTTTTTGTTGTGGTTGTTAACACGTTTATTTTTTTTTTTTTTTTGAAGAAACGATTCTCCCGTGTTTGTCGCTGTCACACTTGAATTTATAGGGCGTGCGCTGCAGCAATTAGTCGCTCATCAAGTCCACCTGTTTGACCTGGACGATTTTTTTTTCCATATTTGGTGCACGTCACAAATACCGCCCACCAGAGAATATAGATGAAATAAAGTTAAATTCTGTGTCTGGAATTTTTTAACTTGCTTTGGTCGAGTAGAATAATAAGCAGTGCTTGCACTAAGTAGTTTTGACCACTAGACGGCGGGCTCGTACCGTTTCTTGGCTGCGGTCAGTGACATTTGTGTAATTTTACTGCCCTCTTGTGGTGGTTAACCGAATTACATTTATTTCCACCAGATCTTTTGAGTCATTACCTGCTTTTTTAAAAATGATTATTTTATAAATGTGAGAGACACGATGAAGAAAAATGACTGTTTCTTTGACTTATGGCTTAAAATGTCTCTCTGCAGATGGCAACAGAGGGAAATGGACCAGTGCACAATGTGTTCTATATGAGATAGAAGGGGCCTTGGTCAATTACTTGCGTGCCCTTCCAACCCAGTCTTCATGAACAGAGGTGAGTGTTGCAATAAAATTATTATATTGGGAGGTTGGTCACGCTAGTTACATTAGCAAGTGCTTGATAGTTAGTTTGCATTTGGAATTCATATTTATCTCATGCTTGGTCTGTTTCTGTTATGTTTTCTGCGGTGTCACACACAAAATGTTTTTTTTTTGTTCACTTTTGAAGCATTTGTTAGTTCTCGACACAATTGTATGGTCTTCATTTATTTTGTTGATTGCCACAAAAAAAAAAAAGCAGTGCACATTGGTGCGTTAAATGTTAGGCCTGCTACTTGTTATTCACTGCATTAAGCTGTGCATTTCTCCCTCCCCTTGAAAAGCAATTACTGCTGAGAAGTCCACCACGTTGATGCTGCAATCTGCAACAACAGCTACACTGCCTTGTGTAGAATGGGAATGAGTGTTTGGGATCCCATATCAAAATTGGTTAGCTTGGAGGATATAGTTCTTTCCATCTTGTTTGTTGTCTGATTTTAAAAAAATGTGCCGTGAAATTGTCATTTTAGTGGATTTAAAACGGTGCCCTTAATTGTATGAAGTTACATTTTCATATAAGTGAGAGCCGGACAATTGAGTCTTTCCTTTGAATCTTTAGATGGCGTTTTGTAGATAAACGGCAATTGCATCGCGACATCATGCGTAGCCTGTCGTTGTAACCGTTGCTATGGTCTGTGTGCTTGGTTACCAGAGCGGAATATTGATTTGAATCCCCGAGGGCTGTGGTCATATCCTTGACAGTTCACCTATTGTTATGGTGATTCCACATGCACTCAATGAAATCTTTGCTGCTGGGAGAAATGAAAAGATGTCACGCAGCAATCCCGGCGAACTTTGAACCCATTGCTCCTTTATGTTTCACTTCAAGTTTGAAAGAGTCGCTAGAAATGACCGGGGTTCAAACATCCATCCATTTTTTGGGGGGGGGGGATACACCCAGAAAAGGTCATCAGCCCATAGAAATATAATAACTCCAAGAAAAGACTCTTCTTCTGGTTCCAATAGGTTGAGGTCCATTGTATGCAAAGTAAGCTGTGGCATGTTTGCACAGAGCATCACACGGAACCGAGGTGGTGTCCAGATTGAACGACTTGCCTTACGAATGCGAGCGCAGATACGCAAGCAAAGCAGCCGTTCAGCAGTGGGATGGATCCTGACTACTAAAGAGGAGGCGGAGGAGAGAGAGCGATAAAAAAAAGGGGGGGGGGGTGCCGTCGGTGGTGGCGGTGAGGAAGCGAATATAAATCTGTATGTTCGCAGGAGTAAAGCCGGAGCTCTCCAGAGCGGCTTTAGCGACAATGCCGGCAAGAGCCGCTTGTAAACCGTCAAGCGGCGGTTTGGCCGTTAACTAAAGGATTTGCGGAAGTGGATCCAGCGTGGAAGCTGCGAACCCCGCTTGTCAAGCACAGTGGCGGGTTATTCGGAGGTCTCTGACCTCCCCCCCTCTCCCACCTTCAATTTAATTTCTGGACCAAAAAGAAGAAGACTGACGAGCGACCCGAGTGACCGGAAGGTGTCGGCGAGGGACTCGTGAGCCCTTTCTCTCCTTATTAGCTCCATTCACAAAAATCATTGCATTCCATCATCACAGCAATGTAGAGGCATTCCCGCTCGGAGGAGGAAGGGTCCCATTGACTGCCGAGGCTTAGCGCCTCTCCCCTAACAGCGAGCCCCCTTTTCATTGCAGCACCCCACCCCATCTCTCGCCGCTTTCTTTACATCTAATTTCCCCCCTTTCTCGGCTTTCTTACGTTCCCATTCAAGGGAGCAGGAGGCGTTGCGTTGGGGTTCTGGCGTCGGCTTGAAAAGACAGCTGAGGGGCACAGTTTTGCATCGAATACAATCAGTAAGCAACAACTGGCAATCAGCGAATGGCCTCTCAAGGAAAGAGTTGCCGCAAGTGACGGAGCGACTCATGTGGCCGTTTGTCGAGAGCGTCGCTTTTGTCATCCAGGGCTCGGTGTGACTTAGCAACCCGCTGTTGCTAAGCAAAGTCCTTTTCGTCCAAGTTGCTCGAGCGTCACTCTAAAGCCATGAAAGGCGGCTCGGAGGAAAGCATGGAAAGCGCCAGGCCGTCCAACCTGCAAGCTTTTGCCAACATCTCCACCTTGCACGGCATGAGTCACATCTTCTCCTATGGCCACATGACGTTCCGCCGCTTCCTCTGGACGCTTTCCTTCTTGGGTTCGCTGAGCTTGCTGCTGCTGGTGTGCATGGATCGAGTGTCCTACTACCTGGAGTACCCTCACGTCACCAAACTGGACGAGGTGGCGGCCACCAACCTCACCTTTCCCGCCATTACCTTCTGTAACCTCAACGAGTTCCGATTTTCCAAAATCACCCGGAATGACCTCTATCACGTGGGGGAGCTTCTGGCCCTCCTCAATAATAACTACCAAATCGCCAACCCGCATTTGGCCGAGCCTGAGGTTCTGGCCGCTCTGAAGGAGAAAGCCAACTTCCAGAACTTTAAGCCCAAACTCTTCAACATGACCGATTTCTATAACCGCACGGGTCACGATATCGGCGATATGCTGTTGCAGTGCACCTTTCGCGGGGAGGATTGCTACTCGGCTAACTTTAGCACGGTGAGTCACACTTTGTCCGTCTTAACTCATTCACTGCCAATCCAGTTAAAATGGATATTTGACGTCTATAGCCGTCAGTGGGAGTGAATGAGTTAAGTTCCCACTTTTGGATGATTGCTTTGGGCTTTGCACATTGGAAATGAAAATTTACCCTGGAATCAGTTGGATCAATTAAATCTGCTCTCCGAAAATTTGACTTTAATGAACAAGACACTCAAGTGATAATGGCTTATTGATGAGGTCGGTCCAGCCGCTCTTGTCGTTACGACGTTTTGTTGATTCGAATCAGAGCCGCTCTTGAAAATGTCTTATTAATCCAATCAAAATATCATCGGATATATCGTTTATGTCAAAACCCATCTGTCTGTTTTGTGTATCCCTGACCCACATTAGTCCGGCTGCAGTCAATCCTAGCTGACTTTGAACTCCGAACCGGTCACCAGCCAATATCCGCTTTATGGTAAAATCGATGAGTCGTGAATTCGGACGAGGGAATTGCTTCTAAAGTTTGTTGTTTTGGGAAAAAAAAAGTTAAGTCCGTGTCAGGGATTTTACTTTGAAGCCCCGCTGAAGCGTGCTTTTGAATTTAAGTCGCGCTCATGGTGTTCATCCATCATTGTGACATCTTGCAATAAGTTATTTCAGTCGTAGAGATGGAATTCAAATCCGGGAAGTGACAAAGAGTGAATTCTATCATTATATGCTACCGAATTGTACGGGACGGGTACACGACCGTACCTTTTCTATAGTAACTTCGGTTTGTTTTGATATATCAAACACGTAGTCTTAGTATTTGTTGTGTGCTTATCGAAAATGTCCGTCTATCCAATTTCTATCGTCCGTATTGCCAATCAATTGCAGTCGAAGGAGTGTCTCTCCCCACAGAGCAAAGAAGCAAATGATTTACAATGCAAACGACTAGTGGGAGTGATGAGCTTTGACCTTGAATAAATGAAGGCAGAATTCCATTAAGTCTGGATGATGATGCAGTTTGGATGGCAAGCCATGGAAGTGTTGAGCTAATACGCTACTAATGCCAGGAAGTATTATTTTGATCTTTGTAAATATTTTTTTTTACAGGGCAATTTATAAAAGCAGCATTTTTGATCTCCCACACAAATGGCAGCATTTCATTTGCCTCCGAGGCATGCATACAGTAACAACAAAGAAAAGCGGCCTTTTTATTTATTTATTTATTTTCCAGTCTTCATTATTCAGCTGTTGAAGGTTTAGAATTTGGAAGGCATTTCTAAAGGCGGCGCTTTGGCTTTGATGGATGTGCCGTCAGCCCACCGCGTGGCTGCCATGACACCAACCACGTGCCCATCGGGGTCCGCTCGAAGTATGACCACTCTCTCGACACAAATTGAAAGAACCCATTATTCTGGACCGCACTCCCAGAAGGTTGCGGATTCAATCGCTACTTCTTCCACACAGTCCAGATATCCTTGAACAAGTCTTGGAAGCTATCAATGCTTCAGTACGTGACTGAACTGTTTACTTTCCCTTCAGCCAAACGACAATTATATGAACAGGTGAATGAGGTGACATTGTAAATATGTTTTGAAAAGCCCCAAGGTTGATAAATGAAGCCCATTTGTCGTATTGGTAGATGAAGTATGACGGCATTTTGGATGAGGTTGACCTCACTCAAGGTTGAACTTGAGTGATGGATTGTGCCGTGCTTATTTGGGTAGATCGGAGTGGAAATTAGCGTGCTAATCCCCCGTAGCCTACATGCGTAGAACCGTTGGCGGAGGATGGAAGACAAACGGCCGAGAGTTCCTTTCGCACTCGAGCTGTCACGAGACCGCATGAAGTCTCTCTGCACCACATTTCACTCAATTTTCACGTTCGTGTGTCAACTCACACTCAAGTTGTTTTTTTTTTGCATCTTATCGTCGACTTGTCAGCAGGAGCCAGTTGGCCCAAGCACAGCTTTTGGCTAAATTGAGGCAGGCTGAACCAAATGTGACATCTGGTTCCACGCAGCGCGTCTTTATTTTCCTCTCGCTGAGCTGTGTCATAAACGATGAGAAACAGAGGCCCCCGGCAAATAAAAATAATGGTCAACTATGGTTGTTATCTAAAGCATGTTTTCCCATAATGACTTGGAAAAGTCAACAGTTTGGCTTGTTATGGCAACTTTGGGACTACTTGTCGTCTTTGTTGTTTAGAAACTTTGCAAAATAGGCGTCGGCCTCGTTTCTCAAGAGTTTAATGATATTTTAACATTCAGCATGCATGTACACAGTTTGGTCCAGGCGGTAAGTTCAAATAAGCAGTTAATGTGGTTTAATATATGACGCAATTTGTGATGACAGCCTCAATCTGTCATTGCTTTTCATCATTATAATTATAATAATTATTGTTGTTTTGCTGCCTGGTCAAATGTACACGGGCATATTGAAAATAATTATTTAAGCAATTATCTCAGCCGTAATTTTCGTAATTACTTTTGTCCAGCGGGGGTGCATGTTGTATTCACTGTCTCCAAAACTCAAATATTAGTCCTGAAAAGTCCTTTATGATTGAATGTTTTTTTTTTGATATGGTGACAGAAACTTTAACAGATCATTTAATCGTACCAATTTTTTTTCAATCATACAGTATTATTTACAGTCGAGTTTTGCATTCTATGATTGGCTCTAATTAACATTATTTGGTCAAACAATCATTTTAAATTCATCAGAGTCCTGAGGTTTAATTACGGTAAAGTTCATTTAGAGTCAATAAAAAAAACATTTGTTGCTTTAATGTAGAATGCAGAAATCCTTGGATAAAATAATTCTCTGTGAAAGGTCGATGCAGATAATGATTTGAACATAACAGAATCAATTAATCTTTGTGCTTAAAAAAAAAAGATTGATTGATTGATTGATTTGGGTGGTGTTGCTCGACACAAAGACGTGCCTTCAACCTTTAATTGCTTGACTGGCTTTTCCATTAAAGTACAGCAAGCCAAAGACAAGGAGGCACAAATGAGAATGTCTCTCAGTAAATACATTTAGTAGACTGTATTCGGCATATTCTTGTATAATTTGGCCCTGAGTCTGAATCACTGCTGACATTTTGAAATTTGACTGCAGCATCAGGCTAACATCCATATCAGTAGTCTTTGTCTATAATTTGTTTTCCTTTTATTCATATCTCTCACTCTAAATCTGGAGCTTTACCGCAATCCCGTCTGTTGCGTCGCACCTCCTTACCAACACTGACCCTTTTTTTTTTTTTTTTTTTCTTTCAATTACATCCGTGCGAGACAAACGGACTTAAAGCAGCGCTCGTTCACAAATATTGACTTTGTCTTTTTGAAACGGATTAAATGGAAAGCTCCCCGCAGTTTTTGAATTCCTTTACGGCCCTCCAGATCTCAAAGGACGAAGCAAATAATGTTCTTCCTTTTCAATACTCGTTGGGCCAGTTAATTGGGTTATCTTGTCCAGGTTGGGTCTTATTTCACAGCGCTTAAACAACCCATTACGTCAGAGTCTTATTTGAAGGGCCGAGAGATTGAAAATATGTTGAATTTCATCATTATGAACACAAAACTATTGGCCTTAGTCTCTGGTTACTAAGTCTGTTGCCATGGCGATCAGATGCCGTTGAAGCCAATTGGAATTGCTTTGTGCTCTATGTTTGCGAGCGGATTTTTCATGTCATAAGGATCCCATTTGGCCACCGATCCATCCATTTTGGATCATTTCTTGACTATAAAGGATGTACTTTGGCAAGATTACAATTTTCCGTAAAAAATGGCGTATCAACAGCGCACACTAATATTGTATTTTTTATTTTCAAATTTTTTTGTAAATTTTTCAAAGCATTTCATATTAGTATCTGAAAGCATCAACATGTTTTCTTGTCTTGCTCTCCTTTTTCCCAATGCACACACTCGGGACTTGTTATTGTTCTGCTACTGGAGGATATCAACTAATGGTTCCACTGGGGGACTTTTTGTACACATTCACAAATGCGACATCTTCATCGTCGCACCTCTTTGTTGGCCTGTGAATTCACGCTTGGTTGGGTGGCAGTCAATTCAACTATATATATATTTATATATTTTTTTTTGTATGGTAGAAACAGTGAAGCTCGCTGTGGTCGGTATTTAGGATATGCAATTGCACAGCGGCAACGTTTTGTTATCTTTAATTACACTGAAATTACCTGCAGTGTTGTCGGTGCGGTGAGTCATCTAGCTTGCATTTTGTCTAGCTTCAATTGATCAAACCTGTGCTGGGCAGGACAGTTTTGAAGTTTGCGTCATCTCCTCTCCATCTCCATTTCTTGCCCATCCCTCAAATGTCCCGATAAAGTCTATTAGCAGAGTCTCTGTGTGAAACAGCCACAGGCGAGTATTTCTTTTTGAAGACACCGAGCCCTTTCCTTTCCAACGGCTGGCTCTGTTTTTAGCGACATTTAACCTCTTTGATTGCACCAAACGACGGACGCGACGTCTTCATTTGCATTCTTGAAGCTGACTCGCATTGACCGCCCGCATGAATTTATCGGAGGGGCTACAAGCGACCGATCTTTAGGTTTATTAGTAGTAGTAAATATTCAGTGTGTTGTCATGTGCAACTGAGTCTTGTCACTTTTTTTTCATCTTACTATTTAAATCAAGCCCTTATGACTAAGGCCGTGCTGTTTTAAGACAATAAATGCATGCACTCTCACTGTTCGTCTTCTGAAAAGCGATTCTGCTGCAGCAAAGGACAGGACGTTATCTGCAGAGTGCATTACTTGAGTTAGCTCCAATTTAAATGGCAAGCAGAGCCACTCTGACTGTGAGGTTTTTAAAGATGTACATTTGAATTCAGCCTTGGCAACCGGTTTTTGTTATTCTAATGAAGTCATTACTGTTCTGGTAATAGTCCCCACTTGGAAAGTGTTGGGAAGTCTATCCAGCCCAAATGCAAAGAAATGCATTGTAGATACTCATCTTTCAAATGTGTGATTATTAAATTTGTTGAATGAGAGAAGTGAAAGATGAAATCCTTTTGGAATCTGCCCGCAGTTTGTAGACAAGAGTTGTGATAAAGCGTCAAATCTGGGATTGTCCATGCACGGGAGGGATGACTGGAATCATTTGAGTTCTAGCTCTAATTGGGTTGCTGTCAAACCACCCAAAGCCAAATAAGTACATTTTAGTACATGTACCTGATGACCTTTATTTTGTGCCGTTGCTCTATAGGAGACCCAAAAGTCCAGTTTTGTGTCCCCAAAATATAAGCAAGCTCTGACATTCAAAGCCCTTTTGTTGATTTCATCGATTCTGCAAACACGGCGTCAATGAGAGCTAATTCCCTGCCGTCTCGTCGTCTTTTTCCAGGGCTCGTACGACTTGCGAATACAAATTGGATGTGACATTTCAACCGCCGTAGCATTTGCTTAAATCAAAGGGGCATTTCCCAAAGCGTGCTTCTTGCGTCTGCAGCATGTTAAGAAGCACCAACGCATTTTGTTTATTAGCGTTTGGAATCTGCCCTTCTGCCCGCGCTGCACACCGGCTGCATATTTAGCGAGGACAAGACCTTGGTTGCCCTGCCAACTGTTGCTGATGATTCATAAGGAGCCTCATTTATCTAATCGTGGTGCCATCAAAAGAAATCTGAGCAAATCGTACCCAAAGCGCAACATGTCACTTTGACTCACTGTCGTATCACTGGATATAACACGTCTGCCTTCAAACTACTCCGAAAAAAAAACACATTTATAACATTCAAAGCCCCAAACATACATGCTAGCATTAGCTTGTCTTCCGCTATGGCATTATTTGTTGTTGTTATTGGTGGTGTTTGTTTCCTCCATTTTGTCTTATACAGCCTAATTTTCATTTCACGTCGTACTGTTACAATACAAATAGCTTGCGCGTACAAAAACAAAACACACACGCTAATGTTAGCTCATCCCGTTGCCGTACTTGATCTGTGGATGCTGTAATATTAGATGACATTTCTGCACTGTTGTGTTTTCTTGCTCCTCTCAATTCAAATTCACCTCTTTACCCTGGCAGAGAAGTGAATAAAGGGAGGCACTCCTTAGCTGTAATTAGTGTCGTTTATTCTGACCGCGGGGTCCCGGGTGGCTTTGTTTTGGTACTTGCTGACATGGCTGGGTGACTTCTCATCTGCTTATGAAATGCTTGCCTTTGATTTGCCGCAAATGAGTCAGTGCGTAGTTCACCGCTAAACTGGAGCCCATGACACGTTTCCCAAAATTTGCCAAATCATCCTCTCAGAAATAAAGGTTGATAATCTACATCTTTTGAAATGAAACAGACTGCAAGCATGTTTTTTTGAATATGAAGTGGCAGCTGGAGGAGCGCACGTGTTTACTCCTTTGTCGAGTTCTGCCAAGAGCTTCACAAGATGGAATGATGAGTCACACAGCCGAAGTCCGTGTGCCGTGGATAGACAAATTCATCGGCCAAGTCAAACAAACAGCTATTTTCTGATGGCCGTGGGCCACTTGGACTGGCTGACCTTGGAAGCGCCACTCTCCGCTCGGGGAAAGCCAGGACGCATCTTGATCCAAGTGCTTTGGCCTGCTTCATCAAGGTCTTCATTTAACCTCTCTATTGAAAAAAAATCACATCAAATTTACATTTGGACGCTAACCAAGACTTTACATTTCCTACACCTTGAGAAAGTATTTTTTAATGTGTTAATGGTGAGTTTATTTTGCTCCCAAAAACTGCAACATTTTCAGAATTGTGGAATCAAGTTTGCATTAAAAATCTTCTGTGAGGAGGTATAAAAAAAAAAGAGAAAAAAAAGACAGGGTCATTTTCTGCTGTATAGCTGCGTTGATTGATTTTGCAACCAACCTTCGCCATGCTTAACACTCCAAATAATGAAGTTCACTAGGCATTTTCTCCACAGCTTTACTTCAACAATCATTCGGTTTTAAATTCAGCAAATTTCAATGTGTTTTTTTTTAATGGAAGCATAAAGCAGGCGGGCCACGCGTCAATCAGCCTGCTGGACGCGTATTTAGCAAAGCTCCCGGTATGGCGGCGTAGCGCTGTTGAACACGAGTAATTACCTGGGCCTCTGCTGGTGGGATTAGCAGAAGAATTAAGATAACGTGAAAGCTAAAAAGGAAGCAATTTGCCCTGATTATGCTGGCGAGCGGGAATTTTTGTGGCACCTCACATTGCGGGCGTACAGAGAATAAATGGCGAAACAATGAAGCGAGTTGTTATGATAGTTTCCTCGGCGTCGTCAATGTCACCTAATCATCCGATCAAAAACAATTTTGCCTACTCGGATTGGACGACTCGTTTTTTTTTGAATGTGCAGAGTGTGGCTGCTTCACTTGCTAATTATTCAACAATGGGATTAAGGCCCATATTCAAGATACTTTGCACATTTTTGCAGACCGTTTCAAACGGATTATACTCGAAGCAGTTTAGATAGGCCCTACTACATTTTGCAATATTTCCAAATAAAAGCTCAGATTTTTTTTTTCTATCACTTCTAGTTTCATTTTATTTCTACTTTTTATTTCAGCTCATCTCTTACCACCAAATTGTGCAAATATTCACATTAAAAGCCAGTAATAATTGTTTTCTCATTTTCATTTTTTGATCGATTCAAACTAAATCGCTACAACCACAAATTCTTTTAACAATTTCCTAATAAAAGGCCATTATTGGATTTTTTTCCCCAATTTATTTGTAAGCAAACTGCTAATATGGAGTAGAAAAAAAAAGTTTAAACATTCACCTCATCCAAAAAAATAATTGCCAATGCCAATACTTGCTCCTTCAATGGAACAAATAAATGCTACGTAGCATCAGGTCAAGCGGCCTCGGGCTTGTGGCAACAAAGACCGAGCGGAAGAATCAACGCGAGTCTCGAATATAAAAGCCTCGGCCGTCTGTCTTTTTGTTGACATTTTAATACGAGCAAAATAGATGAACCATGAAAGCGAAGCTGTTCTCGCGCGCCACAAACATGAGAAGAACTCCAAAGGCATGACAACCGACATCAGACCAGGACCTTCTTCGGATCCTTTTCTCAGATGCCGGCACGGCATTGTTGTAACTATTACGGGCTTTTTGAAGCGCATCAGCAAATGTGTGTCTCTGGTGGCAAGCAATTTTCTAGCCACTTGTACCTTGCTATTGTTCACACGCGCTTCCAGACAGCGGCGTCTCGTGGCTTGCTTCCAAGAAAGCGCTGAAAGGGCAAAGCTTTGTTGTCGCCTTTCAGGTTGCGAAAGGGAATTAATCAAACGCTACAATCCAACGATTTAGCCGCTTACCGAAAAGAGAGGACTCCTAATAATCTAGATATGCGTTTTCATTATTTTCCCCTCTCATGCATCATCGCAGACTGACAGCTGTACGGCGGCTTCATTATTTGGTCTGGCCACGGTTATGATTTGCGAGCAGAATGAAAAGGGCTAACTCCTTTGCAATTTGCTTCCTAACCCTCGGAAGTCTGATTGTGGTCTCGTCAATGAGATTCTCTCTCGCCACGCTTTCCATGCAACAAAACCAAGCGCATCGATCACGTTGAGGCCGGCTAATGATGTGCATTTTGAAATGCTGAATGCATCTATGCCAAGATAATGTTTTTGATCATTGCTGGACGATCAAAGACTCCAAATTGTCCACAGGGATGAATGCGAGCGTGAATTCTAAATTCTAGTCGGTACCATCTGAAACGGAGGAAACCTCATAAAGAGTTTTGGAATTTTAATTACAATTATCTTTATTTATTAATTTTTTTTAAATTAAGTTTCTGATTCTGTGTCCACAGACACTGACTGCCCCATTAAAAAAAAAAAATCGACATCATATTGGCTACATGCTATCCATTTACTTTTAGTCTGGTTGTAATTAAAGCAGTGAAGCGTTCACTTGAGATTATCTCGCCAGTTGAGGACGACATTATCAACACAGCACGGATCACATTAATTTACCGTCATTCACTTTAGGATCGAAATGATAAAGTTGCATTCAATTCAATTAACTTAGAGGCAGATTTGATCAAAAATGTTGGTACTCATAAATGTCCAATTTTCAGGTTGAAATAAATCGCTCAACACTTTTCCACTCATCTGCCAATAAATCATGTATGCACACGCCACCCAAAATCCAAGATGTCTGTCTGAGCACCTTGCACGACCTCTGACCTCAGGCTTTCTCTTGTAATGTGCGAGCTAATCTTTAAGCACTGAAAGCGGCGAGCGTACCCGCTGCTACCAACAGGCTCTGATTTGGTTGCTTTCGTTGGCTTTTTGTTAGATTTCTTGTCGCCGTTTGCCGAATCCTCCCTAAGGCGGCGTTCTCTGTGGCGTGGTGTTTGATTGATATGGCTTCCCTCCCGTTTTCCAGACGAGCTGGCGATGAAGTGAGAGGCTCCTGCTGGAGCTGCTCGAGTGAGCAGCTGCAGCCCCCCCCCCCCCCCCCCCCACAAAACCGTTATTTCCCCATCACATTTTCCCAACTACTATTGCACCTTCAAGGGGTTGTTTTTCTACCTTGACTTTGGAGCCGAGCACATGATTTACTGAGTGTTTTTTTTTTTTTTACCTCAGGTTATTCTTTTTTGCTGATGCTCTGTCTGAATTGTCGCTCCAACAAAGTGGCAGTATTAGTCACGAGTCGGCTTGAAATTGAAATACAATAATAGAGTTGGAGAAATGTGCCGGAATGTAAAGTTGGAGAAATTATTTTGGTAACAACCCTAGAAGATACGCTCCAAGGGTTCATGCGGTATGCAGCGTTAAATCAACAGCTTGCCATTGACATGTTTCTATAAATAGCCTAGCAGGTTTATAACCCAGCCTTTTACCCTGATGGCAAAATGGGAAAAATGTTACGACACGTAATTCTTCTTCCTTGCTCATTACACCTCATCTTAATCAGCTAACAGCTTCTTGGCATGCTAACATTCGAGCCATGTCAGCACAAATGTTTTTTTTTTTTTCATTTTCAGCTCACCTTAAGGCAATTTTACCTGAACCACTTCAAAAATGATTTACTCCTACGTCGGCTTGTAATAAAACCAATATCTTCTTTATCATCGCCAGTCGTTGGCTTGTAATAAAACCAATATTGTCTTTATCATTGCCAGTCGACCTCAACTAGGCACCTATAATGTCACTGCGGCTCGACGTGATGAAATGCTGGACTCAAAACAAAACAAAATCCAAGCGAGACGCAGCTTTAGTCTATCAACCATTCAGCCATTTAACTCATTCACTGCCATTGACCCATGTATTTTATCTTTGACGTCTATATGCGTCAATGGCAGGGAATGAGTTAACCAACACCTTTTCATGTGAAGAGGCACCCTGTGGGTGTGAGCATTTTGGTCTCTATGCTATCAAATTATCGACTACATAAAAACAAGTCAATATAATGAGGCCAGTCGTGGGAAAGGAGAGAGTAAGTTGGAATATGCAATTCAGCCTCGTGGGCATAGCTTAGTGTTTTGCATGTGTACATGAAATGGAGACAGGAAGCGAGACCCCTTAGCTTCAATCTCCGAGCCCACACATATTGCAGGTTGCGTGGGAGGCAGATTTGACGCAATACATGTAGCTAGCTTCACTGCATTTCTGTTGCTGTTTGTTCCAAAGCTTCACTTTTCTTCCAGCCTCTACTTGTCAGGATGGCTAAAATTGCCTGCTGTATTACTCGTTCTGCATTTGTGGATGCTGGTGGAACACGGTTCAAGCAGCAGCAAACGATGGTGCATTCACACCAGCAGCCTTTGGCCAGCTTTTAATAAATCCCTTTTCAAATCCAATTTGGTTTGTCGTGAACACAGAAATGAACAAAAAGAAGAAGCAGATTAGTACGCAAGGCACATTTAGGACAGTACAGTGCACTTTATATTCAAAACATTACGGCACATCATGTATGTATGCATATAGTGTTAATTATATTAAAAACTAATATTAAAACCTCAACTAAAAAAGCATGTTTGAAAAATAGTAGAAACTACTAAATGAAAAAAAAGAAAGAAATAAAACTAATTATAATGAAAAATCCCAAACTGTTATAACATTGCTGCGGAATCATGAAAAAACATCATCTAGTTGTTGGAGAGGTGCTAGTCTGCTTCCTGGCTACTGTTGAGGGGCCCTTGAGCAAGGCATGTTTATTCGACTTCAAGAGCACTGTTGCACCTTAATAACGATACTCAATTTTCTAAGGTTCAACTGAGTAAAAATTGATCAAATGGCTACCTCTTGTTTACGGCCCTAATTGTATAGCAGCAAGGAAATTCCTCACGAATGACGATCGCCTCGATGGTGTTGCCATCCATTCGCTTCCCCGCCAGAGCGACAAGAGCGCTAATGATCCCGGGCAAATTAAAAAGCTGCAGCCCCGAGGCTAAAGTCATCCTCCTCATCAATCAGAACGCGGCCATCATTGCGCCTGCTCCACTTGAAATGAACCTAATCCTGTCGGGGAAGCACGCTAACGTTGCTGCATAATAAATGTGACTACTAAGAGATCTAAAGACTAATTGATCCCGAAAATGAGCAGTAGTTCAATATGTTTTGACTCATTGGCCGTGTGCTGCGTGGACAAAGCAAACTGAAGTGCTGCCAGTACAGCGGTCAAGTTTCAAGCCATGGCACCTCATCAAGACAAGTTGGTGTTTGCAGTGAAGCAAAATGATGGTTGCTAAATGATAGACTGGATCCACAGGGGGGGGGGGGGGGGGGGGCGCACTTTTGTGCCAGGCCGGCTTGAAAGCATTTATCACGGTGAGCAGACTTGTTGGTGCTCTGTATGCTATCAGTCACGGCGGCTTGAGGACGGAGAGTAAGGGGCGGAAAGCCGAGTCGTCTTCAATTGCCACGTGCCACCGGCTGGCGCATTTTGTCATCTCCCAGCTGAGTGAATTCAAATTCACTTGAAATTCAAGTGTCCTAAATGTTTGACCGACCAACCGCGACAGCCGGTTCCCCCGCCAGCTTCCAGGCAATGATTGGCACAAGCGGCTCAGTCTGCAAAGACTTAGCCCGGGGGGACCACAAGGTGGCGGCTTCCTGACCTGCTCGGGCAAACAATGGAAACGGGAGCACATTGCAGATGTGGCTAGAGGCAAGGCAGCAAATTTACAAATGCGGTTTGGTCTCACTTATGTCGAGGCATTTCCAACCTACTTTATTGTTTGGGGTAGCGTTTCAACTTAAAGCTGGAGTCATTTCACAAAGAAAGCTACCCGATCTGACTTGATGGCTCAAAACACAAAGCTTTGAGCAATCTGAAAATGTTGAGCAATTTGTGAGGCCTATTTTGCCGCAGCCTGCTACTGCTGCTGCAGTTTCTGCTGACGGGAGCAGATCTGGACTGGGATAGATAATAAATAGCTTGTTTGTGTGAGCCTGCTCAATGATTTGTGACTCGCAAGTTGCATTTTGATGGCACGGGTACACATTGTTATCAGGGTTTAACAGCGCCGTATTCATCATGCCATTAGTCAGATGTAGCCTTGGTAGCACGCCCGTGGCAGGTCTGCATAAGCAGTTTAAAATATGTGCCAAAAAACATGGCTAGAAAAAAAAATAAAATTGGACACTTACTGCCAGCTGGGATCCTTTTTACACAGCAATCAAACAAAGCCTATTCATTTATTAAAAGTTGAATTGTTATGAATAAAAATATGAAGTGTTTAAAGACATCAATATTCTATATTCTGTACTCGTAGGTGAGAAAAGTCCCGTTTCTAGCACCTTGTCACACTTAAACTCTTAAGTAGGAGTGTTGCAGACTGTAGCGCCTACGGGAGGGAGGGCAAGACAATTTGCGGTTACTCAGTCGCTAGCTGGCACGCTGGAGCTGGAGCTGTGGGGCACACAGGAGAGCTTGTTAAACAACCAGTCCAAAAAGTAGTCATTGAAGCTTCACTGATTGGAGTCCCCTCTATCAAACTCACTCACTCACACACACACATACAGTACTTTTTTTTTTTTTTTGCGCTTGTCCTTATTCGCGTCGATGGTGAAATGCAGGAATGATTACTTGTCGACTTGAATTGAATGTGCGCTGCTTTAAACACGGCTATTACTCAGTGGTGATGTATTGCAACATGCTTAGGTTGCGCTTAAGGTATCTTGAGAGTTGTTTATTAATTATAATCGGACGGACTTGCTCGATTTATCGCTTTACTAAGGTCGAACACAATCTGGTCCGTGGATTTTATTGTATTCACTTTTCCCACATAGGAAATCATATGAATTGGAATTTAAGACTGAAAGCGTGTCGCTCAAATAGAGGCCTCCCTTTTGTCATTAACAAAATAATTGGCTTTACAATATTTTTATATTTATTATGTTACAATATATTATACAATATTAAGCATCTCTGAGGGCAGCCATCTTGCCACTTGCTAACAACTGAAAATGACATCACTGTTGCTCAGGCAGGGCTCAGGTAACAACCAATCACGGCTGATCTGTTTTCTGAGTTTGGTCATGTGATATTCACAAGCTCAGCCGTGATTGGTTGTTTCTGAAGTATTAAGCGCACAATATGTTTGAACAATCTTATTGTCGAAATGTCAGACACCATGTCCGTTAAAAAAAAAAAAAAAAAAAAAAACAGCCAGCAGCAGCCAACATCACTCAGCTGTCACGGTTCTATTTCATTTGCCAGACATGTTTCCAACAGCTATCAAAGGTCAAGCTCCATCAATATGACTGATTTACACTGAAAATAATTTCAACGTTATTCACAGCATAGCTGAGCTCCAGAGACGCACACATTTATCAAGAGTCACTTTTATTTCGTTCCTACTCTCCTCCCACATGTCAATTATATTTATATTTATAGTCACTATTTATACTCACTATAACAAAATTTCTGCAAATAATAAGTTGAGCACAATTTATGTTTCTACAAATCATCTGCAGTGTAATTCATTACATCCTACCAAACGATAATATCACGCCTCGTTCAGTTGGTTCATTTATAACAGCGCAGCAAAAAATAATACGACGTTGTCAATAAACCTTAGTCAACGTGGCATTACTCAAACCGAGGCCATCGACGTTACACATCATTGAGATGACATTTTATGCACCCTGTGGCACGTTCTTCCAAAAGTGCTAATGTGAAATGATTTTTCCCGAACCCTCCAAGTACATTAAAATACGCACGTTTACTTCTCATGCTCTGTCATGAAACAAAGAGCCAAGCAAAATAGTCACAACTGATTAAAAATGCTTTTAAATTTCTAGAATAATTTCAAGGATCTCTGTGCTCTTTTTGCGTTGACTAACTGGAGTGCATGAAGCGGCATGATTCACCGGGCAGACGGGGGAGATTCCCGGCGGGCACGATTTATTAGGTAATAAATACAACTCTGGGCTCTGTATTATTTATGTCAGAAAAAAAACAAAAAAAACCACTCTTCCTCAAATTGCCTGCAAAGCACAGTTTACATATGCTCTGACCTTGGGTGATAACATCAAGCAGATGCTCTAAAACCTTCCATCATACATTTCACAGAAAACAATCATGAGCTGTGCACAGCCCACTAGGGATCTTTAGTATCGGCGCCATTTTTTTTTTTTTCTCCTTTGAGCCATCTCCAAAGTGGGCCGTACACGACGGGAAAAAAACATTAAAATCGACATCCAGAGATTCAACACTCATGACCTTCTTATGAATTGAGTGGATGGTTAATGCAAGTGCAAAGTCAGTAAACATTGAAGAACACCTCAACCTTGTTGCAAATACAAACCGAGAATATCCTTCTGCTCGTTGCGATGCACTTAAGCAAGCGGAAGTCGCGGGTAATTAGAGTCTGAAGAGCAGTGGCTGAAACCTTTCTACGCTCACTTTTGAGGTGACCTTTCGTCATTGTGAAAAGTGGCATTTTTTTGACGCTACCTTTTTCCATGTCTTTCTTGCCATGAACCCGCGTTTCTCCACACAGTTAGCATACCAAGTAGCAGATAAGAAGTACTTTTCCCCTTCGCCTTCTTTGAAAAAATCTAATCTGTAATCTCGACGTGCGTCTTGCCATTGCAAATCCTTCCAGGTCACAGAAAAAGTTTTCAAATGCTAATTCCTCAAGACAGCGCATTAAACACACCTTCACTTAAAGCACTCACTGAATGCTCCACATTTTAGTGATTCAAAGGTAACTTGTCCTTGACACTCTGCGAATGTATTAATTGCAGAGAAGGGCTCACAGGAAAAAAAACAACCAAAAGTTTGGACTAACTGGTTTGCGCAGTGCTCACGATGAAACCCGAATGGTACTGATGTGGAAATTAAAATGTGATCAATATATCCCAAGGCTCGAAAGAAACTGTTTTGCATCGCTGTTTGCAGGTCATAATTGATTTTTTTTTTTTTGCGCCTCATTATTACATTAGGGAATCTCTGTTTTACTTTGGCAGAAGCAGCTAGCTAGCAACAGCTAGCTACTAGTGCACCAAAACACGTTGTGGACTAGATCCTGAGTCAGTAATCGTCATATATGAATTTAATTATATTATATATATATAAAATTATATTAATCTTATATTTCTGACCAGTGTCACAATCGGGAAGGGATGACAAGAAAAGACGGAGAAGCCATGCTAAATTAGCTAATTTAAGATTGACACGGCTAGCACCTTTAACATCGCAAATAAATGTTCAGGTGATCTATAACACTTTACACAGATGCGAGACAAAACAGGGTGGTTTCCTGAGGCTCTCTCTCGTTTATGTCTTGATGTTTTATTTCCAGCCTTGCCAATTTGTAGGTGCCCCTAAAGAGGAAAATGAAACAGTGTAATAACCTAACTTTAAAACACAAATTTATTGCAATGGGTTCAACTTTTTATTTTTATTTCAGAGGCCATTCTCCATTGCTTAATAGCTTGCCGATGTGAAAGTTCCTCCGATGTAGACGTTTGTAGACAGACCAATCTAAACATGATGATGATCTACCATCACCAAGGGAGTTTCTGGAAATTATAATCCATAAAAGTACTTAACGTTGTAAAATGGTAAAGGGGAACTTCTGAGCCTTTGGCCTGACACTAATTGAAGATTAGAGCTGAGGCAGGAAGTAATGGAGACGCATTTAAGAGGGGTGTAAAAAAAATCCAAATCGGAATAGGATTTGTTTTTCAGATTAACCTTAAACGTTAGTGACCGGCCTACCATCCATTATCTTATTAAAGTCTTGCTCAACAAATGTCGACGATCGTTCTTCCGTATGGTAATCGGAATAGAATCACTCGGCAAATATACGCCTCCCGTCTTAATGTTCATCTGGCTACGTGTTTAATATTCCATCAATGAAAGGGCGGTCGTTGCATTCCTGTAAAAAGCTGCAGTAAATCCAATCAAACCAGGAATTGTTCATCTTTTTCCCAAAAGCCAATTAATTAGTAGTGAACGATAATTTCATGTGAAGAATAGTGCTCTTTTTATAGCAATGCCACACGTTTGTGATGATTTGCTTTCTCTCCACCTTTTTAAACTGCTGAGCACCCTTTGATTCTTCTTCAATTGAATACACTTGACTATTTATTGTTATCTATTTGCTGCATTCCTGTCAACCTCCTGAAGGATAAGCATTTGCTTCCCGAATGAAACACTATCTATGAACATCCAATAGGCCAATCTAAGATCTCAGTATGGATTGGCTGCTAGTCCCATTCCGCACTCCAGATACCCAAGCCCTTCCCCTCTTGTGGGTGTGAAGGAGAAACTAGACCCCATCTCGCCCAGCCCTTGACTGCACCATTCTACTCAGACCAGTATCCAGTTAGGCCACCATTATCCAAAGACTTGAAAATGGGAGCCCAGGAGGAAGACGTGCCACGTCCGCCGTCGGATATCACGGTGTTTGGAGCCAACTGTACCCTTCACGGTCTCAGCCACATCTTCCTACCTGGCGGGGTGACCCTCCGGCGACTGCTTTGGGCCGCCGCATTCAGCTCCTCCCTTTCCATCTTCCTCTACCAAGTGGCCGACCGTGTGATCGAATACTACCAGTACCCTCACGTCACCCTCCTGGATGAGATGGACAGTCCCGTCATGTATTTTCCCGCCATCACTTTGTGTAACTACAATAGTTTCCGTAAGTCTCAGATCCGCAGGAATGACATCTTCTGGATGGCAGGGCTCTTGGGTGTGGAACAAGGGGATTTCGATGACTTCATGGCCGCTGTAGGGCAGCCCACGGACAACAGCAAGTTTTTCCCCAGCAAGACTTTTAATATGTTGGAGTTTGTGCAGCGAACCAGCCATAACATTGAGGAAATGTTGCTGGATTGCAAATATAGAGGCAAAGACTGTGGGCCGGAGAACTTTACTACTGTAAGTAGGACTGGCAACGTCCGTTTCTTACCACTTGCTTAATGTCGCAGGAGAGTCGGAGCTTTCCATTTTGTGAGAGTTCACAAAAGAAATCTCGTGTTCCACAGAAAGGATTATAAAGGAGAAATGTGGCTTTAATTAATCGGAGGGACTTTGGTGCTTTTGTTTTGGTTAGCAACGACTCAAACGTTAAATTTGACTCGTTTTGAACAATCACATCTGGTCAAAAGGTAATTTTAATCAGAGCTGCTTTTCTGTGTCTCAAATTCTGATTAGAAAAAAAAAAAAATCCCCCCCCAAAACGTCTTTCCATTTTTTTTTCAAGCACAGCAGGGTTTTGTGATACGAAACGAGCGATCTGTCCCAAGGTGTCCAAAACATGCGTATTGTTACGATGCCATATGGTTCGACAAATCTCCGCTGGCGTGTAGCGTCATGCATTATGAAGCAAACATATGCTTGTTGTCACCACCACGCCTGCTAATAATTCATTATTATTATTTCCTTATGTAAATATTGTAAGCGTGATAACAGCTATTAGAGCTGAGTATGTATGACATTCAAAGACACCCGAGTAATTTAGCAAGGAAAGGTGATTGTTCTCACCACCCTCCTTTCGTATTCGGTGATAAAAATCACGTCAGCAGAATTTGACTGCAACTTAATCGTCCTGCTGTGGAGACAAGAGACAGGTTGCATTTGGAGACTTTCAATAAAAGGGCTCATTGACTTGACTGATGAAAGCAAAGCACGGAGAAGAGCAAAATTTCTTTGTGCGACGGCCCGGTCGAACAAAGGCAATTTTTTATTATTTTTTTCTAATCAGGCACAAAAATGTAATCAAAAAAGGTGGGCTACATTTGACTTGTGCAAAAATGCACACCGAAGTTTAAGCAGGCAGATTTTGATCCTTTAGGTGACCTTGGCTTTTCACATCCGTCGCCACACAAAGGGCGAATTTCAGCTAAATGTCAGAAACTGGAGACGGCCTAAGTATAGAGGGGGGCTGATTAAAGATTCATGGAGCCGCCTGAATCGCTCCTCCTCGGGCCCCGCGGATCTCGCTGCGGGAGGCTTCCTCTCGATGCAGCGACTGGATTACCGAGCGTGCGCGTCAGCAGCACAGTGGCTAGACCATCCACCTCAGACAATTAGAGCACTCGATGGAATCTGCTCGTACGTGCAAATCTGTACTTCATTGTAGCATATACATTTATAAACATATATATATATATATATATATATATATATATATATATATATATATATATATATATATATATATATATATATATATTTATTTATAAATGATCATTCTTTTTCCAACACCATCTGCTAGCTTGCTTAGGGCTGCAAATTAGTACAAATGGCATTATCATAAAGGTTTGGCATGCCGATGTTCCAAATGCTGCAATGCTGCTGTTTTTGTTAGCAAATGACGACAGAAGGCTGAACAAATTGGTCGCCCATTGGCAGAGGTCTGCACTAAAATCTGAATGATGGTTTTCTCCTTGTATGTTTGTCACTGTGCCTTTAATGTAGCCAATGAGACATGACCGCAACAACGGAAGCAGATGTTCAGACTAATGTGTGGATATTAATAAGCCGCTAGTGCACTTGTATTTATTCACCCTGGAGCTATTTATCTGTAGAGATTTGGAGACTTGGAATAAAATATTCAAATTTATTGAGATCACGATGCCTTTTTCTTTCAAAATAACGGCAAAGTCAGTTGCAATCTGTTCCAAGATGATGGTTGAAGTTTAAGTTCCAGTTAAGTTCTAATGTAGGTGCTTTGTTTTAATAAGTATGAAACATTTAATACTTGTAATCTCATTTGCGTTCCTATGGTTACTTTGTTTTACTTGTGTGTGTGAAAATTACATTTGCAAGACAATATGAGCGATTCACCCTCAAGATTCTACAAAAAAAAAGCATTAGAATATTTGCTCCTTTTTTTTTTTTTTCCTCCCCATTATCGTTATTAATCTCTTTGCTGTCGTGTCGAGGCAATGACGGTGATTGATTGTCTCATTACTAAAACACAGAAGTGACTCTTCTGGATGAGATATATTTAGGAGGCGGTGCCAGTCTGTGTGTGAGAATCTGGGTGCGAGCCGTGGCCCACAGCTCTTGCTGGCGTTTAGTTTGAGTCAATTTTTTCTGTATATTTTAAGTGCTCGATCAATCAAGTTGAGAGATTTTTTAAATATATTTTATAATGATTAAAAGAGAATATAGAAAGCAAGACTGTTATGAAAGAGAGCTTGGATGAAGGGAAATAAAAGCAGGGGAAGGATGGCCGAGTTGGACATAGATTGAACTGGGACTGGGACCGCGCCGGGGTCTGACACCATCATTGCGAGTCAGCCGGCTTTGGAGGCGAGCCAGGGCTGCGACACGCAACTTGAGGCATGAGTGAGGCGTGTGTGTGTGTGTGTGTGTGTTCCAGGAGCGTATAATGACCGCGCTGTGTGGAGCATGAAACGGAAAGAGCCAAGATAGCTTGCGGCACCTCTCTGCAGTGCAAACAATAAATAAATCAACTGTTGTCCATGATGAGCAAATGTATCATCTTTTCCTTCCATCTGTGTTGCCAGTGTTTTTGTAAGGCGGATCAATACCGCTGAGGAGGACTAATTTGTTGTCCAGGGAGCCTTTTTTTGCTGACTAAGCAAAATGGGAAGCCATTAAGAGGTGCCACTTGACAGAAGCCATTATGTTAATGAACTTGTTAGAAGTAGCACACAAACATGAACATGTCCAAAACCAATAACGCTATTAGGACTCAGGCATAGCATCCAAAACAAAACCATCTGTTTTTAGAATAAGCCCACACATTTTTTTATTTTCTTTTTTAATCGAGGTATGACTCACCTTTCATATCTCATGTCCTTTACAGCTCAAATGACATTTTTTTTTGTTTTGTTTTCCCACTAATGGCTTTTGTGCTCTATTTTCTGCTCGCTTAAGTCAATAAAAATGATGACTTGCGTCTTCTGTAGTATTAAATGGCTGTCTTTATTCGGCATCGGGTGTCCCTTTGCGCGGGAAACTTATCACGTTGCATTGGACTTTATTGGTATCGAAAGGTTCATGTTTCATCGTGTGACTTCAGATGTATTGTTTTTGTCGTCAACACAGAGTTCCACCAATCAACGGACTCTGTGAGAGTAATGGGAAACGGAAAAATAGCCAATTCGGAAATGACATGAGTAGATGAGAAATGCTTGTGTTTGCATAACGACAAAAACGATAATTTGCCACTGCAATGTAGTTACCAAATAAGCTAACAATTAGCCTGACTTAGTTTCCGCATGTATAATTATTCTTTCTTCTTTGTATTTTCTGGATGCCCTGTGGCACCATGCTGCCTCTTACAGGTCAGTCTTGGTACTGCAGCAGACATCTGGTTTGGGAGAGAAAGCTTCTGTGTTCTTTCTGTAGGTGCTGCTTACACAGGAATCATGTTTTGTTTTTGGTTTGATCAAAGAATGACAATGTCTTGGACTTTGGAAGTCATTGTCAAGGTGGAAGAATTTTACTTAGCATTTTGATGTGTGTAATTTCAAATTCAATGTTGAAACCATTTTGCCCACTTCCTCAGTTTGATCAAATTAGTCTTAAGAAAAAAAAGTCTTGAATTTAGTTGCAACCTGCAGATGTCCCGTTTTTGCTGTGAAGCAGATTGGCTAATCACATGCACCACTGCATGTTTAAAAAGCAAAATGGGGAAAAAAACTGCTGGCAAGACTTTGCTTGGTTCCAGGATAACTGGGCTACAGGATAACACGTGCTGAGTAAGCAAAATGCAACCCTACATTGAATATGGATCAAAATGAGAATATTTTTGCAAATGAAAGTGCTAGGCAGGGATTTTTTTTTTTTTCTTCAGGGGGGCACTGAGTGACTTTATCAGCCTGCAGGCTGCCAACTAAAAGCTTGAGTGACAGCATGCATTACATGCAAGGCAATAGGAGACATTTTAGGCAGGTGCTGCCCACGTGTCTTTTCTTATGGATACCAACTTGGTTCCATCTGGACTTGTGTACTGTGCCATATGCTTGCAGATATTCTGCCCCAGTGTGCCGTAAAGTTATTTAATGTGGTGTCGCAGCACCTTGCTATTATTTGTCACTTTTAATCAATTAAAAGCTACAAAATCCCTGCCGGCCTAGCTGGCAGCTATTGTGGCGCATACTAAGCGGCTGTGTTGCTTTCCCGGACCCTTTAGAGGCAGACCACAAGATGTCTCCCTTTGCTTAAGAAGGCGGGCGGGCGGGCGGCCGTCCACCAGCGTGACCGACCGTACATTGTTTGCCGAAGCTGTCTCCTCACATTGAGTCGACAAGGGAAATCCCTGCTTCTCAATGTCAGCCGTGAAATACTCGCTTACATTTTGAAATATCTTGAAAGTCCAACTGTATGCATTCTGTGAATATTGTTAATTCATCCAGAGATTGTCCTCATAAGGGGAAGCAGAAAGGATGAGTCTGTAACAATCGGCACATATAGACAAACATTTACACTCATGGGAAAATGGAATTCTTAAATCAAAAATTAAATCAATGATATGACAAGAATGCCAAAAAAGCATCCAAAAGTGCAATTTTCAGGTTGAAAAAAAATATATAGCACAGAAAAACAACAGAGGCTGTGCAATTTGATTATTATTGGCTAGCAACTTCATATTTTTGCTGTTTCTTCATTGCTTCTATGCCCAAATAATGTTAGACTTCTCTTAATACCACATTTATTGAGTTTTGAGTGAAAACATGCTTGACATAATGATAAAGGCGTGCTAACTTTTTAGCAGCATGGCATTTGTAAACGGTGCATTTCGCCTTCCATCTCAGCGCCGTCTTTTTTCCGATGTGCATTTAATTGCCGCCACTGTTTCATTTGGTGTTGAGCGTTCTCACTGGCCCTTGAAGGATCTCGTCTCGTTATTCCTTTTAAGCCCTGCTCCTCCTTTTTAATGAGACCGCTGGGGCTCAACTGGGCTTTGACAGGAACGGGCGGCCTTGTCAGTGGCTTGACAAACTCACAGATCACTGAACCTAGGCGAAAAAAAAAAAAAAAGTCACATAGGAACTGACCGCTTTTTTGAGGGAATCAAAAAAAAAAAAAAAAAGATGTGAAGACTGAGATAAAAATAGAACAGCGGACTTAACGCAAGTGGCAGAAATAAGATCTGGCTGGAAAATATGATATTGATATTAACTGTGGCGCATTTACTTTGATGGCTGTAACAGTTAAAAATAACTTGAAAATAAGTGAGCAATTGATCAGGTCCATGCAAATTTTGAAAACAAATAAAACCTCAGAGGAACCTTTAAAAGCCAAACCAAATGAGATTCATTTAAAATGAACCCTGAAAGCTCAATATAAAGCTAAAACATGTTAGTTTTGCTTCATTCAATTTTCTTTTTCCCCCAAGTATTTTCTTTTTAATTTCATTCCTTTCAATGCAGCAACTGAGCGAAAGCTTGAGGAGATGCCGACTGGATATAAAAAACTTAAAATGATTACCATCGCTTTGCAATGCCGGCGTAACATCTGACGCCAGCAATAACTCATAATAATGACTTTGGGGTCAAACTGCTGACAAGGGACAAATTTGAAAGCCAGCATTCATGTATCCCACAAAGCAATCAAGCAAAGGTCTAGTTAAGGGGGTGTGTGTCATTTTTATGGCGCCACCACCAGCATAAAAGAAATCAATGCACGGACGGACCGACGGGGTCACTAAGTGGAGCGACTGGGCTGTAAGTCTAATAAGGGCGGGGCTTTCGTAATTCACCCCTACTATGCTTTGATTAACCTTAACATCAGTGTTCTTTCAGAATGTTAATAAGGATACAATGTTATGTTGTGTAGGAGTAAAAAAAAAAAAAACTACTTTATAGCCCCTATAAAATGTTGCTATTAGCTTAAAAGCATAATGTTTATTTAATAAAGCCCTGCACCACATCTGCAAGGAAATAAAAGCTTGCTTTTCCTTAATTATGATAGATCCTATTGATCAAATAACAAGCTGCTCTTTTTTTTTTTTTTCCCTCCAATATTATGGATCATAAATTTCATTAGCGTGACTTATTAGTTCTCTGATGGATTCACTCCTTCCGTGTATCAAATCTACTTCATGGCTGGGGGTGTTATTCATCCACTGGCTCCACCTCACTATAGAGCGAGTGAGTGCGTGCGGGACGCAACAAGCTTTCTCTTCCTTTCGGCGAGCTGCGAGTCAACAGACTGAAATAAAAGCACCTCTTCAATCTGTGCTGGAAGAAAAAGGGAGGAGCACCAAAAGAAACAAAAAAAAACCCCTCAAATTCTGCAATCTGTCATTGGAGAAGGGAGTCCCAGCCCCCCGCCAATTATTTTTATTTTTTGTTTGTTTAAGATTTTTGGTTGACATCTACAACTGCCATTCATCCATTCATGGACCGCGGATGATTTTCAGCGTCGGACGTGTTCGGTTGGTTGGTTCAATAGATTTTCTTCTTCCCGAGGAGCCACACTTGATGTTTCTGGCAACAAATCGGAAAGCCTGAGCAGCGAGCACAAAGGCTTCCGTCACAGCCGCTGGGAATCTGCAACTGAGAAGTCACGTTGGAGTCGTGGTAGGTGAAACGAGCAGAAATGGTGATCACGGTTTCCTCGCCGAGCGACGGCTCGGAGCTTCTCAACTTGAGCAAACCGACGTGGAAAGAGATGACGGTGAATTTTGTCACCAGGACCAAAGTCCACGGTTTGAAGTTTATGTTCTCGCCTCACAAATCCAAGCTGCAGCGGGGGGCCTGGGTCGTGGCCTTCCTGGTCAGCGTGGCCCTCCTTCTTACCTGGTCCAGGAACAGAATCCTCTACCTTATGTCTTACCCGGCCGTAACCAAGATCTACATGGTGTGGGCTCACAGTATGTCCTTCCCGGCCGTGACCTTCTGCAACAAGAACGTTTTCCGTACGTCCGGTCTAACCAGGGACGACCTGTATCACAGCGGCTACTGGATGGACCTCCTGTATGCCAACCACACCGTGGTGGAGAAGAGCTTGGCCATCCTGAAGGAAAGTCACAAGCAGGGTCTGCTGAGCCTGCTGGACTTCAGAGGCTACACCCGACCACCCCGTTATCAGCCAGTCAACACCAGCGAGATGATGGCGCGTCTCGGACATCGGCTGGAGGACATGCTGCTGGAGTGCAGGTTTCGCGGTGAGACCTGCACCGCCAAGAACTTCAGCACTGTATGTAGATGAAGGTGTTTGTGACATACGTGTGTATGAGGAAAATATGGCGGGGGATGGGCACCTTTTGGATCTTAAACTGGGTTCCTCTTCTGTTCCTACGGACTATTCCGTGACAATTCTACTGCTTTGGAGGTAGTCTCAAGAGACGTGCCTGTGTGAAATTGACTAGCGGCGAGCTGGAGTGGGAGTAACAGCTTTTACAGCCAACGTTTTCTTTTCCCGCTCTGTGGTGTTAAAAGTAATTTTTGACACATCTCCAATGATGGGTGGAAGCGCGGCGGTATCCCGTCGACATCTGAGTCACAGGCTCACGCTGATAAATGTCGACTGCTAAGCATGCGGCGGTGTTTTTTGGTGGCACAAGAGTCAGTTGGATTATGGCGTGGTGGGAAATCAACTTCGTATCTTGCTACCAATGCCTTTAGTGCAATTTTTTTTTTTTTTTTTTTTAAATCCTTCCGAGTTTCTCCTCATTTCAAATCAAATTTGCTTTGCCAGCAATGTCGGATGGCTTAAAATGAGAAAATGTTCATTATTCAGGCAAGCTAGCTCAGTCCTAATTGATCTTTTAGCTTCTCTAATTGAACATCTGGGGAAAAAAAGACATGCAAGGTTTGATTGACAGCCGCACCTGGCATTTGTAATGCATATTTGAGTTCCAATCCACAGCTTGTACTGTAATGTCATCAAAAAAATATTCAAAAGGCAAATAAATAATGCCCCAAAGTCACTAGGGTGCGAGATTACTTCCTTCATTTTTTCGACCTACTGCATATTTTATCTCCTTTGTGAATTTTGAGCAGAATTATAAATTGCCAGGTATTACATCACATTTCGAAAGTCACGTGGCTCTTGAAAGAAGCTAATGTGACTTTTTGACATTTTGTTGTAACACTGGTTTAGCATTTAGCATGCATTTAGCATATTCTTTGGCTTCTTGATGATTTTTGAATCAAACAACTTGATTTGTAAAGCATGAATTTCACCCAAGGAGTTCAATCTGTCAATAGTCTGCTTCAAATGAGATTGAAAGCCTGTCCTTCATTTTTTGCTCTCTCGTTTCCCCTCAGGCCTTGCCGCTGGTTTTCATATCTGCAAAAACATATTGATATCGATCGAGCCGTCGGCGTTTCAATCTCAATTTAAATCGAACCACGTGGATTTAATCAACCACGCCGTCTGCATCTAAAACGTCAGCCTTTGCCACGTTATCAAAATCGAAATAAATTCTAAATATTCCTATGCACAATCATTTGAGCGCCTTAAGATTACGGTGGCAGAAATGTCCAATTTATGCCCTACAAGCGCTGAGGCAAGTCATCGCTTTTCTCAGCAAGCTGGATTTATTGAAACAGACGTATATTTGGTGGAGAAAAAGCCTTTTGTGGAAATGACGCATCAATCCTTAATTAGCGGCGAGACACGCAAGTATCTTCTACCGACCCAATTGAGTTTGTTTGTGAGCGTCGCTTCGCTCGTCTCTTATTTAATCACCAACAAATTGGCATACCCGTGGGAAATTTGCAGTGAAATTGGCCAGAGATTGATAGCGAGTGCCTTTAGGAATCATGAGTCTGCCTGGCCACATTGATCACATTCATTCAAATCTGGTTTTGGTAAAATATCTATACTCTTAATTCAATCCTTTTTTTTTTTTTTTGGCTTCCCACAGATTTACACACGCTACGGGAAATGCTACACTTTCAACTCCGGACTGGATGGCAACCCGCTGTTGACCACCTTGAAAGGAGGCACAGGCAATGGTCTGGAGATTATGCTGGACATTCAGCAGGATGAATATCTTCCTGTCTGGGGGGAGACAGGTTTGTGTACTTGTACTTTATTGTGTGTCATTAATAGTGGCTGGCAAAAGCCACACAAATCTCGTTAAGTTAGTTCATCCACATTTGTTTCTTCACAGGAACATCTCGGTAAATGACAAAATGGTGGACAATGTATTTGTTAATACAGTTCAATAGAAATTTTTTTGATATTTTACAGATTGACTGAGATGATGGGGAGGTCTTGTCGGTATAATTATACTGTATTACAGTTTATGTCATGTGATATTTAAATATTAGAATGTTGATGGATTTGATTTAGGGAGGAAAAAAAAAATCCAAAAATGGTTTCTTGCACTGAATGTCTAGTTGAGGTTGAGCGTCTAGTTGAGGAAATACGGTAAGTATTATTTCGGAGCGCAACATACAAAGACAAAGGGGCCAACATGGTATAAATAATGCAATTTTGGGATTTCCAGCAGATCTTATACATTTATTGAACACCCCCCACTAGGCTTCACGCATTCTTTAACCGGGTGTCATAAATCTAACATGTGATCTTGGCTTCCAGCACGGCATGCTGCAGCATCCCTGCCAGAGAAAGAATCGAGAAAGGAAAAAAAAAATCAAATCCCCACCAAATCATATTTCCACAGGCAAATTTGGCCTGATAAAGGTGTGGCGTGCTGTATGTATATCCACAGATGAGACCTCCTACGAAGCGGGAATCAAGGTTCAGATCCACAGCCAGGATGAGCCGCCCTTCATTGACCAGCTGGGATTTGGCGTGGCTCCTGGTTTTCAAACTTTTGTATCATGTCAGCAGCAACTGGTACCGCATCGTTATCACATTCATAACCGTCGTGCGCCATCAACGCTTGGCTGCGTGTTTGCCCCGCCCCCCCCTTACGTCAAATCCTTTGCCAGGCTATCATCAATTCCTCAGAGCAAAATCAATTTCAGTAGAAGTGGAGTGCTGCCAATTCAACGAGCCTCATTATCACCGTCAAAAGCTACTCGGTCCCCGATTGGTTGTTGTTGTTGGTTTTTTCATCTCTATTTTTAGTTAGCATTGCAAGAAAATGAGAGTCAGAAAACAAATAAAAGGAATGTGGTCAAACAAGAAGAATCAAACGGTTTCCAAATATAAATCTGAAATGAGCACTGACTTCACACCCATTGTTTTGACAACACAAATGTGTGAGTGTTAAATACACAACACAAATGCATAAACTGGTTTACCTTTCATCAGATAATGTAAAGAGACTTGTCGTGACTTAAAAGCTTTAATTCGGCGCTCACGTGACAATATCGAGACCTGTAATGCCGTGCTCGGTCGGGTGTCTGGTTGTCATGCCAACAAATAGTTTGCAAGTTACTGTCTTTGACGATATATTTGAAATTCTTTTGATTACACGAACATTTGATAAAAGGAAATTAAAAATGACTCAGACACGTAACTGTGTGTTCCAACATCATGACCCAGAAGGCCACTTACGCAGGTGTCTGGTTGTTATGCCAACACATCATTGCAAAGAGTGGGAAAAAAAAAAAATCAACTTAATAACAAGGACTATTTTTCATTCCTTTTTTTTTTTTTTAAATGAGCAAGCACATCTTCCATGGCATCCTTCAAAGCTCTTTTGGCTGCTTTTGTCAGACTGACAGACTTCTTAAAAGGTTCCCATTGAAATTTGACCATCAAACCCGCTGACAACTTGTTTCAAAAGCTCCTCGTTTCCTCGCGACGCACTGTGAAGGTTTTCCCAAACGCTGACAGTTCAATCTTACGGTGGCCTTTTCAAATCCTGTTGATAAAAGATGAAAAGTGGCTTCGCACAAATGACAAAAGCTGTCCGTCAGCGACTGCAGCAGTTATTCGTTCCAACATTGGGTTCATTGTGTTTCATTGATTTTGCTTCCGTTTGTCTCAGCCCAAAACCACGAGCATGAAATACGAGCCACCTTGTTTTCTTTCAGCAGAATAACATGGGATGACCCAAACCTGGACACCACAAACACGTTCAAATCTCCCTCCTGCTCTTTACTTTTCTTCAAAACACCACAAAGATGCATTCAGCCATTTGCATTTATAAAATATGTGCTATTAATTATCATGAAAACCAAAACCATGCACGCAGGAGTTGTCATTTTATGATTCATCACCACAGCGGCGTCAATTCAAGCGGCCCCATTCATTATGTGCCTTACATTAGTGTCTTGTACAAAATAACCGATGGATGATAAAATGGTGTCATTTTAAATCATGCCGCAAAGCTGCTGAAATCCCCTTGACGCTTTCTAAATCAATTACAGAAAATATGAGTTGAACTATTGGGCTGAATGAAAAGTCAATTGCAGCAGGTCACAAGAAGCTGTTTTATTTTCTTTCAGCGTCACGCTAACGGGCTAGCTCGGCTCTCACTTCTTTCGATCTCATTTGACTATTAATGACACGCGCTGGTTGTGTGTTCCCTCATCCGCCCCCATTCCCTCGCCCAGATGAGACGTCATATGAGGCCGGCATAAAGGTACAGCTTCACGCTCAGTCAGAGCCTCCTTTCCTCCACCAGCTGGGCTTCGGGGTGGCCCCTGGCTTCCAAACCTTTGTTTCCACCCAAGAGCAGAGGGTAGAGTACAGTCCGCTGTTGTTTCTCTGGCCTTGCTGCATGCCACAATGTTAATGATGTCCTAACCACCTCAAAAGTCTCTTCAGGGTGAAGTCCCCCCCTCCCTCCCACGTTCATCTTAACTGGCTTTGCATTTGTGATGCTTTAATGTTTCTGAGTTTATGTCCACCACATTACCCACCACCCCCCTTTAAACGTAGCGGTTCCAAGTCGAGTCGGTACGGGTTTTGGTTTGAGCTCGATGGTTTTTCGTCTTCTGGTTGTGGTGTCCAGTGTGAGCCGGTCTCTATTCCCATGGTACTCTGTTTTCACCTCCTACGAGATGAGACCTGCATCCTTCATGTTCTGCATGACGTCTGCTTGTTACCGATAATGTCGGTGTGACCAAACGTGTTTTTTTTTTTTTTTTTTGGATCCCGTGTTGGGTTTTAAAAGCCTGTCAATATTGTTGATTGGGACGTGAAAAGCATTGTTTGCTGTAATCCGTTGAAACAATAGACTTTATTTATTTATTTTTTCCCCCGCCGCCCTCAGCTTCAGTACCTCCCTCCGCCTTGGGGAGACTGCAAGTCGACTCCCATCGACTCGGAGTACTTCTCCACGTACAGCATCACCGCCTGCCGTATCGACTGTGAAACACGCTACCTGTTGGAAAACTGCAACTGCAGAATGGTCCACATGCCGGGTAGGAGGTCGGCAAAACTCTCGGTTACGGCGTGTTTGATCGTTTACGGGATTGTTGTTTGAACGTAGGGACCTCCACTGTTTGCACACCTGAGCAGTACAAAGACTGCGCTGACCCGGCCTTAGGTGAGCACACGCTCCGACACCAGATTCATCACTTGTGTCGTCACTGTAATATTTCGAATAAATGCCATTATTTGAGGAAAAAAGACAATTTACTGTATATGTAATTGGTCTTAAATGGAAAGCCCTCCCTTCTGGGTACAATGCTTTGCTTTCATGGAAAGTGAACGATGGCAGCGACTGGAACTCTCCTGAGTTATTTTTAGCGCCTGTAGCGTGCAGGGTTGTTTCTCCGCAGCGATGTTTGACGGCCTCTGATCATCCACAGACTTTTTGGTAGAGAAAGACAACGATTACTGTGTGTGTCAGACCCCCTGCAACATGACTCGCTATGGCAAGGAGCTGTCCATGGTTAAGATCCCCAGTAAGGCATCTGCTAAGTATCTGGCTAAGAAATTCAACAAAACTGAGCAGTATATCGGGTGAGTATGACTTGGCGTTTAGTTGTTGGGTAAACTACAACAGTGGTGCTCAAACTTTTTACAACCAGTAAATTGAATTTCAATTTATTGAAATGTAATGTTTTTATTTAATTGTATGTGTCGTAAATTGCGGTATCGGTACTTGGTATCGGTATCAATGAAATCTCAGGCGTAAGTACTCATATTGGCATCAGTTTGAAAAAAGTCGTATCCGTTAGACAGTTTCAATATTTTATATCGTTAACATGGCAGGGGGAAAAAAAATCAACTTCAATGATTTAAGTCAAATTTATTTCATACGAGATAAAATACTTTAAGTTCATTACAACTGGACGAATAAAAAAAAGAAAATGCTCTAGTTGGTGCAGTCCATTGCTAAGATCGCACACTGAGTACCACTAGAGGGCGCCTGTGTAGCACGTATACCACACTTTTGGAATCTCAACACCAGATGCTTGTGTTTTTCTTTCTAACGTGTGCATGCATGATGAGTCTCCATCGTTCACCTTCAATGTAACAAAAATGAAAGTGTACTCAATTTATGACCGTCAGTCACGGACGGCTACTCAAACGTGTGTCGGCTGTGCTCCCTGTGTGACTTTGCCCTCTCCAGAGAAAACATTTTGGTTCTGGATATCTTCTTTGAAGCTCTGAATTACGAGAAGATCGAGCAGAAGAAGGCGTACGAAATTGCCGGGCTTCTGGGTAAGACCCGCGCCTGCGAACTTGGCTGAAACCCCGACGGATGCTTTGACATGGATTTGCCATGAGAAATGACATTTATGTGTCTCTTCACGTCTCGTCTTCAAGGTGACATCGGAGGGCAGATGGGTTTGTTCATAGGAGCCAGCGTGCTGACAATACTGGAAATATTTGACTACTTATACGAGGTAAAGCCACGACTCAATCACTTCTTCTCAGTTCTCAGTCATGTCTGACATTTCTGACATCTAAATGTTGTTTTCAGGTGTTCAAAGACAAAGTTTTGGGTTACTGCATGCGCAAGAAGAGACCGCAGCGCTGTCAGAGTGACAACCTGGTAATCTATCATCATCTCTTTCAATGCTCGTTGTAAAAAATTGCAGTGGGGGGGGGATTTGGGAGCCTCTTCTCCTTGATGAGTGGAATTAGCTTCATTTGACAGCTGTAATGCTAATTTGATGACGCTAACTCGGTTTCTTTTGGCAAAATACAACTTCCCCTATGCATTGGTTGAAAATAATATCAATGAATCCCAGAGTGGCTCTTTAAATGTCAGAAAAGTTTTTTGTTTTTTTTTTAAAACATCACAACTACTAAATAACAAAAGTTAAGCGAGAGGAAAAGATTGCATGCAAGTCAGGCCAACTTTGGTCGTTTGTGACTATGGGGGTGAGATAATGGCACGGCAATTTTTTCAGATTTATTGTACTTCGCGCTTTCACTTGACGAGTAACTTGTGATATTTGCTGCCTTGTGCACCATCCATGTCATACGTTTGTTCGTCATCTCCTCCTCCTCCTCCTCCTCCTCCGCTTCTCAATGTGTCCCATTTCTCACCAGACACCTCACTAGTGAAGTGAAGCTCATTTAAAACGTTGACTCGCATCCACTTCAATACCTCACCTTCTATAACACGCATTCCACGTCATCTTCCGCCTGTTTTTTTTTTTTTTTGGCAAACACCAAACGCATTGTGCTTTACTTTCATCTCAGTCACCCTCACCCATCTTTCTTTCATGGTGTCTATTCCAGGAGTTTCCAGAGACCCCAAGCAGCCCTGGTGTCACGCCTAATCATGCCCCCAGGTAGCACGCCCAAGTTGCTAATATATGCTCCCACACTGTCATTAAGTCATCTCACGCATCCTCACCCCCCCCCCCCCCCCTCCCGCTCCCCTCATGATGTCACACTCGTTATAAAATGAGCAGCAATTTAATGATAGCATCGTAAACACACAAATTGCAGGCCTGAAATAATTATTATGATGCTAACTTGGGCCAAATTACTCCATCTGTGCTTTAATAATTACAACAAAGCATTATTTTTAAATACCTGCGTTTACGTTCTCGATTTTCACCACACCCTGTTTAGGCGGCAAACTAGTCTGAAGGCTCTTCATTGGATAGAAAAAAAAATAAATAGCTAAATTGACCTTTAACAGCTAAATAAGAAGGAAAGGCTGCTCAGTAGAGCTATACAAGAAAGAAATAATTAAAATGAAAAAGAAAGAAAACACACTTATTCGGTGAAGAAAGAAAACAAACAATAGCAACATGCCTCTTTTCCTCCATGTTGCTATTTTGTAGCGTCTCATCGTGATGCATTCACTGTACCGTATTTTTTTTTCCGCAGGGCTACTGTATCGTCAAGTCGAGTGCAGTGGGTGGGGGGGAGAAAAAAAAAAAAAAACACGGTTGATGCAGTGCAGCTAGAGAGTGCCTCTTTACTCAAGGACAGTTTGCCTCGGGAAGCAATCGGAGTGGGAATCTTCTCTTTGTCGGTTTTACGGATGACTTGAGTCGCTTTGATTCTCTGCGGACGCAGACTTTGTTTCGCCGAATAATGCCGCCTGGCCCTTTGTGAAAATGCATTACATATTCATTGAAAGCTTGTATCACTTCTCCGTAACGCTGATGCTCCCTTTTTAGAAGCCGGAGCACAGATAGCATCTCGAGACGCATTACTTATCGCACCATTTGAAAAAGACTTCTTTGTCGGCGGGAAGCTTTCACACTCTGACTGGGAGCAAATGTTTCGGTGTCCGTGAATAGACTACATATTGGGCACATTCTTTTCCCTTGAATAGTGACCAACGCTTTATTACGTACATCCCAATGGAAAACAAGAGCAGAAAATGCAGAAAAAAATGGATTCAGTTTGCAAAAGTCTTCTGCTGATTAATCATAGTGAGTCTACTGACAATGTTTCCTGTTGAGATGTGAAAATTCAAACAGTTTGAAACAATTTCAGGTTAAAGATGAACTAAATGCATAAATGTTGTGAGCAAGAATATGTTTTATGCATCCCCACATGTCTAACCAAATATTTTGATAATATTACGTTTGTGGAATAAGAATAAAGCAAATGAATCCATTTCATCTAACTCAGGTGGCCGCCATTTAGGTTAATAGCGCCCTCTGCTGTTGACTGAAATTAACATCACACCTACCCTGGGACTCGCATTGAAAATGTCACGTAACCAAAGCCCCCCAAAAAAGTGAGCCGTGGCAACATATTCTTGCTAAAAACATTTTTGTGTTTAGTTCCCCTTTAAAAAAAAAAAATTCTCTAAAAGATTAATCGATTATCAAAATAGTAGTTGATTAATTTGTGAATCGATTAATTGCTGAATAATCGAATCATTGCACCTCTGTACAACTCGGACTAAAAATGACTAAGATTGTGTTTTTTTTTCCCCTCCTCCCTTCCTTTCACCCTCATGTTTACGTGTGCTTCACACTCATCGTCATCATCATTCCTTGGTTCGATCCTGTTGACTCATCTCGACCCCCCCCCAAACACACACACTCCTCTCCCCATCTTTCCGCAGAGCACCTGTGATACACTCCGGAGTCACTCGGACAGTCTCGGATTCACGCCGAACATGTTACCTCGTCACCCGACTCTAGGCAATTTTGAGGAGTTTGCTTGTTAACCTGATGTTTGTGTTTTTTTGAGAGGGTGAGGGGGGGGGGGGACAGCAAACTGTGAAACAATTGATTTATCAGAGAATAACAAATACAGTAGAAGTGTACAGTAGTTTCTCAATACCTGGATAGAAATAGAATACTATCATAAATATAAAAACACAACTCAGGTTTAAATGCAACATAATTTCTTCATGTTTTTCCAAAAAAATGTCACTTTTCAATCCCAGTGTCCGATAAAGCAATTGAAATTGCTACGTGACCACAAAGAAAAACACATGGCCTCTTTATATGTGCAGCATCTTCCTTCTCCAGGGTGACCTTAGCAGACTGATTGTTGTTACTGTTGAGCTTAAATCCATCTTGTCATATATGCTAATCAAAATGAAAAACACGTGTGATCATTCACTTTGCAGATGCTAGCAAAGCTGAAAACATCTTTCGTTGCCTTTCTTAATCATGTCAAGTGTGTCTTATTTCATTGGGATGAAGGAATATGAGGGCCACGCTGAAAGTACAAAGGTCCTTTTTTCATGCAATTGAAATTTTTGACAAAAAAATGATACACAAAATATGAATCATATCTTAACATTTGTTCAATTTTTTTTGTAAAAATGACTAGCCTCCAAATATTACAACTATTTCTAGTAGTACAGCGTGATTTTCACCCCCCAAAAATATTTTCTCGTAAAATGACATATTCCTGGGAAGACCGTGACTGTGATCGTTTTAACTTCATACTTTTCACTCTTACAAAATATTCTGTAGTAATATAATCCTCCCATAGATATAAATAAAAACATTTTCTTATTTGTCAATGTTACACCATTACTCACATATTCCCATAATTCTCTGACTTGCTGCACTGTTCTTCTTCTTCTCAGTGTGGCCTCAATTCTTCTTCATCGATTAATCAGCACAATGCCTTGTGATAGTAATCTATTGTCGACAGAAGCTTCGGTCAAAACGGTGACCTGGATCGTGTATATAATCACAAATGAATGCCATAAAGAAATGCCGTACTGTTCATTCGTGTCATGTATAAATTACAGGAACAGGTACAGTATGTATAGACCTTAGAGCGACTGTTTCCATGTGTGGGATGTAGGCCATAAGTGTCTTGGTGATTAGCACTAACGTGACTTGAGACTCATCCACAAGTGACGCACAACGTTCCGTTACTTAACGACACAAACGCATTGTACGATTCCACCCGTTGTATCCCGTTGTTATTCTTCTTATTCTAAGTATTCCTCAACGTGTAAACAAAGTCACAAATGACATTTTTGTGATGTAACAACGATCGAGTATAATAAAGTGGATATTTACCCATCGGAATCGCGTCTGTTGGCCTCTTATTTCTCGGATAATTTCAGCATTTACTTTTTTGGAAAGTTAAGTGGGAAGTGTCAAGATTAGTATTTTGTGACTGACATCTGTAAAAAAAAACAAAAAAAAACAAGGAAGCGCATTTATGTCCACTTTACTGAATACTCAATCTTATTGGCTTCTACCAACAAAAGCAACTTAGCAAAAAAAAAAAAAAAATCACTCTTCACTGTGAAATAAAAAACCCAAAACGTTGTCTTAAAGAATTCTACATGTGAAAGTTCATAAAAAACACTTGTGGCTTTGACAATGTAATCCACTGTTCAATTGTACAGAGCCCGCTACAGAGCACAGTAGTACTAAACCAAGATTCACATTCCAGCATTAATAAATACATGCAACCGTATTTCTGCATCACTACCTGACAAAAGAAGTGATAGCTGCTCCGAAAACATCTCAAGCTTTGCAGGCTTTTGCCCTAACAATCAAAATGAACGATATTATTGGAGTATAAGCGACGTGTTAAAAAAAAAAAACAATTAAAAAGGCGACCGGTGCAAGAAAATATGAAATTTTGTACTGTTTAAAGTGTGTCATATATCAAGGGAGGAGAAAAGTACGGCTCGTGGGCCATCTGCGGGCCGGCGGCAGCATTTGATCTGGCCCGAGATGCAGTTTTCAAACAATAAAACCTCAGCGTATTTGTTATAAATCAATTTGCCACAACAGCTTATTATTTTCAGTAATGGTGAACATTTGTTCGAATGTTGCAGACCATTTCTGCATGAATTTTGTAGAGCCCTCAGAGGAATTGCACAATCCTGATAGTAGTGCACTACAAACAATGAGTGTGTATATACCCAAAGATAATATATAAATTATATTAATGGTCCACTGTGACACTACTCGAATTATATTGGCTCATTTATTGAAAACCAGCTGCAATAACGTCAGTGTGCAAAACTAACAGCGAAAATCATGAAATAAAACAAAATGTTTAAAAAAAAAAACAAAGTGTGCAAAGACAAATATAAAATAGGGGCCTTATACAAAATCATAAATTAACTTGTCATGCTATTATTGTCAACATACAATCGTGAAAGAGGCGACCGGAAAGGACCATAGGTTTGTTTGATAAAAATGGAAAATATAGTTTTATTTTGTAGTGTGTTTTTGGGGTCAAATTCTAAATGTTGTTTTTATTTATTAAGCTGCAACTCATTGAAGTGTCACCGGGAGATAAATATTTTTCAATGAATGAGGAGCAGCACAGGGTTCCTTCAACTTAGGACTGGTGGCCAATTTTTTTTTAATTGCTTTTTCATGATGTACCCACTTGATGAATTTTGTTTTGTTGTCGTCTTTTGGACTCTGATATTCAAAATTCATTTCCTCAAATTGTGGCTTCAGCTCTATGAGATCAATTCCGCCTAGCAACAAGTGACCCCAAAGTGGTTCTGTTGCTGTGTGTGAAATTAAAAGTTTCTAAAAATTGGTTTCGAAATTTGTACTCCTCTAAATGAATGCAGTCGGTAGTGTGTGGTATAAAAGAGCCGCTTTGGCCACGGTTCTTTTAAAAGGTGGGATCGGCCTTCACGGAGCTGCTTCTAATGACCTGCTAGCGTGACGGGAGAACCGGATCGATTGGCGGCTGACGTGGAGCCGAGATGCGATGAAGGATTTAGGGCGGGCAGAAGTCGGCGAAGTAAGGATGCTGCAATGCTTCCTCTGCGGAGATCCTCTGGAGCGGGTTACATTTCAAAAGGTTCTGTGTGGGAGGACAGCAAAATGGTCACTGGGGCTTTCTTTTTGATTTCTTTGTAATTTTGTGAAACTCTTACTATTTCTCAAATTCTAACTATTTAATTCGGTGCAGTCAGGGCTTCCTTTGGAGCCCTCTGTCGCTGGGCAGTACCTGAAGAAGGTCTCGACCTGTGCTGCTGAGTTTGGGCACCACGTTGACCAGCGAGGTGGTGGCTGGATACAAAGGATATGGCTGCAAACACAGCAAGCGGTGAGTCCAAAACACAAACACACACACACACATGACATTTTGTACATATGCTACCTTGTAGTCTGGGAGCTTGGTCATCATTTGCCACTGCTCTTCAGTCGGCGTTCCCAACAACGTGCCGGGCAGTTAAAGAAAGCGAAACAAAAGCTGCAGTCCCAAAAATTTGTGGCGGAAATGGAAATTAGCCAATTGGACCTGCAGTGCAAATCCAGACTACATTGACACATTGAGAGAGAAAAAAGATATCTGAAGATTCTTTTCAGCTGGTCGTCCACGTCATTCCCGGGAAATAAAGGCCTTCCGGCGTTAGCGAGCTCTGAATCCAAAAACAACATATCAGATACATAACGCCAGACAAACCAAGTTCTAGTCTTATAGCACCACAGTTAGATGACAGGTGGTTGGACTGCAGTGGTGTACCTAATGAAGAGTCCAATGAGTGTTTGTGCACTGAAAATGATACCTGCAAATATGCAGCCAGCAGACCACATGTCGATGGAGGTAGAGTAAAGTTTGGCGCCAAACAGCACGTCTGGGGGTCGGTACCACAACGTCACCACCTGCAAACGCACGATGTGGTCGGTCACGCCGACGCAAGCAGATTCCCGAGGCTATCTCCTCTCTTATGCAGTCGGCATTTGAGCTAGTTAGCGGTTAGCGCGCCATACCTCCGCTGAATAACACCTCACGGGAATACCGAACGCTCGAGCGAGTCCAAAGTCGGCCAGCTTCAACTCGCCGTTCTGTAAACGCAAGCATGAATGAAACGGATGGATCATTATGTGTCATTGAAAGGTTGACTCACTCTGTTGATGAGGAGATTCTGCGGTTTAAGATCTCTGTGAAGAACATTGCGGCTGTGACAGAAAGCAAGTCCCTTCAACAGCTGGAACATGAACGACTGGAAAGACGGAGGAAAGCGTTGAGAAGTGCACTGATGATGACTGACGCAGTTGGGGCTCAAGTGACACGATTTTGATTTCTCACCTTCACTGTTTCAGGGTCTAAATCTCCATTGCAACTATCAAAGTACTTCTTCAAATCCTGCGTGGTGGAAAAGGTAAATATTAGCTCAGGTGTCTACAAATGAGCCCATTTGAGGTTTTCTCACCTGGTCACAATATTCAAAGACCAACGTTAGCTTCTTGTCACTGTGCAACACGTCGTGTAGTCTGCAAAGGACAGAATTCAACTAGGAATCATAATTTGTGTAGAATTTGCATGTATGCGCTGGAGAAACTAATGCAGAACTGAAAAGTGGCACTGGATCATTTGAAAAGATGAATTATAAGATGAAGTCTTTGTTTTGAAGGCTTGAATTGGTTATACTGAATTTGTTAAATTTCTACACTAGTTTAGGATTTAAAAAAAAAAGTCTGTCAATAATCTACATGCACTGACCGGACTATGTTTTTATGCTTGAGCTCCTTCAGCAGGCAGATTTCTCTCAGGGCAGAGCTTGGCACGCCCTGTAGGGGGTGGAAAGCGGTTAGCAACACCGTGCTAGCGGCTCGTATGCAACAAATACACCCGTTCGAAATCAAACACACACCTCGTCGTCATCGTCCAAACGGACTCGTTTCAGGGCCACTATTTCGTGGGTTTCTCTGTTTTTAGCCTTGAATACAGTTCCGTAGGTACCTGAGGAATTGATGATAAATAATGTCAAAAACAAATTCTAACTCAGATTGAATGACACTGCTGAGCTATTAGCATGCTCGCTAGTTAGATCATCGCCCCCCTACGCTAACAAGATCACGGACATTTTTATGAGCACGTTTACATCAACTTCACGAACCCTATTATAAATAAGAAATGAGCAAGCACACGACGTAAAAACGAAGCTAACGTCAGCTAACAGATAAGATGCATAGAAGCTAACATAGCAATTCGCGTAAAATAGCATAACAGCGAGTATTTATGAAAACTTACCCTCGCCGATTTTTTCGAGTTTTTCATACTTCTGCATGGCCGCCCTGTTTTAGCCGGCTAATAAGTAGCCAGCGGAACAACCCAGTGACCAAGCCCCGAATTTAGTGGGGGGGTTGTTATGATTGCTAGCGTTAGCTTCACGCTAACACTTGCTGCTTCGGAGCGCTCTGTAGAGTAGAGATTGTTGCGCCCCCTACAGACCAAATAGGTGCATTACCTCGTCAAATCCTGCTGTTAACACTAATACAGTATGCGTAAATACTATTTTAACACTTTAATATGCCAACGATATAAAAGAGAAAATTTAATTAAAGCATTCCTTATTCACAATAGTCATGTACAGTAAGCTTTGAATAGAGCTAAATTATATTTAGAAATCTTAAAGACATTGTAGTAGTGTTTGTTTTTCTCACATCTGGTCCACTTAAACTAAAAACAATATCTCTTATATCTTAACTCATTGGACTGATTGAATGTGAAATTAGCATCTCCAGTAAACATATTTGGGCGAGGTTCATTTCTGCCCCTCAGCTCTTTGTCTTCGGATCAGGTCGCAATACAATCCGCCTCGGCGCAGCAGTTCCATGTGAGTTCCAGCCTGAAAGAAAACGTTTTTCAAAATTATAGACAAATACCTTATATATCTCCAGGATTTACTGAATAACAATTACTTAACATCAGGCATTTTTATTTTACCGATTAACATTGAAACTCACTTCTACTATGCTTCCGTTGCTCATGACGCAGATGAGGTCAGCCGCCTGGATGGTGCTCAGGCGGTGGGCGATGATTAGAACAGTCCGCCCCCGGCTGACCCGGTCCAGAGCCTCCTGCACCACTCGCTCTGACTCAGCATCCAAGGCGCTGGTGGCCTCGTCCAGTACCAGGATGCATGGATTCTTAACGAGGGCCCGGGCAATGGCGATGCGCTGTTTCTGTCCTCCTGATAAGGTCACCCCGCGTTCGCCTGGCACGTAAAGATATCATCATATCAGAGCCAAGAGGTAAGCAGAGCTGCAGCGAGCAAGGGGGACACGTGATGAAAATCTGGTACCGAGCACGGTGTTATAGCCTTCTGGGAAAGTCGTAATGAAACGGTGAGCATTGGCTTGTTTGGCAGCCTCAAAGACTTCCGCGTCGGTGGCCTCGGGCTTCCCGAAGCGGATGTTGTCCATGATAGACGCTCCAAACAGAACGGGCTCCTGTCGAGAAGAATGTGACACAGATTCATTATGCAAAGTCATGATCTTAATTGGGATAAAAGATGATTTTCTTTTACTTGATTAATAAATCCAATAACTTGTCCCCTGAGCCAGCAGAGATCAAGCGTTCGAATGTCGAGTCCGTCCAACATTACGACGCCGCTCGTCGGGTCATAGAAACGCTCCAGTAAGGACGCTACTGTGGACTTGCCTAAAATAAAACAACAAATGTTGCAAATTATTGTAGAGTTTACATCCGGCTGTCTGATGACATCATTCATTACCGCCTCCAGATTCCCCGACAATGGCGATTGTTTTGCTAGGTGGCAGCGTTAAGTTGAACTTGTCCAAAATCTGATGGCCAGGTCTTGTTGGGTAACTACAAATATAAAACACCCCAAATAAACACAGACCTGTCATGGTAGCACTTGATGTTCACTGAAATGTCCAAAAGAAGGCTCCAACCTGAATGAAATGTTGAGAAAATCAACTCGTCCTGTCAGAGAATGATACGGAATGCGTCCCCCGCCGGAAAGAGGAATTGAAGGTTTCAACGACAAATATTCAAAAACACGAGCACCAGCGCTTGTTCCTCTCACCATCTGGTAAGAAGATGTGGAGGCAATGAGAGTGAACCAAAGCCAAGAATCGACTTCTGAATTTTACTTTAATCGACTTACTTGCCCAAATAGGATAGAAATACTGGCTAAGGACCTAAAAAAAATATATATATTGGTTAAAATATTTCTGATTGAAGGCACTGGCATGTCTATTACCTCTGTACTGTCTGGGAAGCAACCAAGAAAGACATGAGGTCTCCAGGCGACATTTCATTGCTAGAAATTAGAGTTCCTCCGGCGAAAATAGTTCCGAGAACAATACCTGCAAGGAGATAACAAAATAGCTGCAAACTTTTTTTCTTGAATCATTTCGTTCCTGGTTCAAATGAACAGACTCACAGTTGAGAGCGATGTTTGAAAGTCCCTGGAAAACAGCAATTCCAGTCCCAAGATTTTCATTCATTTCACAAGATTTGTCAACTTCATACGCGTACCACCTGCAGTAGAAATGAAAACGTCATTTGAACGCAGTTTGCGGTAATAAGAAATGAAACGCTTTCCACTTACTGTAGCTCCCGCTCCTCCATGGCAAAGGCTTTCACTGTTCGTACATTACCGAGAGCCTCATCCGCCACTCCTGTTGCTTTGGCAACCTTCATGGAAACAAACAATAGTTAATAAAAATAAAAAAATAAAAAAAAAAACATCCTCCCCTCACCTGTTCTTGAGCTAACCGGGAAAGTCTTCGGAGGAACGAGCCAATGACAGCTCCCGCCCCGACTAGACAGGGGAGGACCACCACGGTCAACCCGGTGAGTTTTGGAGAAATGATGTAAAGCGACACAAAGCATCCCACTGTCTGTGTGATACTCCGCAGACCCTAAAAGCGTCAGCAAAATACACAAAATTAAAACGCAGACAACTTTTAACAACTCCAAATACTGCATGTCCAAAAATAGCGACTTGCGCGCTAAGTAAGCGCGATAGAAAATGAATAAATGAATACATAAATAATCACCTCCACCTGAAGGCCACTAGTACATTTGCATCGTACCTGCGAAATGACCAACTTAAAGGAAGACTTGAACTCCTGAATGTCCGCTGTCAAACGATTCACCAGTTGTCCAGTTTTGTTAGCGTCAAAGAAAGCCACATCTTGTCTGAGTGACAAAAAGAACGTCAACGACAGGATGTGTTTTCAGTAGTTAGGATTAAATACCTCAGTAGGGAGGCGAAAAGGGTTTTCCTCATGTCCGCCGCCACCCTTTCTCCGACTTTCGATAGCAGGATGATATAGCCGCTTGTCAACAAGCCCTGTTTGTAGATTTCCCATCATTAAAGCAATTACAGCAATGTTATCAATGGTTGTTTAGAACTTTTTCATACTTGGATGCCGTACAGTCCGAGCAACTTGAAAGCAGGTCCACTTATCTCACGGACATAATTCCCAGTGTGTTCCCTCAGGTAGCGTGCTACAACATTCACCAGCTCCCCCAACATCATTGGAATTTGAATGTTTAAAACGGCCGCACCAAAAGCCAGCTGAAAAGAAAATAAGTTAATTATAAAGACAGAAATGTTACATTACATTTCTGCGCACTGATTTACCAGAACGGCGCATGTCAACGCAAGCAGTTGAGGCTTCACAAATTCCCACAGGATGTGCCATTTGAACTCTGGAGTTTTGGTCACGGTGTCCACTCGGATGTTGTTGTTGTTCAGGTCCGCCTCGCAGTACACAGTGTGGTAAAACAGTCTCCCGACGATTGTAAGTGCTGCTGGTGCGAGGAGGAACCTCAGTGTCACCTCAGAGCGTTTAGATGCTCGCGTGGCTGACTGCCGCAGAGCTTTCTGGGCTGCGGTCCACAAGCGACTGGTGACATTCCCGTGTTGACGTGAGGCGCTGAATACACTGGATCCTGAAGATGAATGCAATCTGTATTAAAAAAAAAAACACACACATTTTAAATTCCTAAATGAGGGGCCAGAAAATATCTTTGCATTTTATATAGTTAGTGTCCAAGAAGATACTAATACTCCAGTAACAATGATCCTATTTGTAGTTTATAAACTATTATTAAATGACCAATTGTAGGTATTTTTCTGGTTTATTTTCCATTAATAATATTGGCCTACTTTTACATTTTGTTCCTGATTGGTAATAATTTTAATTGAGATAGTTGAAAAGCTAATTCATAAAATATTTTCAATTATTTACAAAAGGTTAAATTTGCTCCATGTAGAATTAATTGAAACTTGTAAAAAATATAATGAACAAAATTATGGAGGTGTAATTAGTCTAAAAAGAGTGCATACAATCCTGTTATCGACTAAGTAAAACAGGGTTAAGGAGCACCAACCATTAAGCTGTCATAAGCCCACCATGCTAGCGGGTCACATTACCCTACCGTGAATATTTCCATAAACCAGCCGTATCATTGCATCGCAGATGTAACGACAGCAACCGCATTGGCACAGCGACATTTAATCTAAGGAAATACCACATTTTAACAGCCTTCTTGATACAATAACAATAGTTTGTTATTCAAGTGCTACATGCGCGCCGCCATCTTGAATTCACCCACAATGCACTTCTCACGATAGCTTGTAAATATTATTTTTAGAACAATTTAATTCGCTATAGACATAATTAAATTACGTTTAAAAATTATTTTTCATGTATTTTTAATTGTTTTGACTTTTTAAAACAACGTGACAAGAATATTACACAATCATTTGCAAAAACTACAACTCTGTACCGGAAGTTGTCACAGCCAAAACCTGTAGTGACGTTTGTTTGTGAAAGACAAAAACAGTAGGCACACACGTAAGGTATGTTGTATTTTTGGAAGAGAGCTGGCCCAATTTAGACTGTCAAGTCGATTGTGCCATAAGGTGAACTTAAGCGTGCGGATTGAAAGACTGCGAGTCACCGTTGTGTTTTCACTGAAGTGGGTAGCAAAAGGACTTCGACACCAGCGGATGACGGAGCGAGTCGGGAACAAAACAAACCGTGCACTCTGCGTGACCACGCTCGACTGGCTGAATCATCCCTACACTAGCCGACCACTTCTCACTCGCCGCGGGGACATTTATTTGTCTCCTATGGTTGGCGCATCACGCTGATTAATAACACATCAATTACTCCAGTGGGAGATTTTTTTAGCTTTACGTCACAAGCTATCGTAAGTTGTCACGCTAATTTAGCATGTTGCTAGCCTGACTTAGGACTTCTCGAGGTGGTGCAGAAAGCAGCCACGTTTTTGAAGGTCTTGGTTTTGTATGGTGACACAGAAGCTGTCAGGAGAGCTTCTTCGGTGAGTTGAACGACTGGGTAGAGAATGTGAAGCACAACCATGGCCAACTTGGAAGCCTACCGGGAATATCAGAGGATTGAGGACCTGGAGGAGGACTCTCCACCCGGGGAGGAGGACTTGCTGCTCCATGTGCCCGAAGGCCTGAAAGGTAAACAAATAATAATTAAAAAAAAAAGCTACCAAAGTGGCATACAAGCTTTCCAAGTCTCACAGTCATGCTATTTACTTAATTTTCCCCAACATTTCTGTCGCAGATTCATGGCACCACATCAAGAACCTGGATAACTTCTTCACGAGAATATCCTTGTGTGTTTTACTGTGACATTTTCCATTGCACTGAGCCTTAGGGAAGCTGATTCACTAGTTAAGCAGTGTTGTTCAAACTTGTTAAGACACTGGACACTAAAGTGCAACAGGATCATTGTGTGACACTTTGATGTTCAAATTTGAAAAACAACAAAACACCTAACCAGGAGACTTCTCTGTTGCATAGATAGAGCGACAGGCTGACCGACCTCCCAAGTATTTTTCTACGTCTCATTTAAATGTGTCACGTTTTCCCTTAACCCTTGTGTTCACATCTATCATTTTCATCAAAAGAATGGCTTCGCTTGTATGATGCTGTCAGAGTTCTTTGAACTTGTGTAAGTATTAATATCAACTACCTGAAGATGATTTGATTGACAGTTTTGTTATATCAGGTAAATCTCCAAGTACACCCTACCAGGTTTTCGTAGTTGAACTAAAATGGTTTCATATAGTTGAATCTCCCAGTCAATGCGAATCACCCACAGCACTTGTCCTACCCTCGCATATTGTTTATTTTCCATTCCGGCTGTCTGAGATAAATTATTCTGTGCTCTGCTAGTGGGGGCAAGTCTATTTTTAGCTCTCTGTTTGTCAGAATGTCACCACGGCTCGTGTTAATATCGGGCGTCATAAACTAATAACCAAACAGTGACACCCCGATGACTCATCTTGCGTAATACACCACTGACTGCTAATTCAGATTCTCCAATCTGTATTTGACACCCACATTGATGGTATCTCTACATCTTTTTACCCACATCTCCATTCTGTATTAAATGGTACCGACACAAAATGGGTGGATGACAAATTGTGGAAATATGGGTTGTTAAATAGATGCCCAGGTCTTGTGCTAGCTACTTAATTTTTTTTTTTTTTGGTGCTCTTCAGTCAGTTTCTGTTCGTCGTCACGTTCACGACGTTCTTGGTCAACTGCGTGGAGTATGACGTCCTGTTCGCCAACCGTGCTGTCAATCACACGGGGCCGGGTCATAACCCACTGGACAGGAGCAAGGTCACCATCCCCGATGCCCTTTTGCCCAGCCAGCAGTGCACTGAGAGGCAAGAGCTCTTTCATTACTTTTTCATCTGCATTGTTTTTGTTAAATAATGTCATATTTTGTTTGGCTTAAATATTGTGTCTGTCTTCAAGATGATACCTCAAAATAAGGTTGGTACGGACACCAAAATCCGGTGTTGATACTTGCCCATTCCTACTTTAGTCAACAAAATGTCACTATTCTCTTAGATTTGTACATTTAACTTGAAAAAAAAAGCCCAAATTTGTTTTCCAAGTCTTTATTGCTCAAAGCATTGCGACGCCTCGCCAAAACAACTTTTATGTCAAATAAATGGACAAGTTGTTCCCTTCATATCAGTAGCATGTGACTGGTTCGTGTTGATGACACTGAAGTTGTTGTGCTCCACATTTCGTAATTGATCCATGTCAGTGAGGTAAAAGTGGTCAGACGAGACGCCAGCATCTTGGCCATAGCCGACCGCCACATGACACTTTGCTGGCGAGCTGTGAAGAACAAGCTCCGCCCTATGTTAGCATATTTTTCCTCCTCAGTAGCCTGGCTCGTGCTTATTTTCCACAGCTTACACAAAAATATCTCCTTAACAACTTATGTCTATTAGTTCTTTGTTCCTTCATTGTCTACCTTTTGTGCTTCAGGATCCAAGCCAACAGCTGGATCATATTCCTTCTCATCATGGCGGCCATCTTCTGGCTCTATCGACTCATCAAGGTCATTTGCAACGTCCTGAGCTACTGGGAAATCCGGCAGTTCTACATTAAAGCGCTGAAGATCAGAATGGTACACATTTCCAACACTGTCCACGAGATTCATGGCTTGAGATTTGAAAAGAGACTTATCGTGCATTACGCAACTACCATCACATTATCTCTCCTCTCATCCATGTCGCTAACATGCAAATTTGAATCTTCACTCTCTCATTGTCCCAGGATGAACTATGCAACTTCACGTGGCAGGAAGTCCAAGACCGCCTCATCAGCCTGCAGCGAGAGCAGCAAATGTGCGTCCACAAGAAAGAGCTGACAGAACTGGACATCTATCACCGCATCCTACGCTTCAAGAACTACATGGTGGCCATGATCAACAAATCCCTGCTCCCCGTGCGACTGCAGCTCCCCCTAGTGGGCGATGTGGTCTTCCTCACACAGGGCCTGAAGTACAACTTTGAGCTCATTCTTTTCTGGGGCCCCGGCTCGCTGTTCCAGAACAAGTGGAACCTCCACCCCAAATACAAACGCAGCAGTAATCGGCTGGAGCTGGCGCAGCAGCTCAGCAGGGTCATCCTGCTCATGGGCCTGGCCAATCTCCTGCTTTGTCCCTTCATACTGGTGTGGCAGGTGCTCTACGCCTTTTTCAGCTACACAGAAATCATCCGGCGGGAACCCGGGAGTCTGGGAGCTCGGCGCTGGTCCCTCTACGGCCGACTCTACCTGCGCCACTTCAACGAGCTGAACCACGAGCTTCACGGACGCCTGGGCCGAGGCTACAAGCCCACGTCCAAATACATGAACTCCTTCACGTCGCCGCTGCTCACCGTGCTGGCGAAAAACGTCGCCTTCTTCTCGGGCTCGGTGTTAGCCGTTCTCATCGCGCTGACCGTCTACGACGAAGACGTCCTGACGGTGCAACACATTCTGACTGGCATCACGGTGCTAGGGGTGGTTATCACCATCACCAGGTGGCTTGCTTCTTCCTCGTCTCCGATGTCCCGGCGTACACATTTGGAAAGAGCCAACATTTGTTTTGTCCCACACAAGGTCCTTCATCCCAGACGAGCATATGGTCTGGTGCCCAGAGCAGCTGCTGCAGTGCATGCTGGCCCACATCCACTACATGCCGGACCACTGGAGGGGCAACGCCAACAAGGGCGAGACCCGTGACGAGGTGGCACAGCTCTTCCAGTACAAAGCGGTGAGTAGAGGGAACCTCGGTTGAATGAAGCGCACCCTCGTTTACACTTCCTAAATGCTTCTGTCAGGTGTTCATCCTGGAGGAGCTGCTCAGTCCCATCATTACACCCTTCATTCTCATCTTCCTGCTGAGGAACAAGTCTCTGGAGATCGTCGACTTCTTCAGGAACTTCACGGTGGAGGTGATTGGCGTGGGGGACATCTGCTCCTTTGCGCAGATGGACATCAGACGTCACGGGAATCCCACGGTAAGCAGGACTCATCGGTGCATTCACATTTGAGATTTGTTGCCTCTCTCTGGTCACTTTTGGTATTACAACTCATTTGTGGTGCCTCTCACATTTGGAAAAAAAAGAAGATGCTAAAAATCCGTAACACACCTTTGTCAATGACCTCTTTTAATGATGTTTTTACAGTGGCTGTCCGAGGGCCAGACGGAAGCGTCCGTGTACCAGCAGGCGGAGAACGGCAAGACAGAGTTGTCACTCATGCACTTCACTATTAAGAATCCACACTGGCAGCCACCGCTGGACAGCTCGGTGTTCATCAGCCACCTGAAGGAGAAGGTGCAACACGACGCGCAAGGCGGTCCTTCCACGCAGCTCCTGCTCTCTGAGGCTCCTCTTTGCACATCGCTGCAGTCCAACGAGTCCGCTACCGCCGTAAGAAATCCCGAAGGCCAATCTCGTCCATCGTCATGTAGCGATTACCAATGAATTCCACCGTTATCTTTCCCAGCCTGAGAATCTGCTGGCCAGCGTCTTGGCGCACCCCGTTCTCGCCGCGTCGGGACTACAAGGGAGAGATCACCGCTTTATCCCAGCTAGCACGGCAGCGTCAGCCGCCGCTAGCGTCTTGGCCTCCTTGTCCGCCTCTCAGCTGCCACACACCGGCCGGGGCCGCGGGCAACGCCACCAAGCGGCTTCCGTACATCAAGACAGCACCATCTACCACAGTGATCGCACCGTTATCGACAGGTTCTTAACAGACCTCAAACATTTTACGGCTATGATATTTATTATCGTAGACAAAATCCTATTCCTAATATGTACCGTCAAACGGGTTTTGTTTTCATCAGCATGTCATTCAGCGACAGCCGTTTGCGGAGTAACACGCTGCACTCGGAGTTTGCCTCAGCAGAGATGAGCCTCCACGCTATCTACATGCACGAGGTAATTGTCTCTTTGGTGCCACGTCCATTTTCACCTTGCCACTTTTTTGTTGACGGGCAATCTGTCTCTTTAGCTCCACCAGCAGACGTCGCACCCGCAGAAAAGTTCGGGGCAGTGGCCTAGCTCAGTGCCACTGACTGAGCTACACGGCAGGACTGGTAATTGCAAACACTGTCCTGCACATGAGCACAACAGTGAAGGAACTTAAGTGTGAAAATGAAAACTTAGCGGCATCACTTCAAAATGAGATATGCTTTGTTTTTAATTCACAATGCAAATTGTCAGGTTTCCCGGCCCATGCTGGTCCCACGCCATCTTTGGTAACACCCGTGCACCTCGGTGGATGGCAAGAAGAAGAGGAGGAGGAAGACGAAGAGGAGCTAAATAGCGCATCCACTAGGAAACAGGACACGGGGACTTGTTGAAGTGCCTTACGACATAAGGTGTGTGCGCTCTATTTTTAACCGTGTAGCTTAGCGTTAAGTACATCAAAGACTTGTTTCTAATTTGTTCTTAATGTCGTGCTCCAATGAGAAGTTCAATTAAAAGGTTAATTAGTCGAGAGATATTAAAGGCTACCACGAGGAAGTCTTTACACGACTTTAAAGTGTCTGTCCTAATTAAGTAGCGTTTATGTGAGCAGTTCAGTAAATTCCAGAGTGTGTTTGAGGGGTTCTAGTCATGTCGCCTTCTTGGTCTGTTGCCTCACTAAGACATTTAAAGATTTTTAACGCCTTTCTTCCTGTGTCGTCCCCCCCTTCTAGCGTTTACATTTTACTTTTCACCAATGAACTTTGTGGCCTTAGAAGATCCTCAGCACGGACCTTTAAATCCATCCTTTTGACACGAGGACATCTCACGAAGAAACCACTATTGTTGTCTTCTGTGCGGACATCAGGGAAGCATACATGTTTTTATCTTGTTCAAATGAACCCGCGTGCGTGCGTCGGCAAAATGGTGTATTCACAAAGACCACTGATGGAAAAACACCAAAGGCGCTATCTGCACCATTTGAGTATTTGTAGTGCACATCACAAGCCTCTAGTATTGTTTTATATTTCTTTTTTTTTTTTTTGCTGCATTCTTCCCGCATGGAAGTATCGTAGTCATTAGATCCTCGCGACGCGTCGTTACTTGAAGAGTCCACATTGTTAAATACATGCATATAAATAAGCTAGCACATGCACTGCTAGAGGAGTAATGTGGCTCAAGGACTTGATTTGTGATTTTACATGGAGCGTTTTGATGCTGCTGTCTCTCACAGATTTTGTTCAGTATTATCAACTCTTTTGTAAGATATTTATGTCGTAACATTAAGACGGGCAAAATGTCCCACTAAAGTCACTTCCTGGTTCCTGTCCATTAAGTCACACAGCAATTACGGGATTAGAACCCTCAACCTCAGAACAGTGAGGCATGTGTGCTTAACCACTAAGGTATCATGCTGCCATCCTAAATTTATTTGGAGGGAAATCTTTAAAATATAAAATTAAAAAACACTTAAGGCTTGCTAACACATATCTTGTTGATGCAAAAAGCGGTGAACATTTTCTGGGATTTTTATTACGATTAATATTATTACCATTTGACTTTCATGAAGACATAGTTTTTATGAAAATATTTTAAAATGATTTAGTATTTTTTTACCTTTTTTTTTTTTCAGTGAACCCAGAAAACATGCATTTAAAATATATTAGCCAAATTCCCTGTGCATGTCATTTACTCCCCATGAACTAATTTCCATGGGAAATTCCCACAAATGTACTAACTCTTGGTCTTTATGACGATGTGTTTTGACTCAATTTGCCTTTTTTTAAATATTTATTACCTTTTTCTCCTCTGGTATGTAACAGCTAAGCATTATTTATTGCCAGAAAAAAAAAAAATTCTTTCATTTCATTGTGTGACAGACGGCGGTGCCCTCAAATTATGAGTAGCTGAAAAGAAATTACTAGATGGCATCACGTTCGAGTGGTTCATTCTTAGAGATAACATACATGTAAACACACGTACATATCAAATAGGCACAACATATAGACAAGCCACTATTGCAGAGATGATTAGCAGCTCTTATCGCAAAATATTTAAGCCTCATACGTCTATGGAAGAACAAATGCTTCATGATGCTAACAATCTCAGTACTTTGCACTGATAGCTAAATATTTACATCCAAATATAGTAAGCAGAGTTTTAAGTGTACATAAATGTATGGAGAGCACATGCAACAGCTCGGAAAGGGAGCTGAGCCGCCAGCTCTGAACGTTTGTATATAACGACTTATTTTCTATCGGCCGTATTAGTGAGGTCATGCGTTGCGCTGCGTCTGAGAAATTCACCTTGTAAAAGACACTGGAGTTCAACGTTGCTTGTTTATATTACAGACACCTCACTGCTGGTATTCTCTTTTTTATTTAAAGCAGTGCCTTAGCATTAAGGACTCATACTCGCTCTCTAGTCATGAAGGATTTTACATCTTTAACGGTAAATATTTGTCAGTTTTGCGCTCTGCATAACATCAAGTATTTGCTTAAAATGTGGCCCCAAAATAGTCGTTGTCATCCACTTGCGACAATAAAGCCTTCCCTCTAGTAACAACTGTGTCCCGATTAGTCGGGTTGCATCGTCCACTTGTGTAAATAAATGCCCTCCCCCACCCCTGTGTAAATAAATATCCGTGATTATAATGCATTTGGCTTTCAAAGAAGAACTGCAAAGAGACTGACAACATCCATATTTTAATTTATTTCCGCACTACTGGCCGGGATCAGCAACAGTGGCAGCATGGACAACCTCCCAACAACACACCAGTCAAGGGTCACAATGACTGGGGCAAGGTGCTAAATGTTTTCATGCTAAAATGGCTTGTACAACACAAGCTGTACTTTAAAACAGCAGCTGACTAATGCAACGCACCAAAAGAAACGTTTCGAAGCAGTGTCACAATGCTTGTTTTTTTTTTTTTTTTTTTGTGTGTCTGGCAGATATATATTATTTAATCTTTTTTTTGTGTGTGTGAGCGTGTGTTATTATGTGATGTCTATTTGAAATAAAACATTTCCAAGGTTGGGATTGAACAACACGTGGTCATATCTTCTATATCAATAGATTCAAAACAAATGCATGTGCTTTCACTGGACAGAAATCATAATCTCAATATAGCTCTTATTCATTATACCCAAAAATAATTTGCATTCCTAAAAATGTTGTTTTTTCTTTTTAATGTCTTAATGGCAACCTCCAGCCACACCCAAAATGACTTATATGTTTAGAAGAACCCTTCATTACTAATATCTTGTTTATTTTTAAAGTTAATGTGTTTGTTTTTTTATTAAAACCATGTCATTTGTTCCAGGTGCATCATGGGTAAGTACTGTTCAGTGTATTCTAGATTTGGGCAAAATGTTTTTGTTGTGTGTGTGTTCTTGTAAACATGAAGCATAAATGTATTATCAACACTCTTACACCATGAAGCACAGTTAGAACAGAAGTAGTAGTACAAGCATACTTGATATCTGCTAGAATTTCAAGTGGGGGCCCTCATCAAGTCGGGGTCCCGGTGACCTGCTGCTGTCAATCACTAGTGTTGCTACACAAAACTATGCTAACGCAGTTAAGTCATAATTACAGTCAAGTAAATAGTTGTATGAGGAAAAACTCTAGACCATAATTATAGAAAATCAAGCAATTAAATGGAGCCTTTTTGTGTACTCGTGCTTCTGCACAAACTAATTTATTGCATGCCATTCATAATCTTAAAATTTGGGAATGTCCTAATCTGAGGACCTACTGTACTCCTCAGTGGTCATTAAGATCCCGTTAGGACTGTATTTATAAACGTTTGGTCAGTAGTGTGGTCTTGAATTACATCATGAGCAAAGTGTTATTATTTGCCCCGTGACCTGAACCAAAATGAGCGTAAGAAGAAGATGAATGAATGGATGATTATATAAAATGGTATGCATGAGCTATAATTTCTCTCACTCCATATTTGTATCTGCAGCAAATATATCAAGGAAGAGCAATGCATTAACTATTCTAAAATGCTCCTCTATGGTTCTACACAGTGAACACCTTTCAAATCTGAATTAGACAGAAATGTTCTGGAATTCACGAAATAATATTTATTTACAATATCAGATATGTCAATATTTGTATGAATAACACTAGCAGTCACCAAAAATACCTCCTTGTGCTTCAAAATGTAATAAATGAGATTTTATTAAATGGAAGCATGCATTCTGAAGTTTTTTAAGTTTTTGTTTTTAATGAGTGCACAATGTTAAGCGTTGGCTCGGCAGCACTTTGCAACCACGGTGTGCTATCTGCACACTAAATGACAAGAGTCTATTTTGGAAAGAAGGCTGCGCCAGAATAGGCACGCCAGCTATCTGCCAGCATCATGTTGGACCTACACGGGACAAGAAAGAAAAAATAAGTCTAGTCAAGCGCGCACCACAAGGCACTGGGGGATGCTACAGCACTCTGAATTTCCAAACCTTTCAAGGATATTTTGGGCATTTTTGGGGGTGGAATTGGAAAATTTTGGAGCCTTCCATGACTTACTGACCCCAGCAAAGAAGACTTAAGGTGATTCAGTTGACATTAGCTTTAAAGGACAAAATAACTTGTACATTTTGTATACTAGGAGAGGATTTCGCTTTCTTTGTATTAATTTTATGCCTTTACTTGACAAAAAATAATTTAAATAGAGTTTGTTGTGCTTGCCAAGCTAGGTGGCTATTCAATTAGGTGAGCTAAAATTCCCGCCATTCCATTTTTTTCTGCTAAAGAACACATTTGAACAACTCCAACCGACTTTTAAAGATATATTCACAAAACCTGTATGGAACTGAAGTGAGGTGTGTTGGCATGAATGTCGGAGCCTTATCAAACAGCTGAAGCACCGGCGGCTTCTACAAATGGAAACGGAGCGAGACAGCCAGGGACAGCTGAGGTTATTTTGGGCCGGCCTCGGTTGAAGGGACAGAGGCGACAAAGCCGTTAAATGTCACCCCTTTGCGAATGGGAAAACACTCAGTTTTGACCTTCCTTGTGGAACTTATTAGTTTGTGCGTATTAAAACGACTTACTCGAGTCGAGCGGAAGCTGTGTATGTAGGAGTGGAATGATGTCAGCGCATGAAAATCTATAAGTCTGCCCTCTGGATTTATGTTTGTTTACATAACACCCATCAAAATGTCAAACATCTATCGGTCACAATAGATACACTTGAAAATGATATCCAACGGAGTTCTGTTCTGATGGGAATGTGACCCAAATGCGTAGGCGAGCGCCTGTCAGTTTATGCTAACGCAGTTGTACATATAAGTGAACTTTATTACGATGGCTGGATTTCTCTATTTTTCGTTTTGTTTCTAAAAAAAAAAAACTGTCCTAATCCTTGACTGTAGGTACAAACCATGGATTTGTTTGGAGGAGCCCCCAGGTTCCTCACCCGGCCCAAAGCGTTTGCCGTGTGCGTTGGCAAGGACGCCACGCTGAGCTGCACCGTTGTCGGCACCCCTACGCCGCTCATCACCTGGGAGAAAGAAAAACTCAAGCTGACATCCGGGGGCCGCTTCAAGACGGTGGAGGACGGTGACGTGTACCGTCTGACCATCTATGACTTGGCGCTGGAAGACAGCGGTCAGTACTTATGCAGGGCCAAGAACAGCGTCGGGGAGGCCTACGCCGCCGTCACCCTCAAAGTGGCCCTTCCCACCGAGATGACTCCGAGGGCCCCCGTTTTCATGCTCAAGCCCACCTCGGCACGTGTGGCTTTGGGAGGCGATGCCGTGTTCCACTGCAGAGTCGTCGCTCACCCTGAAGCCAACTTTGATTGGGAGAAGGACGGCCGCTACCTGGGCGAGTCCAACCGCATTAAGATCTTTTCGGATAGTGACAGCAGTAGCTTAAAGATCCAGAGCGTGCGCAACCTGGACAGCGGCACGTACACCTGCAGGGCCCAGAACACTTTGGGCCGGGCACAGGCCGCTGCCACGCTGGTGGTGGACACCCAGGATTCCCACTTGCTCTCCGTGGAGAACCACACCTCCCTCCTCTCTCACCTCCAGAAGCGTAAAGAAGAAATGAAGAAGGACATATCTGTCTTTCGGACCGAGGAAAGCGCCGCCTCGGACAAAATCGCCGACGGTCTGAGTTCTCTGAGTCTGGAGCACGTTGCGAGATCATCGGTGCTGTCAAAGCTGCCCAAGGGTGTGTTCACCCGTACCTGCACCGTGACGGAGGGGAAGCACGCCAAACTAAGCTGCTTTGTGACCGGTCACCCCAAGCCTCACATCATCTGGAGGAAGGACGGAGCGAATATCAGCGAGGGCCGCCGCCACGTCATATACGAAGATCATGCCGAGAACTTCATTCTGAAGATCCTGTACTGCAAGCAGGATGACAACGGCTTCTACACCTGCAATGCCACCAATATGGCCGGTCAGACCTACAGTGCTGTGCTGGTAACAGTCAAGGGTATGTGGAATTTTACAAAAGCACCAAGGTGACTCCGAACCACGGGTAATAGTTAGTTAGCCCCAAGGACAACATGAGTAGCTCAAGCGGTAGCAGGAGCTACTGCTCATACTGTCAGTTCCCACTCATTGCGCTAAAAGTTTTTAAAATGCGTGCGGCTTGTCGCAACATGATTCAATTGTGGCTCGTATTCAGAGAGGACGGGTAGTGTTGCATCTATTTTCTGCTGCCGTTGAGAAGTTCACAGTTGCTATGTGGGGTTGACTCTCACTGGCGCTTGTGCCCGCCCCCTTTCCCCGGAGTTGAAATTACATACGCTGAGAATTAATAAAAGTGGTTTGGAAATATTACCAAATGCATGCAGTCATAGTTTGATGAAGAACTTTTCCTCCTTTATTGTGTCAGAGCCAAAGGTGCCATTCAGGAGGAAGCTTCAAGATGTGGCGGTCCAGGAAAAAACATCAGCCACCATGATGTGCGAGGTTCCGCTGACCAGCAGCAAGGCCGACTGGTTTATGGAGGAAACGCGTCTAGACCAAAACACAAAGTATCGCATGGAGGAACAAGGCACCTTGCGCCGACTCACCATTCACAACGTGACCACCAACGACGACGGCGTTTACATCTGCGAGATGAAGGAGGGCAGCCGCACGGTGGGCGAGCTCACTGTCCTCGGTAAGGTTGACCACTTTGGTCTTAGGTCACCTTAAAGGTGAAATCAAAAGTGTTTGACGTCTCCATCCAACATCTCAGGCAACATTACCAAGAAGCTTCCCCGGAGGACGGTCGTTCCCGTCAGCGACACCGTCATCTTCTGCGTGGAGCTGGAGCAACCCTGTCCTGACGCCTACTGGACCCGCAACGGCGACAAGCTAAAAGCGGATTCCCGAATTTCCATTGCTTGCCTGCTCCGTCAGTACACGCTGACCATTCGGGAGTGTCAGGCGGAAGATTCGGGAGAAGTGGCCTTTGTGGCTGGAGACTGCAAGACGTCCACTCGATTCTCCGTTACCGGTGGGGCAATTTATTAAAGCTTCTTCTCAACATCTTTGCATAAACCTTTTTGCTCCCCAGCGGCACGGAAGCATCCTCCCGATCCCCCAGTTGACGCTGTGGTGCAAAACAAGACTGACTCATCCATCAGCCTTCAGTGGTCTCCCCCGGACAGTGACCGTCCCGTGCCCATCAAGGGCTACATTGTGGAGAGAAGGAAGGTTGGCACTCAGACCTGGCAGAGGTGCAACCTGGGAGAAACCATTTTGGCAACGGAGATGACAATCTCTAACTTCACAGAGGAAGCCTCTTTCCAATTCCGTATCTCTGCCATCAATGATTTCGGTCAGAGTGACTACCTCGAGGTGCCAGGAACCTTCTACCTTGGTAGGACATCCGGATATATTTGGGATGGTAAGGCACTCTCGCAGTATGCCACTTAACGCTCTTCCCTCCTGTTCCTTGAAGAACCGACCGCAGACATCAGGAAAGGCCTTGTGGACAGCACCGCCGTTTCCGGCCAAGAGTTCTCCATCTCGGTGGAGCTTTCAGCCGTCTGCTCAGGCTTCTGGTCCCTAAACGGCCGCATGCTGCGAAGTGGCGGCGACTACCTCATCACCCGCTCCAAGAACGTGCACACGTTGCTCATCCGAGAGGTCACCTTGGATATGAATGGAACTGAAGTCAAGTTTGTGGGCGGAGGCTCACAGAGTAGTTGCACCTTAGTTGTCAAGTGTAGGTTACAATGTTACCTTTTTGTTAGTGTGTGTGTGTAAAATCTTGAAATAACTCCCATTGCCCTCTTTTGTGATGTAGCGCCACCTGTCCGCTTCATCAATAAGTCAGATCAGCCACAGGTGGTGTTCTGCAGCGCTCAAGCCACGACTCAGATGACGGCTGAGGTGTCAGATTCCGACGCACAGGTATGTTTCAAATTTGGTCGATTTTCTTTGAATATTCTGAAAATTTGTCGTCAAATTTTCGCAGGTGGTTTGGATGAAAAATGGACGGGAGCTAAAGATGGGCAAGAAATATGAATATGTAACCACGGACCGCAGGAGGATCTTGAAGGTCCACAACGTTACCGAAGAAGACGTGGGCGTCTACGACTGCGTTTGCACTGATGATAAAATGTCCATGCAGCTCACTCTTAAAGGTACAACATCTTTACAAATTATTTTCATTGATTGACCTTGTTTTGCTATCTGAGAGGGGTAAAATCAAGTAACTCAATGACAATTCCATGTCAATATCCAGATGAACCCGCCAAGTTCCTGAACAAGCCCAGAGGACCCATGGGCCTGACGTCCTCACTCAAAGGAGATCTCGAGCTGAGCTGCGAGGTTTCTCCCGCGAGCACGACGGTCGTATGGAAAAAAGACCAGGTGGAGATCTTTGAGGACCAAAGAACAACCATCATCTCCAAAGGTACTCACAGGAAACTGATCGTGAAGAATGCCAATAAAAACGACGAGGGTCATTACTCCTGTGAGACAGCCACTGACAAAGTCACATTCCACGTCAAGATCAAAGGTAAGCGTTTGGTCTGCTTATTTTTTTATTTATAGGTTCAATAACACCATAAACCGCTTTCCTATCAGAAAGTCAAGTCCAGCCTGCCTTCTCCAACAAGGAGATGGTGCAGAAGGAGGTCAAAGTATCTCTCTCCCAAAAAGCCAATCTCAGTTGCACAGTGTCGGACAGCAAGACCGAGGTCAAGTGGTACAAAGACGGCAAAGTGCTCATATCCAGCCGAAACGTTTACACCCAAGTCAAAGACAATACTCGTCAACTGGTGATTGAAAAAGTGGAGAAGAGTGACGCTGGAGAATACACCTGCGAGACTGGAGGAGAAAAGCTGGTCTTTCAAATTATTCTGCTCGGTAGGACAAGTCATTCAGTGCCATTGACGGTTATAGACGTTTAAATATACAAACTGTTAAAGATCTTTAAGAATTTTCTCATTTCATCTTCTTTCAGACTCCCAGGCAGCTTTCTTTAACCAAGAAGCAGTCCAGAGGGAAGTGAAAGCAACTCTCTCTGAGAAGGCCACTCTGAGCTGTGAAGTGTTTGATTCAACCCGGGAGGTGAAATGGTACAAGGATGGAAAGCTGCTTGTTTCTGGTGAGACCACACACGTCGAGACAAAGGGGAAGACTCGCCGGTTGGTGATCGATAGCGTGGAGAGGAAGGATGGCGGCGAGTACACCTGTGAGGCTGGGACGGAGAAGCTGCTCTTCAAGATCCACGTGACTGGTAAGAGAATCTTTCAAGTGCAGAATGCGGGTGAATAGCTTCTGATTTCCCCTCATCAGAGCCTCTGCCAGCTTTCGTCAACAAAGAGTCTGTCCAAAAGGAGGTGAAAGTAAATCTATCCCAAAAAGCTACTCTGAGCTGTGAGGTAGCTGACGCCAAGACAGACGTCAAATGGTACAAGGATGGGAAACAGCTGCTCACCAGTAAGACAATCCGCGCAGAGTCCAAGGTGAAGAGTCGCCAGCTAGTCATCGATAGTGCGGACAAGAAGGATGCCGGCGAGTACGTCTGTGAAGCCGGCGCTGAAAAGTTGATCTTCAAGCTTCAGGTGGCAGGTGCAAAAAACACAAAACAGGATCTTATGGTTTTTAGGAATTCTTTTTAACCTTCTATCGTCCATGACAACAATGAACCAAGCCACCGATTCTCTCGTTTCCCTTCAACAGACGTTCAAATCAAACCGGCTTTCGCCAACACGGACTCATTTCAGAGGGAGGTGATTGCCTCCTTGTCCCAGAAAGCTCTTCTGAGCTGTGAGGTGTTTGACAGCAAAACAGAGGTGAAATGGTACAAGGACGGCAAACCGCTGGTCCCCAGTAAGACCATACGTACCGAGTCCAAGGGAAAGACTCGGTTCTTGGTGTTTGACAGCGTGGAGAAGAAGGATGCCGGAGAGTACAGCTGTGAAGTCGCAAGCGAGAAGCTTACATGCACGATGCAGGTGGCAGGTAAGATATGGAAAGTAGGACCTGACATTTCAGGGGAAATAACGTGCTGTTATTGCCACAGCGGTTCAACCCAAGTCAGCCTTCTCCAACAAAGAATCCGTGACCAAAGAAGTGAAGGCCTTTGTCGCTCAGAAAGCCACGCTGAGCTGCGAGGTGGCGGAGTCCAAAACCGATGTCAAATGGTACAAGGACGGCAAGCTGCTATCCTCCGGCAAGACGCTTCATTTGGAGTCAAAGGGGAAGATTCGCCAACTGGTGATTGACACTTTGGTCAAGGAAGACGCCGGGGAGTACGTCTGTATGGTCGCTACTGAGAAACTGTCTTTTAGGATATACGTGGAAGGTAAGAAAAAACCTTGATTGAATTGATAGAATCATTGTAGCAAATTTAGTCATCCATAATTTGATCCGCAGATGCCCCCAGTGTCTTCTCGAACAAAGACTCGGTTCAGAAGGAGGTGACAGCCATTTATTCCAAAAAAGCCACATTGCGCTGTGAGGTGTCCGACAGCAAAACCGAGGTGAAATGGTACAAGGGTGGCAAGCTGCTGGCTTCCAGCATGGCGCTCCGCCTGGAGACAAAAGGCAAGAGTCGGGAGCTGGTGATTGACAAAATGGACAAAAAAGACGTTGGGGAATATACGTGTGAGGCCGGATCGGAGAAGTTGATGTTCAATCTTCGAATGGCGGGTAAAAGCGGACTTTGACTTTGAAATTCCTTTCAGTGGTCACATTTGTTTTGATTTCAAAAGATGAGAGAACGGAAAAGCTCAGTTGTGTTCATCATCTCTGTAGATGTGCTCGTCAAGTTCCAGAAGAAGCTCGTCAAGGACACATTTATCGTTCAAGCCGGCGAGGACATTGTTTTGACCAGCGAGCTGAGCGCAGAAAGCGGCAGCGGCAGCAACGTGAGCTGGTTTAAAGATGGCGCCGAACTCATCCAGAGCACCAAATACCAAATCAAAAAAGACGGCCTCTCTCGAACACTCATCATCACGTCCACTGAATCCAAAGACAGCGGTGTGTACAGCTGTCAGACCGCCGATGATAAGTTGGAGTTCAAAGTACAGGTCAAAGGTAAAACCGTTTTTTTCCTCAGGGTCGAGTCTCATTTATCCACTGACGTGCCACGTTTCGTTTGCAGACGCAGCAATTAAATTTGTTATCCCGTTGAAAGCCGTCACGGTCGACTTGGGAGCCGCTTTAAATCTCACCTGTGAGTTGAACCAAGTCTCTGGTGACGTTCTTTGGCGGCGCAATGGTTCCGAGCTTAAACCCGGAGGCAGGTTCTGCATCAAGACGGACGGCGTAAAGCGAATCCTCACGGTGACCGGCATGACTAAAGAAGATGAAGGCGAATACAGCTGTGAATGTAAAAATGACAAAACCTCTGCCAAGGTCTCCTCCATAGGTAACAGGAAATGCTGAAAATCTATCGTAGGGAAATAATAATAATAAGAATTGGCTTTCTTTCAGCTCCCAGATCCGTCAGACTGACTTCCAAGCTCAGCAACGTGGCGGCGATGGAGGGCAAAGACGCCATATTTAAATGCAGTGTCACCCCAGCGGACGCACACGTCAAATGGTTCCACAACAGTTCTCCCGTCGCTCACGGCGCCAAGTATAAGATGGAGCACGGCGGCGGCAGTCACCAGCTCACCGTCACCTCTGTCGGCCAGAAGGACGCGGGGGAGATCAGCGTGGACGCCGAAGGGATAAGCTGCAAGGCGACGCTTCAAGTGCAACGTAAGGAAAACACATTCACGGTAAAACCTCCAAAGTTGACGGACGGGTCGATGGCAGTGACTGAGTTAAAACCTTCGGATGTCTCGTCAGGTGAGCCGGTGACATTCCAAAAGAAGCTGGAGAATCTGACGGTGGAGGAGCAGAGCGAGGCAAAGCTGGAGGTCGAGCTGAGTAAGCCGTCGGACGAAGTACACTGGATGAAGAACAGCGTCAAGATGCAGACTTCGCCCGGCGTGGAGGTCCAAGTGGACGGCGCCAAGCAGGCGCTGGTCTTCAAGAGCGTGACTTTAGCCGACCGCGGCTTCTACTCCTGTGAAACCCTTGACGACAGAACCCAGGCCAAACTCATCGTCGAGAGTAAGATCGGATTCTATCCGCAACTTCTTCACTCTTCTACTAAAAACACATTTGTTCCCCAGAGAAGAAAGTGGAGCTGGTCCAAGGGCTTACGGAAACCAGGACGCACGAGACAGAAACGGTTAGCTTCCAGGTGGAGCTCAACCAGGCTGATGTGGAAGGCTCGTGGACCAGGGACGGCATCAGGTTCAAATCGGGGCCCAATGTCCGCATCGCAGCTCTGGCAAAGACGCACAGCCTCACCTTGTCAAATCTGACGAGAGAAGACGCCGGAACCATCGGTTTTCAAGCGGAAGGCGTGCGGACTTCTTGTAAACTCATCGTCACAGGTATGCACGTCGTTGGTTAGTTTCTTCACCAATGTTGAACAATCATGTCAGTACTTTTTATCCTGCTTGTCATTAATCTGTCGAAGCACCTATTGTAAAAATTGAGCCTATATTAATCCCGATGATTCAATAGAACCTCCCGCTACGATCTCAAGGCCTATTGTGGACATCAGCGTTGCTGAAAAGGAGAAGGTCACTTTGGAGTGTGAAGTATCTCGAACAAATGCAGAAGTTAAATGGATCAAGGTGAGAAGTTGATTGCGATTGAGTGATTTCTAAGTCTTCATTTGACAAAAATTCAACAGGATGATGTAGAACTGAAACCCGGGAAGAATCACGGCATTCACTCTTTGGGACGAAAACGCACCTTGATCATCAACAAATGCGGCCCCGAAGATGCCGGCACTTATATCTGTCGCACTGCCGACGATAACACCTGTGCCAAGATCACCGTTCGTGGTGAGCTTGCGCAACATTTCAAACCGTTTGTCAATCAAAATCTAACCAAAAGGCTTCCCGTTGCAGCTAGAGATGTTAAGATTGTGAAGAAGCTGGAGGATGTGGAGGTGATGGAGAAAGAGAGCGCTGCATTTGTCTGCGAGGTTTCACACGACGAGGTTGAGTGCCAGTGGTATAAGGGAAACGCTAAACTCAGAGTCAGCGACAACGTTAAGATGAGGCAAGAAGGTAAAGATCGAAAAACAATCGTTTGAGTTTTCTGCTTCGATTTTATTTACGGAATGAGGATTTTTCTTTCTGTTTCGTGAACACAGGGAGGACTTACGTGTTGCTCTTTAAAAGTGTTTCCCCGGCAGACATAGGTGAGATTAAGTTCACAGCCGAGAAGGCCTCATCATCGGCGCAACTCAAGGTGAAAGGTAAATTTACCTCGCCCGAATCGGATCGATTGCATGATTTTCTGGATGCCATGTCGATGGACTCACTTGAGTCGGTAACAACCTAAAATCTGATAACAAGTTTTGAAAATCTTTTCTGATGTGTTTAATGAATGAAAACATTGAAACAAATTTGGAGTTCCTCCATCAAACATGCTCAAATTCGTGTGCTGTAGAGCTGCCCGTCAAGTTTGTGAAGAAACTCCGGGATAAGATAGCCATTTACAAACACCGCGGCCACCTGGAGTGCCAAGTATCCCGCGCCAGCGCTCGAGTCAAATGGTTCAAAAACAAAGCGGAGCTCAAAGCCGGGAAGAAGTATGAGATCCAAAGTGAGGACGTGTATCGGAAACTCACCATCAACGACGTGGACGCCGACGATGAAGACACGTACACGTGCGACGCCTCTGATGACAAGACATCCTGTAAACTGCTTGTGGAAGGTATAATACTTATATAATAGAAGGACTGAGAACATCAATCAATAAGACATATTTCTCAGATATCTGTTTACAAACTATGTCATGGTTGGAACTCACTGTGTTTTGTTTGATTCATTCAGATTTTGTGTGGAAAAAAAGAAACTAATCTTCACGTTGATGATTAAAGTTTGATGTGCCGTGCACGTACAGTAATCATATCACACGAATTGGAAATATTCTTGCGAGGGCTGTTTGAACATTAATTCAGAAATTTTTTATTTGATCTGGAGATTATAATTGTCATGATAAAATCAATTTGATGGCAAGACTTATTTTTAGAACACCCTTTTTTTTTTTCTTAAATGATGATTTACTCTGAACTCATTTAAGAGTTTTTTTTAATATTGTAAATATCTCATTAATTTAATTTATCCCCCCCCCCTTTAGAGCAGTCCATAAGCATTGTGCGCGACATGAGTTCCGTCGAGGTGACGGAACCTTTCGCCGCCGTCTTCGAAGTTGAGATCAGCATGGAATTGGTGAAACCGCCCATTTGGACTCTGGGCGGAGTCACCGTGCAGGAGAGTCCCGACGTGGAGATGGAAAAGGAGGGCACCATGCATCGTCTCACGTTCAAGAAGACCCAAGCGTCCATGACTGGACCCGTGCAGTTTACGGCGGGCAAGAGCAAGTCACTAGCCCAGCTTACAGTCAAAGGTACTACCAATGTGTGTACAACAACTCATGAATGCTACAAAGCTTTCCAATGCTGTCTTCTTTACGTTCAGAGCGTCCCCTGGAGATTGCAGAACCTATCAAAGATGTAAAAGCCAAGGAGAAAAGCTCCGCCCTGCTCACTTGCAAATTCTCCTTCCCACCAAAAGACAAAGTGCAATGGTTTAAAGAACAGACCCGGCTGGCTTCGTCGGACAAATATAACATTAAACAAGACGCTACCAGAGCTCAACTCAACATTCACTCGCTGACCGAAGAGGACAGTGGCGAGTACCGCTGTCAGTCCGGACCCGCTATGACTAAAGGCAATCTACTAGTTGAAGGTACCATTTTAAAAAAAAGTGTGGGATTAAGGAAGATGTTTGTTGTTGATACTAATTTCCCGCTTTCCTTTCTCAGTGCGTGACATTAAATTCACCAAGCACCTGGCTGACACAGAAGTGGACGAAGACAGCGACGCTGTGTTCACCTGCGAGGTCAACTACGCCGACGAGGAGGTCAGGTGGCTCCTGAACGACAAGGTGCTCTTTACCAATGAAGTCAACACCATAACTCATGAAGGAAAAGTGCATCAACTCACACTTAAGAACCTGGCACCTCAAGACGGGGGGACTATCACCGTAAATGTCCGCAAGGTGAAGGAGTCGGTCACACTCAAGGTTAAAGGTAAGAATCTGCACAGTTGAATGTGGGGTCATCATGAAAAATGTAATCACTGCAATTTGCTTGCTTAACTCTCCAGAAAAGCCCGCCCTCTTCCTGAAGTCCTTGGACGACGTTGTCGGTGAGGAGAAAGGTTCCATCACTCTGACCTGCGAGGCATCTAAGGCCAGGCTTTCTCCCACGTGGAGGAAAGAAGGCAACCCCTTGAAGGCTGGACCGAAATATGAGATCCTTCACACGGGGAGATCTTTGGGGCTGATCATCAAGGATGTGACCAAAGATGACGCAGGGGAGTACACTTGTGATCTTGGAACTGAAGTGTCCAAAGCCAAGGTCACTGTAAGAGGTCAGTTTTGCAATCAGGCGACATACACTCGAGAACCGGAAACTGAATGCTCTCCCTCCCTAGAAATCGGCATCGGGATTACCAAATGGTTGAAATCGGCCGAGGTGAACGAGGGGGAGACGTGCGGCTTCGAGTGCATCTTGTCTCGCGAGAGCGCCGACGAGTGCACCTGGACGCTTAACGGCCAAACGCTCACTAGCGGAGGCCGCTTCAAAATCAACAGCAAAGGACGGAAATACATGCTGACCATCAAGGACGTCACCCTCGCCGATGCCGGAGATGTGGTCTTCGGCATTAAAGATCTGACCTCCAAAGCAACGCTGAGTGTTGAAGGTGAGTCGCCTTTCTTCAGTGTGCATTCGTGACAAGTGACACGTTTTATTGCAGGAAAAGCTTCGTCGCTCTCAAAGGAGCTGGAGAATATCAGCGTGGTTCGAGGTGAAGATGCCACGTTTACCTGCGAGGTGACACAGGCGAGCGCTATTGTCAAATGGACAAAGGAGGGCAAAACCATAAGAAAGAGTCAAAAGTATGACATCATCAAGGAAGAGAGGCTCATGAAGCTGCTCATCTACAGCGTCTCCAGTAAAGACTCTGGAGAGTACAGTTGTGAGGTCATCGGAGGAGCAACCACAAAGGCCAGGCTTGAGGTGAAAGGTGAGAAGGAAATGATTCATCTTCTACTGTTTTAGTTCCAAAACGTTCTGCTGTTGGTAACACTAGTCAATGTTCAACAGAGCCAATCCATAAATTCACCAAAGAACTCAAAGACAGCAAAGCAGACGAGAAGAACTCGGTGACTTTGCAGTGCGAAACGGCTCAAAGCCCGTCTGCGGTTGCGTGGCTTAAAGGCCACACGGAGCTCCATTCCGGCTCTCGATATGAAATGAGCCAGAAGGAAGGCGTCTTATCGCTCACCATCAAAAACCTCCAGGAAGACGACACTGACATCTACACTTGTGACGTGGGCACGGCCAAGAGCATGGCCAAGCTAACTGTTAAAGGTCAATTGAAATTGGGCTGATATTTTTCCCTCCCAAAAAAATTTGCATTCATTTCTAATAATTTTATGGCATTTAAAATTCTCTAAATGCTCATTTGTTGTGTTTTTAGCTCTGCCTGCCACTTTCAAAGAAAAGCTCCAAAATCAAGACGCAAATGAAGGAGAAACTGTCAAACTTTGTTGTGAGCTTTCAAAGCCGGCAGCCAACGTTCAATGGAGGAAAGACTCTGAAATTCTCAGCGCTGGAGAGACGTACCAAGTAAAGCAGAAGGAGGCAATTTGTGAGCTTCACATTAGGAACGCCAAGACGGACCATAGCGGGCAGTACTCATGTCTATGTGGGGACCAGAAGACTTCGGCCACCGTAAAAGTGAACGGTACTGATTTATATTTCCAAAAATATCTAGATAACGTTTATTAAAATCTTTGAATTGTCCATAGATGTGAATAGTTGTGTGCCTTGGAATTAGCAATGGGAAGATCTACATTTTGACATCTACTAACATCTTCTCCGCGCAGCATTGCCGCCATATTTCACGGTCCAGCTTCAGAGTCAGGATGCCGAGGAAGAATCCAAGGTTACTCTACGTTGCGAGACCTCCAAACCTTTAGTCCCCGTGGAGTGGAAAAAGGGAGCGCAGGTACTGACGTATGGCGAAAAGTACCAGATGAAGCAGCAGGCGTGCCAGAATGAGCTCCTCATCAACCGAGCTGAGCCCCAAGACAGCGGAGACTACAGCTGTGTGTGTGGAGAGCAGACAACTACGGCCCGTGTCAAGATCAAAGGTATGAGGAACCTTGACGAAATTGCTAGACAGACACTAAAGAAGCCTCTTCAAACTTTATTGCTGACCAAAACAGCAGCACCATCTATTCATTAACATTCAGCTTCAATTCCCAGCCTTGCCACTGACCTTCACAAAGAAACTGCAGAGTCAAGAAGCCCAAGAGGGATCCGAGGTTACGCTACGCTGTGAGACATCAAAACCTGCCGCTCCAGTGGAGTGGAAGAAGGGAAGACAGGTGCTGAAGTCTGGAGACAAGTACCAGATGAAGCAGCAGGCGTGCGTCAATGAACTCCATATTAGCCAAGCGCTGCCAGAAGACAGCGGAGACTACAGCTGTGTGTGTGGGGACAACAAAACTGCAGCTAGCATCACCATTAAAGGTAGGACAACAAAAAATGGAATTATTGTTGTCGTCACTTGCTAACCCATTAATAATACCGTTAGCCCAACCGGTGACCTTCACTAAGAAGCTGCAGAATCAGGAAGCCCAAGAGGGATCCAGTGTTACTCTTCGCTGCGAAACATCCAAACCAGGAGTCTCGGTGGAGTGGAAGAAGGGAAGACAAGTTCTCAAGTCTGGTGAAAAGTACCAGATGAAGCAGCAGGCCACTGTGAATGAACTTGTGATTTATAAAGTCGAAGAGGGAGACTGCGGAGAGTACAGTTGTGCATGCGACGAGGATAATACCGCTGCAAAACTCACCGTCATAGGTAGGCCAATGTTTCAATCAATTTTTGGGGGGAATTTACTCTAATGCCATGTCGATTGAAATTTGTGAAGCCCAACCAGTCACCTTCACAAAGAAGCTGCAGAATCAGGAAGCCGAAGAAGGATCCAGTGTGACCCTTCGCTGCGAAACATCCAAACCAGGAGTCTCGGTGGAGTGGAAGAAGGGAAGACGAGTCCTCAAGAGTGGAGAAACGTACCAGATGAAACAGGAGGCCACTGTGAATGAACTCTGGATTCCCGAAGCGGCAAACCAAGATAGCGGAGAATACACTTGTGTGTGCGGCGACAATGAAACGACAGCCACTCTCAAAATCAAAGGTAGGAAAATCTTTGACTTGAATTGAAATTCAAATGTCTCCATTTGACCGCTCATTTTATTCAGTTAGTTACAACCAACCGTCTTTTGATTCTGATCTTCTGAAATTAGGGTGAAAGTTTTTTATTTTTTTTAACCAAAGTAGGTAACAAAATTATTCCCTCTCAGCTTCACTCCCGGCTGCTAAAGTGGAATCAAAGAGGCTGGAAACTAAAGAAACTGTGCAAGGTATTTTGGATGGAGACAAGATGGTGCGCTTTTCTTGTTGTTGTTGTTGCTGCTGGTTTGCATGCAGATTGAACTGGAGGCATTTTGCTGCTATTAATTAAAAAAAAAAAAAAATGCCAATAAGGCTGAAACAACATTGTGAGTTGCTAAGAAAAAGCAGCAGAAGTGAGGAATACATGAAACACTAGTAGCTTACATGCTTTTGTTGTTTTTAATGGGAGTCAGTCTTGTGCATCTCTGCGGTCTGTGTCGCTGTGATTTGTGGTCTTTGTTTTTGGTTTAGCTTCTGCTTTTTGTCTTTTGATCACAAGTACGAGGAGCCTATTGGTCCACTTGGTTGTCACTGAATGTCTATCGAGTCCTCATGTTGTCTGTGTGACACAAAGCACATTTTTCCAACTGAGGTTCCAATAGCATGTTTAATTTCATAGTTGTGACACTGCAACAGACCGGTGAAATCTCAAAACAGCAAGTCGTCAAACGAGAAACCCGAGAGGTCAGAGTTGAAGGTAAACATTGAGGACTCGATATTTGTATGCTACGCTTAGAAAAGTCTCTCACTTCCAAAGCTAGCTGGAATTGATTCCAGATGATTGATGGAAATAATCGTTGTACTTTAGTCCAAGCAGTGACCTTCACAAAGCAACTGCAGAGTCTGGAGGCCGACGAAGGATCCTCGGTTACGCTTCGCTGCGAGACTTCGAAACCTTTAGTCTCAGTGGAGTGGAAGAAGGGAACGCAGGTCCTGACGTACGGAGATAAGTACCGGATGAAGCAACAGGCGTGCGCCAATGAATTGCTTATCATCCGAGTGGGACCCGAAGACAGCGGAGACTACAGTTGTGTGTGCGGGGAGCAGATAACCATGGCCTTGGTCAAGATCAAGGGTATCGCAGTTGAAAAGATTCACTTTGTGTGGAGACCTTTATGGCTTTTTTTGCTTTCCTTGGAACAGCTTTCTAAAGCTTGTCTGTAATGACAATATTATTTCTTCTTAGCCACAAAGCCACCAGCTTCCCTCCCTGCTGCTAAAGTGGAAACAAAAATACTGCAAAGTAAAGAAAAAATGGAAGGTATTCATGTTCATATGGCTTGATGTGCTTTGTTTGTAATCCAGTCTGGCTTTTAAATAGTTGTCATTTTTGTCAGTTTGTTAGTGAGGTAACTAAGTCCGAAAAGCCTTTATGTTGCAGAAAATCAATTTTATTTTTGCATTTGCAAAGCATTGCTGAGATTTGCAGACGTATTATTTTTGCTATTTGGCACAAAGTGTCTGTCTGTCTGTCGTTTTTCTTCATGCCCAGTTGTGGCTCTCGCTTTATTTATTTATTTATTTATTTATTTATTTATTTATTTATTTATTTATTTATTTATTTGTCAAGTGCTGCTTTTAAATAGCATGGAGGCTGAATAACTGGACCTTGTTGTCTTTGCCTTAGTGATTGTTGGCTTGTGTGGCCCAAAACTAAAAAAGTTCCAAAAGAGCTTTAGATGTTCTGTTCCATTTGATAGTTGTGACACTACAAGAGACCAGAGAGACTTCTAAAGAGCAAGTTGTGAAACAAGAGATGCGGAAGCTCAGCGTTGAAGGTAAAATTGAAGCGGTGGCGGCATTTTTATGGATGTTAATGGCAGGTCCTATTTTGCTCTGAGGATTTCCACGAATTGTCTTACTGCACACTTTTTTGCCTTGCAATGGTTCTGGCGTTCTGAGATTTCTTTTCTTTTCTGGCTATGGTCTTCTCCTTTGGATTTGCGGGTATCGGTGGTGTCTACATTATGCTCCAGCTCAAAAACTTGTGATAGCCTCCAAGTTTGTTGTGATCATGAAAGAGATTAAGTTAGCTAGATTAGAAAAAGGCCGGGTGCAATTTTTACCCCTAAAATTGGGTTAGTAAAACAATCAGCCACTCTTTGAGGTAAGTTCAAATGTTGATTGTTGTGCAAAGCCGGATCTTGAAGACATCACGCTGCCCATGATCCCTTTTTCGTCTCCAGTCCTGCCTGTCACGTTTCTCCAAGAAATGGAAAGCCGCCAAAGTGTCGAAGGAGAATGTGTGACTTTGCTCTGTGAGCTTTCCAAGCCGGGACTTTCCGTCGAGTGGAAGAAAGGAACTCAACTCCTGAGTTGTGGAGAAAAGTACCAAATGACACAAAACGGATTTCGTTATGAACTAAAGATCTTTGATTTGAGACCTTGTGACACGGGAACATATTCATGTTCTTTTGAGGACACTGCAAGCTCCGCCTCCCTTAAAGTCAATGGTAGGATGGATATTTATCTCTTCAGATTCCAGCTTGCACATTCTAGTCATTTCATATTCTTTCTCCAATTTCCCATCTTCTCCATCCCCGTTCCCGATTGCATTGCGCCCGTCAGCTCTCCCTGTCACTTTTACAAAAGAGCTGGAAGACCAAAGAGCCAACGAGGGCCAAAGTGTGGCTTTGCGGTGTGAGCTCTCCAAATCCAGCGTCCCTGTTGAATGGAGGAAAGAACAACTCGGTCTTTGTCCGTGTTCCAAATATGACATTAAGCAAAGTGAGCGCGTTGCCACGCTGGTAATCCACGACGTAGACAAGGAGGATGCGGGGCGTTATACGTGCGATGCCGGGTTCCATCAAAGCTCGGCATATGTGGCCGTGATGGGTATGTCTGCTGGCTGGTCCAAAACGGGGTACACAGCTAACAAAATGGTCAGAGTCTGACCAAAAAACAAAAATGATGACTTCACTCAAATTTATTTTGTCAATTGGTTGCACAAAATAAAATCATCTGGATGCGGACACAGTAATTTTTTGAAGGAGACTACTTGAAAAAAATGGATCTAGGTGATTTTGTGCAACCACTTAAGAAAAGAGAAAAGAAAAAAAAATGTTTTCAGCGTAAAAATTTCATCTCTGGTCGTTATTTTTTACACAAATTTGACAAAAACATTTTAAGTCAGTCACGCATTTGTGAACAATGACTTTGTGAGCTTGAGAAAATGTGAATGCCAATCCAAATATTTCAGCATGTGCGGCTCAGATTTAAAAATGTCACGTTAACCAGCAGTAATTTGTGACGCGTGTACCCCGCTTCCGACTTTTTTTTTTGTTCTTTGGCTCAGCAGCATTTACCCCAATTGTAATGACTTCCTTTATTTCTAGCCCAGCCAGTGCTTTTCACAAGCCAACTGCAGAACCTGGAAAGGCAGTCAGGGGAGAGTGCCGTTCTCTGCTGTGAGATCTCCAAAGCTGGAGCTAGTGTGATCTGGAGACACGATGATAGAGTACTAGTAACCAGCAACAAGTATCACTTGAAGCAGGCAGGGACGCTGGTAGAGCTCGTCATCTATAAATTGCGGGCGGCCGATTCGGGGGAATACTCCTGCGACACGGGCACTCACAAGACCTCGGCCACCCTGGCTGTGCAGGGTAGGCTCTTCTTCTTTGCTTCTTCTCATTCATCACTCATCCTCTTGAGCGTGAATCCAACCGGCTTGATCTCCTTTTCAACTACATTTGATCCCTTCAAATGTAATTTGTCCTCACGTGTGGATTTTCTTTCTTCTAACGGCACAAACACTCGATCTCCCGTGTTTGATGGTTGGTCTCATCCCATCACCGATATTAACGCATCATCCTCTTACTCGCCCCAAAACACCATTTAAATACCCGCCCCGTCTCTCGCGCAGAAGTGGAGGTGTCCATCGTGAAATTCTTGGAGAGCTGTGTCGTGACAGAAGGTGAAGATGTCCACTTTGAGTGTGTGGTCTCACGCGAGGACGCGCCGCCGGCTGAGTGGAAACTTCAAGATGTGCCTCTACAGAATAATGACATGAATGTTATTAAGACACAAGGTTGTAGTCATAGCCTCACGCTTCGAGGCGTCACGGCGGCAGACTCGGGCGTCGTCACTTTCTCGGTGGGCAATCACGCATCCACAGCCTCGCTGACTGTCAGAGGTAAGGTCATACATATCACGTAAGACTTGACGTTTTGAAACCACGTCTCCAACATGTTGCTCCAAATCCTTGACTCATTTTTCATTTCCTTTGAAATCTCGTCAACGTTATAAAATTGTTTTGTTTTGATCGAGTGTTAGATTGTGATTTATTCTAAGTGGCAACGGTTTTTTCTGGCAGCCGTGCCTGTTTTTTTCAAGAAGACCCTGGACAGCCAAGAGGGCACCGAAGGCGGAAAAGTCACCTTGTCCTGCCAGACATCCAGCTCCGACTGCAAGGTGTCTTGGCGCAAGGGGTCAACTCTGCTCAGTCACGGGGTGAAATACAGCATAGAGCAGAGAGCTGACATTCACACGCTTAGCATTAACAAACTGAAACCAGAAGACAGCGGGGAGTACAGCTGTGACACGGGCGACAACAAAAGCACCGCCACTGTCAATATCAAAGGTAGTCAATCAATCATTACTCCGTCATATTTTTAGGAAAGTGTACGATAAGTGAATTTTTGTCCTCAGAACACGTGCGTATCTTACGGGAGTTGCACGACATCACCGTGCAAAGCGGGCAAGACGCCGTCTTCGAGGTGGAGTTGACTCACGCCGGTGTGACCAATGCGCATTGGTGGCTCGCCGACAACCTCCTCCAGAACAACGAACTCAACCAGATGAGTAGCGATGGCAGAATGCACCGCTTGGCCTTGAAGATGGTGACCACCGACGAATCGGGAGACGTGGCTTTCGTTGTGGGTGAAGAAAAAAGCGTCGCTTGTTTGTTGGTGGAGGAGAAACCAAAAGGTAAAGGACCAGCAGACCTGACTTGACATGAAGCCGAATAATCCGCTTCCCCGTGCCTTCCAGTGCTCATTGTGGAAAAGCCGCACAACACGGCAGCGTTAGAGGGAGAAACCGTCACCCTGGCTTGCACCATTTCCGACCCCGAGGCCACCGTGACCTGGATGAGAAACAACTCGGTCATCCAAGTGGGTCTCAAGTACGAGCTGAAGCAAAACAGAGCCCTCCGGCAGCTTCGCATTCACAACGTGGTGCCCGAAGACGCTGGTACGTACTCCTGCGAGACCCAAGATGATCGCTGTGACGTCGCCCTCACTGTGGAAGGTAACTAAAATTGGCACACACTTTACACACCCTATTTCTTGTCTTGTTGAAAATAGTTGGGTGACTATTCAAATGTAAACATCTACGCTTACCCATCTTGATAGCTCACTCCCAACCCTCCTGTTTTAAACTCTCACCAGCTGCCCCGGCGTTCTTCACCAAGGAACTGAAAAACCAGGACGCCGTCGAGGGCGACGATGTCACCCTCCGCTGCCAGCTCTCCAAGCCGGGTGTCCGTGTGGAGTGGAGGAAAGGCGGTGTAGTTCTTGCGCCCGGTAAGAAGTACGAACTCTGGCAGGATGCGTGCGTTCAAGAACTCCGAATACGCAACCTGGATCCGGAAGACAGCGGTTACTACACCTGTGACGCAGGAGATCAGCTAACCACCACCTGTGTGACAGTGCAAGGTAGTGTGTTGAATTCCTGTTTGTTGAACCTCTGCGCCGTAAATGTGGAGCCTGTATCTGTTTTTCCACTCAACAGTGAAAGAGGTCTACATTTTGTGCGAGCTTAAGGCCGTGGACGTGTTTGTTGGGGAATGGGCAAGCTTCTCGTGTCAGCTGTCCAGCGAGCCGCCCGGCGAGGTGGAATGGTGGCTGGACGGCACTTTACTGGAAAGCGGACCCGTGAGCGAGATAGGGCTGAGCGAGGGACACATACACACGCTCACCCTTAAGAACCTGGCCACAAATGACTCAGGCACTGTCATGTTCAAAGCTGGGAATTTAACTTCAGCAGCCAAGCTTCTTGTCAAAGGTAATGCTGAATGGAACATGAAAAAAGTTGAGACACGCCCTTTTTACACCTTGCAGAAACCAAATGCAGTGGAAACTCCAGAGTCCAATGCCCCCCAAATACTGCAATTGAGACATTTTTATTGGATTAGGGGGTGCAAGTCCAGCCTTACACAAGATGAATGGATGAATGAATGAATGAATGAATGAATGAATGAATGAATGAATGAATGAATGAATGAATGAATGAATGAATGAATGAATGAATGAATGAATGGTTCGCATTGTGTTACAACTACTTGGAAGGATGATGTTTGACTCGGAGATTCCACTGTAAATGTGAACATGATGTCAAATGTTTTTTTCTGCAGAGGTTTGTAAAATTCTTTAGTTCGTGTTCTGCACCTTGATGTTGAGTGTTGTGCATGCATGAGCTTATTGTTTATTGAAAAAAAAACAAGAAGAAGTGCTGTTCCACCCTCCCATTCTGCCCTGCCGCTTTCCATTACTGACTTTGACTTATTCCACCATTTGACCAAGCGAACCTGCCCTTAACCTGCAAGCCCATACACACCTCTAACGTTTTGTCACCCATCCTTTTCAGTATAAAAAAGCCTCCTTTGTATCTTTAACCAGAATCTGGGCACATGCAGGGCTTTTTGACCCCCAATATTTGTCAGGTCAATCCTTAAACCAGGGGTCACCAACACGGTTTCAGCAGGGGCTCCCAAGGACCACATGCCTGTGGGTTCATTCTAAAAATAGGTTTGCTGGTTAAACTGGCAGACCTTTGCACTAATCAGTAGCCCAGAAGAACTGTAGCTCTCCGTTTCTAAAAGGATGTTGACCCCTGCCCCAAAAGATTTTGGTGGTTATAAAGCCCTCATCTGGCCCGTGCTGCACCAATATAAACAGTCTGACTTAAAGCCTGACCTCAACCTCAGATCCCACGGTTGAAGTGGTGAACGACATGAAGGACCTTAGCGTGGTCGAGGACCAAGCGGCCGAGTTCATCTGCCAGTTCTCGAGGCCGGTGAAGGCCGAGTGGAAGCGAGACGGGCAGCCGTTGCGGCCCGATGGCCGCAGGGTGGTAGTGAAGCAGGACTGGACTGTGTCTCGCTTGTACATTAGTCGCGTATGTGCCGGAGACAGGGGCGCATACTCCTGTGAGGCGGAGGGGACCCGTGTGGTTGCTTCGCTTCATGTGGAAGGTGAGCTCTCCTCCACATGGAAAGAGCACTGACCTTCAGGGACTCACTTGTGAATTCTGTGGCGCTATCAACTAATCTGCTGCTTTTTTTTTCTCCATCGCAGTCCAAAGAACCCTATTTTTATCCCTTCTGTTTTTCTTCCTTAATAGCCAAACCCATCAACATAGTCCAAGGGCTGGAGAATCTAGAAACCTTTGATGGAGGAGAAGCTTTATTTGAGTGTGCCTTGTCTCGCCCGGAGAACAAAGACTGCCAATGGCTTATGGATGGCAAAGCGGTGAAAGAGTCGCCCAATGCTGAGATCGTGTGCTTTGAGAGCGGCCGTCGCCACCTGCTACTTCTCAAAGAGCTGCGTGCTAGCGACAGTTGCACGGTCACCTTCAGAGCGGGCGCTGCGTCCACGTCGGCCCAGCTCTCGGTCAAAGGCTGGCAGCTGGGCGTGGCAAAGCATCTGGAGGACGTGGTGGCCGCCGTCGGCGAGAGGGTGGAATTTTGCGTGGAGCTGACCGAGCCGGTGCCCGCAGGAGAAATTGTTTGGTATGCCAACGGGGTGGAGCTCAAGCCAGGCCAACTGTGGATCACCAGGAATGACGGATGTCGCTATCACCTCATCCTGAGGCAGGCACCGCTTATGCCGCAACAGGAAATAACCTTTGCGGCCCGAGATGCACTCTCTACGGCCAAGCTCTCCATTATCGGTAAATCTTGGATTATCACCGTTGATTTTGGTTCCTTTGTTTGAGTGGGGAGGTACAAAATGATGACATTTCTTTCTTTGTCACAGCTGTACCAGACCCCCCGGAGGACCCTGAGATCCTCAGCAAGACCAAAGAATCTGTCACCCTTTCCTGGTTCACCCCCCTACATGATGGAGGAAGTCCCATTCTGGGCTACAGGGTGGAGTTGAGGCTGGCGGAAAGCTCGCTCTGGCTTCCGTGCCACTCCACCCCAGTGTGCAACACCGAATTTGTGGTGGAAAATCTCATACAGGGCTCCGGCTACAGGTTTAGAGTGTCGGCTATCAACAGAGCCGGTACAGGGGAGCCTGTCGAGCTTCCTCAGACTGTGCAGCTTGGTGAGTGGACAGACTAAAATGTCTCAAATCTGCTACAATTTTGATGATCAATAAATGTAATGATTGTAAAAATTTGGGTAAGGTCAAGGTACCATATCCATGTCCCCCACACTGATTGCCTTGTTTGAGCAAGTGCTGCCAAAGTCTCATTAAAATGCCGTATCTCCATAGAAACAGAGATACAAGAAGTTGATTCGGAGCCACTCGGACAGCCCAGTCTTCCTCCGGAGGCCGCCGAAGAAGGGGACCTTCGTGAACTGTGGGAGGCCTCGACCAAGAAAAGGCGCATGAGTCGCGAACCCACTTTGGACTCCATCACTGAACACCCAGAGGATGACGCTAAGGGGGGCCAAAAGAAAACAGAGCTGAAGGAGGGCAGCGCTTCAGAGAAGCTGGAGATGAAGGCAAAAGATTTGGACCAGACCGAGTCAAAGTTACACAGCGGCTCCGAGGTATCCCAATCTGGTGGTTCTTCGCTTGTGTCCTACCTTAAGAAGAGCAGTCAGCTTCAGTCCTCAGCCACGGTCGTGACCGCCGTTGACCAATCGATGACCGCCGAGCGCTTCTTTAAGCACTTTCAGATGTCCGACCAGATGACGACCACAGTTAAGCGGACCGAAACAAAACAGGCGTCGACTCAGGAGACCGACATCCTGGAGATCAGCAAGGAAGACGAACCTGAACTCCAAGAAGCCGCCATCAAGATCCAAGCTGCTTTCAAGGGCTACAAGGCACGCAAGGACATGCGGCCTGTCTTTAAGGGGGTTTTCAAAGAGCAAACCAAAGAGCCCAATGAAACAATCCATCTGGAATGTGTGGCCCAAGGTAAACCCGAAAAAGTGCGTTGGCTGAAGGACGGAGAGCCGCTGTCTGACGGCAAACACCACCACATCGACATCTACAACGACGGCACGTGTTCCTTGGTCATCACCGCCATCACCACCAAGGATACGGGCGTGTACACGTGCGAGGTCACCAATAAATTTGGAGTCATCTCTCACAGTGCCAAGGTCACCGTAGGAACAGCTAGAGAATCCTCAGGCCGGCGTCCGCTGACGGTCGGTTACAGCGCCGACAGCGAGCCCGACAGTTCGTCGGGCAGCGAGATGGACGAGTCGCTGAGGCAGGCGAGCAGACGCCTTCGCCGGCTGCTGCGGACTCGGCTCCCGCCGGACGTGGAGGAAGAACCTTTCGTCAGCGCCGACGAAGGAGATCTCCAACCTCCGGACCCTCACTCTTACCGTGAGGACGACACGTACATTTACATTCGCTTCGACACGTGGTCAGAGGCGGAGGTGGCGTCCAAACGCTTCCAGGAGATGTTTACCATCCACGGCGTCCCCGTGGAAACCACTATCCTGGAGGCCGGCCATCTCAAAGTGGAGCTGCGGATTAGAAAGTTAGAATACACGCAAGATGGTACAGAAACGCCCACTCAAGAAAAACAACCTCCTGCGTTACTGTCTGGAGCTCCCGGTAAGAATAAGAGTAGCTCTTCTTACTGTTCACTTTTGATTTGTCTTCCTTCCAATGACCTTGTTGTCTTCCTCCCCCAGCCGCTCCCGTCTTCTTGACTGAGTTACAAAACCAGGACGTGCCCGACGGCTATCCGGTCAGCTTTGATTGCGTGGTGATCGGCAAGCCTTCGCCCGCCGTCCGCTGGTACAAAGACGGCAAAGTGCTGGAGGAGAACGATCACTACATGATCAACGAAGACCAGGAGGGCTGCCATCAGCTCATAATCACCGCCGCCCTGCCCTCCGACATGGGAGTTTATCGCTGCACGGCGGAAAACAGCAGCGGCATCGCGGCCACCAGGGCTGAACTCAGGGTTGACAGTGAGTTTAGATTTCTTTCGTAGCCGACATACTTCTGTGGTATTAACGCGTCCATCGTCTCCGTCAGTGTCCTGCAGCTCCGATTATGACACTGCTGCCGACGCTACTGAAACGTCGTCTTACATCAGCGCCAAGGGCTACTCGTCCAGGTAACTTCCCTGGACAAGCATTCCATTTTCCGACGCATTGATCAAAAACCGGTGTTGTCCTTCTTCAAGCAGGGAGACGGAGAACTTTGAGTCGGTGACGGAAGATGATCAGTTACCTCAAGTGGTGGAGGAACTTCACGATGTTCACGTTAGTCCAGGTTCACCGATGGCTAAGATGCAGCTCAGAGTAAAAGGTATGCACAGAGAATTGCCGATTAAAGTCACTCTGTTTGTAAACGACTCTTTGTTTTCAGGTTTCCCCAAACCGAGAGTGTATTGGTTCAAAGACGGCCATCCTCTGCGCGGTTCCAAAAGGATTTTGCTCTTAGCGCAGCAAGACGTTCACAGTCTGGAGATTCTGGAGGTGAAGAAAGACGATACGGCGGAATACTCAGCCTACATCAGTAACGCAGCTGGCTCCGCTTATTCTTCTGCTCGCCTCATTGTTCTAAGTGCGTATGCCCGTTTCAAAAATGCAAAATACAGCGTTACGAAAATGTTAACAATGGCTGGGTTTTATTTCAGATCCGGGGGAGATCGTACCGCAAGTTCTGAAAGGTAATTTCATAGTCGTCAAGATTGAAAGTGCAGCATAGCCAATCAATTGTATTTTTCCTAGACTCCCAAGAGTCTCTAGTACCACCGCGTTTCCTGGAAAAGTTCCCCAACAGAAAAGTGAAACAAGGAACCAGCATCACATTATCCGTCAAGGTGGAAGGTTGGTACGCCGAGTGCTTTGAAAACAATGACGTCGACACCTTCATGCACTTTCCTGGTGTTCTCCTTCAGGCTCTCCCACTCCAATGGTGTCGTGGCTGAAGGAGGAGTCGACGGAGGATGTATTGTGGATCAAGCCCGATACCAAAGGATACAAAGTAGCCAGCTCGGGTCGCCAACACAGTCTCATCTTGATGGACGTTGGAACCGAGTACACCGGCGCCTACACCTGCATTGCCACCAACAAGGCGGGACAATCCATCTTTACCGCCCACCTGGAGGTGGATGACGGTAAGAAAAGAAAAGTCCCTTCTTTGACGTGAACCGCTGAGCACAAATTGCTCATTTGTTCTTGTTGTTTTCCTCAGCTCCGCCGCAAAAGAAAGAGACCAAAACGTCAGAGTATGTTTTTAAAATCGATTTTAATCACGATTGACGATTGATGAGTGACGTATCATTTTTATTCATCAGAGTTCTCGGGATTACTGTTAGTCCACCAGAGGAAGCCGCAAAGAAAGGGAAAGGTAGTAATTCTCTACTTTTAATAATTCCATTTGCTTAATCTGTATCATTTTAAATACTCGATCTTGGTTTCGATTCACATCAGGATCGTGTCCTTTGAACCGTGCGGTGTCAATCCAAACTAATAAGATTTTGCAATTTCTTTCAAGAGAGTAAAATGCCGTACCTGGGAGAAGTCGGCTCTGAGGAATTCCTCATGAAACTCACCTCTCAGATCACCGAAATGGTGTCAGCCAAGATTACACAAGGTACGTTTGGACCGCCAACGGTTTGACTTGTGTTTCTGCACGCATTGCTTGTGTGATGCGTTGACAACGTCCAAGGCCATCTTGCTTGGTTCAAGCGACACTTCTTCCCCACTTTATATGCAATCACTTGACTAACAGCACCCATCCAACGCTCATCCAATGTGTTATTCAGACTGCACACAGAATCAGGAAGTGCTCCAGTGGATGAAATCTTGGCCCAAAACTACCAGTATGTATTACAAACGCATCTATTGTCATATAATGATACATACAATGATGATGTTGTCCATGAAGCGCAAACGAGTTCTTTTTAGAATTCTAATCTCTAACAGCATCGTTTGTGGCAACTCCAATCGTTTGTCTCTGTCGTATTATAATTGACTACTAATCTGTCTGTGTATCCATCCATCTGTACAAAATGACATATCAGTATAACGAAAACATATTTATCTGATCATATGGAAATACAACTTTTTATTATCATCGTAACCCTTCTTTGGTCATTGATAACATCAAATATTAAATGGAAATGGTTTCATGTATCTCCAAATGGTGTCCTTCATCTCACCGGGAACTAAACTCTGCTACTAATCAATCCACTTGTATTCAAGGCCACACTTAACCCGACACACTTGTTGCTTCCCTCGCCATTTCAGCCTCATTGCGCGTACCAGGCGCGGACAGCGACGATGAAACCAAAACCCCCTCGGCTTCACCTCATCACGGTCGCTCCCGTCCGCCTTCCCTCGTGGCCGACTCCTCGTCTGAGTCTGATGAGGGGGACGCCAGGGGAGAGGTGAGACTGAAACACTTTAGAATGAACCAAGAGTGAAAAGTGATCCGGACTATCTACACGTGCAGATGTTCGATATCTACGTGGCGACGGCCAACTACGACCCCACCGTGGCCAGCAAAGAATCCATCTCCCTGAAGGAGGGACAGTACGTGGAGGTGTTGGACTCGGCCCACCCGCTCAAATGGCTCGTCAGGACCAAACCCACCAAGACGACGCCGTCCCGCCAAGGCTGGGTGTCACCTGCCTACCTGGACAAAAAATTCAAAGTAAAGTAGCCTCGGAGCACAACAAAGAAACATTTTAAAGTTCTTACAATGATGAGAAACATCTCCTCTAGCTATCTGCTGATTCGGGCGACCTTCCCGAGACGAGTGTCGAGGAGGTATCTGAGGGAGAATACAAGAAGAAGTTATTGTAAGTAAAACAAATCTCAAAATCATTACAAATCCCGTCAGCCTCTCAAGCAGCCATCTTTTCTTTGGTTCTTTTTCTGTAGCCAATTAATCCAGGACATAATTGGCGGTGAATCAGAGTTTGTCAAAGAGATGGACTTCTTCACGCACCATCACCCGAGGCACGCCGACTCTCCCGATGCCCCGAGTGACGTCAGCAGCCAGAAGGAGACCATCTTCAGGAACATCGACGACTTGAAGGACTTCCACGCCAAGTACGCTCGCCCCCTCCCCCTTGGGTGTGTTTTCGCGGCAGTAACCTGGCCGTATTGTGCGCTGCAGGGCGTTCCTGCCCAAGTTGAACGACTGTGAGACGGACGACGATGTCGCCATGTGCTTCCTGAAGAATAAGGACGGCTTTGAGAAGTACCTCCAGTACCTCGTAGGTCAGAGCCAGGCCGAAAGCGTCATCAGTGACAAAATGGTGCACCGTTTCTTCAAGGTATCACTACTGCAGAATTGTCATTTCTTATCTTGATCTCCCTGATGTTTGCTGCTTTTGTGCTTCCCATCGTGTTTTAGGAGTACACGGAGAAGGAGCAAGCCAACGCAGACCCGGCTGAGCAGCCTATACGCAGCATCAACGCCTACCTGCTTCAACCTCTGGACAGGATTCAGAAGTACAAGGCCTTCCTCAAGGTGACCACGACCAAGTCTTTTTGACATGCCGCATCTTCTCGGTTCTAACACCCTCGTCGTCGCCAGGAGCTCATTCGAAACAAGGCGCGAAATGGCCAGAACTGCTGCCTGCTGGAGGAAGCGTACGCCATGGTGTCGGCGCTACCGCAACGCTCGGAGAATAGTCACCACGTGTCTATGATTGAGAACTACCCCGCCACCCTTGAAGCCTTAGGCGAGCCTCTTAGGCAGGTGAGTGGGTGGATGAAGAACTTTTTATAGTCTCGTTGAGGGCAACAACAAACAAAATCACATTTCATTGAGTCTCCATGTGTCTTGCTATCAGGGACCTTTCCAAGTTTGGGAGGGAGCTCCCGGAATAAGGACGTCCTCTCGAGGTCACCACCGCCACGTCTTCCTCTTTAAGAACTATTGCATTATCTGTAAATCCAAGCGAGACAGCAACACCGACACGCAAACCTACGTCTTCAAGAACATGATGAAGGTAAGAACAGACGGTTGTCACCAGCCGCCCGCAACATGTTTTTGAATTGCCTCCCTCCTGTAGCTCAACAACATCGACGTGAATGAGACGGTGGAGGGTGACGACCGCGCTTTCGAGATCTGGCACGAACGTGAAGATTCGGTGAGGAAATACACCTTGCAGGCCCGAACCGTCACCATCAAGAACTCGTGGTTGAGAGACCTCCGGGAACTTCAGCAGAGACACAGTATAACTGCCTGGAGTGAGTGTTGGAATTTTGATTATGTTGAGTCGTGGAGTAACTGCAAAAGTCCTGGAAAATACATGATAAAAAAAAGTCCCCTTTAATGATTTTGACTTTTTTTTTTTTAAAGGTCCTCCTGACTTTGTGGAAATACTGGCCAACTGCACAGCTGAGCTCGGGCAGACCGTTAAACTGGCGTGCAAAGCCGTAGGAGTTCCCAAACCTGCCATCACCTGGTACAAAGGTAAGACATTCCCTCCTCATCCACAACCCCAAAAAGATTCTACATTTCAGGCGTGGCCATGACCTGCTTGACTGAGAATTGGCCAAAGCTTCTGCTGCCTTGTCTGTCGGTCGTAGACGGACGCATGGTGGAAGCAGACCCTCATCACATCATTATCGAAGACCCCGACGGCTCCTGTACGCTCATCCTGGATAACATGACGGCGGAGGATTCGGGCCAGTACATGTGCTTTGCCACCAGCTCAGCCGGCAACGCCAGCACGCTGGGAAAGATCACTGTACAAGGTGAGCAGCCGGCATACGTTGCTGTTTTTGGCCTTTGAACTCGTTTTTTTTTTCTTCTCATCAGTGCCCCCGCGCTTTGTGAACAAATTGAGGAATGCTATTTGTGTCAGCGGTGAAGATGCTCAGTTCACCTGCGTCATCCAGAGCGCTCCCAGTCCTAAAATCAGGTAGCAAAAAGTTCTCACACGCAAAACAATACGCTGATAAAAGTCTGATGGACGCATTTGCGGTCAAGGTGGTTCAAGGATGGACGGTTGCTAAGCGACCAGGAAAAGTATCAAACTTACAGTGAGCTCCGCAGCGGAGTTTTGGTCTTGGTGATCAAAAATGTGACAGATCGAGACCTGGGACACTATGAGTGTGAGGTTGGTCCTCTTTGACATCTTTTTCATGGCTGCGTGTCAATGAGTGGTTTGTAATTGAGAATTTCTGGGTGTTGTCAGTTGTCCAACCGTCTGGGCAGCGCCAGGTGTGCCGCTGATTTAGTTCCTCCAACCGTCGCCGGCAGCCCTGAGCAGGCTATCGTTCTTGAAGGTAAGACGAGAGGGAGGACTCGCCGCTTGCTCACATTTTGGCTGCTTTTCATTCATTTCATGTGTTTGCTTTGTAGTTACGGAGCAGGAGACCAAAATCCCGAAGAAAACCATCATCATGTAAGTGCAATCCATGCATGATGTGTGGTTTTTTTTTTTTTTTGCCTCATCATCACCTTAATACATGTAGATACAGTGCAACTTAACATTTTATTTTAAATAATGGAAAATGAAAGTCAAACTTTACCTTAATTAACTTTTTTTTGAAAACACGATAATGAATTCTTTGATGCGAAGTGCTGCATGATGGCATGGCAGTTCCGAGCTCAAAAGATTTTTCAACTGTGTGTTTGGACTAGATATTAACTGCGACTCAAATGTGTGCTATGCAAAGCGTGGGTGCTAACAAAACCTGGCCGGGATGCAAATTTAACCTCCAACTCAACTCATGAAACTAAATAAACTACCCGAGGCATGCTTCTTACGCAGCATCGTTCCCATTTCGTCACATTTTGCTTGCTCGGACCGTCTTTTTAAAAACTGCATGCGAACCAGTACGAAGCCTTCTCGGATAATGGCGTCCACGGTGCTTGGTGGTTTATTAACAGCGAGGAGACCATCACCACGGTGGTGAAGAACCCGAGAATGAGGAGGCACAAGTCCCCGGGTATGACCGTCACTGGAGCCCACCGCTCTGAGATGACCACCTCAGAGACCTCCAGCACCAGGACCAGGAGGATGGCCACTTCCAGAAAAAGCACAGTGCCAACTTTCTATGTCACCGAGGTCGGGGGTGCGGAGGGTGCTGCTTCTACCGTTGTGGAGACCAAGCCTAATTGGGTTGAGGTGGAGGAGGTGATAGAGTACAAGGTCAATAAGTCTCCCAGGCTGTCCAGAAGGAGGGGTGTGTCACCGGCCGTTTCCGAACGCTTCAGCACTCCATCCAGACCCAAAAGATCACCTCCGGAGAATCCCAATGCGAACAATTCCAACAATAATCTGGTGGAGCTGGCAGGCAGCGCCAGTGGCCAGACGCTCACCTGGGAGGACCAGGAAGCTCCTTCTGCTTCAGGAGATCACCACCAGCTCTCATCTGTCCTTACCACAGCTGGGGAGGCTTGTGAAAACCAAATTGTCATCTTGGAACCTGATGAGGATGAAGACCTTTGCGGGAAGCAGGAAGCCAAGACACTAACACGTGGAGGTCACGTTCTCGCACTGGAAGACTTGGAAGATTACGTCCCAGAGGAAGGAGAATCTTACGGTTCGACCAGTAACGTTAGCGCCGAGAAGCCCTGCGAGATCTCCGTGCTCCAGAGGGAGGTTGGCGGCTCCGCCGTGGGGCAACCCGTGCTCCTCAACGTAGGACGTCCCGTCTCGGCCCCAAGACGGCGAGGCGTTTTTTTCTCTCGCTTCAGAGAGCATCTAGCTGACGGTCTTTCTTCATCTAACGCTCCACAAGCAAGCAACAGCCAGTCGGAAAGGCGCGTCCCCATTCAAGTGAGCCACGCCGAGCTGGAGGTGAAACCGTCTTACTGCTCCGAGGTGCAGAGGGTAGAAGGTGGGCAGGCAAGTTTTAAAACCAAAATATCAACTCAGACGTACGGCTACACATCGGTGGGAAAGCCGGTCACCCTTCAAATTAGTGACAAACAGCAACAGAAGCAGTAGCTTTTAAATTCCGTTCACCGCAAAGCCTCCTTAGTCTTAAACGGCGGCATCGGCTTGACTCCTATCCTAACTTTCAGCTTTTGACACAAACCATTCCAGATGACAGAAGTATTTGAAGTTGGACGGTATGATGTAATCTGGCACCACCACAATCAAAGGAAGTGACGATATCCTTCGATTCACTCAAACCAGAAACCGCATCGTTTCTGTTACGAGGAAAAGATGATGACTAGATTCGAGAGGAACGAAAATCAATTCATATCACAAATACTTTGAATTGATGATCTGATGTTTCTTGAAACAACATGTGCGTTAACTTCTTGACGCAACTTTGTTCTGCTTAATACAACAGTAGCAGTTCTGAATATTCCGAAAGATACATTTGCTTGCCATTAAGTCACTTAGTGGTGAAATTAGCAAAAGGCAGAAACGTTGGACTGGTCACAAGTCACTGATTCACAATGTGGTTGGAACTAAAGCCACGCTGCATGCACGGAATTCAAAGCGAGTGAACCGTCTTTGACTTTATAAGAAAAAAAATATTCAAATTGATGAAAGCATTAAATATTAACACATAGGTCGATCTGTACTTTTTATTTGTAGTTCATAAGATTCATTGCTTTGTGTCAGTTGAAATAGGTCAACAAGTTCATTATCTTTTTAGGTTTAGTGAGAATTTAGTCTTTGGCGTGGGTCATTTATTATTTGGCTTCATTTAGAGAGCAAAGACTGTCTCAGTTTGTTCATGCGGTGCAATAAAATTGAGCTTAGTAGTTCCTTTCAAAGGTTTGACTGCATGCTGCTTTTCCAAAGCATTTGTGACTATTGAAATTTAAAAAGATTTAATGTCTTCCGGAATTCGGATTTTGTGTAGTTCCTAACACTCTCAACAAATTGTAATTGCTTGTACTTTAAATGTGTTGATTTTGAATGGAAAAACATGTTTGCTTTCAAATCTGAATATTAAATAAATAAAAAAATATGTAAGATACACAAATTGTTCCTGTTGTTGATGTTCATGGATGTTAAATTTGAATAAATTGCTGATACATAAAAAAAAGTGCGTTTTCAGGCATTTTGAGGTTTTCAGTTTTAGTGATGACAAGAGACTTCAAATAAAGAAGAAACATAACATTTCCATTTCTTTAAATTCTTAAAAGTCCACTACAATCATAATCGATTCAAATGCATGACATGGGATTTAAACCTAAAACATGTAGTATTTTTTTTAGCAAAGTTACATTAGCACACTGTTAAAAAAAAAAAAGCATGAAATGGAATCCATAATTTTGCGCACGCTCTCCTTTAAAAACAAATGGATGTGTTTTTTTTGGTTTACTATCATCAGAAGATTTTGCACTGATTAGTCACCACAAAGCACAATGACACCAGGACAAGTACCTAAAAGAAACTTTGCTTGACAGACCAATTAGTCAACGTCGCTTAAGGCCGGGCTGAAGAAAAACTAATGACTGCATAAGGTACAAGTCAACTAGCAGGCTGACAATACAACACAAATGTAAATGATAATAATTTTAAAAAAAATAAAAAAGGAAAGTTGTCCTTGTCATTAAAAAAAAGAAAACATTCGACTTTAGAAATACTAACTATACTTAAACACACTTGTAAACCTACACTTTTGGAGAAATACACTCGCGGGGCTTTTGCAGACAGACCACACTTTTGGTTTTTTTTTGGACGGAATGTTCACAACGAGGTCTATGGTTTAGTAAGGAGTGGAGTGGTCTTAGACTGTGCCTTGTTTCCTATGAAGACATGTTGATTTTTTTCACCATGTTGATTTCCTAAAAAGAGAAAGGGGAAAAGTATTCACACAATATTTCAATCTCATTCAAACTTATTGCAGTATTTTTGACACTTAAACCGTTTTTATTCATGAGCTAGCTTGCGTGTTAATGACGTGCCGTGTGGAAACGGTGTCAAGTGGCACGCCGTGACTGTCAACCTAAATCTAATTTAAGCTCACCTCGAGAAGAGCATCTCTTAAGTACCCATAGGCGTCGTCCAAGTTGTCATTGACGATGACCACGTCAAACATGTTGGGTTCTTTACCTGCAAGGGAGTACGCAATGTATTTAGCTTCCAACAAAGTCAACAAAACGGTCAATAAAAAACGTTCTTTATAATTTCTGTCCGTCTGAACCAAAAAAAAGAATTTACTTAATTCAATGTCCACTTTAGCGGCTTGCAAGCGCCTTTGCAGGCTGTCTTCCGACTCGGTTTTTCTGGCTCTTAGACGGGCTTCCTGAAAGCATACGAAAGGTGTGACGATGAGTATTAAAAAAAACAAAACATTTTAGGACCACAACTCAGTCCAAAAGAGAGAACTCTCTGCACATGTGATTTTTCCTCACCAGGACTTCCAAAGACGGAGGCTGGATGGAGACGTAAATGGGATTGAGGTCAGTCTTCTTAATATTCTTCACCCCCTGCATATCGATGTCCAGTATGCAAATGAGGTTGCGCGCCTTGACGGCCTGCACGGCGGCTCTACTCGTCCCGTACAGGTTCCCGGAAAACTCTGCGCTCTCGATGAATTCGCCCTTATCGACGGCCGCCTGCATGGCTTCCCGTGTGACGTAATGGTAATCTGGAAAAAAAAAGGGGGGGGGGGCGGGCGAGGTCACATGATAATAATCATGTCATGTACACAAAAAGAGAAAAGGAAATCAAATCCACCTTTGCCATTCTCCTCTCCAGGTCGTGGGTTTCTTGTTGTATCTGTAGGAGGAACCACAATTGGGTTACATGAACTCAAAGACATTTACTAAGAACTTGAACCTGGTTCAAACAAAGGTTAATTGTCCTTGTCAATTAAAAGGACACGAACAATCGAAAACTCACGCGAGACGCTGAAGCCAAAGACACCGCTGTATTCTTTCATGAGCTTCTTGAGCAGAGTGCTTTTGCCCGCTCCGGATGGGCCACTCAGCACCACAGGCCTGGGTCCAGCCATCGCTTAAAAAAGAAAAAAAAAAGACAGGAGAGAGAGAGAAAAATGCAAATGAGTGACGCACTGGAACTTTAACGGCTGAAAACGACACCGCAGCTTTCCAGGCTGACTACTTTACAAGCAATCAACATGGTACCGTTGAGGACTAATTACTTCCCCCTAATTAAGGAGACTTTTTCCGCTTGTGGAAGCAGAACAGGACACACCTGTAATATCACTTTCACCAAAACCTTACCTGAACTATCTTGCAATGCGCTCCATCTGACTCATAAAAAAAAAGCAGCTTTGTCTGAGTGTTCAGAGCTCTGAGCATGAGAAGTCAAATTAGCACAGCCGGCCAAACAGGGTAGGAACTATTTTCACATATCAGCCCTAGTGATACGCAATAATATTAATTTATCGAGGAAATAATGTGACCGGCGCAATTAGTAAGTGATATTTAAATCACACAAAAGGATGCACGATGCATTACTTACATCAGATGGGAATTCGATTAGTGGCGAGAAAGGTTTGTCCGCGTGATAGCAGACACGTAGAAAATTCCTAAAGGCGCACAGCATTTAAAAAAAATAAAAATGCCACATTTAATAGCTCTCTCGTCTCCCAAGCGGTCTCGATGTAGCCTGGTTGTGTTTGCAGGTGCAAATGACAAGAGTCCTTCTCTGTTGTCTCTTCTCTTAAAGGGACAAGAGCTTCCTTATTACCTTCCCAAATCTGTGTCAAATTGAAACTAAATGTAACACTGGGGTGTCTTAATGTAATTTGGAAATTTCAAAGACTCAATTTAAAATCTTGTGACAGACACTGAGCATGTTTTCTTGTGCAGAATGTCAGGAAATTGGATATTTGACTTGATCAACTTGAGCTGACGCTCATTGGAAGCAAATCATGTGAGATTCATTGGCAAATGGTGGCCAAGAACAGTTACTACTACTGTCTACTGTAAATGCACGCATGACCGTTTCATTGTAAAAATCAAGGAATAGTCATTTTCCTTCCATTTTGTGCCAATTAAACTAAATGAGCACCGTTCCAACCATTTTATATGCAGCTCAATAACAATGCATGTTTAGGCTTGACAAGTTCGTTGCTAAGCAATTAAGATTACCACCATGATTCAATTCCTGTTCTTTCTCGATTGTTGTGACTCATTTCAGACGGTTTCATTATGAAATTGTAATAAGCTATAAAAACCTAAAAAAAAAAAAAACACCTGATAACTAAATTGCGCTCATCGTTATGTTGTAATAAACGGGACTAGATAAGATGAATTGCTTCAACCCGGTTTCCTTTTCGACAAGTAAAACATAATGAAGCTGCAATAAGTGTGTTGTTTATTTGCCGAAAATAAACAAATCAAATGAAAAAAAAACATGCATTGTGAGGGAAAACCACGGAGTGATCAGCAAGTTTTGACAAAACAAGTATCTACAGGCAAATATATAAATATTTTGGCATGCAGCATCTCGATGGCAGGCGATACCAAACTACTGAGTTAAGACGGGTAATATATAAAAACCTTTATTCTCCTACCTGAGTAAAGCCTGGCGAAATACCTCATAAACATTGACGCTTACTGGGTCGCCGCCCTCTGAGGACGTTGCCGTGAGATTGTGATCGTTCATGGGCTGGGCTCCTTCGCTCGGAAAGACATTTTGCGTTGGTGTCGTCCCCCCGCCTACGTCATCACTACGCGACCAAGCGAGTAAACAATCGGAGCGTCAGCGACGTGATTTGCGCGTTCACGTGCCAAGAAAACTAAACACAGGCAAATTTGTGTTTTTTTTTTTTTTTTTTTTCACTCCTACGCCCCCAAAATTGAAGGCGCTTAAACGTTGATTTACGATTATAACATTGAGAGCCCTGCTACGTATTGTGAAAACTATATTGAGAGAAAATATTGAGCGGTCCCGTTACGTCAGTAGTCTTTTATATTCACATAACGTTATCACTTTTGGTTCATTTATCTGAAAGTTTTTTTAATAAATGTTAAACTACATTTTATAACTAAATAAATCCCACCGCGGAGAAAGTTGCACAGCTCTAGGGGAAGTAGTCGGGCAAGTCCCCGGATGTTAGAACGACGCAGGCCGCTAACGTGTGGCTAAAGCTAACTAGCTACATTTAAAGACTCCCTCGCTTTAAAAAATAAAATAAAAAAAGAAAGCCGAAAATGTTCGGTACTTCGAGAATCGGTGGGGTTCGAGGAGGCCAGGACCAGTTCAACTGGGACGACGTCAAGGTGGACAAACACCGAGAGAATTATCTGGGTAAGTGTGCAAAGCAATGCTAACAGCAAGCTAGCAACAAGTCGCCACACAAGAGCAAATAAATCAGTTCACGCGCTAACGTGGTGTCCTGACTCTTCGTCCTGCATTTTCTTACCTTCCACTGCTGTGTCCTTCATCACACAGATTGTTGTTAGAATGTTACTTGTTTTTTTTCCAGTCCTATGTGCGCTACTTCAGTCATCGCCCACCACAAGTTGATCCACCCAACCACTCCGCTATTTGAGCCCCCCTTCAACTATGTCAATATGCGTACGTGGAAGGCCACAGCGTTTGCGAAATACAGCGTTAACTTCAATAATTTGAATTTAACACCGTATTTCATTTCAGGCTATTGGGAAATCTTTCAAATTTGCTCAGGTGACTCCAAGATAATGTGGTTTAGAACAGCCAAAAATCCAAGTCAAAGTCTGCTTTATTGTCAATTTATTCACACGTCAAGACACACAAAGAGATCGAAATTCCGTTTCATACTATCCCACGGTGACAAGTCATATTATATTATATTGGTCCACCGACAAACAAAACATTCAAGTAAACAACACAAAAAGTAAAAACAAGAAGGCACACGCAATGAATAAATAAGAGCAATGAATAAATAACAAATAAAGATGCCATTCATTGTATCATTGATTAAATGTACAGAATTAATGTCTATATCCTGTACCTTCATGAAAAAGGTGGCAACTGACATATATGAGAAAGTATTTATTAGATTTTGAGTAACACTTTACAGACAAATACAAATTAATTCTCATCACTGATGCACATGTTCGATTCATACAGTATTAGCGTAAGTTAGAGATAAACACACTGCGGTCTGATTTATGCACAAAGTTCTGTCTTTACTAAAATAAAAGAACCAAGGAGAATATTTCTTAATGGGAAAATTGTTTTCCACAGTCTTGTTTTTTGTGTTCTCTTTTGCAGGAAATTCCCTCAAGGCTCCAGTGGGTCGGTGGCAAAAAGGCAAAGATCTGACGTGGTACGCTAAAGACAAAGCTGGTCGCACCAGGACGAAAGAGGAGGAGCTCGCTGCTGTTAAGGCTGCAGAACATGAAGCATTGATGGCTGCCTTGTAAGTGTGCAAGCCAGAAAAAGGCATTATAAGAATTAATACCAAGTCTAAAAATGTACTTTGGTCTTTGGCAATCCAGAGGTCACAAGGTTATAAAGAGACAACCCACTGGACTGACAAAAGAGGTACTGTATTTATTCCACCTTGTTTTCATTCACCCCAAAGCTCTTAAGCCATTTTGAACCCTGATGGCTGACATTCTCACAGGACTTGGCAGATATATGCAGACGAGAAGATGATGAAGGTGAAGAGAAAAATGTGGATCGGCTTTCCGGGTTGGGAAGTTCCAGGTATTTTTTTTCCCTCTTAATATGAAAATATTTTAAAGGCTGTTATGTTTATATATATATATATATATATATATATATATATATATATATATATATATATATATATATATATATATATATATATATATATATATATATATATATATATATATATATATATATATATATATATATATATATATATATATATATATCATTTTTTTTATGTGAATCAAACCACTGCTTCTTCAACAAATCGTTTGCTTATCATTTAATAGTTTATTGGAGACAACAAAAATACTCTAAGCACCTTTGCAGTTGTTTTCGGGTCCCATTAAAAATGTTCCTCTTGACATTAAGCCTCAACGAGCAGCTTATCACAGATGAGAGCTCTCTTCTTCTCTCAAGTCTGATTCCGAACAAGTGTGCTTATGTTTCTATTTGCAGCGCCGGCTCACGCAAAATGGTCCTCTCCCAAAAGGAAAAAGAGGCTGTGAGAATGGGCCTGCAGGTTTTTACAGTAAGTAAGCCCTCACACAAACACAAAGGTTGTATTATTTACAGCTTAATGGAATTTAAGAAAAGTAAAGGATTTTATTTCATGGTACTTTCAGCACCACAAGACTACAAATCGTCCAGAAACCTCAACTGCGGCGCCAACAGAGAGTGCCGAAAAAGAAGTAGAGGAGCCGCGGTGAGAAAACATAGCATTGCATCTCATTATATTGTGCGAGTGCTGGAGTCCCAATCTGGCTCCTTACTGCTTTTGTTTTCTGTTTTACATCTTATTAGTCAGGAGAGCAAGAAGAAAAAGAAAGAAAAGAAGAGCAAAAAGGAGAAAAAGAAGAAGAAGAAAAAGAGGCAGAGAAGCGACACATCCTCTTCGGATTCAGATGACGACAGAAAGAGGTTGGCTTGGCGGCGAGCACACTTGAGGACACCGGCTAGTTTGCATGACTATCTTATGTTCACACCAAGCTTAAGCTAAGATGCATTTGGGATGGATAGAAAAGAAACACTAGAGGGCGCTAAAACGTCACAGTCAGTGCCAGGCTTTTTCAAAATCTGGGACCTGGAGCTTGATGCTCTCCAGTTTCATCAAAACGTTTTGAGGGCTTTTACGAAAAAGGCTTTGACTCATAGAAAGATAAGTCTTTATTAATAATTATTTTAAATGAACATGGACCTTTTTCATTCAAACATATAATAATACAGTTCTCTAAAATATACAATTGTTTCTTCAAAAAATGGGCCCTACCACAAAGGTAATTTAGAATCATTTTTCTAATTTCTTTAGTCATTTGAAAAATCATTTTGGTGGTTTCTTATGTAATCTACAGAGTTGGAAGTTTTTATTATCTCTGAGGTGTAATTGTTATGAAGTCTTTAAATAAATAGAAAATATTTCACTCAGTTTTTAATTTCTAGATTTAAAAGAAGTCTTCCATCATTTCCTACTCATTCATATTTTTGGGGGTTATTTACTTCCTCGAGCTGCATCGACATTGAAAAAAAGTACTACAGTAGACAAATTGCAGTAATGTGAATCGAATGGGGACACGCACAACTCTGTCGCTATAAAACATCAGCCTGCTCATAACAATTGCAACGGTTGCTGATTTGATCATTCAAGAGTGCCACAGTGTGATTATTTGCCGTCCGTTGCTCTTCAGGTCCCGCAAGGACCACCACCATCCTAATCCATCATACCGCAGTCAGAGTGGAGCCAGACCCCATGACAGCCATTCAAGGGGGGGACCAAAGGCACAGCAACAGCCCCCACGCCCCCATCAGCGAGCGCAGCGCCACGACACAGACTCCTCCGACGGGGGGTCCCCTGTCCCCCGTAACCCCTCGGGCCACAAGACGGCCCCTGGCCGTGCCGCACAAAGCCGTAGGCGACGCCACGACACAGACTCGGACAGCTAATGTGCTTCTGCGCCACCCGGGCCCCGCCCACTCACTCGCTCATAAAGGCGCCCTTCAGAAGCTTGACCGCTCTTGAAGACCTCATTTACCTAATGGAGGCATTTTTGTTGATAGCCTTTTATGACCGCCTCTTTGTTTTGTTTTTTTATTCACAATCACAACAATTAAACCTTTAAAATATCATTGTGGCCTTTTGTTGTTTTTGGGTGCGTTATAAACTCTGAATTGGATCTATTATTTTAAGCCGTTACAAAATTTGAAAGGTTTGAGAGTATTTAAAATATCCTTGTATTGAAGATACCAATATGATTGCTCACCAAAATATCATGTACTTGAAAGCGACTTGAAATGACTTGCATGAATATGACTTGAGAAGATGGCTTTATCTAACTATCATGTCCTTGCATGAAATTGACTGGAGAAGCTCTGCATCAGTCTTCACTATGTCATGTGGCTTTGAAGGGTAAAGTCATTTGACTTAATCCATGGTTGCTTGTCTTGATGGTAACGTAAACGTAGCTGATTTTAGAAGCCGACCGAAAATCCACACAATGAGACTTATTCTTGCATGTGCTCTGATTGGGCAGTGCCACACATAAACCAAGCTGATGGAGCAGCAGGAGAGTGCGGCCCACACAAAGCCTCCCCATAAAAACATAAAAATCTGACATTTGGTTAATTGCTTTATATGTATGTGTTTTACTGAAAATGGAGTCCGAGTGACGTCACAGATAAATTTTCCCTGATAAAGTGCCCTGTTATTGGGTACATCTGAAAATGTCGCTGTACCTAATAGAGTGTCCAAGTGACGTCACAGATCAACCAGCCAATCAGAAAGTGGGGGGTTGTTTGGGTGTGGCACTTTTCACTTTCATTTAAATTTTGACCATAATTTTTCCCTAATGAAGTGGCCTGTTATTAGGTACACTGAAAATGACGGTGTACCTAATAGAGTGTCTGAGTGACGTCACAGATCAAACAGCCAATCAGAACGTGGGGGTGAGGGCGGGTGTGGCACTTTTCACTTTCAGTTAAACTTTTTCCCTAATTACCTGTAATTAGGAACACCTGTGTCCAAGTGACGTCACAGATCAACCAGCCAATCAGAAAGTGGGGGGTTGTTTGGGTGTGGCACTTTTCACTTTCATTTAAATTTTGACCATAATTTTTCCCTAATGAAGTGGCCTGTTATTAGGTACACTGAAAATGACGGTGTACCTAATAGAGTGTCTGAGTGACGTCACAGATCAAACAGCCAATCAGAAGGTGGGGGTGAGGGCGGGTGTGGCACTTTTCACTTTCAGTTAAACTTTTTCCCTAATTACCTGTAATTAGGAACACCTGTGTCCAAGTGACGTCACAGATCAACCAGCCAATCAGAAAGTGGGGGGTTGTTTGGGTGTGGCACTTTTCATTTTCATTTAAATTTTGACCATAATTTTTCCCTAATGAAGTGGCCTGTTATTAGGTACACTGAAAATGACGGTGTACCTAATAGAGTGTCTGAGTGACGTCACAGATCAAACAGCCAATCAGAAGTGGGGGTGAGGGCGGGTGTGGCACTTTTCACTTTCAGTTAAACTTTTTCCCTAATTACCTGTAATTAGGAACACCTGTGTCCAAGTGACGTCACAGATCAACCAGCCAATCAGAAAGTGGGGGGTTGTTTGGGTGTGGCACTTTTCACTTTCATTTAAATTTTGACCATAATTTTTCCCTAATGAAGTGGCCCGTCATTAGGTACACTGAAAATGACGGTGTACCTAATAGAGTGTCTGAGTGACGTCACAGATCAAACAGCCAATCAGAAGGTGGGGGTGAGGGCGGGTGTGGCACTTTTCACTTTCAGTTAAACTTTTTCCCTAATTACCTGTAATTAGGAACACCTGTGTCCAAGTGACGTCACAGATCAACCAGCCAATCAGAAAGTGGGGGGTTGTTTGGGTGTGGCACTTTTCACTTTCATTTAAATTTTGACCATAATTTTTCCCTAATGAAGTGGCCTGTTATTAGGTACACTGAAAATGACGGTGTACCTAATAGAGTGTCTGAGTGACGTCACAGATCAAACAGCCAATCAGAAGGTGGGGGTGAGGGCGGGTGTGGCACTTTTCACTTTCAGTTAAACTTTTTCCCTAATTACCTGTAATTAGGAACACCTGTGTCCAAGTGACGTCACAGATCAACCAGCCAATCAGAAAGTGGGGGGTTGTTTGGGTGTGGCACTTTTCACTTTCATTTAAATTTTGACCATAATTTTTCCCTAATGAAGTGGCCTGTTATTAGGTACACTGAAAATGACGGTGTACCTAATAGAGTGTCCGAGTGACGTCACAGATCAAACATCCAATCAGAAAGTGGGGGTGAGGGCGGGTGTGGCACTTTTCACTTTCATTTAAGCTTTGACCATGATTTTTCCCTAAAGAAGTGGCTTGTTATTAGGTACACTGAAAATGGCGGTGTACCTGATAGTGTCCGAGGGACGTCACAGCTCAACCAGCCAATCAGAAAGTGGGGGCGAGGGCGGGTGTGGCATTTTTCACTCTCCGTGAAGCTTTGACCATGATTTTTGATTATTTCATTTCATTATTATATCATTATTTCATTTATATATATATATATATATATATTTTTTTTTTTTAAAAAAGGAAAGGAAAAAAAAAAAGGATCAGTGTGTGTGTGCGTGGGGGACGATTTGTTTAACGACTCGTTTGAACGAATCTTTATAGAGTGAACTGATTCTAAAGATTCAGTTCACTTAAAAGAACTGGAATGCACATCACTAGTGCCGGACAAATTTTACCTGGGGGGGTAGGGTGACGTCAGTGCCTCCCCAGTCATGAACCTCACAGCACATCACTGCCATTAACAATGAATTGCATTTCCGTTTAACATTGAGACACTTTTATTGCATAGTCACGTATAAAGAAATCACTTTCAGATATACATTGAATCTGTTCAATTTACAGTGCTTTTACTCACAACACCGATAGATTAATTCAAACATTCCAATAGTTATAAATCACAAAAACACCCCCGCCTCAACTCCCAGATATATTGGGAGCTGTGCAGTAACAGTGAAGAAGAACCAAGAGGCCAACACTTGTCCTCATAGATGAAGGCATATTATAGGTTTCTGTTTACACCAAACGTGCCAATGTGCAAAACAGATAATGTAATAGAAATATTTTCTATTGCTATTTAAGAATCTTGCCTCACTTTCCAAAAGGCGTTGCGGACAGCCATGACATTGCACTGTCAGGAGGCGTGCCAAATGTGTGAGAAATTACCGTGCATTGATTTGAAGTTAGTGTATGCTCCTTAAGGCAAACGTGGACCTGAGAGTGAGATAATAGAAAAAGAAAATGCCTTTTGAACAGGATCTGTCGCACAAAACATTCCAGTGTTTAACAAATGCAAAGCGGCTTGAGGTTGATCATCTGGCAAATTGCCGTAAATGCATCTTTTATGTCAACTGGTCATACGTTTCCCTCATTTATCACCTAAGTCAAATGATCGGACTAGAAAAAGTCAAGTAAGCTGGCCCATTACCAAAATCTATTAAACAGACATCAAATACAAACGTATTCAGCTTTGGCCGAATCAAGTAATCAACTGTCCAGTACGTCTGCGGTAACAACAGCTCAGTAAAGGCAGAACGTAACACAAAAAAAAAACAAAAAAAAACATGTTAGTTGTTCTTCAGCCGGTTGGACAACCAATCCAGTCCCTCGTAAAGGCCTTCCCCGTTTGTGGCGCAGGTTGCCTGGATGAACCATTGTCTGTCACGCAGGGAGTGAAGACCCAACTTGTCTGTGATTTCTGCTGCTGTCATGGCGTTGGGCAGGTCCTGTCAATGCATTCATTTCAAAAGAAAAGACAGTGAGACAATATTCTTGGGAAACAATACGGCACTTTTTTTCCCGAATGATTCATTCGGGGAGAATGACTCACCTGTTTATTTGCAAAGACTAATAGCATAGCGCCACGCAGTTCGTCCTCCGCCAACATCCTCATGAGCTCCTCGCGTGCCTCCGTGCATCGCTCTCGGTCGTTGCTGTCCACTACAAAAATGAGACCTGTGACACAAAGACACATTAGGCGGGATAGATACAGACACAGCTCAGCTATGGAGCAGTGTGATGCCTTCGCATGCCTTGTGTGTTCTGAAAGTAATGCCGCCACAACGGTCGAATCTTGTCCTGGCCGCCGACGTCCCACACTGTAAAGCTGATGTTCTTGTACTCCACTGTCTCCACATTAAAACCTGCCGGGCAGAATGTACAGTCGTGTTAATGATCTCGCTCAGAGCGCTGACAAAAACGCAAATGCGGATTACCTATTGTTGGAATGGTGGTGACAATCTCCCCAAGCTTGAGTTTGTACAAAATGGTGGTTTTGCCGGCAGCATCCAAGCCCACCATAAGAATTCTCATTTCTTTCTTGCCCAAGAATTTGAACAAGTTTGCAAATATGTTTCCCATGTCTGCTCCTGTTTTTGTTTGAGGGAATGTACGTTTGCCTTGTCTAGAGACAACAAAAACAGCTATTGTCAACATAGCCATTCATATGGAGAGGTTGCGTCACGTGCTAACGTGACGTCACACAAGCGTTATTGAAAATAAGACCAGGCTAAAGTTATTAGAAATGAGACCAGGCTAAACTTTTGAGTAGCAATGGAAATGCTTATTAATGCAGTAAAAACTTTAAAACCGCCATTCCGCCTGTAGAGAGAAACAAACGGCAGCTTATGTTAAACTGTTAAGTATCAAATGACACAAATAAGCAACTTGCTTCCAGTGCGAAAGTGCAATGCTAGCGTTATAAAAACACCACAATCACGTCGTCACGTAAACAGAAAACTTTAAGTCGCGATTTAATACTCCGAGGTACTGTTATACGATGTAAATAGCCAAAAATGGTCAATGTTACGGTTCGGCAAAGTCAGCCAACCGGTTAGGTTAGCACACAACCGGCCGCTTTAATTAGCCTTTAGCTCCTCAGCACAGAATTGCCGCTTCTCATCAACGCCACCCCTATTTTAGAACAAAATACCGCTCGCAATGACCATGCGGAGGAAAGACGACGATGTAGTAGTTTCTAAGTATGACCACTTACACGGAGCTGTAGCGTCTTCAAGGCGTTTCCTTCCTTGGGGAAATGGCGACCATTTGACACGTCACAACTTCCGCCGTTCCTTCACTTCCGCGTTCCGTACTTTTCGCGGGATATCGCCCCGCTGTGGTCAAAAGGGGAACTGCATTATGCATAGTTGCCTTTTAAAAAAAGTTATTAAAAAAATCCATTTGTGTCCGAGATTAAGTATTTTTATGTATGTGGTGTACTTTTTTAGATTCTTGACAGCTTTTCATAAAAAACCTCAGTTGTTCTCCCAGCGTTGAGTAAAACCAGTCTCTTTAATTGTATTATCTTTATCACTAAATCAGCCAAAGTATTTGTTGTAGTGTTTTAAACCACAATAAGTCCACTTCCTTTTTCTTCTTTGGCCTAGCAGGTCATTAAAAAAGAGCTCATTGAGAGGCCAGTTGAATTTTAACCAGGGTCAACTATGCCGGCTACCCCCAGCAGGGGGGGCAGCAGGAGGCCAGTAGAGTTTATAGCTGGTGACGGACCACACAGAGAAGGGTCATAACACCCTCTTACTCCCCTCCTCAAAACCATAATTTGTGTTTGGCCCTGCCAAGCGTTCCAGAGATCTCTCATTCAGCATATTTGCACGCATTGTTGTCATTTATGTGGGTGTTGTTTACCCGGAAATAATAAAAAAAAGAGATTTACAACAGGATCTTCCCAAAAAATTATTGTTTGGGGGGGAATACATCTTGTATTTATTCACGTCACTCATTCCAAAAAAAAAAAGAATGCCCATGCATACTGATTGTCAACAGACATCAGACGCTGCACATGACAAGCATGCATGTTTTATGCAAATATCTCAATTCCGTGGCTGCACATGACAAACCGTTGCAAAATTGTTCTATGAGGTAGGAGAGAAGTTGAATACAACTTGAGGAATCCAAAATCTCCTCACTCAGCATGTTAGTGCTGAAGAGAAACCAAATAATCTGACCATTCCATTCATATATGACATTTTTTTAATTTTTTTTTATTGAAGCAATCAAAAAATAACAGTTCAAATCACAGTTCTGATGTTACCCCTTTTAGTGTTTCCAGTCGCTAATTACTAAACGTTACTTCACGACGTCACCTTAGCTTAGCTCAGTTGTTCTTTCGTAAACACATACGTATCATGCCGCTGACCTCGCTGGTAAACAACTTGAAATTGGCTTGTATGAAACACACACACGCATAGGCACATACAGCGGTTTCCAAAACCACTTTCTGACTTTTTCTCGCTCTTTGCCTCATCCTTTAATTTCATACTGAAGACACCCAGTGAAAGAATTCTCTACTCCCCCCCAAAAAAAAAAAAAAAAAATGGTCTTTTCCTTTTGGTTCAGGTGGTGGTCAGCCAATAAGAGCTGTCAATCAAACTTCATCAATCTTCAAAGTAAATAACTTATTAGGGATAAAAAAAAACTCTTTGTAAAATGTTTTGGCTTTTTTATGATGTCCAAAACCTGCAACATTCTGAGTTGCATTTCTTGTTGTTTATGAGAATAAAGAAGCAATGAGTTGGGAGGTTTGCCTTGACTTTGTGCTCTGTTGACCAGTTTAGAAAGTGAGATTTGCATCAGACTGCTGACTCTGTCATTCCGCTGATTTAAAACACACATTTGTGGCATTCATTGCTCTGCCGTGTTCTATTTTACACTGCATTGTCTCTAAAGTGACACAATTCCAATCCCTAATCTCCCACGGGGCCCAATTTAGACGAAGCTTTGGGTTGGAATGACTTGCCAGTAGCAAATTTCAGATGACTGTGACCATTTCTATTGTCGACTCCTGTCACTAACATCCAACGATTTTTTTGAAAATCTTGGAATATTTCCACAAAAAGATTCATATGTAAGGACATAAATAATGTCAACTCACAACAATGTTTTCCCAAGGTAGTCATACTGTCCTAATTTTTAAGTCAAAGATGAATCAAACTAAATATGAAAAAAATATTAAATATGAATCAATCGACTACTATTTTACATCAACTTTTTTTCCTAACCCCATCAATGATGATGATGGTCCCTTTGAAAACAATCCCCGCTGGACAAGACTATAAATTACGCAGATGCCACAAAACTGCTTGTTAAAAAAAAACCTATGTGGAAAAATACTTACTTGACCCTGGTCAAATTCCGAATTTAGCGCCATGCCGCCTTCCTTAGTAGCGAAGACGCTTGAGGTCCCGTTAAATCCATCATATCCTCGCTCGGTGTGAGATGTTCTTCGCACCACCACCTTCGCCATCATATCTCCCCACGTACTGACAGTTGTGACGTGTGGACACAGGAGTATAAATAGGACAGTAGGAGGTGAACATACGCCCCCCCCAAACCCCCCACTCTATCCAGTAAAAAAAAAGCTAATTCTGATTGCTTGACAAATCTCCTGCACCTGCAGGCACAATGTTGTGGTCTCCCTCAATCCCCCTTAAAATGTCTACCACAATCCGGGTAGATCTCCGCGTGGTTTGTAATCCCCTCGCCATTTATGGCTGCGCGTCATAACAGATCAATATGAATGTATGACTAAGCAAAAGGGGGTTGCTGGGGTGGGGTAGGGGGGGGTCAAAGAGGCTTCCTAGGGTGAGGGAGCTCAGTAGGGGCCTTGCTCCCCGCTAAGTGGGGATGAAAAACACTCAGCAAGGGGCTTCTGGGAATGCAGTGTCCCATATTCCTACGAGCAAATATGTTCAAGCATTTGGACAAATCCGATTATGCGTCAGTAGGGGCAATAATCGTCAACATACGTGCATTTTATGTCCGCTGATGGAAAACAACACGAAAAATGGGTCGGCTCTGCATTAGTGGTAGCAAATCAGTCCGAGACGTAACGCAACTCGGAGGGACAGGCATGGGATGCCTCCCTCTGCGTCTCATGTTCAGGATGACGGCTCGGGCCAAAGGCTCCAAAAGAGCCAGGAAACAAACCCGACATTATTGCCGCCGCCATGAGAGGATCCACGCTGGCCCCCGGCCGCCGGTATCCGGAGCCAGCGGGCACCGTACCCCACGCCTCTCACAGCAGGGGGCGCCACAGAGGGAGACAGGCGGAGGGCAAAGGATCAATGTGCGGCGGTGTCGTCCGCCAATCACCTTTGTGTGCTGATTGAAAAGGTTGCTAAGGGGATTTACATACATACATATTTTATTACACTCCGCCCAGGCTACATGTGGACAACTTTTGATTCAGTGTGCGTCATCGCGTCCGGGCAATGCTTTTCATCTTCACACAAAATTGTTGGTTCCTTTCAATCCAAAAATGAGAATATCCTTTGAACAGATGAGGCAACATTGGAGCTTCTTGCTATCAGCTGCTTGCCGGCGGACAACGAAAAGGTAAAAGACGGAAGGGGCTCACTCATGTTCTGGGGCTGCTTTGCTACTTCTGGCCCTGGTTATCTCGAATCGGCCCATGTTACAATAAAATCTCAAGACTTTCAAGATATTCTGAAGGTACAAATATGCTGCCTCGTGTCAGAAAGCTTGAAACATCTGTCCGTTATGTTCATCACCTGCTTTGCTGCATCTGCAGATACCAATGAAGACTCCAGGCAAAAAATTGACTTTTCCCTTCAGTCTATACTGGACGTTCTAGTCATATGTCACCCTTCAATCCATCTAAGCAGAACTGGCTGAGGAACATGAGAGCCAATGGAGTCAATGAGCGACATCTTGGGACATCCGTGACAGATGGTTGAGACAAGTCCTCGCAGGATGCGCTACTTCCCAAAAGACACGGTGGCCTCAGATGTCAGGAAGGTCCGATTGTTGCCTCGCAGGATGCGAGCCTCACTGGCAAGGCCATAAGGGTAAACACGAGCACTGCGCCAAGGAAGTGGATTTGGTAGTGGAGGGTGACTCGGTTGAATGTGCATGGTCCATTTCTCAAAAGCAGGGAAGTGTTCTACGTGCGAGCCTTTTGGGAAAGTAGCTTCAAAGAGTAGATGCTTGATAATACGCCTCCTTTCTCACTCCACCCAGAAAAATCACAGGTGATGGACAAGGAAAAAAAAAAAACCAAAACTCAAACATAACAGGACACAATTAAGTGGAATTGGGTAATTAGTGGTTGGGAATTTACTGATCTAAAAGCTAAGTGATTATTTTGCGGTGAAGTGCGATTTCTCGTCTTTTTGCAGATGCTGATGACTTTGCCCGACTTGTAATGTCAAAATGCAGACAAAGACAATAAAAGGAACACCGAGTGTGCTGTGAAAGTGACGAGACAGTTGTTACGCCACAATTTGCAAGTGACTGAATATGGTAATATTCACACCCAGGGATATCATTCTAAAATCTTTCCAGTCATTGTTTTGATGTAGACGGTGAGCCTGTGTATGTGTGTGTGTGTGTGTGTGTGTGTGTGTGTGTGTGGCTTGACTGCGCACCTGTCTGCCTTCAGGCTGTGCAGTCTACTGCAACCACTCATTTCTGGCTGGCGTTGGTGCGCTAACGCATTAGCGGGGCTTGTCGTGGCACCTTATTGACCGACCGGCTGACAGGGTCAGAGGTGTCAAACTGCTCGCGCTGACATCACGACGGACACGTAAGGGCACGGGAGAATTAGCACGATACCTGAGTCAATTCACGCTAGGAGGCCTCCCCAAGGCATGTGTGAAATGTGCACGTAACACACTCGCTAGCACTCTAAATGATGCACTTAACACTCACCCTTTTTAAGGTAATGGTAGGCAAAAATCACAACTAAAAAATGAGACAAAAAACAACAAAAAACACACCATAAAAGTAAAACAAAAATCACACGAAAATTTGCATTAAAAACACCCACAAAAATGACAAAATTCCCCAAAAAAGTACAAAATGAAACATCCACAAAAATCACAAAATTCTGGAATAAAAGTAAAAATTCGTCTTCTACTTCCCAGATTTTTTGATCAATCCAAAATCCTCTATTTTGTTTTTCTTTTTCAATTTTTTTATTCATTTATATTCAGTGATTTACCTAAGGGTGATTTAGCTTCATGTTAATATTCCATTAATTTGAAATGAAATATTTTAGAGAATTAAACTATGAAGTATTCAAATGACATTTTTAGTTATTTGATATGGATGTTTTTTTTAACTGTATTGTTAAATGAATGACATTTTTAGTATTTTCCATTTATTATAACAGTCAGAAAATCAATGGAATTTGCATATTTTATTTATTTCCTATGACCATACTCTTCAGGTCATTTGACAACTAATTACAAAACAACACATTCCTTTGAATGTCCTGTCACTGCATACATTTTGAATATTTTCTGCACAATTGACTGTTTCTGTGCAGGATTTCCATCCTAGTAATTTGTGTCAACTCCTCCACGGATATATCCAGGAATATATCATCAACTCCTTTTTTTCTTATCCTTTAATGCGAGTGTGGCCTCTACAAATGGCAAGAGTTTGGAACATGAGTCCTGGCCAGCGAAGAGAACATGGAGTGTCATCCGGAAGAAAACTGCTTGACGCGAGCCAAGAATGTTGGGTGTCTCTTTCAAAGTGCCATAATGAGACGTTTTCCCTACTTGTATTGTGACACCGGCCAGGTCCCGCAAACAATCAATGTGTGTGAGTGACACAAAGGACTTGATGTGCCGGGCGGGCAAAAACAAAATCATGTCTTTTGGAGATCATTTTAAAACTCACGGCACGATACTAGAACACAAAAATCAGCCTTAAAAATACCGAGCTCCCCCGCTGACCAAGACCTTCCAATTAGGGGCTAATGTTATCTATATTAACCCTTCGCCCCCCCTTTCGGCAGCCTCCCCGGCTTGACTTTATTGGGGTGGCGGCGAGAGGGACTGAACGGGGGTGGGGGGGCTCAATAAAAACAACACTAAAAAGCAATTACAGTGCTGTGAAGAATGGGACTTGTCAGTAATTTGCCGTCTAAAAAGCGAGGAGATTGCAGGTCTGGGGCCGATTGGAATTCTGAGCCCGCAGTGTAGTGTGGGAAAATCAGTGGGAAGGCAAGCGCCGCCCTTTGTCAGCTAATTACTGGAACTAGCAGAGGCCAGCGCCAGGACCGGCTAATGATAACACACCCCTGACGCTGCATGGCCGCCCCCCCCCCCACCCCATCCCCGCTCGTCACCTTGTCGTTGATAGGGCTCATCTCATACGCTCGGTCATGGCCGCTATCCCGCAGGTGTAACCAAAGGATGGACTTGTAAATTGCTTTGGGAAATATCGTAGTCCCCTGAATAATTACTCAAGTAAAAGTAAGTATGGGAAAACTTATTGATGGGTGAGTTACTGTTATTATTATTATTTTTTTTTTAATCAAAGCAGAAAAGTCAAATAAGCAGAAATTTTAAGGGCTAATTCTTAATATTTGTTGCTATTGACTTGCGAAAAGTTTTAAGAATTTAGCCGACGACTCCAAAATGTTTATTCCTCATTGACACACCTGACCACCTATTTTGTATTCCAAACAACTTGCAGATGTCAGGATGGGGCACTTCCTGCCTTTGCCCCAAAATGAGTGGCCACTACCTAAATGAGACAAGAGTTGAGTGAAACCGCTGCTGGCAATGCAGGTGAGTTCATCCTACCTGTTCAACTGCACACACACTCACACACACACATACACACGTGCTTACGCACACACGCAGGGGTGAAAAGGTGACTAATGAGTGATCATGTCTGCCTCCTCCCCATTGCACCTCTGATCTGCTGATGACCCTTTGTCATACCCTGCAGGCAGCCCCACTAATTCGCCGTCTGGGCCGGACCACCACATCATACGTCTACGGTAACGTAGAGACGCACACACACACACAAGCTGAAGTGCATGAAAACATCTCCCGTGCGGCAACCCCCGGCGGCCCCTCGTTATCTGGCAAAGGTGCCGAAAGTTCTTTGTTGGCTGCAACAATACAAACAGGCACTTCAAAAGGCGGCTTTACAGGTGTCACCTCTCCCCACGTTTCATTCAGATGGCGTCGAAGGCAGGCGGCGCGCTTCGCACCTCAAAGCTCGCCTAAATAGGCCTTCGGGACCACGCCACCTTTTGACACTGGCGAGGCCACAAAATCAAATATGTTTCTTTAATTGTTTTTTTCAAAACTTAAACGTTCATTTAACTGTCAGTTGACATAATGTTCATCCTTGGTGGCGCCATACTTCATGTGGATGACCTCAGCGTGAAAGGTCAGGTGCTCTTCAGTCTAATTTCTTTTTAATCAAATACTATTCAATTGTATATCAGAAATGATTTCTTCCTGTGCAGAGTTTGCATGTTCTCCCCGTGCATTGGTGGGTTTTCTCCTTTTCGAGTTTGAATGTTTGTTTGTTTCTATGTATATATTTTCCATTTCGTCTGACATTTTCTTCTTCTTTATTCCATTGTTTCGACATCTATATGTGACATGGGTTGTCCTCACCTTGAAACGTTTGCTGTTGTCAGTGATGAATGTCCGAGTGAAACCCCCCCCCCGCGTTCCCTCCATAAAATAAAAAGTAAAGGGCTCAGTGATTGCAATTAAGTCCTTTGTGTTGCTTTTATATGGTTATTGGCTGCTCCCGCTCTCAGTTTGGCCGTGTCAAAGTTCTCACAGTCGGGAGGACATGATTCGTCCTCTGGCAACTATCTGCTAACAATGTCCGTCTCACGTTGGTGACAAAGGCCTGGGCTCTCCGGAGGCTCTGCGTTGGCCGCCAGCATGCTGGCCGGCCCGCCTGCTCGTCCAGCTTTCTGTCCATCTTGACTGCCGTTTCATGTTTTTTCTTTTCGACTTGTTTGTGGCCTCATTCACTTGGCGTCAACTCTGTCAATCAGCTGTCACCTACGTCAAGTTTCCTCAATGCAAAAAAAAAAATAAAATTGCATGTTTGTAACCTGAGTTAACCAGAACAACACATTTGTGTTTTGTTGTATTCTCCTCATTCATTCACTTGCTTAATTAAAAATAGATTGTTTGTGCGCTTGCTAGGCATGAATGAAAAGCACAATATGACTTTTTGAATGGAGTGTGTGCGTTAATGTGGTTCAATAGGAATGCGGTGAGGCCTCTGGTGGTGACATTGTCGAAGGACTCTAAAACTGCTATATGGGGTCCGCAGGCTGAGCTGGACCACTTGTGGGCTCTATTCAGTACTTAGGACCTCTAATCTTTCTCAACTCTCTTTTTTTTTTCTTTGTATGGCATCTCAAAAAAATAAAAGATGCATTCTATTGAGTCTCAAAGGACTTAAAGGATGAGTCCATCACCTTTTACTGTGAAATGGTCAAATCAGTCGACAACTAAAGTTTTTTTGTGAATATGGTTTTACTTACTAACATATACATAGCAGAAAATAAATAATTGTAAAAAAAAACAAAAAAAAACATTCACACTAGTATGTACAAAACTTTGGGCTTTAAAAAGGAAATTAGAGCGCAAATATTAAACTTTTCAGAAACACATCAGATGACATTAATAGCGGGAGGAAATTAGCTGTACTGAATCTAAACATTTGTCTGAAAACATCTTCTATGCTACGGCTATACCTTTATTGGGTACACTCAGATGTTTGTGAATTGTATGATTTTTTTCAGACTTTTCAACATGAATTGAATAATTATTTTTTTCAATGATTTAATTTATTCAAAAAATCTATTGTCTTTTTAATCAGGAGGTCAAAATATTCATTCAACTATCCAAGTGTACCTAATAAATGGCAATATGACGACTCAATTCAACTTTCTGTAGTTTTTACTTTGAAAAAAAAAAAGAAGAGAAACTGTGAGTCATCTTAAATTAAAAGTGGAGCAACAAGCCAAATCATGTTTGCTCCAAACAGCCTACGAAACAACTAAAACAAATCTATTTTGCTTAAAATGCCAATTACTCTATGCAGAAATGAGTCCAAACTTCACTTTTTCCAAACTCTAAAACATTTCTTTCACAGAAAGAATCCAAAACAAAACCTTTCTACAAAGACATATTGAATGTAAGAACCACAAAACAGACAAACAACAATAAAAAGTAGACTTAGCAGCATTAGACGACAGGAATATTTGGGTTAAGGTTTGCTGTTCGATTTTATTCGTTTTTATTTTTGAAAGCACTTTGAGTCTAATTTTCTATGATCAGGTTCCGTACAAACAAATTGAACAGTCCAGATTTCAAGTCAAGTCCAATTTATTTATATTGCCCTTAATCACAGAAACGTCTCAAAGGGCTTCACATGCCCACCGTTGACAAATATTAATGACCCCCCCCCCCCCGATCTTAACCCCCCAAGAGGGCAAGGAAAAACTCTCCAAACCTCATCTGGGGCAAAACCTTGAGTAGGGACGGCAGGAGGTAGGATCCCCCTTCCAGGACCACCAGGCTAAACTACGCGGAAGACAAAGATAACATTTTGAGAAAATAAAAAACAAAATAAAAACACCAATATGGTGTTTGACAGTCCTCTCTGAGTCACCGTGAGAAATCGCTGCTTCGCCTCATAATGTCCTCCATGAACGGAAAGCAAAGTCCCGTCCGCCGGACTCAATGGACGGTCAAGTCCAGTCCAAAGTCTGAAGCTACAAGCTGGAGAAGTGTATGTTATTTGCAGGTGTGGACATCATAGACCCTAACGCATTCCTGGCAGCTGACGTAACAGCACCAGTGGAAAATGCAGTGGCACTTCTCTTTGCGCCTCTCCGTCCGCGTGTTATGGCCGCGGCCGCAGCAGAGCAGGTCGCAGCCGTCGATGCCGTGCGACGTCAGGTTGCAGATGCGGTCGCGGGTGCCGAACGAGCCCGTCTCGGCGTTGGGGTCGCAGAAGTTGGGTGAGCCCTCGTAGTAGACCAGGTCGTGCTCGGTGGGGGGTTTGAAGTAGTTGTACTTGGGTCTCAGGGTCTCCACCCAGCCGCGCGACTCCTTGTGTTTCTCCACCACCATCTCCGAAGCGCTGTCGTACTTGTCCTTCATGTAGTCGCCGATGACCCGGAAGTCCGGCTGAGACCACCAGCACGTCTTCACCTCGCAGCTGCCCGACAACCCGTGGCACTTACACTTTAGGAAAATTTTGTCATAGAGAGACTGGGGAGAACAAAAGATATAATTCATCACTGTTGGCATTTACAACCCAAATTCTCCTACCAAGAATGGAGGTCAGCTCACCATCCGTCCGGCTTCGTTGTTATGCCGATTCATGGCCGAGCGGGCGTCGGGGCGGTTCTCCCTGGCATCTGCAAACTCTCGGGACACCATTCCGCCAAAATTCACATCTTCGCTGCAACCGCCCCATTTCCAGCCCTCGCCGGGGGGACCCTTGTGACGCGTGTCGCAGCTGCAGATGGTGGCGGAACCGTCGGCGCAAGCCCGGGTGACGGCAAAAGCCACCCCGGCTGAGGCGATGGCGTGGACGAATGCTGATTCTCGAGTGGCTGGAAACAGACACACGCACACGCTTGCTATGAAATATTTAGGGGTTAGGATTTCCGGGAGACATGTCCAGCTCTGGTTCTTAAGAGCCACTGTCCTGCCCTCTCTTTTCAGATCTCACTATACTGCACGAGTTTCGTGACGGAGAAAGTAGGTCACAACCTGCTAATCCCGTCTTGCGTAACCTGAAAGGTCTTTCAACCCAAGCTAACGAGACCACTGTCGCAGAAGTCATTACTGGAGTGGACCACATGTATTTCGGTAGCATCCACAAAAGGTGCCAGTGTGGGGCTTCATTCATCCCAGACATCAATCGTCATGTCTGCGAACCAGGCCGGCGAAGGCCTTTGTCTCTGGGCTGACATAGTTAACTGATGACTCATCAAGCATCATGAGAGGAAGACACAAACCTGACAGGCCTATCATTAAGAGACTCAATTAAGCTTTTCAAAGGTTAGGAAATGGCCTCGCAGACGGCAGCAATGGGTGTCCAGCTATTAAAGTAAATGTGATTATCGTGTAAGTGGAATCGCATCTCGGAAGGACTCATTAATGCATGTTTCTGTTGAAGATCAAGAGTGAAGCGGGAGAAGAAAGAAAAAGGACAAGTACAAAGCTAAAAGCAGAAGGAGCTCCTCCCTTCCAGCAGGTTCCAACCAGTTTAAGGACTAAAGGGCATTAGACAACAATGACGCAAGAGAAAAGGCCCACTGTCAACCTCCACCAACCACTCCACACAGCTACTGTATGGAAGATCACTGGGTGCCATAAACGTAACAGAAGCCTAACCGTCAAAAAGTACAGGCTGACGAACGGAAGGCATCGGTGTTGATCAAATTAACTGTCAGGATGTTAAAAAAAAAAAAAAAAGAAGAAGAAATGCGTATGTTGCTTGAAAACTGCAAATACTGCTTGCATACCAGTCCACATCTAAAGGGTTACTAACTTAACATAACAAGTGTGGCTCTAACATGGAGCCCTGATGAACTCCTTTGGCAGCTTCACATTGATGCTGCATAGGATAAGTGAGTTTGGGAATGAACGGGGTGAGGAAAAGAGGATTATCTTGGGACAAAATGAGCAAAGGAGCAGACCCAGGAAGCAATTAAAGAGGCCCTGGCCTCTCAATGTGAACATGGAGATGCTAACCTGGGAAAAAGGATGAAATGGATCTGTGGTGGACTTTGTCTAAAACTTTCCATCAGTTACGGGTGATGAAGTTTCCTTGCCTTGCAATTTTTTTTGCAGTTTAGTTTACACAAAAAACAAAAAAAAAGCTTATGAGGTGGCCTTCTCAACCCCCTGTAAAGATATTCGGCCGATCAACATGGGGTTGACCTTTGGGGCCAATTACAGAGACCATAACATTTATTTTACCTGCTCTCGTGTTAGTTCCACTGCTTGGTTTTAGGAGCAATTGATGGCATTTCATGACACTTTGCATCCCCTGACAGCGCTTCCCCTTCCAAACGTTGCCAAACGCCGGCCGGCCGGCAGGCCAAGTGGTCCCTACAACCTGCTGGGGGGCTGAATCCCCTATTGTGCCTCCACTGTCACGCTGCGTTAGTCCCACAATGACTCCAGATATTTTATATGAAATTTGCCCTGGCCAGTGATTAGTGGGGACCAAGTTAAGTCATAGCAACAGAGAACTATGCATTGGCCGGACCCTGCTTGTCGGCAGACGGGGAAATCCCTATTCAAATGGTTTAATAAAACAATCTAAAGGGCGTGTGAATGGGGAAAAGCACTTTTTCTTCTGCTTAATCTCATGGTTGCAAAGATATTGTGCTCCGAGCTGAGCCCAGCAGGGAGTGGGGCTAAGGTCCCCCCATCAACTCCATTTGCCACACCCCTTCTTTCTTTCTTGCACAGAGTTAATGATATACCGGCGTGGTAGCTAGCTTCCCTCCCCCCCCCAGCATGCTGAGACAGACATACGTTTTGGCAAAAGCAGAGACCTCTTAGCTCATCCCCCCTCAGTTCTTCTACTTTGCCATCTTCAGGTCGCAAGTCGTCACTCGCATCTCGCAACCTTGGTTTGGTTTAAGAGTAGAACGCGATAGTTCAGTCCATCGGAGCGTGGAAACTTTTCATCCGCATCACGCCCACGTTACGTCAATCGAGTTTCCGATCAAGCCGGAGCGAAGGCGTACACCTATACCTGTAATACCTGCAACATTATCACGATTGCCTCATTTTGTTTTGAAGAAGCCTCTGTAATGCTGTCAACTGAGTCACAAAGCACAGGTTGACGGCAGGGAGGTGCTCCGTGAATACCAGGAATGCCGAAAACAGCTCCGGGATCGGCCGGCCGCGTCGAGAACACCTGCACGGCTATCTGTTACCTTTCATCACGGGCAGATTCCTGCAGTGCATGTTTTGACACTTTACTTAATGCAAATTAATGAGCGCTGACGCAGACACAGCCCCTGCAGGCAGGGTTGGCGATTCGGGGTGTGGAGCTTGCGCAAAAAAAACACAAAAAAAAAACGGGGTAAGACGGCACGGCAATGGTTTGACCGCGCCGTCGCATTTGATCGTGAAAGGAGGTCACTCGACTGAAATGTCGCAACCTCAAATTGTTCTCCGTATAGTGAAGGTGAGGATTACGAGGGCCATTACGGAGTAGCGAGTGAGACCTATAAAGACGCCTGCTCCCCTTTGGCCCAAAAGAAGCGGGAGGAAATGGACACACTGCAGTCTGAATTGCAGACAAACAGACACCAGTGAGGACAATGGACCCGTAGCACAGACGAACAGCGGCATCAATCAAAGCCAATGAAATGGAAGCCTTCGCCTACTAAGCCCTATCAAAGGCCCGGGAGCTCCCGACTCACTCCGGTTGGCCTCTGACAAAGGCACTTAATCCAGCCACTTTGACCTCTCACATTATTAAGGGCTTCACTGACCTTAATCCAATCAAAATGATCTACTGAAGCCCAGTTCCCGCCTCCCCTTTAACACTCTGCGCCCCGGCAATTTGGGCAATACGCGGTGGCATTTTGCTCCACAAAAGGAGCTCGGATCGGAGAATCCCTCTCGCCTCCTCCTCATCCTTCGGCCCTCCTTATTACAGGCTCAAGCGTTCATTATTAAGTCTTAAGGGTTGAGAGATTAAAGCTCTGCCTCACCTCCACATGTTTAAGTTAAACCTCTGGTAGCCGGGTGATAAGTTCAGAACCGTGTTATCATTGCTTTAGAAGCATGTCGAGAAGACCTTTGTAAATATCACGCTGCCGGGATTTGTCTTGTTTTGAGTGTTTTTTTTTGATGACTTGACATTTGTCTGGAAGTTGCAATTCATCATCACTGCAAGTCATAATATGAGAAAACACCGTTCAGTCTGAGGTGTTGTATAAGGGGCTTCAGAGGATCAACAGCAGGACAATAGCTGGGGATTCCCTCTTAAAGAAAACTCCAACAAGACCAAACGGAGTTTGATTGTATGCATGATTTCAGGCGTAGTGTTGCCTAGGTTCTATTTAAAGAAGGATTTGAATGAGCGCAATACATGCGAGACCAGCAGGTTTTTCCGTTTTTCTCCTCGGGGTGCTTTGAGAATGTGTCATAAACATCACATGCAACACTTGTCAAATGGTCTGTTGGGACGTCACAAAGCGTCGGGGGAAAATCATTTTTCATGGCCATCACTCTGTTGAAAAAAATAAAACGAGACTTACCTTTATCCAAAACTGGCCCAAATATGGCCAGATTATCATTAACGGTGGTGCAGTTCCAGCGCCGGCCTCTAAACTGGTGTTGGCATTCCTGGATACCGATCTTCACCCCTTCTGCCACGCTGGGCATGATTTCCAAGTAGTTGCGGCAGAAGCGCAGCTGCTTGGGCACCAGCCCTGGAATGCTGCTGCACAGGATGGGTTGCGTGCCCAATGACGAGTACTGGTGGCCCACCGCGAGGGACCTACACACAGAAGGGTTTTTAGAACAGAGGATAAATGTCATGTCTGTATGCAAGCATGATCGGGTGCTAGCATGCTAGGTGTCCGTCAACCTCCTCCCCATCTTCGCAGACACCTGGCCTGGCCTGGCCTGGCCTGTGTGTGAGCAAGGAAATTGCAGGCTTGCCACCGTATCAGCTTGTGTCTGAGATGAAAGCCCACAATGCATCTGGAGGTCTTCATCGACATTAAGCTGACAACCAGGAGAGCTACACCTTGTTATTAGTTGTCCGCACACTTAACAGGCCTCCAGCTTAGGCTAATAAGAGTGCAAAATGCTACGTTGAAACTTCAGAGAGCGTATCAAGGCTAATAATATCCACACGACTCAATTCTCTGCCTTCCCTGTTTTCCTTTGAGGTTGAAACAAGTGCTAACTTGGTTCAATCATGACATCCTTCATTTTCTCTCTGCCTTGCTAGCTTTTTAGCGCTGCAGGAGGATCTTTTTTGTTTTTGTTGTCTGCATTCGTTTGCTACTAGCATAACTCAAAAACAACTAAAGCCGGTATGTGGCAAATGTGAAACCTTGTAATCCGCAAGACTGTTGTGGAATCTTTTCAACTGTAACTATCTTAGTTATCATTTATCCAAGAAAGCAGACATCCACTGCTTAAAAATGTGCAGTGGTCTCTTGTTTATGTGGATTACCATTTTCTATAAATACCTGAACTGTTGACCTGCTTATTCAACTCACTAAAATCAATATTCACAGTGCTTGACGCAAGTCACAACAGAGATAAATTGTTTAAAGAACAGCCCTGCTATTATCTTTGTCAAATGCCCTGCGGGTTAGCCGCAAAGTGACTTTTTGGCGCAAGTTCGCACGCCACGTCAACGGACTCTTAAAGTTGCCACTAATCTTATGCTCCACTCAAATGATACCAGCTACTGTAGCATCCACGCAAAGGTAGAACCCGAGCAGGTGTGTAGCGTTTGGCTAGCTCACTATCTGTTGACCCTTTTGTCCAGAGACTAATCACAACAAGATTAGCAAAAGTCCTGACACTGGCTTGAGGCTGTTTCCTGTAGAAACCTCCCAGTGGAAAGCCAAATGAGAAAAAAAAAAAAAAAGCTGACCTTGAATACCTTTGCGATGCTTTCAGACGATCGGAATGACATATAAATTGCTTATTGCAATTGGAATTTCAAGATTACATTTCAATGTTGTCGGGCGTCACACGGCGTGTCAGTGGGTGAATTACGTTTTTTACGTGCCCTCAAGCAGATGTCAGAGCTATTTGTCACATTGGTTCTGGCAGAATTTCTACCCTCATTTCTACCGCCAGAGTAAATCACAAAAAAGATGAGCACGTTGAAAATGGCCCCCCCAGAGGAAGTCGGCAGCATCCGCCAGTAAACGGGAGTGTGGCTATCACAAATTGACCTCCCTTTGGCCCTTGTCACTCCATCTGCCCCCCCCCCCTTCCACAACAGAAACTCTCAGTCCACATCCAGGAGCAGAGGAGACTTTTACTTTGCTGCCTCTCTCACGCACAACAAAAGAGTGCAAATGCAAAGGAAGCCCATGTTGACCAATTCATCACAGGCTCATCACGGTGATACTGCAGAGGAGGTGAAAACAAGCGCCGCAGGCTCGCATTTTTAAAGAGCTCCTTGTCAGTCACATCCTGAACCTCCTCTACCTCTGTTGCCTCACAGTGGAAAAAAAAAAAAAAAAATCAAATAAATGGCGGTGTGTCTGACACACCAATAAATCTTAACGCACCCATTGTGCAAATCTCATCGAGCTAAATTTGTAAATTAGGAATTTATTTGAAACGTAAAACATCCGCGACAAAAGTATCCTAATCTTATCAACACTTGTTACACTTCCTAAATTTAAACTTTGAGCAACCAGTATTTTTCTACTTCCATACTTCTGGTGAAAGTTCTTCATTTACACATTTTGAAGAACGGTAGCCACGGCAACCAGCCCTCGTCCTCCATAGCACCAACAATCGCAAAAGAAAAACTGGAATGTAGTTTGTTATAAATGACAAGATTGCCAATCCAAGAAATCCCGTCCAACCAAAATGATTAATTGCCTGAATAATTATTTGTTGACTTCACACATTCTTGAAGCGAACTTGTTGTAACAAACATCAATGCCTTCTATATCTCGAGCTAAAGAGACGAAAGGTTTTCATTGGTCCAGATTTCCAAGCACTGAGGAAATCATTGATGAGCATAGAATAGACTAGTTGCAAAAAAAAAAATACTTAAGCAAAACACATATACACATGCAATTATTTGTCTGGGTGCACCCCCCCCCCCCCCCCACGTGCACATGCAGCGCAGGTTTAATGCATATTTCAGCAAGCCCAAGCAGGGCGCCTCAGAATTACCACTTTACTCGTGGGCCCCGGGGCCTTGGAGCCGACTTTGACATCAAGAGAATATGTTTGGGAAAAGGAATGTGCGGCGAGCTTTCACCTCCAGGTATTTATCTTCTAAAGGTGGGGTGGACTCGAGGGGGAAGGGGTTGCTGGGTGACTTTATTTTTGGCGGGTGCAGCCAGGCTATGTCATGGCAGGTTGAGAAGAGACTTCGCCGGGTTTTAGGGCCACCGAGGCCGGAGAGTGGCGGACCGAGCGTTCTTTGGGATCGGTTGCCACGAAACAAACAAAAAAGTCCTTCTGCAAAACTAAAAGCGTTACGTCATTGAGTGATTGTTTGCTAGCAGTCATGTAGCAAACTGTTGCTCGTTGTCTTGTCTTTGCATCAAACTTGATCCAACCTCGCAAATCAAAGTATCAACTACTTTGGAATTTCTGTTCTGATGACACAATGGAAAGCATGCCTTCTTTCCGTTGTGTGTCAGTTTTGTAGAAGCGGGAGCAACGGTCCTGATGCGAGTCCCCATTTTTTTTTTTTTTCCATCTAAGGCCCAAATATTATATCAGGATTTCCTCCCAGCTGAGCACAAGCATGAGTTTCTCATCACTAAACAACAGGGGACCTGTTACAGGAAGATACACCCAATATCCAACCATGCGCAAATATTGAATCATAAAAAAAATAAATTATGTTTAATTTGCAATGTTCCGGAAGGTCTGGGCTTGCTGCGGATGACGCACAGACATGATTACAAAACATCAAGAGCTGCACTTCACTGGAAGTCATAAAATCCATTATAAACTATAATGCTGTATAAACTAATATACAGTGCTGTAAAACTATTCAGTGGGAAATTATGATTTCACTTGACACAGCAACTGACAGTTTTTCAAAAGTCTTTCTCTCGATATAGGAGCTTGCTGACAGGGTGGACAATGACAGGGTGGACATTTTTGGCTAATATTAGCATTTAATGAGCGCATTGCAGAACCTTCCCTTAGTAAAAAGGGTATAATGTTGAAAAAAAGACATAATTTTAATTCCTATAAGATTGTCATGCCAATTGATATTTCACAAGAGAGGACATGTTAATCTTGACAGTTAATAATATCCAAGGACAAAATCAAATCTAAATTAGCATTAGCACTCTTGTAGCAAAACCTGAGGGTTTCATTATTCTGGTAAGTTTTTACAATGAACAAGTGACTCTTAAGGATATTAGGGAAACACTTAAAAAAGTAGAAAAAAATCTCCTAATATCAATCATTTTTCTGATTGTTTTCTACACGTTTAGTGTCAAAGCAAAAATATCTCCCGCCTTAAAAGATTCTATTGTAAATGCAGAAGCAAAAAAAGTAAAACACAGCCCATTTCTTCCCTATCCACAAAGTTGGTCGAAATTTTTGTGTGTTTTCTAACAAACTGCTAGGAAACCACAACTTCCCTATTTGCGGTAGAGGACATAATATTGGACACACCTCTGAGTATGATGCAATGCCGTTGACAGCAAAACAAACTATAATAGAAATCAAAACATCATCTAATTCATCGAGACACTTATTTTGCAAGCGTATGCTCGGCATATGTATGAGTTCTGCTAAATAGAAAGAATGAAGTCATTTCAAATAAAAAATGGCGGCAACAAGTATCCAAAATGTGGATGACGTACACGCACGCTAAACTTCTGCACCTGCTGCACTCAGAAACAATTTTCTGGAGACACCCAAAAAAAGCAAAGAGAACCAAAACCTGCCTGCCATATCTTACTTTTATCATAAATACATGTGTTTCTTAATGAATAATAAATTGACTAAACAGTATGTGACCTTGATGCAAAAATGTTACCACCTTGAAGCTTCTATAAATAAAATGAGCTTTTTGTTTACTACTATATTTAAAAAAAAACTAGAATGAGACTCTTTTGCAACATATGAAATAAAAAGCAGCACCGGAATAAGAGACTTCCGCACAAAAAATAATGACATAAATAAAATAATATGAAAAAAAAAGAATAGGCTGCTGCGACTCATCTTCCAATACACAAATGAACCAATTTAAAGCGTCATCACATTTCTTGTGTTGCCTTTTGCATCCGAAATGACTTACCACCAAATGGGATAACTTGCCATGACACGCGTCAACCCGCAGAGCAGCAGGAGGAAACATCCAAGGCATATCATCCTTAAAAAAGTTCGTCCAAACCTCTCCAGCATGAAGCTTGATGTTGCGCGCCCGCCTGACGCGCACAAGGATCGGAACCGAAGAGCGCCCCCCCCCAAAAGAAAACCCCAAAACAAACAAACAGTGGCGATGATGGGATCTTTATCGCTTTGCGCCAATCAACTCGCGTGTGGCGATCGCACCGTTGCAGAAGCTTACAGTCATATATTAAAAAAAAAAAAAAAAAGTAGGCAACTTTTTTCCAAGGACCCAAACGAGAAATTGCCAAAGGGTGATCTGTGATGATGCGTTCCCTCACTCGCTCAAGGAGCCAATTTGAAGATGTCTAGCTTTTTTTTTTTTTTCGGAGCTCATTGAGAATTGCAGTGCGTGTGATATATAATGTAGTTTAAAGGAGGGAGCGAGGGGAGGGTCCGAGGGGCTTTTAAATAGACATCGGAACCCCCGCGGATTGCGTAGCTATAACAACCTGTCCGGATTTCACTCCCTGGCTTGAAGCTTCTAAAATGCAGAAATAAATATGTGTGAATTGCTCCGACCATTATTGACTTCTCCAAGGGCTTTCTTTGGGGGGGGCAGTAGCTTTAAACGCTAATGAGCCCCCCCTCCGTTTCCCCCTTTGGGTGTAATGGATTTTAAAAATCATAATAGATTAAACAAGGAGTCGTGTTTTGTTAATGAGTAAAAAATGGAAAAGTAGAAAGAAAAGGGGCTAATTCTGCTTCAGTCAAAACGCAATGTCAAGCAACAATCATGTTTTAGGTCATAAATGTGCTTTTTCTTTCCAAAATATTTCAAATACATTCCCTTGTAATGGTCCTTGTTATTTTAAGGCGATGTTTACTTTCAAATCTAAAAATCAACTATCAAAACACAGATCGCGTCACAGCATGTTCCTAAATACATCAGAAAAATGATTTTGAGGAGTAACCTTTGCAGAATTAGGCCAGCAGGGGTCACTAAATCAAAGTAAAACAGACATAAATACGGGACACGTTCTGTTTAATTAATCTTCTAATTAGCAGTCAGGTCACGTGTTTTGTAGCAATCATTTGTGTATTGAGTAAACTAGAATAGACACAAAAATCACAGTGACGCTTCTGGGATATGATATTACATAATTGTATTTTACTTAACTTTATTCCATTCGTGTACGCACTTCTCAAATCGGTACTACTTTATTTTATAGATATTGATCAGTTTGAGTGACCACCGACCCCTCCATCGCTTTAGTCGGAGGCGCTCAACAGCCCTTGAAGGCAGCTACAAAAAGGTATCAACGTCACCTAGTGGACATTTGTATATAACACTTAAGCGTTTAATGCGCGTCTGCCTGACAGATGTGCGTTTCTGGATTCGATTCACGACTCTTGACTCCCGAACTATCACAATCATGACAACAATAAAATACAGTGCGTAGTTGGCATGGAATTGATAAAAAAAAAAAAATGTATTTTTTATGATATTCAAATTTACTGGCCAGCACTTTATAATTGTGCAGTTTAAACAGCAGTGCTAATCCAGAAAATGAAAAAACTGTATTTAACGGATTAAATGTGTTTTGAAACATTTTGTTTTGACATACAAAAAAAAAGAAAAAGAAAAACCTGAACTGACTTGTTTGTTGTCTGCCCACCTGGCAAGGGTGGGCAAAACTCCCAGGCAAACTCAACATCCACGCTATAAATAGCACTGCTTGATAAGTTTCGTTTTTTTCGGGACTCATTAAAGCCATGGAATTTGCACTTGTCCTTCTGTTTGTGACAGCTGGTGAGTTTTAAAAACATTTTCAAATCCTGCATGTAAAAAGTAAAAATCCCACCTGTGACTCGTCTGAAGCGTCGAGCTGCGGAGTTTCCAGCTATCCACCCGACATCGCCCAGCGGGTGGTGAACGGCGTGGAAGCTCGGCCATACAGCTGGCCGTGGCAGGTTTCCCTGGAGTCCTTCTACCCGACATGTGGAGGAACCCTCATTTCTCCGAATTGGGTTTTGACTGCTGCACACTGCATCATGTAAGCTGCCTGGTTTGGATAGAAAAAGTCTACACACCCCTCTTCAAATGAAAAATAAGACCAAGATGGATTAAAGTTTTTCCCAACATTACTAAAATCAAATATGTAATAACCTGACATTTCACGGTGTCTGGTCATCCATCCACCGCATGTCCCGTGATGCATGAGTGAGTCTTTGTTGTGGCCGCTTCAGGTTCCACACATACAGGGTGGTTCTGGCTGAGCACGATATGGGCTCGGACGAGGGTCCCGAGCAGTCCATTCGGGTGGAGAAAATGATCATCCATCCTAAATGGAATGACAACTGTGCATCCTGCGGGTACGACTGTCACGGCCACAGAAGGCGGCACAAAGCTTGAAATAACGCTACGTTTTAATAGGAATGACATTGCCTTACTTAAACTGGAGCACAGCGCTGTCCTCAATGAGAAGGTTCAGCTGGCTTGCCTGCCCAAGCCTGAGGAAACCCTCGCCCACAAGCAGCCCTGCTACGTCACGGGTTGGGGTCGTCTCTCCAGTGAGCAACACGGACTCACCGCTCTACTTTTTTTACTGCAATGTTGTAAGTGATTTTGTTTTTAAGACGGCGGGCCCCGAGCTGCTAAACTACAGCAAGCTCTTCTACCAGTGGTGGCCTACAGCATTTGCAGTCAAAGCCAATGGTGGGGCAGCTTGGCAAAAACAACAATGGTGTGTGCAGGAGGGGAGAGCAAGTCCGCTTGTCATGTAAGTTGGAGTGGGTGAGGAGGGGGGGGGGAGAAGGCAGTGCTGTGATATGACATGACTGTGCCAGGGTGATTCTGGGGGACCCCTGAACTGTAAAGGCAGAGACGGGAGATGGTACCTGCAAGGAGTGACCAGCTTTGTGGACGGGCGAAGCTGTAACACCCCTCGCAGACCCACCGTCTTTACCCGTGTGGCCTCCTTCATCCCTTGGATCACACAGGTCTCAAAACGTTTTGCTTACAATCGTGTAAATGTAACTTGACATCTCCTTTCTTTTTTTTTTTTTTTTTTATGTCTTTGCAGACAATGGCCCAGAATTGACATTTTCTGGTTTGATAAAAATCTTTTTCGAGCCCCATTGTATTTCATCCATGACATTAAACACAACCAAAGATCTGTTCAAATACTTGCTTTGTCACTATGATACATGTTTAATGTTGGAAAAACTTGCAAGATAATACAAACGGGGTTTTATTTGTCTGATCAGAACAGTGTGATCACATAAAGTCAAATGTGTGGCAGCCGTGTCGGTATTAAGCTCATAATAATTAGCAGCCGCGCAGAACATAATGGAACGTTTCAAAAAGTTCAAGGACGCAACGTTTGTTTTACCTTCAGGAGTGCAAACATAAGCCGAAGAGTGACTTTACTTATCATCCTTGATATGGTGTCCAGGTAAAGAAGTCAATGTCGCCCAACTCCTCAGGCAGGTAGTTCTGCTCCACCGGAGTGCTGAAGGCTGGATTGTACTTGTAGCCCTTGGCGTAGCCCAGTTGCTTCATAAGTCGGGTGGGTGCGTTGCGCAGGTGCAGCGGAACGGGAGGCAGGGGCCCTTTGTGGTTTCGTAAACAGGTCTTCACGTTGTTGTAGGCTTTGTACACGTCCACCGATTTGGCCGCCCGGGAGAGGTAGACCACGCACTGAGCCAGGATCACCTGGAATCGAGATATACACGATATATTATTGATTATTTTTTTTCCCCCATCGATACGTACTGGTTGAACTTTTTGACCACTGACATACCTCACATTCTGGCATCCCGATGAAGTGACAGGCCTGGTAAGTGGACACGGCCTGAGGCAGAGCCAAGGGATCGGCGAGACCTGAGAGTGCCAGGAATGCCGAGTGAGGAGCCCGAAAAGAACGTTTTGATTGAATTCGATTGTAGAATCTCTGTGTGCCGTACCGACGTCCTCACTGGCAAAGCGGACCAGCCTGCGAGCCACGTAGAGCGGATCCTCGCCTCCTTCCAGCATGCGGCCCAGCCAGTAGAGGGCGGCGTTCTCGTGGGAGCCTCTCATGGACTTGTGCAATGCCGAGACGCAGTTGAAATGCTCTTCGCCTTTGGGGAAAGTTACATCACGACGATTATGAGTCGGATCACATCTCCAACCTTGCTTTTATTTACCATCGAGAACATACAAACATACAATACAGCGTTTTAATGCGAGTCATTCGTCAAGTGGTCCGAGTGCATTTCAACACCTCGTAAAATTGGGAGCAGTAAATCTCCGTGTTTCGGGACAGCTGAAGGTTATGCAACCCAACAAATGGGGAGGCCACAGGGAGAACGAGTGAGCGGTCGTTCTCCACGGATGGTCACGACTAGAGGCTGGAGCTTCAAAGTGAACATATTTAAATTGACTTTGTAAACTGTAGACGATATTCAAAGGCTGGGAGAATGAAATTCAAGATGATTTATCCCACCGCCAAATTTGGCTTCCACAATGGTGTTGTGACACAAGTTGTTGTGTAGGAACAATTTACTTTGGTAAGTGATCAGGAGGAGGAGCTTACCGGCTTTGTCGTAGAGAATATGAGACCTCTGGAGACCTTCCTTAATGTGTTCTTCCTTCACAAGAATTTCCTGAGCGGAACCATCTGGTCCTGTCAGTCCAGGCCGGGTCAAGCTGACCTGAGCCTGAACGGCCAGCTGCAGACTGTTCAGTCCGGTTCGAGCGTCGCCGTCACACAGGTAGGTGATTGTGTCCAGGGCCTTTTGCTCAATGTAAATCTTTGGCCTGTGAACAAATAGATAATATTCAACAGGCTTTCCTTTTACAAATTTAGTAATGATTGTGCAAGTCCCTACAAAAATACAAAATGAATAGGACCTCAGATTTCCAAACCAATGATTTTGCATCCTCCTTAGCTCAGAAGAACAACCCCACCCCACTAGAGGGCGCCACTGTTTATAGCAACTCAAAAGTCACAATCTCAGAAAGGTTAGAAAAAATACTGTAATCAAATAATTTTGGCTGGTGTTTACTTTTTGTGGTATTTCATTTTATTTCTACTGAGAAAGATGATTCGAGATATAAATATTTAGGGCTACAAATCAAATTGTAACTACACCATTTTATTGTGACAACCAGCCACCATTAATAAGTGATCCGGTAGACCATTTTAGGTTTCTGTAAGGCTTGGCTAGATGCCCGGGGCCACCTCAGTCTGGTGCAGGTCCAAGCTTTTAATATGGACATGTGTGATTTGCTGCGTTCTTTCCACGCCTGGCAAACAATACTGTCAACAAATCTGCCTGACGTGCAACATTACATTCCGTGCAGAGCCAGAAGCCATCAAAGGCCTTGGGGGGGGGCTACAGATCGTGCACAAATCTGATCTGTCGACACATCATTCGGGACCCAGGCCCAGAGGATTGCACTGGCTCCTGCTGCCCTCCTCCCCATCAAAGATCTAAACGGGCCGGCTCAGGCGAACAATTTTGATTTGTGGCGCGTTGTCCGCTCAGGAGCGTAGCACTCACTCGTTTGGGTCTGCTTCGTGGTCAGTCCATTGGGGATTGGCTTGATCCCGTTCCAGCACGGTGATCCCGAGCGCCGCCACCGCCCGGTCCAGGATCGAGCCCATCGCCTCCACCGAGAGCTTCTCGAGGACCAGTACTCTGCAGCGGCTCAGCAGAGCGGCGTTCACCTGGAAGGACGGATTCTCCGTGGTGGCCCCAATCAGAGTGACTGTTCCGCACTCGACGTGAGGGAGGAACGTGTCCTGAATTACAGAAGAAAACGATGGGACATAAGTCTGTGTGGATGTAACATCTCTTTTCCCAGTAAGTACTGACTTCATTTCAAATCAAAGTAATGGATGGTAAATAAATATGATATCAATAAAAGGGAACTTTATATCAGGCATTATGAAATGACTTATTAAAAGCTGGGGCCTGGCAAGATTGAGGGCTGTGGCTCTTTGGATCTCTGACACAGACAGATTATAGCCGACCTGTTGCGATTTATTGAAGCGGTGGATTTCGTCAATGAACAGGATGGTCTTGCGTTTGAACAGCCGCAACTCATTCTGCGCCTGCTTGATGACTTCTCGCACGTCGGCGGTGGACGCGCTGGTGGCGGAGAGCGACACGAAACGAGCCGTGACCTTCTTTTTGCTGTTGCTGGCAATGATGTGAGCCAGAGTGGTCTAACACAGAGGGAGTGCAATGTTAAAAAAAATACATGACTGAGGATTTTTGACACCTGATGTGCAAGATTTCTAAGAGTGATTACGTCACCACAGCACCTTGCCACATCCTGGTGGTCCCCAGAGGATGAGAGAAGGTATTTCCTGGCAGTCCAACAGGGACCGCAGGAGGGTTTGTTCCCCGACAACTTTGCTCTGACCAAAGTATTCCTCCATTGAGTTCGGCCTCAAAATCTCTGCCAGTGGTTTATTTGAGGATAACAGTGTCCTTAGATCCAAATTAGGTGTTGCGTTCAAGGTTTGTCCGTCACTTCTACTTTGCGCCCCAGAATGTTTGGGTTCAGGTTGGAGCTTGTCCGGAAAACTACGCTTGACTCCGCTGCCAACTTGTTTGTTGGGTAATGACGCCCCCGTGTCATTTTGATGGGAGCTTTTCGACTTGTTGCCGTGGAACATGGAGAATACTCCAGAGGAAGCAGGGGAAAGCGCCGTGTGCTCTGCACCCGCAAGCTTTGGTGCAGCTTCGGAACAAAACTTTTTCATCGGTGGTCCAACTTCGGCATCACCCTTCAGTAGACAAACATCGAGGTGACCATTAATAGCGTCGGAGGTGAAGTCTTTCAAACAAACAGGACACTGCACCGATACAGAAGACGTCGCCATCTTGCATCCTACCGAACTTTGAGCCCTTGTCACGTGACCAAGGCAACTATTTAAAATTGAACTTATTTTGAAAACAAAATTAAAACTACTGTCATCTTCTGTATCATATTTATGAATTTTAACATTAACTTTGTATCAGATCAAAAATATTTTTGTCACGTTTGTTTCTATCTTTGTGTTTAACGCTTCCGGTTTTATGTTCATGAATAATGGGAAATTCCAGATTCACCGCTCACTCTTGGGAGGAACATGTGCATCACTGTAATTGCAGTAATTTACAAGTTAACTTATACGTACACAAAGAAAATCACAACACAGCCCATTTTAGATTGAAATGGGGTGCAGCAACGATTCTACTAGACCAAATAATGGTATATATTTGAGGAGATTATAGGATTTCCTTAAGAGTTGTTACATGTCATTATAGTTAATGGTGCATCAATTCAATTTATGTTTCTGCTCAGAAGAAAAATCCCAGACCAAGTACACCAACAAAATAAACCAGGCCAAGTGAAGAATGGCCGAGATGAAGTGAGTTCCTGTGTGTTGACAGTAGAAGCATGAACACGCCGGTCTTCTTCCCCGACCTAGAAAAGGGGAAAACGTTGCGATCCTTCTGGGAGATGAAGTTAAAATTAGAGGTACATATGCATTCCCTGCATCTTATATTTGAAAAATAAATGTAACTTCAGGAGTACCAGCAGAGGTTGCTAAAAAGCCAAGTTGTAACGATGCAACCATATTATAGCGCAGTGCATATTAATATTAAAACTGTCCAATACGAACAAAACAAAATTATATTTTACTTCTATACTAGCATTTTGCAAAACCTGATGCCAAATGCATGATTGAAAAGTTCTTGTATATTAAAAAAAAAAAAAAGAAACGTAATGCACAGAATCCACCTTTCGGTTTTTTTTGTATTAATAAAGACGTGAGACTGGTACAATTCTCTGGTGTATATTCTATGTCGTCAATATATACGATATAGCTCAGGTTTTTTTTTTTATTTCACACCAAATGGCCAGTGTGTGCGCGGTTTTCAAAGTTTTTTAAAAGTGTGCTGATTTTAATAAAGCCCTACTTTCTCGTGCAGAGGTGGAGAGATTACGCAGGATTACACACGCGCGTCATGGCTGTCATGCGCTTCACGATGGCACCTGTCACTCTTTAGTCACAGGGACAAACCAACCGTCACTGGGCTCTAAGTGCTGATAGGAACCCAAGGGGGCAGAACTGAATTAACGGCGGCTCTATAGACACTTATTAATATTTGGGTGTCCCATGCATAACACCTTGCTGTCATCCTTTCAAAGCCGTCACTTGAAACTGTCCTTCCCCAGCCAACGCGCAACGGTGTTTGAGTAGATTGCAGCAAAGTGCTTTTTGAGGAGGAAGAGGAGGAGGAAAGACAATGAGGGGGCTAGTTGAAGCGATAGAGGACTTTGCCAGCACTTGGTTGCTCAGCAGCATGTGTGTGCTTGCAGTCTACATTGGTTACAGGCTTTGGGATTTACATTGCTTCAGGAGGAGTCAAAGCGCATCACCGCACGACACACAGGTACTGCAATAAACGGAATTATGTGACAGAAATATCAGCAAATAGATACAAATAGTAAGGTCCTTATCACCATCCCGTTATTTTGTTTCTTTGGTAAACCAAAAGTGTTCATGTGTAAGATATCTGATCATTTCCCCATCACTATTTTTATTTACCGAGGAGTTTTGCAAGTGTACAAATACTGTATTGTGGTGAATTAATTTGACAGAGTGTAAATTTTGCCACTCAAAAATGTTTTTGTTGTTGTAGATTTTCAATTTAATGTTCCTGTCTAAATAGCCAAACTGCCAAAACAGACTGGAATCATAATGGCCACAAGTATATAAGTAGATTTTGTGATGTTAACAAACTAACAAAGTATTGTCACGAAAACATTTTTTTAATTCATTTTGTTACTATAGACCCCCCCAAAAATGGCTCTGGGCTGTTTTAGTTGAATAAAAGATAAATAAAGATAAATATTGATTTCAAAAATATATTTAGGGCTATTTCGGTAGTCAGGACACACAGCAAAGTAAAAGTTGGGTTCATTGAAATGGTGGCCGCTCCTTCCATCCTGCTTGTATGAGAATTTGTGTGTAACTTCCCTCCTCATACTGTACATGGCAGCTGGAAGAATTAAACGTGAGCTAACTCGGCCACTGGTGTTTACGAGCAAGTGCAGCCTGTCCAGTGATTGTACAGTACATGGCTCGAGTTTACAACATGTGTTACTGCCATCTACCGAGTCACATTGCTGGTGCTTTGGAGCATCTAATGTTCCCAGTTAAATATTTCTTTTACATAGATCAATATAAACAGGTTGTTTTAGATTTTATAAAAGCCTGAAATATGTGCATCCTTTTAAACAGTGAATTAAATAATCATTCGGGAGTTCCGCGTTATGCGGTTAGAGTGCGCCACCTCAGAGACGAGCTGCCGTTCTCTCGTCCTCTCTTATTTCCATTACTCCTTTGACATTTAGGGAGATATACAGTGACATTTACCACAGCAGATGCATCTCGATGTGGCTAAGCTCTTCCCACGCGGCCCCCCGCATTCTGTCATTGACCTTAAATGTCTCATGTAGCATCTTCACAAGTGTGTGGATACCGTAATGACGGGACAATAAGCCTCCTCCTTAATAGGAGTGCTCAAAAGCAACAGAAATATTTCAAAACTTTCTTCCCCATACACAAAGAATTGATTCACTGATAAGAAGAAATATTTAGCAGTCAATATAATTCGTTCATTTTCATGTCTTTTTTGTAAGGTTTGTGACAAGGACACATTTCAGATGTTAGAATAAAATTATGTAAAAATAAGAATATATTTTGGTTATAAATCCAGTCATTAAAAAAACAATTTAAAATATAAAATCAAAATCTTTGTATCTACGTAAATGCAAAGATCTTCGATCTTTCACTGTACGAAGGAGAAATACTACTGTAGTAGAACTAGAAGGATCTAGGCTAACTGTTAGCTTATCTGATAAGTAACCACATTGTAGTTGCAAACTCTTGCCATTTCCTTTGCAAATAATTTGCGGGAAGTCAGTATCTGTTTCGTTGTTGTTTTCTGTAACGTAATTGGCCATTCCGAGTTTCTGAGGTAAATAAATACAAGGTTCTGAAAGGGAAAGAGAACAAGGGGGGGTTAGCACAGGGGAATTGAATTTCACGGCTGCCGCATTCGCACTTAAGTGCACAAGTTTCCGAAGTAAAGTAGAGCCAGCGTTGGCAGGCGCAGCCACCGCAGCGAGGCTGACTGGACGATAGCCACGCAGCTCAGTGGCCCTACGTCTCTCGGGACATTTTGTTCTTTGACCAGCAGGCCACACTCCATTTTTAACTGATCATATTGACCGCTTGCCAAGTAGCCTGATAGCAGTGGTGTCAGGCAGGTCGCTCACTTAGTACCAAAAAAGGAGATTCCCATGCAAGTTACAAAACAACCGCAAAAAAACATCGGTTACCATGACTGATGGCTGATGTCGACCACAAAGGTGTATTTTAATATATAATACAATACACTTCAGAATTTAAGTTATGTCCAGCCACCTTTTAGTATATTACATAAAATGCAATATAATCAAGAAAAAAAGGGAAGAAAGCTCATTTTGAAATGTTATGAAAACAATATGCCCTAAAACGACCTACTCTACATGAAGTGGAAATTTCACTTTATAGTAAATTGGGCCTGTACATTTATGTCTTTGCATAGACCAGAAAATGTAAATGCTTTTGCCAGTTGCATCTTGGTGGTGACATGCACAAAAGCATTCAGTATTCTTTTTATTCAGTGGACAGCGTGTCCAAACATAACATAGGAATATTGCATTGACATTAGCTTAGGAACATTGAATAGTTGAACAGGTGCCACACGATGCATTCAAGTTGTTGGCACGGAAGGTGCCCGCGAATACTGAAGACACGGTCACGATCCTGTTACTTTCATTGACATTGCTTTCTCTGTAATGAGTGAGTGATACATACGATATATTTGTCCAAACTCTCAACAGCGTCTCGGATGAGTTTACGTCCACTGCTGGGCACTTGTCGCACTTGAAAAAAAATCTCACCACACCACACCAACCAAATGATGTGTGCCATTTTGCAAGTAGAGTTGATTTTAGAGTTTAATCATTATTTAATATATGTCACGAAAGTTCCACGCAATTGACACGACATGCGGCAAACGACCTACACCGTCTGTCATCGGTTGGCAACGTAACGTGATGGACGTCTGCGTTCTCTCCGCTCTGTTTCCGTCACGTCAGAAGACCTTGGTCTTTCCTTTCACTGTTTTCGTACAAATGCAGGTGCAACCAGCCATGGAGGATGTGGCGCTTTGGAAACCAGCATACTTTTGTCATGAATTTAATAAGAGTCAAGTATCACGCTTAAATACTGACTTGAGCTTCTCTGCTCAGTCTGCCAAGCACCCGTTCGTGAAGTGCTGCGCTCATGAGCTCACATCTTGGCTCTAATCACTACAGTGTGGCAAATTTGGCCGGGGTCACTCTGGCTCGGTTTGCAGTTCGCGCCTACGACATTGTCAAGTGTCATCGTTGCCGCCAAGATGCATAGAAGATTTAGGATTTACGATTATATTTATTTATATTTGTTTCGGCCCTGTGAGCAAACACGTGCATCGCGTTTGAGAGTAAATGTGGATGATGTTCATATTGCGTATGCACGGTTAAAATTAGCTCTTTCCTGGTGGTTATCAGTAGACGTGTTTGTCAGCGAGCTGGCTCCCGATAAATCATCCATCTCTTTTTTCAGTGGGCAGACCAGTCATCTTAGTGTCCTGTATGCCCCCCTAAAGATGGATGGAATCGCAGGCCCCTTTTCACATTCCCTCGATAGTGTCTGCATTACAACATGTTTTTTTTTTTTTACGTATGGAACATATTTATGCTATTTAGTCAAGCGACACTAACTTGAGGAAGGCAATAAATCTGACAACTCGCATCCTTGTAAACATGAGACAGAAGGAAACTGTAAAACCCGAGTTATGTAGTATGTCTGCGACTCGACCACTTACATCCTCTGGGTTTTTTTTCCCACTTGACCTACTTGACTTAAAGACTCAACCAAAAGTACTTTGTAGGTTCACAATAAAACAAGTAAAGTAACACAAGTGACTACCAAACATGTAAACTTGCTAACATGATAATTTGCCAAGATGATACTAAATGGGTAACTAATTACGAACAAAGTAACTGTTGAGTGAGCTAAATTGCTAGTACAGTATATCCAACAAGCTGACTTAACTAGCTTAAGTTGCTACTATAACAAACAAGCTGTTACACGAACTAGCTTGATAAGTCAATAACATTTTATTTCATTTTTAGAAATTTTACAAAGTACCATACAACTTAATGCCTTAAAAAGTGAATGTAAGACACCCTAGCTAGGTTTGCGTGGTTCTATACACGGCTATCTAATCTCTCACAAGATGTCTTCGCCCTTTTCATTAGCAAAACAAGCTTCATCATCCTTCTGTGCCACTCAAGTAGTGTGTACAGTGAGCATTTTGACACCAGGCAGTTGAGTGATGCTGGTGGGCTTAGTACTTAAAGGATCTCAAATGTCTCATAGCCCGAGCAGTGCCAAGCCCCCTCCCCTAACACTTGACCCGTGCTGACGCAGTCTATCCATTTACATTTAGGTCCGCGGAATCACTGCAACCTCAATAGTGCGGACAGGAGCAGTCGTTAGGAATATTGCTACGAGAGAACTATTGCGTATCATTTTTAGCTTCTTCACCAATCTTTTGCTGTTGAAATTGCTTGTGACATATTTTCAATCCTTTAGTCCGGCGTGTTAATCGATAGATTTGCACAACTGACGAGAGCACTGAAGGGTAGAGCTGGCTCCAATTGCTACAAAAATCTTTCCGTCTGTTTCACGGACGTTACCGCTTCTGCTATCGTTTCGAGTTGGTGTCTTGACGTGATTTTTTTTTCACCGAGAGAGCCATGAGTTCCTCCGTGAAGACTACGGTTTTAGGTCAGAGGATGGGCGACAACAGCAGTTTTGATCTCATCCAAAATCGGATTGAATCTTTGAGTGGAAAGATGGACAAGCTCATCAACCTTCAAGAGAAGGTTCTTACGAAGCTAGATGCCAAGTCCGGTGCGACTGAGAAGGAAGAGACGGAGAATGTCAAGAGCCTCGTCTCAAGTATGGAAGTCAATCAGTCTCAGGGACAGGACGTCAAGAAGATATACCAGGAAATGAGCACCATCATGTCGGTGGTCAACCAGCGGTCTGAGATTCAGACGCAGAAGCTGGAGGGGATGGAGAAACTGGTCCTCAGCATGCAGCAGGTGATCAGCTTCATTGGCGAGACAATCAAGAGCTCCAGGCTTATGGAACTCATGTTCAAAGGTCCCGCTGACAGCAAGGCTAATAAAGGGAAGCAAGCCTCAAAGAGGAAATCATCCGACAATATTAAAAAGCCAGACAAGGTGAGAAATGATCAATTCCTTGATAACCAACCATGATAGTCCAACCATCATTTCTGACATCTTTGGGCTGATGTCTCGGAAAATGGATCATAGTGGCAACACCCTTAGTCGACGTAAACTTGCAGGGGTCGTATGCATGTGCATAGTCAGAGCACGGCTTGGCTTGGCTTGGCCAGTGTTTGAGACGAGCCGCTGTGCCGCCAAGTGTGGCACGGGAAATACCTTCGAGGTAAAGGGTGAAATGCTGTTTTTGGATCAGGGATTCACTGGTTGTGCTCTGAAAGGACTTGAAACCCTTTGAGTTACTAAAAAACCCTGGAAAAACAGAATTATCCTTTGATTGTTTTCCTCTGTTGCTGCCAATTGTCAATTTAAACATTGCCAAGTGTTTGGCATCCTCCAATATGTTATCATTATGCATCTATTGTGTCACCTACGTGAGAATGTTGTCACAAATAATAATAGCAACATAATTAAAGGCACGATAAATCCAAGGTGAGAAGCAATAGAATTGCACGGCTACCGTCTGCTGTGTGACTCACGTTTCAATGAATTTCTCTTGTCGTCAGACCTTAGACTCTGTCCTTGTCTACCACCGGAGGTGTGACATTCCTAAATTTCTGTCGAGTCATTTCCGTTACACCTGCGTCTCCCAATCGGTGATTTGATCCGCAGCAAGTGTCGCTGTCACCGAGGAGACAGGGCACTGGAAATATCCCTTGTGTGCTGTTTACATCACGGCAGCAAATGTGAGACCCCCCCCCTTCGACCCATGGTGGTTTCAAGACAGTTTTTTTTTCCATGTTAACCTGAGCATCTAGTGTTTAGTGAGTTGGATCGGGGCCTACCGTCACTTGTAATATTTTCCACTCGGGGTTGCATTCTGTGGCTGAGTGCAACACGCGATAAGCTCTCAACTCGCTGGCCCGCTGCCGTGGGATGTCGATCTCTCTACCATGAATAATCAAAGGTATGCTGTTGCGCCAATCAGCTCACGCATGAGTGCATCCTGCAAACAGAATGTTGTTGCTTATTTTTGTGCTACCGTAATGTGGTCCATGTGTTTCCATTGTTGCGTCATCACATCGACCTGTTGTCATGATTGCTGAAGGAGTGAACTTTTCATTCGGTCCAAATATTTCTTAGTGCTAAATTGTCTATTTTCCAACAAAATGAACAGTAAAATAACTGCAATGCCAGAAGTAATGAGTAGGCAGCCTTTAGTTTCACGAACTCTGTGTTCTTTTCAGGAACGTTCTGTAGTTCCTGAAACAAAAAAGTTCCAGTCAGATAAGTTACGAGCTGCTGGCATCAGTACAGAGATTCCCGGGCCCCTCGAAGTAAGTTGAGTACTACCCTCCTGTTGCCCCAGCCAGGGTCACGATAGATACCTTACCCCGACACTACATTTATACTGTCGGACAAATATCCAGTCAGACTGCTTTGACGTCATCCCTGACCACTAGGGGGCATATTTACGTAGTCTCATACTATTTGTGATGTATCCGGTCTCATAGTCCAAACGGATGTTTTTTTCGAATTTATTTATTTATTTATTTATTTAGTTTTATTTATTTATTTATTTATTTTTTCAATTTTTCATTTTTATTTTATTTATCATCGTAACCCTACTAAGCGCTGCCATCTTGTCTTTTTTACTAGAAAACTACCTCTAACACAGCCCTAAAAGAGAATGAAGAGGTCTCACTGTCATCTGACACATCAGAGCACGATGGACCAAAGCATTTCCCCGCCCCTCGCAATTATGGAACCTTTGTAGGTCATCAAAAGCTGTGCTTCTCTATTATTTATCTGCACTTTTCTGGTTCCTAATTTGCAGCGTACTCTTTGTCACAACGCAAATGCAATTTTGTGCATTTCTTCAAATGGAATGCACATCTTAGAAAGTCTGAGATTTTTCAATGACTTGTACTTCACAGTTGAAGGACCAGAATAAAGATGGTGCAGAAAAGCTTTTGAGCCTCGAAGCTCCAAAGACAATGAAACCCCCAGATACTGAAGGTAGATCGCCAAGAGCATAAAGTTCAAATATGAGGAGGAAAATGTCAATCTATGATGTCTGTTTGCTCCTCAATTCATTTTTTTTCAGACACCTCGCCACAGATGCAAGTGCAGCTTCAAAAAGACGTTCTGAAACTCAACGAGGAGAATGCAGAGAAGTCAGCTCAGCAGTTTAGTGCCATGTTTTGGAATCTGGAAGCTGACATTCCCGCCGCAGACCCCGACAGCGGCGAAGATGTGGAAGTTACCGAGGAGGTGGTTGAAGTGGAGGAGATAGTGGAGGAGGTCGTCGAAGAGCTAGAGGAGGAGGAAGCACTGGAGGGAGAAGTGGTGGAAGAAGTGGTGGACGAGGTGGTGGAAGAGCTGGAAGTGGTAGAGGAATTTACTGTAGAAGATTCAAAAAATTCTGAATCGGACAGCCACAACGAACATACAAATTCAAGGTAGTTTGCCTTGTCAATTTCCACAATGCAATCCAATTCAACTTTAATCGTTAGTCATGATCGTCATTTTGAAGGACATCATTTTTCTCTCTATTCTTATGTCAGAGCAGGAACCCAAATGATTTCTCCTATCCCCATTGTTAGCTGTATTTTAAATACTGATGCAGTAATGTAGAAAAATATTACTATTTCAGTATTTTGATTTTTGAAAAAACATTATTTTATTTATTTATTATTTGATTATTTTATGTTTATTTATTTTAGAAATAGATTTTCACCCATTGGTGGTGTATCTGAAACATTCCCCTTGTGATGAATGCTGTAATAATAAATATGAAATTACAAACTACTAAAATAGAAAATAGCCATTTTTAAAATGCATTTTATAAATGCATGATGACAAACAAGTAATTACAGCACTAATAGAATAAAAAAAGGGAGAAATAATCAGTTCAATTAATTTGACTATATTGATATTACCTTACAGTCAATTCATATAACACAAATTCAGTCAGTCGAAGTCCTTCAATCCTACGACGTGTCCGAGCATTTACGTTGTTCCATCAGTGACGAATGCGAAGACACCTTCCTGGACGCCAAGATGGAGCTCAGCATCGGCGGCGGCTCCTTTGAGACCGAAGAACTTGTTGTGGTGGAGGAATACACCGAGGTCCTGGAAGTTGACGAGGTGGAGGATGAAAAGGAGGACAAGAATGAGGACAAGCAGAAGCCGCAGGAGCAGAACCAGGCTGGGCTTGAGTCCCTGTATGATCTGAAAGAAACATTGGAGCCGGAGACGGATGAAAACGAGCCTGAGGACAAAAAAGAGCCTGAGGATGAACCCAAATACTTGATTGGTTAGTCAGCACTTTTTGGATCACAACTGAAGCTTTTCAAAAATGGATGGAATGCAATGCAAGGTTCATTCAGACAAAGCGTATTTTTCTGACTATAAGGTGCACTTCAAAATTGACCATGTACGACTTATGTATGGATGTCCAATTGAAATTGAATAAAGTTGCACTCGATACTAGTTTTGTGTCTTCAAAATTTGCCTGGAAATTTCTACAAAGCAGTCCATCGAGACTGCGCCTCAAAATCAGGTGTGCCTTATAGTCTGAAAAATACGTTTTCATTTTCAAATAAAAGGCAGTCAGCAGTGAGCTACCGTATAAAATTCGACCCGGCGACCCTTGTCAATGAAAACGGGATGTTGCTCTTCGCCCCACTTTAGACACCGCTCCTCCCCCGGCAGCGCCGTTTAATCACCGCGTCGTGTCGGCCAAGCCCAACCAGATCAGCAACTTCTACACCATCAACTGGCAGGAAGTCCTGGGCGGGTGAGAGATGCTCTTCAACTCCAGCATGAATTCAAATGAGGATGGCATGTTTACGGGTCAGTGGAAGGGTTCCTTACTTCACCTCCCCACCGTGAAGCCTTGTATAACCTGCCCCCCCCCTCGCCTTGTCTACTTCATAACTCGAGTTTCGATGTCTATTTTTATTGCCGGACTGAGCGGTATGTGAAACTGTATCTTTGGCGCCAGCTGCTTTCTAATCACCAAGTGTTAATCCTCATCTTCAAAGCGGAGGCACCACTGTAATGAAATAACACATTTGGCTTGTTTGTTTGCACGGAGATGATTTCTTTTCATTAACAGGGCCGGGAAAGTGTCTTCAATTTCCAATGTCCATCTGGTCTTTCTCCCAAGGGGTCGTTTTGGCCAAGTGCATAAATGTGTTGAAAATTCATCCGGTCTGACGTTGGCAGCCAAGGTCATCAAGGCCAGGTCTCAGAAAGAAAAGGTAGAACAGCATCACCATCGTGATGGATCGTCCCTCTTCCAGCTCCATGTGTCTTATCCTGCGTCCATTCCTTACCAGGAAGTGGTGAAGAACGAAATCCAGGTCATGAACAATCTGGACCACGCCAACCTGATCCAACTCTACGCTGCGTATGAGTCCAGGAATGACATCATCCTCGTGCTGGAATAGTACGTCCTATCTCTTACACATTCTCCACTGACGATTACATTTAATCCTTTGACGTCAAAGATATGAACTGAGTTGGCAGTGAATGTCTGTTTTGGTTTGTACTGATGAGTTTTTGCCACGGTTTTGCCAGCGTGGGCGGAGGCGAGCTGTTTGACAGGATAATCGATGAAAACTACACGTTAATGGAGCTGGATGCCGTGGTGTTCATCAGGCAGATCTGTGAGGGCCTGCAGCATATGCACAAGATGTACATCCTACATTTGGACTTGAAGGTACACAGGTACAAATTCCTTTTTGTTTTATACACCAAACAAACTCTAAGGTGGAATTTTCTTTCAAGCGCAGCCGGAAAACATCTTGTGCGTAAACAGGGTGACCAATAAAATCAAGATCATCGACTTTGGCCTGGCGAGGATGTAAGTGTTCACGTCCGCTTCTGTATTGCTGATTCCTTTGGGTTAACTTCAATCGTATGATTCTGAAATAGATACAAACCCAGGGAGAAGTTACGAGTTAATTTCGGTACGCCCGAGTTCTTGGCCCCGGAAGTCATCAACTACGACTTTGTGTCGTTTAACACGGACATGTGGAGCCTTGGCGTCATCACGTATATGCTGTGAGTAATCCATCATTTCTGCTTACCTTGAGGCTTTCCTATCCATTCCTTAAAAATGTCTTGCATTACTTTTCTCTGCCTGAGACTTTAAATGCTTCTGTGTCTATATGTGCCACTCTGATTGGCTGCCGGCCAATGTCAACAGGGCAACAAATCCAGCTGACATGTAATGATATATACTGTAATCATAAAAATAAACATGCATTCGCGTCCGTCTGTCTGTCCCCGCTCAGTCTGAGCGGCCTCTGTCCTTTCCTGGGCGACGACGACAACGAGACGCTCAACAACATTTTGGCCTGCCAGTGGAATTTTGAAGAGCAAGAATTTGTGGACACGTCCGAAGAGGCCAAAGAGTTCATCACCAGGCTCCTCGTCGTTAATAAAACGTACACTATCGCCTTCTGTGGGATTTTCATTTTGCCAGCAAAAGCACGATTGATTTTTGGAATCATTATTTTTCAGCTGGAGGATGGGAGCGTCCGAGGCCCTGAGACACCCTTGGCTGTCTGATACTGCCCTTCATCATAAACTTAATACCAAGGTGCCTAGTTGCAAAGCTGCCGCGTAACTTTATGTGTAATTAAACAAAACATTGACGGTCTACTACGGAAAAATGGAAGAATTACCCTTTTTTTTTCTTCCTAGAAAACTATGTGCCGATCTCGCCGGTCATCATGTGTGCCCCCTACAGACAGTTGAGGTAAGCCATGCTAAAGAAATATTATTTTATCCACTAGAGGGTAGCATCACTCAAGTTTACGAAAGGCAAACGAAATTTTAGGTTCGGCTACTGGACAGTGTGAACAGCAGCAAGATTAGTCACCGTTATATAGAAGCATTTGAGAATTAATAAATAAATAAATATCACAAATAGAAATCTCTTATCAGGGCACCACAATGGCTCCAAGCTGTGGCCACTCCGGACCAAGCTACCTGTCCTCTCTCACACACCACCACTTCGAAATTGTAATATAAATTAAGAAAAAAAACCAACTCTTTAGCTTTGCTTGGCATTTAAAAGCCATTTAACTGTACGACCCTGAAAACATTTTTTTTTTCTAATAAATCACTGGCATTAGGCGGAATATCCTTTTCCCAAATCAACATTTTTCAGGCACATTTGGTCATTTCATTGTCCAAAAAGTGCTAATTAAATTCCTACAGCAGATTTCTCAAATGTTTATAAAAAATATCCTACACGTGAACTGAGCAATAGTACAAATTTGTGTAAAAATGATATGAAATCTACCAAATTATGACACATTTCAGATGACACCAGTGATATATTGAAAGAAAATGCATTGGATTATTATTGAATTTTTTTGCATGTCGATGGCTATTCGGACACACCTGATTGAATGTATCTAGCTGTATTGAACATGCAAAAACCAAAGTGAGCCTCACTTGGTGTTACAACATTGATTTGAATGTAGTCTGCATTATTCTGCCTCTTATAGTCTTCACTAAGAGCTTTGTGAAAGGTATAATCATGATTCTGCAGCATAATTTTTTTTTTGTAACACTTCCTCACCCATCTTCTCTGTATATTTTTTGGTTGACAAATCCAAACAATCTAACATCCGTATGTTGTTGCTGTCATGTAGTACGCACTTTATACCAGTATTTATTCAAGTATAATCAAAACGTATGTAGGTTCCACCATTTCTATTTTGTAATGCATCAACAAAACGTCTTATCAACTGATTGCTTCACTCTGTGTCACTGCACAAAACTAGTTTTTTTTTTTTGTATCTTTTTGTTTTTTTTGTAATTGTACTGTATGCATGAGCTGCAAAGCCACGCCGACGCCACTTGATCAGATGCTTGGATCCGCCTTCTGTGAAGGCTCAATATGTAAGTGAAAGGAACACACTATCTACCTGTTGTTGCCTCATAAGTGGATGACACTTAGTATACGCACACTTGCAGGGTTTCTTGTTGAAATGTCAGAATGTTTGGATTGTTGACGTTCAATAGATTACTCTCACACAATTCAGCATGATTTGTTTTTTGTAGAGTGTGAATGTAAACACGCATTAAAGTGATGTCTCAAACGGGAGTGGTGGTTTTTCAAATGTACTTTTTTTCTTGCAATTTTTGTAAAAAAATGGATCTTAATCGTTCTGGTTAACTTCAGCACCCCCTGTTCTGTTTTGGAAAAACAAACAAAAAAGCTTTCTTCTGGCCTTAAGTAATTTATTATTATTTTTTTTAATATAAGTATATAACGTCTGGTTTGGCCCTCTAAAACGTAAGATCATTTTAAGGTATATTTTTTTAAAGTATGAACATCCGCAGAATGTTAAAATTAAATTACACTGTTAAATAATGAATTGTCAAAATTATTTTATTAAAAATATATAAAAGATGCGCAATCTTCAACTGAACCTTATCATAATATTTTCATATTTTTAAATTTGCAACCACCCTTGTCCAACTAAACCATATATAACCTCTTATGTTATAGATCAAGTTAGAAAGATTCTGATTCATAAAACATGAATCGAAAAAAGAGGTGTACCTAATTTTGTGACCAGTGCGTCTCGTGACACGAAAAGATTTTTGTTGTTGTCTCGAGACATCCATTTTTGGTTGCTGAAAACTTGTCCGATGGCATTTTCTTTCATGCATTGTCTGCCACATTCACATGCTTTTCTGCTATTTCTGTACAAATAAATACACATTTCTCATGGTTCTCCGCCATTGAGTCTGCAGCAATCCCTGACTAATGCTGAGGCCGGTGTAAAATAAGACCTTTTTTTTACAGGACACGGCTGTCTCAAACAGAATGTATACTTTGTGGCAATGTAGCTTGAAATCGTCACATTCACCTCACCAAACTCGCATTTTTTGCCCTTCCTGTGACCTCTGCAAAAAAAAAGGTCTCCTTTCCAGCTTCCCCCCCCCCCCCCCCTCCTTCCCTGCCAGTATACTGTATCTCAGTCAAAGCCTTCTTTTTTCTGAACCATCACCACGCCACACACTCACCGTTTATTTGCTCAGGTGAATAAATTGTATCACGCACACACACACACAAACAGGCTCCCTCAGATGCTCCTTATTAGTTTCAAGGAGTTAGTCACACGCTTTCATCTGGGGCCTATAGGGAAGTGTTTATGTGCGTCATGTTTGAACAGATCGCAGCTCAGATTACACGCAGGAGTTTGTATGTTGTCAAAGAATTAAATACACCCCAGGGAGAAGGAGGAATTCATGCAACCCCAAAAAATGTTCCGGGGATACAAATTGAAGGTAATGTGGAGTAGTATTAAAGTACGGCTGGCTCTTTGAATCTTCTTGTTATGTACGTTGGCCGGCGATGAAACGCTTTTTATGTCTGCTTGTTAACTGGAGTGGAAGATGTATTGCACATGAAATATATATTAGTGAGGATGAAATATTGTGCATAGTGTTCAGTGTGATGCAGTGCATTCACTACGAACAACCACAATCATACGCATCGTTAAAAGAATACATCTCAGGTTGTAAGATGTATGTGGATAGATTTTGCAGATCTTTTTTAATAGGATACATATTTAAGTATCTCTGGAAATTGATAAAGCCTGTTTAATATCCAGAAGACAATGTGTGGCATGTTGCTTCTAATTGCACTGGCATATTTTACATCTTTGTAGAGCCAAAGTCTGCAATGAGAAACAAAAAGAAATAAATGTCTTGGATATTTCTGAAAATGTTGATGTGAGTGAGCTAATAACTTTGAGGAAAAAAGTAAGGAGCCGATCTATAACAATACAAAACCCGTTTACAGCTTCCTTTATATATAAGAGGCATAGTGTGCTTGCTTCAAGCTTTATCGATGTTTATTTCTCACTCCCAGTTGAAGTTTCGTTCAAAACAGAAACTTTTAACAAAAGAGAATTAAACGTTGAATATTTAAATTAAGTCAAATAATATTTCGTCAGGCAAAACTCCACTCGCTTAATGATAACGTACAATGTGAAACACCATAGACATGCTAATTGGAATTAGCAGAGGTGCTAAGGTAATTCCTAACCTCGAAATGACTGCTACATGAACACAAATGGGGCAGCAACATATACAAACATCACTAACAAACTTTCTTTGCTCTGTCGGAACAGTGACTAATACTCGGGCCTCTTATTGATACGCTAAGTCGACTTGACCTAAAAGTGGCCGCAAATGATAAACCCTGATATATCAAGGATCAGGGAGAATTCATGATATATTTTCGACATGTTTTTCTATTTTGTAAGAACTTTGCTCAACAAAACAGGTGATACTGATTTCTTCCAAATATTCTTTTCGGAAGCCCGAGGGTTGGAAGCCAGCTGCAAGTTTGCGGACTCCCCGGTCTGAGACCCGGGTCGCAATGGTGAGAAATTCAATTTAGGAGGGGAGAGAGAGAGAGAAAGAGCGAGAAAGTACTGCCCCTAAGCTGCCTCGCCCCGCCGTCCCCTCCATCTACATCTCCAGGGGCGATCTCCAAGAGCCAAACCAAAACCAGATGGACTTATTGGGCCTAAAGATAACAAATAGTGCTTGAGTTCCTGTCAGTTAGAGACCACCGGAGCAAAAAAAAAAAAAAAAAAAAATTCTGGAGAGGGGAAGAAAATGTGCTGACGTGGATATCTTGATCCAGCTGTATAAAATGATATGATGTTAAAAAAAAAAAAAAAAAAGACAGGATACATGTTGGTGCGTCAGTCAACCATCTTGTCTTTGGGCACAGACACACAAATCCCTGACCCCAATCTGCGGGTGGTACGAGCCGTTCAGCCTGTACCACCCACACACCGCAGAGGCCACTGGGAGACGAAAAGTTCTCACAGCCTCCCCCTGCAGATCCACCAAGAAAGTGTCCTTTGTAACAGGAGTTTCCTGCAGCTAATTAAAAAAGATGGAGGCCCCCGCTGCAGAAGGGAGGAGACGGGGGCCACGAGGACTTGTCGGAGGCTATGGGAAGGGTGAGAGTCCACGTTTCATGGAGCGAACCCTGACGTTAGTCCAAACAAGGCGCGTTCGCTGGCGCGCTACAAAGAAGTCGGCAAAAAGCAAAGAGAGAACTTCCCGATGGGCAGGTGGTTCTGATTTGAGATTCCGAATTGAAAGTGAGCTAAGCCGTGTCGTGGCAACAAGCAAACGTGCCCGCTGCGGTCATAACATTAGGCACACTTGTAGAATACTATGGAGTGTTTGCTCTCATCACTTTTAGACACCATAAAATGGCCGCCGTCGGGTCATTTGCCGGGACTGCGTGTTATCTCTGAATCGGCCCTGCGGCGCTGGTCAGGCCCTTTTCCCATCCGGATTCTATTTACCCGTTCTCTGACTCACCCCGACGCCCGTATGGGGTCTCTGTTCAGTCTGCCAGTCCCGCTGAGCGGCCTCTGGAGCTGAGCGAGACGCCATCCATCATGGCTGCTGCCGTGTGTGTGCGCATCGCCCTTTTGTGTTACGTCGTGTCGTTAAAACAAGACTTCTTGTTCTTGTGTCTGCGGTTAGCGTGTCAAGTCCATCACATCATTGGTTTGCGCACATCATTCAAAAGCTCTCCGGCTAGACGTACAAACTTCTTCTCGTTCTCGCCTCCGTGACGTATGAACTCCTGCCGACCCCTCAGCCGTGACAGACTGTACGAACTTGTACTCGGTCTCTCAGCTATTCTTCTTTGACATCATCCGTGATGTATGAACTCCTCAACAGGTCATACGTGAAATGACCTTCAAGGCGTAAGAATGACGTAAGAACTCATCCCATCCTTTCAGCCGTGACTTGCAAAGTCCTCCTCGAACACTCGACCATGTCGTATGAACCCCTCTTTGACTTTTCATCCATAACATGAACGTCTTGACCTTTCATCCATCATGTCAGAACTCCTCTCTGACTATGACGTGTCAACTCCTATATGACTTCTCATCCAAGATGTATGAATTCCTCCATGACCTCTCATCCATACCATGAACTCCTTGACCTTTCATCCAAACTCCTCCTCAACGATGCCTCCTCGGCCGTGACGTATGAACTCATAACTTCAACCATGACTTATAACCTTGACCTCTTAACCACGATGGATGACCTCGCCAAACGCTCATCCGTGCCGTATGAACTCCTCTCGGTGTTCTCAAACATGTATAAACCCCTCCTCGGCCCTTCCGCCCCAAAATACGAACACCCCGTCAGCCATGTTGTATGACCTGGACCTCAACATCCAGCCCTCTAAAAAAAAAAATCATCTTCAGCACTCCCTCAAATAGCTGACCCACATAACATTCAAGTCACATATATTCGTGACATGTTCATACGGTGCATTAGTCGTCATGTCCTCCCATCCCACCCACAGCGAACGTCCTCCCTCGCAGCGTTACGTGATGGATGAGCGCCGTTGCTGCAGCGGGGAGAGGCCGCTCAAGACGGAGCACGAGGCAACCCAAAGGCCACCGCCGGGCGCCATCTTCTGCATTTCCCACCGTGCAACGCAAGATCCAGAGAGCAGGGTCGCACCGAGGGCAAGAAAAGGATTTTTTTTATTTTTTGATGCCCATCCGTCCTTCCTTCTGTCCTTTTATCGCAGCAGCAGCAGCGTCGTAACACGCTTCACAAACACGACAAAGTGCAAAGGCTCTATTTTGACATCCTTTCAAATTGGATATTTTTTCCACAGCATTCAATAATAAAAATGTCCATTTTCTTCTAATTACAGAGGAAGACTTACTAACTATGGAAGCCTACAAAATTCCCTATTGAGACATAATTCCAGGTCCACTTTGCAGAGCCACAGATCCCACTTGGTCTCATTAAAATGTTAAAAATGTATTTGCAGGCTGTTCTCAACCTAAAATAAATAAAAGCTACATCGAATGATCGCTCACTCGACATGCAGTCGGTCTGGCCTGCCGTCGTTTGAGCCCACTTTGCTTTTCAGACAGAGGAAACAGGAAAAGAGTCAAAGTAGAGCGGCCGGCGCATTCTTGGACCCAAATTCTTGACCACACAGAGAGTGCTCTATTTTTTTTCATTATTCCAATGACAACAATGCTAAAATTCCCAAGGGGCTATTATTTGAAATATTGATTAGGCGCAGGGTGTATTTGAAAATTAGACAACAACAACAATATACCGTACAGTTTTTGTATATCTGAATATGTTTTTGAATATCTAAATGAATAGAACAATTATTCAGAAATTCCGGAAATGAAATTGGAATGTGTTTTTATTTAGCAAACAAATGGAATGTAGCCATTGATTATTATTTGTTTGCGTGTGTGTGTTTGTGTGCACAGAAGCTGGTGGGAGAAAAGGAAGTTGTACCAATAAGGTGCCAACAATGGTCGGCTCGTATCCTGTGGCTGTCAAAAAGCCTCAACACAAACATTTGGAGTCTTTCTTGGAGCTTTTGTCTCACTTTTTGGGCTCATTTTGATTGTTTTGCGCAAAAACAGAGTGGTTGGAAATGTCGCCTCCAAAAAAACGACTGGCTTCCTCTCAGCAAACCTCAAGTCTGACAGACAGAACCCATCAGAACCATGGAGGCCACAAAGAACCACTGCTGATTGCCCCCAAGCAGGAAACCGCTTTTTTGAAAGTCAGCAGAAAATTAGCGCACACACCTGGAACCCCACCCCTTCTCAGCGCCCTGGACTTCCTCCAGCAATTTTTGTTGAACCCCACATGGCCGACGACTCCAGCTCAAGTAGCCACAGAGCACCTCTTATACAACGCCCTAATTTACTCTCCACTGGCTACACTACTCATTACATCATTCCACAGTGGCGGGCCTCTCGCAGAGAATACAATGTCCTGGCAAGGAGCTTTTTCGAGAGAGGCCTTCAATAGGCGGGTGCGCTGCTTTGCTTTTCGACGCCTCGTTGACAGACGGACCCCGAGCGGAACGTCTTTTAACCGCCCCCAAATTGGGGCCGTTGCTATTTTCTTACATTTACGAGGGCTCGCTGTCACAGAGTTCAACGCCAGGACCACCCGGGGCAAAAATAGATGTCATCGTGGAGGGGGGTGGGGGGGATCCTCTTGCAAGAATTGCATTATTGCAGCAGAGGGCGCTTGAAACTCTGGGAAAGTAGAAGGCCAATGGGTGCTCCCCTGCCAGCTTTCTGTCAAAAACAACAGATCTCCTGACTTTCATTTCTTTCGAGAGGAAACCCAAGCAGGATGGTAAGAAAACCTCCTGTGGAGCAGAACGTATAGAACGTGTAACAGTAGATGAAGACATTTTAAAACTCATTTTCTTGCCCAGTGCAAAGTGTAGCGTCTATTGCGCTCTAACTGTGCGATTGATTTCTTTTGGTATTTTGGTGAATGGGCTCAATTACATATGGGCGTCTGCGCCGTTGTGGGAGTGAACACAGTAGATTTGATTCCCGGCCAATCGGCGCGGCTCCACTCGTTGCCTTTAAATTCAGCCTTTGTATTGGCATGCGGGGCACTGCACACTCTGCCCCTCACTCACATTAGGCCACACCCACAAGGGCTGCACGGGCCATTGGGACCTCGGTGGCCCTGCTTGTTTCTGAAGTGGACATTGGGGGATAGAGGGATGGAATTGCCGAGTCAGCAGTCTGTCTCTGCCCCTGGAAGAGGAAAGCCACTCAATTAGGAGAGGCTTCAGCTCAGCCATCACCCTGACGAGGACTCTAGAAAAAGGATGGATATCCTAAAAAAAAAAAAACGTCGGTATCCACACATTGCACACGCCGCCTGTTTCCAATAATATCCCGGCGGTGGCGGCGAGCGATGACAGGCTGAGAAGTGATTTACCTGAGCGTGCTTTTTATTACACATCTTTGTTGCTACTTGAGGTAGCCAGCGCTAACTACCATAGATGGCCTCCGACCGCGCTGGCTCTCTCGCGATCAAGACAGATGAGGTGAAAGTTGCACCGCCGGCTGGGGGGAGGGAGGGGCGAGTGATTTAGTTCATTTGTGGGAAAAGATGAAAGCTAGCCATGATGTAGTGCAGAAGTTCAAACTGTAAAAAGGGAAATTTATTACATTGCAGTCAATCCATCCATTTTGGAAACTGCTTGCCCTCATTAGGCTTACGGGTGAGCTGGAGCGTATCCCAGCTGATGTAAGAGGCGGGGCATCAATGACCACCTCCCAAAAAGATCTTTGAGTAGGCCTACCAACATCATGACCATGAGCAGGGTACCAGTAGAACTAAGTCAGGGATGGGCAACTTAAATGCTGGAGGGGGGGGGGGGGTGCAATTTTTCAGCAAAAAAGAATTGAAGAATTGTTCATAGAAGAAGAACAAGATGGCATTTTTTTTTAACACACGTGGAATTAAGATGGACTTTTATGTGAGAGGTTAAAACGGGGCATAGCGTCCTCAGATAATATGAATTAGATCGTATTTCAGCGAGACATATGCTTTCCCTTTCCTGGATCATTGAGGCATGTAATAAAAGACACGCACTTGATTTTTTTTTTTTTCCCCCTCTCTCTAACCTCAAGCTGGCCACCTAAAAGTCATGTGAATGCTCATAAAGAGGATTTGCAGCAGAAACTGTTGATAATATTTTCATGTTTAAAGGGGATATATGGGAAAATTAGGTTGGGTGAAGCTCCAGAGCCACTTTCAAGTGACCCTTTAACTGGCATTAAAAGGTCTTATCATTCAGTAAAAGCTCCCCCACCCCACCCCGAGCTAGTGGGAAGGTCATTTAAAATGTGTTTAATCTCAAATTCTCAAAGTTTGTGTGTGTGTGTGGCCTCCCTCCATCATTTGGTGTGCTGAAGCGCAGAGCATGAAATGGCCGTAAATTGGCTGTGTTTGCCCTCAGAGGAGCGCTCGGCGCAGATCATATCCGAATCCCTCGGAGAGGCCGTCCGCAGGGTCGCCGCTTATTCAATTAGTTTGAAGTCGTGGCTCCGTAACACGGTCGACGGAATAGTGTGAGAAAGTGACGGGGATGCACGCATGGCTGAATGCTCACGGGACACCTCATTAGGTACACCATGTTCAATCAACAGAAGAAAAGCAAATAGGTATTTATTTCAAGGTATTTTCTGCAAAAATATTCATTTAATTAAAATTAAAAAAGCTTTTTTGGGGATTTTTTTAATGCCACAGTGAGGAAATGTGATTACACGACAACACAAAGTGTTATTGATATAAAGCACATGTCTTTCAGATATAAAAATGTGGTAGTGTAAGATCTCATTGGATTTTTGAAGTCTACGCGCACATGTATTCTTTGGCCTGAGGGTGGCGCTAAAACGACACCCCATGAAGGGAATGCCTTTGGGAGCTTTATAAAGGGGAACATGAGTGGCTGCGGGTCATTACACTCAGTTACCTGAAGCGCCTGTCCAAACGTTTATACATAGTTTCACATTGAATATACATGTGCACTCCTTGTAAATAGTAAATGAAGGGCAGCCACAATTGTATTGGTGTCAGATTTATAACATCCTGACATTTACTTTTCATTTTTTAAAGAATTTGAAACATTTACCATAATGTGTATCTTTTATAAAAATTCATTGTGACCTCAGTTTGTTCATCTTGGGTCTGACATTACTTACTTAAAACGCACAATGTTAAGTCTTAAATATTATCGTTTTTTACAATTGGATTTGTTCTACTAAAAAAGACGGAAAAGCAGAAACTCTCTCACAGAGTTAGGAAATTGCTTCATGTATTTTTTTGCAAATCAAGCTGTCAATCAAACTTTTCGCTGACGCTACTCCCTCATTTCCCCCCACTGAATGTCAATCCATCGTTTTTATGCACTTCAAGCTGAAGTCTGCAGACCACACAGAATCGTTCACGCTAGCTGGCGCAATGCTAATAACCACCAAACTAAATGGACAGCCACAATTTGATGTTAGCATTTCAAGTGTATTAGCATAATGTACGCTAACACCTGCAAAAAATGCCAGCTACGCAAAAGGCCACATCTAAACCGATGACATTGAAAGCATTTTGGCATAGGAAACGTGTACTTTAGTGTTTATTTGTTTGACTAACAGGTGAGACGTGGGTGCGAAGGTCTAACATTTACTACTTCTGGTTCAATTTTGCGGCGCTAATGTGTCTCCACGTGGCGGCGAGCTGATAGCCCCTGACAGTCAGACTAAACAAGGTGGGGGTGGTAATAGCAGCCGTGGAATTCAAGCACGTGGAAGGTTCACCCTGCCAATGTTGCAGAATCTAGTAAATTATGAACAATACAGGCTCTTGCTAATAAATACTTTAAAATAAAATAGAATTTGGGAAGTGCATCTGCTTTTACTGGCTACAAATTAGTGATTAGCCTAGCATAGCTTAGTATCAAGGAATGGGGGAAGCTGTGCTAACATACGCTATTTTCCTCACAAATATTTCACCATATGTAAAACTATTTTCAGAGAAAAGTTCATTTCAGGTCATCTTCCAATTTCTTACAAAGGACAAATGCAGCCATAGCCTGATCATCAAAATCACTGTGTTAGAAATAAAAACTAAATACTTCACTGAGTTAGTGGTAAATGTAGAATATATATTTGTTTCCCTTTTTCAATTAAAGTACAGTTTACCTCTGATGACCTTATTAATTGACAATTATGAACTGATTTATGAACAAATACACCTGTATAAATAAAGCTTTAGTTTGAAGTACTATTTATCCAACCTCACCTTACTAACTATCATTTATTCTTTGCGGTATTGTAGTTACACTACAGTATTCCTAAGAACGACAGTCAAAAATAATAAGCACAATTAAGTGCAAAATTACAGCTTGTAATGGAGATCCATTGAACAAATGGGTTCATTCATCATATCGCTCATATCCTCGAAACCTCATACAGCTGCAGGACAGTCGTAAACCGAGGCCCTCCTTTACAATAACGACAAAACATTTGCACACCAAATTTCACAACAGAGTTAAGTCGCAGGCTTCCTTTTCTCTCTGAAAGCAAAACAAAATGGAGCCATAATTCATGTTATTGCTAACATGAGTATTTTTCCTAGCTAGTTTCACAGTCCTGTGTAAACTGACAGCTGAGCAAAAGTGGTTTTACATGTTCATTTGTTTGTTTGGATGTCCTTTAAAACATGTTGATATTGGCCTCTGCTTTAATCCCGATAATTAAGCAGTTTGACTATGCTGCGTTTAACTTCACCAACGCTTGAGGTTTTCATTCACTTCAACCCAATCTATTTTTAATCGCGGGATAAAAAAGCAAGCTTTGTGTGGTGTTAACCTGACTGGAGGCTCATACTTTCTTTGGCACGCCGCAGCAGAGCGTCGGGCACATTTCTTCTGCCCGGCCGAATATAAAGTGAAACCTCATCCAGACGAGCTACAAATGAGCGTGGCCGTCTGAGCCAGCCGAGTGAGAAGGCTGACCTGAAGCCAAAGCGCTCTTTCAACGAGCCAGCCTCTGTCAGGCCAGGCGGGCTCCGAGTGCACAGCTTACCGGAAACCAGCCTAGTTTGATTGAGTTCCTGTTATTGACTGCCCTTTTTTTTTTTTTTTAACTTTCTGCCAGGCTAATTTTTTCCTCTGCCAGCTGTCAGAAGCCAGACTGTACAGAATTCAAGGTCTCACCCACTCACACCTTTAGACTGCAAACAGTCATTTATCACACTATGGCAAGCATGAAATATTTGATAAGCAATGGACTTTTTGCTCAAGTGGGATACACGGAATGAGTTTTAAAATATCCACCAGAGACCCCTGACATGGAGGAAAATATCTGCATGTGTGTTGCCGCACACCAGATGACCAAAAGAACACATCACATACATAACCGTCTCTATACACAGTGTATAAAAATAAAAAACAAATGCACAATGCATTAAACTAAACAAATGTTTCCGACCATAATAATAATACATCTTTTTTACATAGATGACCTTGCATATATAAAGATATTATATCAATATACAATATATAATAATAAATCACAAATATATGGAAAAACTGTATTTTCACTCTTTCAAAAAATTATCCGCAAGTTACTTGAATTAAAATCTCCTGGAAGAATATTGGTGTGCATGCACCGGGAAAGCTAACAGCATCCTTTGGCTAGTAAATCAAGCACACTCTGTTGAAGCATGCCGAGGTTAGGCGGTGAAAGGTAATGCAGCGTTTTGGCCCTCATCCCGCGTCCGCAGAGAGAAAGCGAGAAAAGCTTGAAAGATGTGTCTGTGGTACAATAAGCTGGAGCACAATCGCCATCTGGGCAGCTCAGCAGACGCGCGTGTGCGCCAGAAACAATAATAAAACAGAGGTCCGATTTAGTCTTCCTCCCCCCAAGATGATTTTCTCACAGTCATGACATTGGTGGTTTGCGTTTTTTTTTTTTTAATGTCACTGCTGGGGGCATCAAGTATCTATTTGAATAAGGACCCTGTAGGTCTGTGGCGTTTTTAGTATGAAAAATTAGACCACTTTGGTAGGCTACTTAAAGGAAAACCAGTCTGATGCTTGCCTCTGCTTCTAATATATCATCTGCAACAATTTTCCATGATTTATTACACAAACGTCACGTCGGGTAGTGGAGGGGATCCCGGTGGAACTTGCCATACAATATTATCACCATATTTCGCCAATGATAATATCACGATACAGTGATTATGTGATAATCGTTACGGTACGAACAATAATTTATCTCACAGCATAGAAACTGAAGAACTGAGAAAGTAAAAAAAAATACAGCACAAGAAAAAGCAGATTTGTCATTTTAAAAAAGGGACATGATACAAAATCACCACTCCATGAATAAATAAATACCATTTGATAGCAAGCTATTGCTGGTGGTCGTTAACATTCTACTCCAGCCCTGTAGGTGGCGATAATGTACATTAGAAATAGTGTTTGTCCCAAACAAGACGCGCTGTCAACAAATATAGATTTTGTCGTAATAAAAACCTGGAAGTTCGTGTTACATTTCAAGAAGATACTTGGACTATTGATTTTGAGGCACCCGCACGCCACCTGTCAGCAAACACACAAATCCATTAAGAGCGACCCGGTGGTGCTGATTGCTTTGGCCCTGACCTCAGCTGCTTATTTACTCAGGGCATGGTTGCCAGTGGGGGGCATGTGGGGGCGGGAGAGGGAGGAATCATTTGAATTCCATCAAGTAGATTTGCGGCAAGGGTGTGGGTTGGAAGCACATCCCCCCCCCCCTCCCACCTTTGCAACTCACACAAACAGCCAGTCAGTGTCTACGTGATGGGCCGAAGCCAGACTCCTGACACAACGCCGGCCCAACAACTGCCCGTCCGTGTGGAGAGCCTTCTGGTGTTGATACAGCTGGGCTAGGCTGAGGTGCCGAGAAGTCAAGTGACTTGACCGAGGTCACCTTGCTCAGCCACACGAACAGTGAGAAAGACTCCTCAGGAACTGATCAACCTGCACTACTTATCTTTCCTAAGTGGGTTGTACATGCCATCCTAAATAATAAACACACTTTAAAGTACTGTAAATTCTCCATCATTTCCACTAACAACCCAGGCTAAACTAAGCTCCTCCCCAAACTATCAAAGCTTGTCAGACAGAGGGGACAGACAGCGCCCAAAAACTGAAAATGGGTTAGCTTTCAGGAGTAGCACAGCCCCCCCCCCCCGCATCTGCTGTCTGGTTCTTTGCAAAAAGAAGGATAAAGTTTCATTGTCAAGGTCTTGTACTGTGCCCAGGTCTCCATCTCTATCTGTCTGCGCCTTTGTTAGACTGGCCACTCTTCCCGTCTGTGACAGGCCAGCAGTGTGTTTCCACCTCATGAGTTGGACCAGGTGGTTTTAATTCAAACCCTGAAGAAGATTGATGAGCCTTGTTACATATGTCCAGACAAATCGTAACAGGGACTTACTACGGGCTATGCCAGACACATGCACACACGCACACACTTTTTGAATTATGATGTGATTGATTGAAAAGGGGGGCAGGTATTTGTTAAAGAGTGTGTAAGGGTGCGTGTGTGTCATTGTGGAGAGGTGTTGGCCAATTTCAGAACATTTTACTCAAGTGGCCTTCTCTCATTTCAAATGACTTCATCAAAATGATGACAAAATTGATGGACTTTTTTTTTGGTTTAGTTCATCTTGTTGATTTAATATGCAAACTTTTAGCCCAAGGGATTTTTTTTCTGTTTTTCTTGGAGTATCCATCCTTGTTTGGCTTTGTGTAAAAGGGAAGGGCCGCCGCTGGTAGCTGGGCACGGCCGCTGCCCTTATCAGCAGGTCAGCCTGGCGGGACACACGGGACGGGAGGGGAGGAGGTGAGGTGAGGGGCGACAGTGCCTAAGAGTGAATGGTGGGACTGCGTCGTACCCACCCGTGCGGTTTTGTTCTCCCGGGGGACCCCTGCTGTGCTGCGCAGGCATGCAAAAGGCAGATAACCAAACTGGATGATGAATAAGTTCAAACACAAACAACACACAGCAACAACCTTCACTGACTCGGGAGAAAAAGTGCCTTGTACATTGTTTCTTTGCACTTTTATGTTGACACCTTTTCACAAATATGTCTGTCAACACCTTGGTGTTTGACAGCCGATAACACGTTTCTTTCAAAACAATCGGACCCAGTATATATGTGTGCAAAAATAAGGTACAGGGACTGCACGCTTTGCGGCCGACATACTTTACTGGCACAAGCTGCTTCTCTTCGTCTCGCACTGGTTATTTTCCAGCCTTTTTGGTGGAGAGCCTGCACTTCCTCAGGCCTCTGCTCACGACGGAGGACGGGCCCGCAGGGAGCCGGCGATGTAATGCTAAACGGAGCCGTCTACCGCTGCGTCTGCAACGTGGTGCCAGCGGGCCTGCCGCACTCGCCAACAAGATAGCCTTTCCAGTCGCCGCTTAAACGCAACTCAATTAAGACCACTTTCAAATGCATTTGATCGCTTTGTGGAGGTGGATGGTTTGTGCGGATGGTTCTGAATATCTGGAGCATACCCGCTGTTATTTGCTTGTATGAGTTACACTCTGCAACATATGGAAAGAAAGTGACAAAAGAAGGAGGGCGGGGCTAAAGTGAACGCAAACGGTGGCTAATTTACTAGCTTATAAATCTAGCGATAGTAGCCACTATAATAATTTCAATATTTTGTTCACAAAAAAACAAACAAATGAAATTATGTTTTCTTGTACTAAAATAAAGACTAGAAGTCCTCCACCACAACTCGACATCGAGATGAAGTTGACCAAATGCGCGAAAAACTACCTAAGCTACCAAATTTAAAAATGGCTGACACTACTATTCACTTATATGCCAAAGAGGCCTAATCTAGTGGTGGGCTCGATGCCACAGTGGAGGCAAGCCTCCGGCTGGGAAACAATCCAGTCAAGTGTGCACTTGTGACACCCAGACCCCGTCATGAATCATCCAGTGTGAACTCAATGTGCAATCAGTAAAGCATTGCCTCAATGGCTCGGCTATTTCTAGGGGCAAAACAGTGTCATATACTGCATGTCGCACTTTCAATTTGTGGAAGACAAACAATAGACTACAAGTTAAGCCAATTGAAAACGATTATGTAATCTTGACGAATCACACGGCTCTCTGGGCTGCGTATTGTCATGCGCTCATGCCAAATAGCGCTCGTAGATATGTACCCACATGCCGTAAAACACGCCCGTTCTTTTGCCTCCTCCACCTCTCTTTTATCAGTCAGCAAACAAGTGAAAACGAGCGCCTGCCCCGTGCGCGCGGCGCGGAATTCCAGCCATTCCCCCGCGTCCGATTTTCCTGCCTGCTAATGTAATCGGAGGGAAACAGAGTCGGCTTCCCAACGCCGAGGCCTCCAGATAAGAGCCATTTATCACGTATCGTTCCTCGGCGGCCCGCTTCGCTCCAGGCCCGGCCAGACGGAGGCCCGGACCCTGTCAAATCACGGAACCAGTCTCCGGAGGGGCACGCGGGGCGTTTTTAGGTGTCTGGATTTTTGGCCGGGCTCAAATGGAACTTTGACGATAACGAGACACATTGATGTCACGAGCCGGGGCTTCTGCTCTGAGAAGGTCAAAGTAACATTGGGCTGGCACGTTGCACGTTTGTATGTCATTTTGATTTTATTGGTTTGGACGCGCTGCGCTGGAAAAGGAATCCAAAGGGGACGAGGAAGTTGGCACGTTGTTCATGTGAACACGGGAAGCTGATTGAAAGAAACATGTTTCATAAAATGTTAAGGCAGCTTTTTCACAGTGACGCACAAGCGTGTCATTTTTCTGTCACTCGGCGGAAAAGAAATGTAAAAAGAGACTTCAAAGATATTAAGGCGACATACTGTCTTAGGCGTGGCTTTTTTTTGACCATTTAAAACAGCTCCCAGGTGTCGTTTTTTTTTTTTGCTGAACATACTCATATGTTTATTGAAAGCTTTACTAGTTGAATGAATAATAAGTTATGAAATCAATGCTGTTCAATCATGCTAATCGTGATTTCAATATCAATCCAACAATTTGTGCTGAAGATATTTTCCATACTCTCCCAGGCCTATTCAAACCCCGGGGAAATCAAACTGTGAGGCAGACTTGCAAACCACGAAGCCCACCATGCTTCAGTGTCTTTTACATTTTGATACCAAACGACGGGACTTTCCTTTGAAACTTTCAGATTTGTCTGAGGAAAAAATGACTTGCTGTGGTCTCCTGCGGAGGACGCGTGGCAGAGCTCCCCATTCACACGCAAGCTAGCCTTCACAGCAAACAAGCCAGCGTCCAAAACAGGACGTGTGGGGGTCCGAGTGGTCCGTGTCTGCTTTCTACCAAGCCTGATTGGATCAAACAAGGTCCAATGTTGTTCAAATGTTGCGGCCTCTCACCCCCGCGCTTCCAGGAGATCCCTTCGTCTGCACGCCGTCCGTCGCGGCGGACAACGTCGGCGAGCGACAGTCTTGGCGGAAAGGCCGTCTTGGATTTCATCAGGGGGGTGGGTGGCTACGGGTTGTTTTCCTCACTGCGTGCCTTTGCTTCAAACACTGGCAAGGTCTCAGGAAAACTTTACCTGTGGTTTTATTTTGCGGTGGCCAGGGCACCATGTGCCAGCTTTCAGCTCACTGCGGTCTGACAAAGAGCCTTACCTACTTTGGCTTTCCATACTTGAACCTGCAGGAGATCTAAACTGTCTGTGACTGAGGCTTGAAATAGAATCGACAATCCCGCAGTCGTCTGAAATGACTTCCACGTCTAGCCCCGGCTGCGGGAATAAGACCCCCGAAGATGTTGAAACATGTCAACCGGGGACAATGAGACACCTTTTCTCTAGCCAAAACATTAGCTTCATTTTATGCGAGCCAATACAAGAGTCAAATCAAACATTGGGGCCGCTTCTTAATGAAATGATCCAGCCAAAATAAGAATAAAAAAAAAAATGCAATAAATAAATAAACAAATAAATAAATAATATACGGCCGAGCGCCCTACTTTCCTGTCCGTTACCTTGCCACCATCTTCAAACTGCATCAGGGGGGGCGGGGCCACGTCCGCTGACCTTAATTGTGCTTTTGGTGCTCAAAGTCAAGGGTGCGGTGACTGTTGATCACCTGACCCGCAAACTCTGGCAGCCTAGCAGCAGGATGTTCCTCAGCAGGAGACTTTTTCTATTTCTGTTCCCTCCTAAAATGACTCCGTTTCAATCTGCACGCACTGCGTTGTTATTAGTGACTGTCTTTTTAATATCCTGTGCTACGTTAGAGCAAAGGAAGGGTGTCAGTGTGACATGGCGCAGTAGCTTGACAACGATTGGCCTCGTGTGTCCGGCGTGGACCTTTCGGAGAGGCCTGCATTTCTTCTCAGAGCGAGCACAGGAGAGAAAGAGAAAGAGAGAGAGAAAGTGAGGGAGGCCGGGGAGGTGAGTGAGCACAGCTGACAGGAGCTTCCTTTGGGTCCTGTGCCTGTTTTCCAAAGGAAGTGCAAGAGGCCTAATCTGTGGCCTCCAGAGTAGTTAGTGAGGGGCGGGGCAGAGGTGTGTGTGTGTATGTGTGTGGGGGGGGGTACGTAGTGGCCCCCCAACTTATTGTCCACTTTATCATCTGCTACTTGGGATGGGACGATAAGTCCATATGGAGGACTTATCGTGGAAAAAAATCCAGAGGAGATGATGAGAGTAGCTTACTGGGACTTCCCAGTAAGTGCGCACGTGCCACAAAAACAGATTTATGGCAAGATCGCATTCGTAACACGGGAGGGGAGGGGGTGAGGTGGCCGGCTGTCACATGAGAGCGATCCGGGTCGCAAAGAACGTGAGAAGAGGACTACAAAATGTCTTTTTTGAACTTTCAAGAATTCCAGTGTGCACTCACTCGTCACAAAGAAAACCTGTGCCCCCAATGTTAACATTGTCCCATGACATATTGTAGACATATATCCATTCACATGTAATAAAATGCTAAATAAGCACAACTACTTAAATATTCCATTTAGTTGTTTTGCCAGTGACAGAATATTTCACTTGTCTACTACTCAAGCTCCAAATCATTGCATCAGATTTCTTACATCCTGCCAGTGCACACACTTCTCGTGCTATTTTGGGGATTTGCTTGAGCCCCTCCCCTCTTTGTTCCCACTGATTAGGGGGTCTTCTGGGATGTCCGACAGCCAGGACCCTTCCTCTGAGGGTTGTCAAGACACTCAGGTGTTTGCATGGATACGCACGCTTCCTGCACCTGCAAGTGTACTTGTGCGCCACTGGAGCTATTATTGCCGTCATCAGCATCATCGACGTGGATTTTATGACTCCCGCTAACCTAACTTCCATCTGTTGCTGTCACCACGACGATATTCCGCGCAGAATAGAACTGCAAATGTTCCTCGTCTGACTCTTAGAAAAAAAAAAGGGAATCATGCTGTTGACTGCACATTGGACCACGCAACACAATTACAAATAAATTGACTCCATTTAAGTTACCACTTTAACAGTTACTTTCCAAACGTCTGAATAAGAACACAACGCCACCTATGGTATCGGAGTTACCTTGCATCCTTATTCCCCCGGCTTCCGCTTGTATCTCTTGGACAGGTGAGCGAAACCCTCTGATCCCCTTTTGACACCCAGTAATCGAGTTAAGGTCTCTGGATTAGAGGTTTCTTTTTGAACTGGGTTGAGGTCAGCTTTCTATTCTGCTGGCTGCATAGTTGAGAGAATGAGAAGAGGCTGACATTGCTTTCAGGAATGTCTGCGGCTATCCACGGAGAGACAAAGGGGCAAACATTTATAGGACTAGTCTAGGACCTTTTAGAGTCATCCAAAAGTATTGTGTATATATTTCATGTATTTGTCTTATGGCTCTTTTCTTTATGTTTGGGTGTCTGGGCACAAATCAATTCTCCATATCCTGCCGTGTTAATTCTTAAACTGGGCCTTTGCATGTTGTGTGAAGGCAGGAAGGCGAGAGATATTCACTGGCAGCTCATTAAAAGCCATTAAGGAGCAACGCGTAGACAGGATACGTGTAGTGAATAGAGGAAAGCGGGGTAGGGCCGAGGGCACTGTTACTCTCTCAACTCCTCCTCGCCCCCTCCAACGCTCACACGCTGTTATCTTCTCGGCGCAGGACTTCCTATGGCCCCCACACGCTTTCTAACGAGCTCCGGCTCTTAGTTACGCCAGCTAATGTCTCACACCCTTTCTGACCCGACGGCCAGGAGTCCAGGCGTACCGATAACACCTTTTTTCATTGCCGCTGCCATTGCTATATTTTCGTCCAACACCTTATCGTTCATTTGTTCCTTTTGTTTGAATGTATCTTTGCCCCGATTCACCTCCTTTCTTTTCATATCTTTTTAGTACAGCGTACAGCGAAGGGGCCGGATGAGCCTCGATGTGCAGGATGGCCTACTGTCTGGGGCAGCGGGGTGGTTCAAAAAGAGCTCTGTCACGGTTGCCAGGGTGGGGTCAAACAGAAGCTTCATTAGAACGCGACCTGAGACCTGCCAGTGGAGCAAAATTTCTTATCGGTAGCTGAGCATCATAAATCAAGAGGAACAAACAGCACTGAATTTACCTGAGGCTTCGTTTTAAGAAAGGGGAAGGTCGGTTGAGGAATAGCTTCAGGACAACAAGCTTGGGGCGTGGCCAATGGGGCCGGGAAAGATTTCAGGTATCCCCAGACCGGATAAACCAAAACTGAGCTCCTCTCAGACACATGTTTTGGTTTGTAAAGCCATCGGCGGCCATCTTGCGTTGCCACCCGCTAACGTACTTAAATACCAGTCCCGTGTTTTTTTTTTTTTTTTTTATCTCTGTATTTTTTTCCAAGTAGTTTTACTGTGGGACCAATCATTTTGTCCACTTACAAAAGTGAAACACCCATTGTCTTCACTTTCCACGTCAGTCCCGTCAAGCGCATTCCCAAGCCGACTCAGTGACGGCCGCTCCAAGCTAAGCCCACTTTCAAGGAATTCTCAGTCACTTGACACCCTTGACCCTGTTAGTGTTTGGACTCTCTCCTGTTACATATCACTCCGGCGAGAATTTAAACCACAAACTGGCACATTTCAGGCAAAAAACAAAAGTGTCAACGGAGAATAGTGGAACAGTTTAGTCGCCCCTTGTCAAATATTAATATAAACAACGCGGTGTCATTACTGCCGTCAGTCGGGCGAGAATCGTTTTTCTCTTCCGCGTTTGAGGTGTTGCCACAGTGACTAATCCTGTTTTCTCAACTGGTCCACCCGCACTGACGGAGGCTCGGTGTTGGAGTTTGCAGGCTTTAGGAAAATCAAATGGAAGTCAATCACTGTTTTGACAACCAAGCAGCGGCGTTCAGCACTGCGAGGCAGCAACTGTGCACATGTCCGAGGTGTTGCCTTCCAGGTCTGCATTTTCCAAATACTAACGGGGGTGTGAAGGTTGACAAGTTCAAATACTCCCCCTCCCACATTTTTTATTTGTTTTGCTCCTTTCAGGATGAATTAAATGCTCACTTGGAGACATATTTAAGTCTCCAATAAGCTAGTTGCTTTTGTTTTGGGTAAATAGTCTGAAAAGTCGTCAGTGAAATCAGTCGTGATAATGTCGTCAAATTGGCAACACTGAGAAATGCACGTTTTGGATGCAAGGCCGTAGCGCCGCTCCAATCAAAATACCAAAAAAAAGTCATAAAAAGTTTCTGGGTGGGACAGAACCACCCCACCAAACTGATTGATTTCAACCCAAAATGTGACAAGTGTGCCATAATTATTTTCCCTTTGTGCATTTTGACTCAAGGATGTCAGAGAATGCATTAATCGTCATGATTTGATTCATGTGGCTGCTGGATAACAATATGGCATTTTTTAAACGAATGAATATCAATTTGAGTCATTTTTAATGATTAAAAAAATATGTAAGGCACATCACAGTCCATCTTAGCTTTGAGACACAATACAGACACGATCTTGTCGGCCAGACTAAGCACATTTGTCTCAATCTGTGATGAGTTTGTGTCCCGTTATTTTCTCATTTCCTGTACTTAGAATAAGAAAGCCGTGTTTGCTTTGACGCCAAGCGCTAACTCATTCCGAAGCTATTTATCAAATAACTAAACTAATGCAATACGGGGGCCTGTTTTCAATGCTTTGCGGTCGGGGAAGTGTTGTCACATGTGCCGACGGCATTCCATCCTCCTACTGTATCAACCCTTACTGGCACACACACACGCACACGCACACACACACACACACACACACACACACACACACACACACACACACACACACACACACACACACACACACACACACACACACGCACACGCACACACACACACACACTGCCAGTTGCTGATGAGCAATACAGCTGCATGGATTTCATATTTGCGCCTGCTCAGCTACAAATCAATAGCCTCGCGCGGTGTTAGCATACCCCGGGGGAAAATACCTCAGAGTGTCACCGGCTTGCAGATGGATGCAGAGGATGGAGATCTACTTGAGGCCGACTGTTTGCCTTCAAAAGAGCCGTGAGGAAAGCCTGCAGGAAGAAAGCAGAGATTATAAGAAGCTCTGCGACATAATCGACAGAATCATCGATGCGTTTAAGGAGATGGCTGGATGGTTGAAGGTTGTTCATGTGAAAGCAAACACAGTAGCTTGTTGCCAGGGTTGGGAAAGTTGTTTGCTAATTGATTGGCGCGTACTTTGAAACAAAACAGCTGATTGGTTTATACTTGGCAGTTTTATTTACGTTGCATTTTTAATGGCTTCCTGTGGAGCTTTCCAATCAAAGCATAGCTGTGGGCTGCAGATTTGATACAAAACAAGATCAAAAAAATAATAATGGTCCTCTTTTTGGAGTTGTAAGTCAATCAACACGATTCTGTCAGTCAAGTATTTGATGCAAGATACAAAAATCCGCAATTAAATCAACCAAAAAATGCAATTTCTGTAGAAAGTGTGAGTGAATGCTGAAGATTTTGGGTGGGAACAACTTGCAATTTTTTATTTTTATTTTTTTACAGTGTTGTTTGAAGTGGGAGAGAAATGATGAATGTGATTTGTTCAATTGTAATTTGGGAATTACCTCGTGGAAAGTGTTACCAAAAGTTGTAACAGTTTAAATATGCCTCATGAAAATGTGGAATTCAAATATCTGAGTTTACTATTTCGAAGTCAGAATGATTTAAATCAGTTGTGTTTAAATCGAGGGCAATTTGTTAAATTTCTCCATGAATACAAAGTTTTTTTTTTTCCTTCCTTGTGGAATGAGGAAAAACAGTCAAGCCTTGCTCAACATTTTGACATCGTAATGATTGGAGCCAGTCAAGGAACGTGAAACTTCGAATATCCCAAAAAGTGAATGGAAGAAGCATAATACATTTTTTAAACGTGTGCGGATTTACATATGCTATGCGAAAAGTCTTGAGCAACTTGTCAAGTCAAGAGCCTCCTGAGTATTACGCAGCACATTCTACTGGAACATTCCAGCAGCAACAGACAGGTGGCAGCAGAGAGCCACGCGCCCAGACCGGCCTCAAAATAACAACATACAGACACGCACACACACTCAAGTGGGATCTTACTGTACACAATTAAAAATGATTTGTTCAGTGGCATTCATTTCTTAGAGGCCGTCTCAAGGAGCAGAGCAAGATTGCTGATGAGCCCTCAAGTAATATGGTATGTTATTTATTTATTATATATTTTTTTAATTATTATTCAATAAATCAACATTTTGAAGATCAAATCTATGCGACAAGGCATCATCGATGTCAGCATTTTTTTTTCCCGTGTCAGCGTTTTAACATCATTGCAGTGATTTAAGGAAAGGTGAGCACGCGCACACGCACGCACGCACACATAGAGAGAGACACACACGCACACACACACGCACACACACACATGGTAAACAAATAAATGCACAAAGACCCCCCCCCACCACTTTTTCCTCCCCCTTTTTAATTAGCTGCAGGACACAGATTGACAGCTGGTGGAGGTCGAGATAACGGCGACCAGTGACTCGAAATATTTGCTGTGCTGCGTCCAGTGGCCACGCAGCGCTTGTGTTGGATCTCTAGAGGCCCATTATGGAAAAATGAAAAATGAAAAAGCGTGTTTTAGTGTTCAAGTCACGTCAGCGAGTATTTAATGCAAATTTCGAGTGACATATATTCAGTCATATTTCATTTGACGGAACGACTCAGAAAAAATAAAAAGCTGCAAGATGATATCAAGATTGTTGCAGATAAATGTTGGATGTTGTCAGACAAATGCTGTGCAGGTCTTGACATGTTGTTAAGGGCTTTTGGGACATGGATGCTTTGGCCTGGCATCAAAGTGCAGCCGTGGGCATACGAGCAATAGAAATTCCGTCACATGCGCCTGCTGGGTGTCACGTTTCATTTTTGTGGAAATGCACGCAGCACATTCGATCGCTGTCCTTCATAAGGGACATTGCTCTCCACATCACAAAGTCCGAAACACTTATTGCATTGTTATTTTTACGAAAAGCAATTTTGGCGGGTTTACATCACCGTTTGAAAACAAATAGGAGTCGTGTGTTATTTTTGCACGCCTTTTTCATTCATTGTATTATTTGTCATTATAACATTTGCATTTCTATTGACAATACGTTGCGTATACATTTAATTTCTTTCACATTTTATTTTAAATATAAAATGCACTATAATTAAAGTGTGGCTCACGGTATTTGTTTTTTTATTATTTAAGATGCCAATTGTCAGGCTGCGCTGCACATGATCCCCCCCTCCCCGTGCCCTCACCTAATTTCTGATGGGTGTTTTGTTTGTTCAGTGCTAACAATAAATAAATAAGTTATGATAATAAAAAACTAGAACATATGAGAAAATAATAACTTAATTTTGTATATTCTTTTCGTTCTGCGTCTTTTCAATTGTGTATATACATTTCCCGTTTATTATTATTATTATTATTGTTGTTTTTGTCATTATTATTATTATTATTATTATTATTATTACAAGAGGAAAGGACAGGAGGACAGAAGCCAGTGCAGAAACTTCACACACAATTCAATTATTATTCAAATTGCATTAAATTGTCAGTACAAAAAGGCCATTACTACAATTTACACGTTCTAATGTTTTTCTCGAAAAATCTAAGCAAGTAATTCATAACTAAAGTGTTTTATCAAACATTTAAAAAGGTGTGGTAATATTACAAAATATCATCGGTGCCTATTATTTATTTCACGGCAGGAACAAATAAGACACATACTGCTGAACCAGAAAAAAGCACGACTTAAAAAAAGAAAGGTACATAGAAATTGTTCTCAACAACTGAAAACATCTTTCTTTCAAATGATCGTACAGCAACAAACACACAAGCTGTGTTTATAATAGAACAATTTCAATTGCTACGAATACAAAAAAATAAAAATAAATAACAAACATTCGAAAAGCATTTTTTGCTTACTGCGTGTGTTTCCGCCATGCACGTCAGACCAAATTAGTAGAAAGTGAAAGTGTGCCTGGGAGTGTCAGTCAGTCAAATTTATGAGTGTGTAATGAAGCAATTCGGATGCAGACAGACTAAACAGCGTCTGTGTCTTGCACACACACAAACATTGCTGCACTTTTTTTTCCCCCTTCAAATTACTAATTTTAACCCACGTTTAGCTAAAATAAACACAAAAATACATTTTATTGCCAATGAAAAGAAATGCCGTAGAAAAAATAGAAATGCATTGAAAGGACATGCAAAATGTGTGAGAGGACTTTCCATAAACTGCTTGGACATTGTTTGATTAATTAATTCATCAATCAGTTAGCAATTGGTTACGAATTTCCCTTGAATATTCATTCTTCATCCTATCAGGACATTTTGGACAATTTCGGATGGTGTGAAAACAGTTTGGAGAAGGGAATATGGAGTGGGAGAACTTGCCCACAACGCCTGACCTCAAGACAATCAAGCACATCGGTGACCACCTCAACACCCCCCAAGAGGGATGAAGAAGAATGGAAGTAGTTCAAATCAGGAACCATTTGCATTTTTACAGCAACAAACAACCCAAAATGTCTTGAAATGCACCATCACAATGAAATGCATAAAAAATACCGAATGAACTCAAGTGCTTATGTTTAAAATGCACTATTTTTTAATTGATACAATAAAAGAATAATTAATCAGATAAAAGAAACCATATGTAAAATTGTTTACTTTACTGATCGTACATTTTTTAACAAACTTTTTAAAATTGTTTTGCTTTATTTTAGAGAACTCAAAACCGTTCTAATGGAAAATACTTATTGGCAGTTTAATCATTTTTTGGTGTGAAAATAAAACTAATTTTAATGGCCGTCTATTTCCTTATCAATCATACACGGTATTTGTTTCTTTTATACAATGAACCAATTAAATATTAATTGAGTAGAATAAATAAAACAATGTGAAAAAAAATCAAATTGCTTTTTTTTTAGGTGAGGAGAACTCATTGAATTCATAAATAAATTGCAGGACCGATGAAAACTATGGAGCGGGCCGCATTTGGTCACCCCTGGAGTAGAATCAGAGGGGTGGAGGGAGCGCCCTATCATTCCCAAGAGAAGTGAGGCTATGTGTGTGTCGGGGGGGGGGGGGTCTTCCTCCAGCGTACACTGGGCTGATATGGAAGACTGGACTTGCATGAGCTTCTTGACTCCCCCCTGGCAGAGTGTGTTTTGACGAGCATGCCAGTCCGCCGACCAGACGCTCGTCGAGTGGATTCGGAGCACTCCGGTCGGAAGAGGACGCCTTTGAAAAGGGGGACAGATGTTCCCGTTGTATATTTTTGCTCTTGCTCGACGTAAAAACGGTAAGCCATGTGCATCTGACCTCTCACCTTGGACATGGAGGAGTGTGTTATGCGACCAACACGCCTCTTTTGTCCACGTAAGAACTACGCTCCAAAGTCTGGATGGGCTCGGCTGTCTTATGTAACAGCAGTGTGTGTGTGTGTGTGTGTGTGTCACCCTGGCACATAAGGCGTGATGGGCTCCAGCCAGCTTCAGCCACATTATCCAAAAATATACTGCTTCTATTCTACATTTACAGTTTTAATCGGGATGGTACATTTTGGCGCATACTATCACATATGTCCAAATTATTATAATAGTATTAAATTATATGATTAAAATTGTATTCTAAATAATTGTAAAATGTAAAATGTCCACATATGCTATTGTAATAGTGAAAAAAGTGGAGGGTAATTAAATACTTGAAGTTTTGTAAAAATGTGGTCATTATTTTTGTATGTTATATTTCTGAATAAACACAATGAGCATCAGTACTAAAATGTCAATTTGTCTATTTTTTTTTTAGTTCAATGTGAAAATTCATTTTACTATTACCTCTAAAGTGGAGAGAAATAAAAGCACTTTTTTTTTTTTTAAAAGCACTACAACGGCCCAGAAAGATGGGCCCAGCGAGCATACGCCCTCAACACCCGATGGCCATTCCAGGCCGGCTCAACAAAACATTCTGCATCTCATCTCATGCTCGCCACTGAGTCGCTGTGACACATAATCAAACGCTACCCATCGCACACGAAAGAATTTGTTCCATGTTTTCAACCAAACCGGCTGCCTGCCTGTTTTTCCAAATTTCCATCATCTGTTTTCTCCCTGCTTGCCCGTCTTCATTTTCACTCCCTCCGGGGCCGCGTTCTTCTCCTATCAGTTACAACTGACCACCGGTCAGGTGGGTGGACGTTTCCAAAATCCTCACGACCTGCAAACTCCCACACGGGGCACCGCTCGGAGCCCTCGTCTCGAACGCGGGCAAGGCAGAGAGGCCAGAGACACCTGGCCAAACCGCAGAAAACACTTCCAGCTGCAGACTGCCTGATGCTCGCCGCAGAGAGAATTCAGGCCAAAGGTGGAGGAGCTCGCCCAAGTCAGAAGACGTTTGACTCGCTCCCATGATGTTTATTTTAATCGCGGCGCATATCTTCATGCGAGGAGGTGCGTCGTGGGTAGGCAGGCAGGCTTGTAGTGGGCTATAATGAGTAAGTCTCTGCAAAACGCAAAATGGGACCATTCCGTTTGCTATGCAATTGAGGACAACTACTTTAGACATGGAACGGCCAATGTGGAGTCAACGTTTTTGATTGGCAAATATGTCCATAATTTAGACAGCTACATTTAAAAAAAAAATCCCAATAATTAGATCATCCAATCTTTTCTGTTAACTGAGCCACAATGGACTCGTGCTCAGCCACAATAGAAATCAAAGCAAGACAAATGGCGGCGCTCCTGGAGGTGAAAGTGGGAGGGCGGCGAGAACAACAGGTCCCTTTTCTGGCCGAGCGGCGGACATGAAAGAGCACATTATGTCTGAGATTAGAGGCAATTACACGGCGAGTATGCTTTAAGACCTTTGTTTGCCAACACGACAGGAGGGAGCGGGGCTGTAATTTGATGAGGGGCCGGCGTGAGTGAGAAAGTCAGCATGGCGGAGGGAACCAGTCAAAGAGAGGCCTTTGTCCTCACCGCTGGCAGATTTGTTAGCTACTGCCAGATGAAGTAGCCTCAATCATTTCATTCTATTGTCATCTCGATTGCGTATTTGCAGAAAGTGAAAAGGAAGCCACTTGAGAGGAAGTACTTTAATCTCTCCAGACGCTCCAAAGATGGTAATGCATTGTCTGGCCGTTTACCGTATTCGATTCAAATTGTACCGCAGGTTCATTGGGATGTCAGATGATTCATCTCGAAAACAAAAGATCGCCGAGACGTGACATCTCCGCAGGGCCGCATTGTTTCAACATGGAGGCTCCTCTGGACAGGAAGCCGGCGGCTTGTTCCAGACTGAGCGCGTCTTTATTTGAGGGAAGTCATTCCGTTGATATATAAAACACCAAAGCGAGGTTTCCTTCCCTCCCTCGCCCACCTCCTCACTTTCCTGGTGCTATCCCCCTTCAAAAGGACGCGGGCCTTTATACCGGGGCTCACATGCACACACGGGACCAGAAGGAAAACAAACACAGACCATTTAAAACATCAAGCAATCCGCCTTTTGCTGGAAGGGAAGGCTACTGCGAAGCTCAGCCTGCTGACTTACACGGAGCGGAAGAAGATTGAAACTTTTTCACGGCTTGCGTTCCGGCCGACCAGTAAAGTGCACGTAACATATTCACAGATTTTTAAATCGTGGGTTACCACACGCATAACCCGTGCTCATATTGGTCCCTAAGGTGTACAATCAAAAAGCCGAGAGAGCATAGCGACACACTCCAATTACCAATCTCCTCTCAAAAAACAGATATACCGCAGTACTAAGACCGACCTGTGGGGGCAGCATGGTGTCAAAAGATGCAAAGAAGAAGAAAGAACAACGAAAAAGCATATCTGATTGTAGATGTTGCACACCAACGCACTCCACCGACAACTACAAATCTCCCAAAAACCAGATAGATCTCAGTACCAAGACATACCTGTAGGGGGCAGCATGGTGTCAAAAGACACAAAGAAGAAGAACGAAAAAAAAGCGTATTTGGTTGTAGATTCCAGATTCCCCCGACCACATCGCGAATCACAAAAACGCAATCGTCACTGATGCTAACGTGGATGCACATGCAATTATCTGAAAGTTGTAGCGGTTATGCGAGCACACGCTTTGGGGAGTTTTCCTCTGCAATCTCTGAATAAATGGCGGTAGTGTGAAAGGGGCCCTGTAGAATTCCACGGAAAAACAGAGGTCAACTTCTCGCCATTTGCCTCCTCGTTGTGCTGAGCAACATTTTCCCATAAAGATGTGTGAACGGAGGAAGAGGACCACCTATTAAAGTGAAATCTTAGCAGTGATGGATGGGAGCTTGTTGAGGGGGAGTAGCGTGGCGTGTACCCCAGGGGAGCGGGGGAGGGGGGTAGTTGATGACCACGAAGGGGGGGGGGGGTGCAGAAGAGAGTTAAATCCCCACTTACACCTCCGGAGACCTCCCATGCTTTCCAACTCAAACTTTAGATTAACATCATCCTTTAGAGTCCTTAAAACTTTGGTCTGCTTTGCATCAAATGTTTGACTTTCATCTTGACTGTAAAGGACAAAAAAAAAACATTTTGTGACTGTTTCAGCCACTGCAGTAGCAATTTGATTGAGTTGAGTAAAGCAAACATTCTTGAATGTTAAATTGCCTTGAAATGGGGATTGTACAAAATGCAATATATAATTGATAACTAATCGATTTAAAGAATATAACTAAGTCATCAATTAGAGACTTTGTTTAACTTAAAATTTCAGCCTTGACATTAAATACTAGTCTTTTATTTTGAAAGACAAAGATGAATATTTTTTCCTTTTTTCCGAAAATACGTACAGAACCGGGAACTCAATCCTAATCAATTCATGTCTGCTAATAATGTGATGGAAATTAAAACTCAAAACTTTTTCCTCCATCAATTACTAATTGCGGCCCTCAAATAAAGCCTCATTGTGGAAGGTGGATGTAACTTCTGACCCTGTCGTCATGACGACCATAAACGCATAAAAAGGCAAATGGAGGGCCACTTGTCTAACGGCAATGCGTGCCTGCCTGGGTGTGTGTGTGCGTAGGAATTAGTGCTGTACTGCTTTAACTGTCAGGAAATGAGGCATAATCTGCTAGCGTTTGACTGCTGCAGCATTCCTGTGAAATGACACAAGTTGAGCTAGATTAGGCTTGGGGTAATTAGCTCATTAGTCAACATAAACACATGGCAGGGCTCCCCCTTTTTCTATCCCCCCCCTCCCACAGCTGGTGGTATACACACACATGCATGCATGCAAAACCAATTCATCATTCATCCTTTCTTGTGCTCCCCCCCCTCTTTTCCCTCCCTTCCAGCAGGTTTGCTGTACTTCTCTGGGCCTGGTGTTCTCCTCTCGGCTGCAGACAAGCCACTCTTTCATACATGGCAGGCCCACTTTTCACCAGCATCGTATGGCTTATCAGGGCACTTTATCAGCCTGAGGGGAGCGCATGAGGGTCCAAGCTCTTCACTCCTCTCGGTGAGCTCGCAAGTAAAGCCAGCACGGATTTCTTGCATTTTAAAACAGGTCGTGCTTTGAGATTTTTTTTTTTGTCGTTGCACACAGCCACTCTTGTTTCTGTTGGGGACAGATCCCGAACAGGGGAAAACTCGGCAGCTCCTTCACACCTCCTGAATACGGCTGGGGGGGGGGCTTTTTTTTTTTCCAAAAGCCTCCCGGAGGTCAGCATAATACGTTCGTTCAGCAAACACATAACACGACATACGACCGATTTTGCAGACTGGGTCGGTGAGGTGTTGAAGTTCTGAGCTCCAATTCGACCAATTTCTGGAATCTTTGAGTCGGACTACATTTCAACACGTGGTGCAAAAAAAAATGTTTTAACACCTCCGATTTGACTCACAGGCGGCTTTTCATTGAAGGGAACCCAAGTGGGCTCATTGGAAACACAAGAAGCGTTTGAGGGCGTCGCCATTGATATGAATCGCCCATTGAGCGTTTGTGTGACTGCTCACTGTACGGGCCTTGTTGTGGACCTTTGCTGCTCAGGAAAAGTGGGGCAAGCTGAAAGAAGGGATCCATCCATTGGAGCCAGTTAAGAGGCTCAAGTGGAAATTGGAAGATAAGTCCTCCTAATCAAGACCACTGATGCAGTCTTCTTGTCGTACAGAGAGGGAAAATCCAAAGTCATATTAGAGCCTAGCCTCCACTTGCCCGTTGATAGATTGAAAGAACCTCCTTTGACCTCCAGGATGTTGTTTTTCTCTTTGGTCTCATTTTCAATCCATTCCAGTTGTATCGCCAAGCTAGTTCATCTCTTTGACCTCGAGGCTGTGGGCAACGTTAGCGTCGACAGTGATGGGTGAGACCCGGCGACACACCTTGGTCTCTGCAAAGGCCCAGCCCGGCCCGGCCTTATCTGGCGTGATGTATTCCTCCGACACTCACGTTATCTTAATGACTGTTTGGATCTATTCATCTCCTTCCTCTCCCTTTCCACACTTTGCCCTTGTTCCTACCCACTCCCACCATCCACATTTGGAATACAACTCGACACATTTCAACTAAAACACAGATCTGTCCTGTATATATTTGTTTGTGACGTATAATTTTCAACAGACCAAAACACGTTTGGTATTTTGGTTGCGTATCCATGAAGGGTTCTTGTTGTCTCATTTGACCTGAAGCATCTTGGGAGTCTCACTTCCTGGTTGTAAAGTAGGCATCCTTCCTCGTGTGACTCACATTTCCTCTGCTCCAACACCCATTGTGCACAAGGTCCTTCATCCATGTGGTCCTTGGACTTGGGCTCACAAACAAATGGCAGCTAAGTGCTGTCGTTTACTTTTCGACACGTATGAAACGAGGGCGGCCGTGGCTTTAAAAGACAAACTGGGCAACCTGATGTCCTCGCTGATGTTTTCTCCTCTTGAGAGCAATGTAGATGACTGATAAAATACTCAAGGCTATGTTGACAATAAATATTATTCTATTGATTTGACCCAGGATAAATATCGCAATCTGCTAAAGGTTCATTCGCTGCCCCAATGTTGTCAAGCACAAAAAAATAAAAGCTATTTAGTTCCTATTCTGTACATTCTTATTATATTTGAAACTCCATCTCGGTCTACCTTGGACGCCGTGTAGACGTGATGCAGGACAGAAATAAAGGCAGATGCACTTTCCCGTGAGGAACGTTTGTTTTTCCTAGCGTACAAGTGGCTAACTGGTGTGCGGTCCAAGTATTCTGGTCGTAATAGTAGCTCAGTGTTCCGGGAACTTACGGACAGAAATGAGTGTAAAAAAAAAAAAAAAAAAAAAGAAAGGGGGGGGTATGTGGCGGTGAGGTTTTCTGGGTAATAATTCCATCTCTCTGTCTGTCTGTTTTGTGGTACAGGGGGGTGCGGGAAAGGGGGGGTGGGGGAGCAGGTTCCATTGCCTGCTGTCCATGGAAAGCACACTCTGCACATTCTGTAGACGAGGGTCTTCGGGGAGGAAATAGAGAGGAAATTGTGCAGAAAGTGTAAAAAAAAAAAAAAAAAAAATCCCTGAGTGTCTCTGGCTGACTTCGCATAAAGAAAGACTCCTTGTTTTCACTTGCAATCCTAATAATACACATACAGTAGGTGATCGAAATACAACTTAAACCAAATATAACCAAATATATCAGGGGTGGGGGGGACCCTCCGGATTTTTGGTTTTGAGGCCGACACTGAAAAAAAAATGTAAGGCCATCTTGTTTGTAGATATCATCCTGCATGCAGGCTTGGCCATTTCACAGTACACCTTCAAAGAGTCTTCCAAGTAGATTAGACGGCGGGGTGCCACAACCACAAAAGAGTCGGAATAGAAAAAAGAGGCATGTCACCGCCGGAGGGAAACTTGTCGGGGCTCGCGGGGACGAGTCAAACAAAAATAAGTGTATGTGATGAATAAAAGGAGGATGGAAAGGTTGTAAACTTCACAGTCTGCGCCGAGCACGGAAGACCCCCCCCCCCCGCCCCCCGTGGGTTTTGATTATTTAAACACAAAACGTCCTGTAGAAAGCTGCATCCGAATAACAAACGACCACAAAGAGGAAAGACGGAGTTTAGACTCCGATGAGGTATGATGCTGCACAATGCGGAAACGCTACAACCCCCGAAATGTAGAAAGAAACAAAATATTAGATCAATTGAGATGCCGCCCGCCATTTTGACCAATCAAATCATATCAAAGAAGCACTCACAATTCTAAAGGTTACATTTTGCTTAGATTTGTTCCCTTATATTATAAATGAGTCAGCCATCATTGGCCACCCCGTAGTTACGCCCCTGCTTCAATTCACCCCCGTAGTGATCAGCGATTGAGAGTTCATACAACAATGTTTCCTTCACCAGTTTCGAGTTTTTTTTTTTAGTCATCCTGTGTGTTCAGTCTTTTTTTTTTTGTGGCCGGAGTGGAATGTCTGCAGCAAATGTCCTGTAGCAGGAAGTCTTAGATTTATCTGCATGTTGGGCCGTGAATTTGTTGTGGCTGACAGGCGCGGTAATGGAGCGTATAAGAAGCGTCCAAAATCCAGCACAGGTACGAGAAAACCTGAGCTCTGAACCTCAGCTGATTACAAAAATGTACTTGGCTCAAATAAACAAACAGTGTCTGAAGCGAACTTGCGGTGCACGGAAATTCTTTTCTCTCATATAGTGCGTGATTAGCCCGTTTTGCGTGTCGACAGCAGAGTTATTCATCTCCTGGACGGTAAGCAGGTCCAGTATTCAATAAGAGGAGGAGTTGGGGGTCCACGTTAGAACTTGAGAAGTGTTAATCAGGGAGAGGATGTGGGCCTTCTGGTCCACCTGATTACCACCAAATGGGCAAGCAGCAGCTGCGCCTGGTGTGGGGTATGCATATGTGTGTGTTGGGGGGGGGGGCTGTTGGGAGGTGCAAGGTAAGCAATAATAGAAAAAACGAGGGGGGGGGGCTACTTGTATAAAGACATTCACATTTGACAAATGTGACTCATGTGTCACCTGCTCGCTATCCATCCATTTCCTATCATGGCCATTAAAGTTGAAGGCGAGCTGGGAAACTGTCCCACATGACGTTGGACTAGTCATCATTAACAACAGAATAATATCTAATTTAAAGAAACACTATCACTAACTCGTCCACATATCTGCGTCCAAGCGCAGGTTTTAGCCTAATTTAGCTCTTTGCCAGCGTTCTCATTATCTGCTTGACTGTTTGTTCCATTCGATATATGGCTAAAAGCGCATCAGTGACTAATAGATGACAAAAAATTGGACAGATGCTAATGTCAGATTCACCTTTTGCTTTTACTGCATTATGGCTACTCCAGGAACCACATAAAATTGTATTAAATGATCAAATCTTCTTTCCAAATACTGTAGAGAGTCAAGATTTGAACCCAGAACTTGCTAACCACAAGGCTCATCTCCCTGCCCACTTTTGTTCTTATTGACAAAATAGAGCTGACTGTTTGACCCTCACCTCCCGCACATTATCTGCGCTCGCCCCTTTCTCAGTCTCCCCATCATGTGCTTGTAATAAAAAGTCTGGAAAAGAACGGGGCCGATTGATGCTGACAGTGAAAGCGTGCCAAGTAATCACAGTTGCGTCTCGTTCAAAGAAAAGTCTTGTCTGGAACCCAACTCAAGATGTCAAGCTAAACGGCACAAATCAACGGCATCCCCCGATGACGAACGCATCTGCTCTCGCTCGCTCGCTCTCTCTCTCTCTCTCTCTCTCTCTCTCTCTCTCTCTCTCTCTCTCTCTTTCGCGCTGTCTTCTTCTTGTCAGCTCAAATCTGTTTTTACGCAGTGCTGCTGCTAAGCTATTTAAAGGCCAGTGGGTTTAACAAGACAATAAAAAGGGGAGGAGTGGGAACGCATCAAATCTGTCTTAAACCACTTTGACTCATTTCAACTCTGCTGTAATCGAATCTCTTTTTCACTGACACTATACTTGAGTCACTGCCCATTTTTGTTCCGTAACATTTGAGAGCAATCTAAGCTCCCGAGTATTATATGCCAGAGTCGATACTTTGCTGAAGCGGCCCTCCGCCGATGTGAGTGTGAACGATTGCCCTGTGATTGGCTGGCGACCAGTCAGAGGTGTTACGGCTCCAGAAAATTTCCAACGTTTATATGATGTTCAACTGCCGCTTCTAGCGAGACGGCATGCGTGTGACCTCATCAAGATCAATGTGGCTCGTTCACAGCAAGAGGCGGACATGTAACAATGCAACAACATGATTGTTTGACGCTTCCTCCAACATGAAAGCCAAACCTATTCCCGTCCATAAAAGGCTCATTTCTTGTCTTATTTTAACTCTGTTTATTTCTTTGAGGAATATTTGGAATATTTATAGACTAAATGAAAGGTGTCCGAGGATGGCAGGGGGAAGGACAAAAAAGCGGGGAATTCACGCCACCGACTGCGTTGACAGGATGCTTTCTTAGTTTATAATGTACAAACACACACGCACGTGCGGTATCACATGTTGCGTGCGTACGCAAGTTATAGCACAACATCCGCCAATGCCAAACCTCCTCAAGTTGTGAAGCAGGTAAAGCTCGTAATGCATTAAAAAAAAACAAAAAAAAAACGTGACAGCTGATGAGCGATCAATTAAAAATAAAGTTGATTCAGGAAACTATTTATTTCAATTTTCTGTTAACTTTCTAAGAGATGCTACCGAACTCTCTGCACCTTTTGTTTTTGAATGAAATGAAAAAAATGAATTACTGTGGAGAACTATAGCAAGTTATTTATTTTCAATAATTTTTTTAAGACATCTCTATGACCCTACAAGCTAGCTGAATCTTGTGTTAGAATTTTAAGAATAAGACATCTTACTGTCTAAGAAAAACATACATAAAAAAGAAAAGAGAAAAAAAAGAGTTGAACTTTGTATATTTTCTTTAATTCCCAATATGTTTCTAGGAAATGAATATCGGTAATTGGCCTTCTTGGCTTTTAATAATCCTGAAAAAACGAATATTTCTCACCTCCAATCTATAGAGCAAAACGGTCAGGGTCACTTAATAAGCATCACTAGCAAGCGCCTTATCAGTTCTGCCTTCATTTGGATCCAGGCACTCAAATGTGACCTAGTCCAGTCTGAACGTTTTGCCTTGTGACTTTGCACAGCATCCTGACACAATCGCAAAATTCCCAGCTTGTGACGAAAGGGGCCAGTGGTTCACATGGGCTCACATCAAGCCTTATATAGCAAAAACATGTGCTGCTCTCTTCATTTACGACACAAACACGACAATTGAGCAAACTACAAAAACGACTTGTTCTTGCCTTTATATGCTCACACAAAAGTTTTTTTTTTTCTCAAGTACAGTTACGTGGACGCGTGTGTGGTAGTGAAATTATTGAGTCTGCGAGGAGGTCACGTTCACTCTCCCAGAACAAAAGTCACTCTGGCAATGAAAGCTCAGCGCAGTGCTTTATCACTCACGCGTAAGAAGGAGAGCTCAAGACTGCCTCTTCAAGCACTGAAGCGTTTTGCACTCAAAGTCCATCCGTCCGTCCGTCTATACGTCCGTCCCGGCCAGACCAGTCGCCAGTCAGTCGCAGGGCAAAAATAGTCAGGCAGAAATTATTCTTCCACTCCTTCACTTGCCTTTCTGGTGGTGGCTGCTTAATTGATTTATTTTAAATCATTTAAATCACTGTATTTTTTTTTTAAGATGTAAAGCTGTGAACAGCAGGTAATTTTTTTTTTATATTTAATTAGTTTTTTTTCCCAGTATTTTATTCGTATTTCAAAGATCACACTGCATTATAGTTATGCTAACACTGAAAAATAAAAAAATGAATAATTTTATGTTCTTCCAAAGGTTAGTAATATAACTTTTTTAAATGAAGTGAGCTGAAAAAAAGAATACCAAAATAAATGTATTTTTTTTTCAGCACAAGATCAATATAAAATATACAAATTTTGTTTAAGCTTTACGTATAAAACAATTGTTTGGAATCACAAATATCCATGATTTAGTCTCTCCTGGGATGAAAGGGGGCTTGACCCAAACATGGGGGGGGGGAGAAAATGGTTTATAAATATACTCAAGAATGTCAAATAAAATGCTGCAAGGGCTCTGTAGATTTACAACTTTAAAGCACTTGGACTAACAATTGGACTGAGGTCACTCCTATTATAACCACTTGACCAAGTTGTAACCATAACAATAATAACAATGTAAGAGACATCTGACATGTGTTTCAACGACGCCTGGTTCCAGGGAAATAATTGTATCAACTGCTTGTCTTTGTGAACATTTCAACAAATGCGTCCAGAGCGCAAAATTGGATCAAATAACATTTCTGGGAAGTCCAAATGTGTCATTGGGCCGCTGAAAAACATGTCCCAGATTTGGCTGCTCTACACGGGGAAAATATGACAAGCATGCAGGCAGCCTCCCACACTATTTGTTGTCCTTCATTCCCGGGACGTGCATAAAAAAAGGGACGGGCCGACAACGTGATATCTCTTCAGGTCTTCGGGACCCCCTCACCTCCCACCTCATGCATATTGACCCCCCACCCTCTTAAAAAAGTTTAAAGCCGCTAGCTCAGCTGGGTTCTCTCTTTGTACGGCCTATGTTCAAAGTGCCACACCGCCACCAATCACCCGTGTTACAACATTGGAAGCAGCGAGGGTTCTCGCCCAAACCCTCATGGTGCCACGGGCTTCAAGCGACGCTCTAACTTTGATCTCCTCCTCTGAGAGTCGTGGAAACATCTTTCAGTACTCCCTCCCTCTGCCGGCACCCGCCCTCCTCCAGCACTCCCTCTGCTGAGAGACTTAAAACAGTAGGCTGGAGGCGGTTATTTTGGGAGGGCTGAAGAATAATATGCCGTACTCCGCGGCGGCCCATCAAGCCGCTAACAAATGTGGTTAGAGACCGATAACGGTTGGAGACGTGTGGAGGGAAGAAAGAGTTTATGTTTTTTTTTTTTTGACATCATTGCCTTTTCTCCTAGGTTAGCAACTCGAGGTATAGAGTTGATCAAGAGCGTCCCTTCATACCATTAGAATACAACGGTTAAAAGTTCATGACTAGGTTAGGTTATGCTAGTAGCGAGCAAGAATCCATATTTCACTCCAAAAAAAAACCCCGCAAGGTTTCACTACTCTAACTCTTTGACACGGTTCACCAAATGCATCATTTTTCTTGACGAGCATTGCTAAAAACAGTCCAGAGAGTCATCAATAATGACACTTATGCACTTTCCATGCGACCCAAAACTCTAACCCGACCTTCGGGTCTCAGCTCCCCCTCCCCTGGCAGTCGCAGCAAAAGAACTAAAGTTCACCGAGCAGTGAGATGCAGCTGATTGATTGGGAGCCAGATAGGCGCCTGCGTCGTTCCGCTGAGGGCAGCGGGGAGGATGGCCGGGCCGGGCCAGCGCATCCCATCTCAACCATTTAACTTGGCTCAGAACCTCCCACTTTCCCAGACAGTTTCACTGCACTAAATCACCAAAGTAAAACAATATCAGTGAACCTTATGTGCATTTAGGGACAATAACATAGCGTAGAACAGACAGCGTTATGAAATGAAATGTTATTTAAAGTAACTGGATGGCTCTTTTGCATCTTTTTAAGAAAAGCATCATTTTGGTGCCGGCAGGAATTTCATATCAACATGCGCTATTTATATAATGGTCACAATATTAGGCATACCCAGACAACGTAATCTATATAGTAGTCTAGATAGTAGATATACTAGATACGTGAAATATTTCAACCGATATCGGGAACCGATCATTTCTTGCTTGCTGTGGCCGACACATGATTTTTCAGATACAGGTGCTAAATACAGCGCTGAGCACGACCCTTAACCCCCTCCCCATTTCGAGTTCATGCTAGAAGAAGGCTCCAGCTCCCCCCCATAAACAATCAGTAGTAAAGACAATCTCCTTTGTAAAGTAGCTGCCAAGCAGATGAGGAAACTCGAAACCGTTTATTAGCGGCACTTTGCACCCTTCAGGCCGAGTGGAGCCACTGTAAATAATAGCGATAGCAGGCCCGGTTGATAAGTCCACTCGGAGTGTGATTTAGAGCGGGGTCACGTACTACACAGCGCTGGCTCCCTCCGAGCCTCACCAGAAATGGGCGTCGAGTCCCAGTGACGCCGGTATGACGTACGTGTGGAGTCCTGCGGGCCAACAGTGGGTTCTTTCTTTTTTGGATTTGTTTTCAGAACGGACCAGGGAGGAAGCGAACGTACACTTTTCTGCTGACGTACAATGTGTTGGTGGTTTGGAAGGCGTGCACCCAACAAAGTGTCAATGGAAGGAAATGAAACGTCGTCATTATTAGCAGGGTCGAGAAGGTCGGAGATGTACATGAGAGTGCCGCGTTTTCAGATCTCAATTCGGAGGAAAGATGTTTTGGAAAACCACAATGGTCCTTTGCCCCCGGGGAAAGTGCCAATTTGGACGCAAACCGCACCGCGCCAAGTGTTTTTGTGCCTAAGCCTTGACCGTGTTGTCGACACGTGATAGCATAACATCGTTATGTTTTGGAACAAGTTCGGGAGGCCCCTACATTTCAAAACGTGCGAGGGAACAGCATTTAAGTTGCCTTTTTTTTTTTTTAAAAAGTCGGTTTTACGTATTTTCACTTTTGGTTCTGAATGACTAACTGTTTCTATGCATATGCTGAGAGCGTACACAGAGAGCTCTTTTGGGTCGGTCGGAAATTTCCACATTAACAAATTAATTCACACGTAAAACATAATGAACTGGGCTTCAAATTAGTTGTTTCAAAAAAGTTGCGGGAGGACGAAAAAAGCTTAAGCACGTCATTATCCCGATCGGGAAAATACGGGCCTTGAGGGAGGGTATTTATAATTTTTTTTAAAAAAAATGTCAGGATATCATTACAAAGTCACCTGCGTGTAGCCTCGTTGGTACTTTACAACACTTAGCTCGGAGGGCTGAGGTCACACAGGTGACATCACTGTCTCCAGAAATGCGAGGGGAAAGGTACAATAGTGTGCCACACAGTCGCGAGACTTCATGGCCCCGGCCTGGAGGAAATGACTTCATGCTCTCAGTTTTCGCAACAGGGCTTACCACTTTTACCCGTGGGAGGTGGTCAGACGTGAGGCGGGCATAATTAGACCCGCCGTAAGTCGGAGGCACCTCTTTGGGCTTTTTGTAAGGCCTGGCCGCTCTGCGCGCACCTGTATTTTTCTTGCAACACCTGGCTGTTTGGGAATGGGGAAGGTGGCACGCAGTTCAAAAATGTCTTGCGTGTAGAGCGTGTACATGATTTTTGGGCGGTGGGGGGCATACTAGCTCTTAAAAAAAAAAAGAAATCATGTTTTAAAGTGGTCATGCCAAATAAACACTCGCGTTGATGCTCTGCAAAAACAATCTATTAGTATTTTAGGCATTATTATGATTCATTTATTCATTATTATTATTGATACTAATTTTGATTTTCAAATGTATAATTAACAAAAATGAATGAAAAAAAACAAAAGATATGGTTTAATAAATAACTGAAACGATGTATTTTGTTTTATTTGGTACTTCTTTTAGAATATTTTTATTATAATAAACTCGTAAACTAGCTTTTGCTCAAGATGCTACATTGTATTTGTTTGTACTGGTCCAGTCGCCGGTGTCTCGTGCCTCTCGCCCAAAGTCAGCTGGGATAGGCTCCGGTTCCCCGGTGACCCCAATAAGGACAGCCGCCATAGAAAATGGATGACTGGACCGAGACGGGATCTAAATCGGGCTCAGCCAGCTTCGAAGAGTTCTGCTGGTGGAAAGAACCGCCTGTGCAGCTTTCCGCGGTGTCAAAGAGCCTTCTTGTGTTTCTGCCTCTGCCCACAGACTTTTGCTTTTTTGGTTCTTGTTCTCCAAAGCACAACGTTGAGGTCTGTGAGGTTGTTTTCTGGCCCGCGGGGAGGCTTTAGGGGTGGTCTCGCAAAGTTTCGGCAATCCGCTCAGCGCCCCGTTCGTACAACTTTGCACATTTTCCGCTGATAAATTAGAATTCCGCTGAGCTTTAGTTTGGCCGCTGACCCAAAGGCCTATCGTGACCTGAAACAAAGAAGCTGCGGGGTTTGACCGAGACGGAGAGCGCCTCTGCACTTTCTCTCATGATGATCAAGTTGATTTGTGGTTACGACAGCTTTTTAATCTCCTTCTGAAATCTTTTGAATTTCATCGAGTGTGAAAGAGGGTGTTTGGGTTCATTTCGTCGGGAAAATAATCAGAGGCGAGCGCGTTTGGTATTTTCGCAGCTCAGAAATCAGCGGGATCCGACGCGCTCGAGTCGAGAGTCAACACGGTCGCAAGCTGTAGACAAATAAAGTCACAAGAGCTCATAAACGCACACAAACACACAAGGCCGAGTCTCTGCGAGTTCACATATCGTACGTGCCCACTTTTTACCACCCAGCGGGAGCGTGTTTTTCTAGATCATTTGAAGCCCAAATATGTGAGCTGCGTGAGTCCTCTTATGAAGTTCTGCCAGGAGGGAACACAGAACTGCTGAGAACCTCGGACAAGGCAAAAAATTCCCAGAATCCAGCAGGGCCAAAAAACACCCTTTCCTTATTTGTTTTCATTAGTCGTTTTTTTTTTTTTTTTTCTTCTTCGACCCCAGATACTAATACTGTGCGCAAACTGTCAGCATAGTAAAGAGCTCTCGTCACAGAGTGAGTGAGTGAGTGAGTGAGTGAGTGAGTGAGTGAGTGAGTGAGTGAGTGAGTGAGTGAGTGAGTGAGTGAGTGAGGATGACTGTCTCAATTTTTGCCACTTAAAAGAAAAATTATTTGTTGACATTTTCTTTATGCAAAATCCATTTAAAATATGACTTGCATAAATAGTTGTTAGTTTAGGCTCAAGCGTCTTTAAGTTAATGGAATTTTTCAATAAATGTAATAGTTACTTTATTTTTCATTTTAAAAATCCCATTATCAAAATGTAAAACAAGATCAATATTTTCCTTTTTAAAATGAAATGATGCTTGAAATAAAGTACTTATTACTATTGTTTATATTACAATTATTTCTTATCATTTTGTTACTCAGCTTGCTAGTTATCTATCTGTCTCTCTAACTCTCTCATTAGCTCGCCAGTTAACTAGCTACAGTGATACCTTATACTTTATTCATCCTGTGACTATAATATAATATTCACAATCACACAAAAATGATAAACAGAGAGTCAGTCCCACTCAAAGATTTTTTTCTCCTTCTCAGTACAAAAGTCCAGTTACACTTAACAATGTGTAGTGGTCTCAAAGTGCACATTCCATTTTGCTGAGCTTTCCACGAGTTGTGACTTCCAGATCGTCATGATGGACGTTTCAAATTTGATATAAACGCTTTCCCGGACTCTATTTTCTCTGGTGAAACCCGAGCTGCGTTTAAGCTGTCGCGCAATAAACCCCCGGCCCTAAAGTGAAAGCCTCCCATGTTGATGGGCAGTTAAAACACGTGGGGTCTCAAATGTTTGCTGTCAAATCGGCTTTGTCTCCGCACCAAGCACCTGGACCACAGGAGGTGGGGGGACGGACGGTCCAATCCCTTCATAGTCGTTTTTACGACGCCTCTGGGCATCATCCAAAAACGGGACACTCTGCTTTTTAATTTCCAGAACACCAGCGAGCGCCATATTTGGAACGAATCCACGGCGAGTGTTGGGCTCCGATAGGCCTTGTCGCTGTGTTTTTTTTTCCACTGAGGCCTCCCTGGCTGAAAAGTGCCTTTCTCAGCAGAGGCGGCCTGTCTGGCTGCGCTTCCTGTCCCTCACTTTGCCACAGGCAACATTGTTAGAAGGCCCACCAAATGGCCCTGGTTCGCTGGTGGTCTTTGCTAATAACGGTCACTGACGGACGGCTCTCGCTGCTCGTGGCCTTGAGCTCCGCGAGACATCCAGCAAGCGAACCGGCCAAGCCCTCGTCACTGTAACACATGGTGCCGTAATTGAAGAATGGAATGAAATAAACTGGAAGGGCTTCAAATTATGAGAAACGACTCGAGATCCATCAGCAGCTTTCCTTATTGACGATTGATCAAAATAAACGTCAATAACTACCCTTAGCAGTAAATGACTCGATTTGGAGCACTGAGCATTTTTATCAATCACATGTAATTAAAAACTTTGTCCATTGTTTGATAGCACCTGATGGTTGAATTGCGTCGCCACAACTCGACTAATATGACTTGAGGTTGCTGCTATGTAAACTTCCTTAACTGTAATAATAAAAAGCAGCGGCGTTTTGGAACTCTGATAGCATCCAGACGCGGCTTCCACATGTGGATCACGACAATGTCTGTTTTTAATATAACCTGCTTCTGAACTCGGTGTACGTACCATGTCGTGTCGCTAGTAGCGTTTTTGCACTTGACTTTTACGACTTCTTGCCCTGAGAGTCACGGTGGAGTCCGCTAATTAACCTTACGAGGTACATTCGTGAGTTTTGCGTCTTGAGGGACGGAAACTTACTCTTTGTTTCTGATTGGCTGACTGAACGGCCCTGAGTAGGCCTTCCATATTCATCAACATGTTGACGAATGGACTACGAAATACACTTTAGTGGGTTCGACCTGCCTTGCAATATTTCAAAGTCCCGATACATTTTATTGCACAACAAAAAAAATCTCCCAGAGGATCTTTCAAGTATCTGTTTGCTGACGCAGTCTGAACCTTCCCGCCCAACGCAAGAATTAAGACGCTCTTTTTTGGGCAATTCCTATTTATAAAAAGCACATTCCTTCCACTATTAGCCATTGTGAGTCTATGAACAGAGGTCTTGGTGAAAAATATGTTCTTAGGGGTGCAGGCTGAATTCCGTAATTCCCACGGGGGCACTGAAAGTGGCTGTCTCTGGTCTCGGAGAGGGGAGGGGAGATATGAACGTGACTCGCCTCGCCTCGACTTCACAAACAGCCAGGCCCATTCCACTCTTGGCAACCATTTCCACCCCGTTGCTCTGTTTCCCCTCTGGCAACGCTGAAGTGCTTGCGGGGAGATTCGGGACAAGTTGAACCCCGCTGGCTCGGCGAGCACATTCATCATGCAGTAATTCAGGTTGCGGTCACCGGGTTGTACTTTTGTCTCTCATCTGCGACCTCGTCAGGTCCCGACACTCGGATCGACATCATCGCTTCGATGCGGCGGAGGCCGTCACGATCATCTGTTTAACATCGAGTCAGCTTGTCCTGATTTTTTAGGGTTCAATCGCACAAAATCGTAGCTCGTGATTTCAAAATTTGTGTTAATGGAGATTCACGATTAATATCCACAAATGCTACAGTCTGGTTTTCCCAATTTTCACAATATACGGGCGTGACACGACGCAAGACAGAGGTAGCCAAAATAAAGAGGCAGCCAAATTTCTGTGTCATTTCAAGGGGCCACATTTTCCGAGAACATTTTGCAGAAATTCTGCACCCCCGTGTAGTCGGAACCTCAAAGAGCACTAAAAGCTGCAAAATAAGCAGAGAATCGCAAAAGCACCGGCTGTAAAACTGTCCCAGCTCATTTGTCAGCCCTTTAATTTGCCGACCTCTAAAGCCGCTCTCACGTTTACCTCACATAAAAATCAGCGGCAGGTCACAGAGTTAAGTTCAAATTCACGCCGGTCAATAAGAAAACAGACGCTACGTTTCGGACTTTGGGGGGGGGGGGGGGGGCAGAAAGGTAACAAAAGACTGAAATGGAAAGTGGGAGGGGGGTTGGTAGGTAGGTGGTGGTCCTGTAACAACAATGATGTTTCCTTGCGCCCCAAGGTATTTTGGGAATTGACGTCTAGACGATAGCGCTAAAAAGGCCCATTAATCACAGCAGACTGCTGGATCCAGCGGAGGCCCGAGATGCTTGAATGGCAACGGGACAATTTTATGTTCTACAGGCAGTATATTACACATGACACGGAATATTTCGGGGGTTTCGACGGCGTGTTTATTTTGAAGGTAAGATTAAACGGGGTGACCAGACGTCATCATTTGCCTGGATGAAAAGTTAGCATCAAATAATCGGCCATTTCTTGACCTCAAAGTACGCATGAAAGTTGAACGAAAGGGCAGCGCGGTGGAGTAGAGGTCGTTTCGTCGGACTCGTAGTTCTGAGGTTACGGGTGTTATGGAGCTTCTCCATGTAATTATAAAGTATTAGATAAGTAAATATTGGTCAACTACAATTTAGCATCCGTACATGAGGTGCACTGTCAATTTTTGAGATTTGAAATACAAATGCAACTCATTTATGTGACAACATTGAGGTACCGGTCAAATAAAATTGTGTTATATTTTTGGAGAAGTAAGAAAGAAAAAGAAAAAATATATAATATTAAATATAAAACATATGAGAACGTTTTTAAAAAATGGGAAAAATAATTGTAATTGTATTATTATGTTATATTTTTGGAGAAGAAAGAAAATCGAAAAATATAAAATATTAAAAATATCAAAAAAATAAAAATGGGAAAAATATTTTTATTTCTTTTCTGAATGTTGTAATTCACTTGACAGTTTCCACAGCTCTAGTCAAAAGATGAAGCGTTGAATCGAAACTTTACGCCAGTCCAGATTATTTTTTATCCTGTGTTTTGCCTTTGTCGTCACATTTAGCAAAAGCTGCTCTATACTTTATTGATTGGTCATTTTCCTTTGTCTACCGGAGGTTAATGCAAAGCAAGTACACTCATAAACTCCTTATCATTAGGAAGCATGTTGAGTGACGGATACTCGTAAAAATCTCAGTAGCACCCGCCATTTCTTCTACAGCGCGAGGAAGTCACAAGAATGCCTCGGTCAGCACACGCGTGTGCGCATGTAAACACACTCGTACACAAGTGCGGCCCACACTGACATTCATGCACTAGATGATAATAATAACAAGAAATATAAGCACATCCTCCTGGTGGGCGGGATAGAGAGTTGCTCTCAATTTCCCAAGAGAATCCATTATTACGCTCACTTTACTAATTACAATCTAAGCAGGCAATCTGTAGACCCTTTAAAGGCAAAAATATGACATCAAATCTTTTTTATGAATTGCTAAATAGTCACTTGGCCCTTCAAGATTGAAATGAAACAACCAAGTAAATCTCTCTCTGTTATATTTGTCTTAGTGTTTGGCCACATGCCACACAGACACACACAGACACAGTGTATTGTTTGAACTGCTGCCTAGGACTTAATCCCAGCAAGAAATTGAGCAAAGTGTGCTATGATTCTTGAGCCTTGGGGAATTTTCACAAAATAATGACACGGCTATGTTTTATATTACCTGCCAACTGTTTGTGGTGAAAAAAAAAAATGCATTGTCTTCTTTTCGTCTGCCAGAGTACTGCATCTTAAAAGTGATGTCTAAAATGCTAAAGAATAGCAAGAGACAACATTTGTGTCTTGATGCTCCCTCTGTTGTGTCAAGCTTCCCACGCATTAGCTTGAATTACCGTAGCATCAGCCAGCGAGTACTTGTGGGAAATAAATTAAATGAGTAGAACAATAAACAAGTTGTGTCAGGAGGCGTAAATGATATAAATCACGTCATAAGTAGACTACATGGACCAAATTATTCTGGATGATTGCGTGAATATCTTGTAATTCTGTGGGAAGATTTTTCTTTTCTATTCAAGATGAGGAATTGCAGTTCCATGAAGGCTCAGGAGAAGATCCCTGACTTCAACCCCATGAAGTTCCATTGAAATAATACAATGACAGAAATAAAAGGACCATTTTTTTAAATGTCAAATGAAGTCCAGCTTGGCCAGAAAATATTTGGAAAGAGGAGTACACATACATAATTTTCCATCCGCTATCTGACGACAATCATGATGACGTGCTAAAGGGTTTAGCATCGTAGCCCCGGTTGTGTGCAATTTGACTTCACTCTAACCCTTTCTGTAGTATTCCTATACTACTCACCCCTCAGAGTTAGCCCCTCTCCTCTTCTCCTCTGCTCAGTTTGAAATAAATCAACGTTGGTTGGAGCTCACTTGTAATAAATCAGAGCCTGGTCCTGGACTGGAGCCTGCCCAGTCAGCCTGTCACTGGCTGGCCTTCACTCAGGATTAATTAAAGGCCTGATATAAAGGCCAGATGTGCTGGAGCAAGGGAGCCCCGAACCCCCTTTTCAAATGCTCTTTCGCTCTGCCACAAACTGTACGCGTGAAGAGGCCATGCGTACAGCCAGGCTCACTTCCAGTTGCGCTCGGAACACTTACAAAGGTCTTGGAAGTACGATGTGGAAAGTATCGTGTATATTTCGACACAGCTAATCATAGATTCATAAATCGATTTAGTTATCGGAACGCAACTCCCAACTGTTCCCAACGTGAACTTCATTGGAATTCATATCGTCGTTTGGCTCCTTCCTCGTCTGGTTATCGTTCACCACGAAGCCATGAACTGAAATGTTCACGGAGGAATTTTGCATGGAGCTCCGGCGAGCCTTCGTGTTAAGAATTGAGCGCTTGACTTTTAAGCAGTGAAAAACTTGGCAGTGGTAACGTTTCAGGGGCTGCTAAGTGCGCTTGCAACAGTTTTTACGCGTCCCCGGGCAGGGAGGCTTGGGAGTGTTGCTGGTGGGAGTCGGGCGGCTCGGGGGCGTGGTATGGAGCGGGTTCAAAGGTCGCAAGGCATACTTTATTGCATGACGACCGAGGGGGGATTAGATGAGTAAGATATCACTCTGCTTTCTGGTCATGGCTGAGTGAGGTTAACCCGCAGCGGCCCTGGGGCCTGCCTGGGCTGAGAGGAAAGGGGGAGGGAGGGGTGGGAGAGGGTATCGTCGGGGCAGGGGGTGGCTCGGGGGACATTTGCCGGCTGATTTCTGATAGCTGCGCAGGGGTCTGGCCTGCCCCGTCCGCGGCGAATGCGCACACAGGAAATTGGAGGTCTGGCCTTCCCTTTTTCACACGAGCTCCACTTGCGTGCACAAATTTTGCGCTCACATTTTACAAACTGCCACTTTCGGCAACTCATTGAAGACGTCGTATCCGTGCGACAGGTCCATATGTGGAACAACGAGTGATCTTTTTGACAGCAAAGAAACTCCCAAGCCTCGTCAATACATCGACGATCAGATAACGAACAGATGATTCACTTCTTCTCCTTTATCCAATCAACAGCCGGGATGAACGCACCTCGGCATCCAGGCGTTAAAGCAGGAAGAAAAATAAACCTGCTGAGTTAATTGCTGATATGTTCCTAATGTGCCCCCTCCCCCTGACCTCCCCCCCCTCCCCTACCCACACCCCCTGCTGATAGGCCACCCGTGATGGCTGTCACACATGGCGTTGAAGATGCTATGGGTGTATTTTATCAGCTCAGGGCCACCGGGGGGGCTATTCGTCTTCCTGGAGAGCGGTGTGGGGAGGTCAGGGACGGTCCCTCTGTTTATCCCCCCTGTCAGTCAACATCTCCCACGTGAAAGTTTCTTGCAATGTTCGAGGCGGGTGCTGAGAATGATATTGCAACAATGACAGCCGTGAATAAATCTGTTGTTCATTGCCATCTGCTAAAACATTCTGTGACCTATAGGTGGCGCTAATACCCACCATCTTGTGGAGCGGATATGATCATTATATATTATTAACAATCCACACCAGGGATGAGTTTTGGACCAAAAAATACAATTGTCTGACTTTTGGCTTTTTAGGAAAGTCGAGGTATTTCCATGTAAGACGTGCAAAAAAAAATCGTTGGGTTAACGAGGCATTGTTTAGGTGAGGAGTGTGCGCAGTGGCCGGCCGCTTGGAGCTGTGTTTACCTACTGACGATTGTACTACTGCTTCTGCCTGCACACGTGTGTCTGGAATTGTGAGATGGCTCCCCTGGGCCTCCGGACCACACATGTGGACAACGGCAAGCGTTTTTATTTTTCTTCTCGACAACAATGAGGGGAGAGCGTACTTGCGTGAGACGCGGATTAAACTGATCGCTTTGGACTTTTGCATTCATCATGACATGACGCTGTTTTATCTAATATGGAATTGAATTGCAGAGAGTTGAGGTCACATCTTGCCTCATCCGTACATCTTCACCAAATTCTCTCCCACAGAACAGCCATAGAAACGAATCCATCAATTACAGGCTTTAATTGATGATTCCGTGGCGTAGCGGACAATCAAAGAGTAAAAAAAAGTGGAGAGGATGGAAGGAAAAGGCGTAAAAGGAGAAAAATGGGGCGGGGAGGACCGTGGGCGAGCGTCAAAGTTGAAATCTGACTCACAAGCTTGCACTCTTGTCGCTCTCTCTGGGACTCTTCGGCTTGGCTCGGACTTAATTGCGTCCCACATATAAACAAGGGGGTTAGTGTGAGAGCAGACCGGCAGCTGAGGGGCTCAAGCCGAGGGCCAGACTGGGGATTGAGTTCACAGAGGAAGGACTTAGTGCACAAACTGATCGAAAATATAGGGAGCGGGACAGCGAAGAAGAAACGAGATGAGCGGAGATGATAAAAATAGCAAAGTGGAGGGGGCGTAAAACGTTTCGTTTTGGCATCCCGGCCGCCGTATCGGGTGGTTAAGGCGGCGCTGGGGCCGTCAGACGGTAGCCCCGCTGGCTCCGGCCTCCCTCAACATCTCTTTCGCAGATGCTCCCCTCTCATCGATTAGTTCCAGACCCCTCAAACAGACAGCTCCGGCTAGGATTCCACTTGAACTGATCCCAGCTCAGGGTCTTAAGCCCACCAGTTCCAAGGCAGATGCTACTAAGGTGCGCCTCGGGATTAAACTCCTAAACTAACAAAATAACGAAGGTAAGGGGCCGCATATTATGTGCTTTACAGTAGCTGATCCTCCAACCTGAGGCTGAGGGAACCAAAACGATGGGGAAACATGACCCAAAGAATCAAAATTACTTTCCTCCATAGTGGACCAGCACTGGGGTACAGACTAAATCCTGGAAGACAATGGTCAAACATGCCACCAACGTTTGCCTTCATACAGTTTTAAAACAGTCTACATATAGTCCCGCACTTTGTTGGAATCTGAACTCTGTACAACGAGGGCAGGCAGAATTTTGACAAATACTCGACTGTACTGTGCCCGGGCTTTCATGTAAAGGTGGATTGAAGAGAGCTCAGGAAATTGTGTGCTATTCCCGCCACGCTGTCCTCAGTCCATACTGGGACAAATTGCATCTTGGGCAGCTGCCAGGGTGTAAAATGCCCAATTTCAGTCTCGGCTATTTAGGAGGCAATCATGTACAAGGTCAGGCCGGGCCCAACACTTCATTTCTCATCTATTTTGTTTCCACCTCTGACAGCTAAATGATGGTGGACGTCCACTGTGCTGATTTGAACATTGCGTGCGTGTACAACGTTCACAAGCATGTGTGACATGATTCCGAAGCCACACTTGCAGCACTGACCACCCTGTTAGTTTATATTTTGAGCTAGAATGGACTTTTTGCCAAAAATGTATCTCTTATTATAGTCAGCATTCCCATGAATCATTCTGTCTTGACTTTTGTTGGATGCCATCCTATCAAAATTCATATCATCGGTTTGCATATTGAAACAGCTTTCATTAGCAACAGTCAAGAAAGTTATATCGCAATACGATTGCAGTATGATTTAAATCACATGTGTGATTTAGCTTTGCAGATGGCGCTATCAACTTTTTTTTATTTTTTATTTACTGTAATCGCTACTACGGAATAAAACAATCAAGCAATTTTGAAGCAAACCGATCAGATTTTGGAACGGAAGGCAATTTTTCCAAATTTAACATTTTGACATATTATTCATTTTCATTTACATTTAATGATCATCTCTCTATAATTCCCGATTAAATCTACAGTTATTACCTTTTCCTTTAAATCATTTTTCCACTCTGCCCATTCTGCAGTTCATCCCAAACATGCAACTGTTTCAGGAAATGATAAAAACATCTCTTCCTGTGCTGCGAGGCACTTAAAAAAAATAAATAAAAAATCATGTCGGCATCCAGAAGAGAACTCTACTTTGTGTCGAATTTGATGGACTGCAAAATATACAGTTATGGTAATCTTTCAAGAAGGTTCATGCAAATCCGCTGTGATACAAAGTTCACAATTTGTTATTTGTTCTGTCAAATGCATACATTGTACGTGTGAGTGTCTGTTCTTCATTAGCGGAGAAGGGTTAAAAAGAGGTCACTCTCCACAAACACAACATAAAACCTGTGTGGTTAGTGCAGCCAGGAGGCAGTGAGGGAGGGGCGGGGTGGGGGGGGGGAGCGAGGGAATCACCTGCCTGCTTGTCTTCTGCCTCACTCAGCAAGCGCCGTTTATTATTGATGACTTGACAAAACAAAAGTTGAAACCAGTTGAAGACTTTTATAGCTGCGGTTTAGGTCGAATGGACATAAATGTTCGATTGGAAAGTAAAACATCGATATGAGGAATCCCGCAACATTCGTGCTGCTTTGTAGTGTTGAATGACAGATTGCATGTAAAAATAAAAAAAATACTACCTGCTTCTTTCTTTAACGGTAGTTTGTTAAAATATGAGCCTAAAATGGCTGCAGGGGAACCAAAATGGCTGACTTCCTGTCCAATTTCAAGCACTTGAGAATTTTTCTTACGATAGACGTGACCACCCAATGTTGTGGTGTCGGAGGTAAAACTTTTTTTTTTTTTTCTCACGGGGGGGTAACGAGTGAGTTTTTGACAGGTCATTCGGTGACCCGAAAATAAAAACATTTTTGACAAAATAAACAGAATTTCGCTGAAGTATTCAATATAATCTCGGAAAACATCCTTGTCGTGTGTATTGACAGGCTGCAGATGAAGTCTTCTTAAAAATGCGACACTGAGCAAGTAGCTACTCATTGGCCATCACGGTCAGACAGTAGCATAAAATGACCCCCATTAAAAGAAAGCTAAATATTGACAGAGGCTTTAGGCTTGGCTGACTGGAAGTCAAAATATAACATGTCTGAGTTGCTTTTTCTATTTGGAGTTTTTTTTTGTCGAAGCAAAACGGAAAGAGGTGATTTGTAATTTGACTATTTTGTAAAAGTAACAAAATCTTCTCCTTTCTCGGGCCTCTTTAGAACCACAGATGACTTGGAAAGAGTTGACCCCCGTCTCCAGTTGATTATTTAGCTATGCCTTCACTCAACACCCCTCCGCTGACCACCTCCAAAGCCGCCCCCCCCCCTTTCCAGACCCAAAAGACCACTACTCGCCGCTCAGATTTACTGCAAAACGCGTGTGTGTTCCACCATATTTGCGCACATTCCCCACGCGTCAACTCTCCGGCTCTTTGAACACGTGCGCTAAGCCGGCGAGCAAACATAAATCCAACACGCCCAACGCAGAGGGAGTGGACCATTTTTACGCAGCAGCCTAATTGTTGAACTTTGCCACGGCCCGTTTTGCCGAGCTGAATGATTTGTCACAATTCCCGCCTTTGTCTAATAAATTACAGACAGCCAGTTAATATTTTAAATGAAAACGGCTCCCATTTGGATTCTTTGGGTTTGCTTTTTTTCTTCTTTTTCGAAAGGTTTAACAAGGTTAAGGCCGTATGACAAGTGAGGAATGTTTTGGCCCTTTTCAACTCAGCCTATTAATATTAGAATGAACTGGCTGGCGCGAGGTTGTCATGTAACACGTAACATAACTCTAAATCTATCATTGTCGCCGGACGCAAATGGCGAACACGCACGGTTTGCGATGGCAGGCGAAGTGAATACTTGAGCAAAATTCAATTATATCTGGAACATTTTGTTGTGATGAATTTCACGGTCACCTCGTACGTCTATCAATTAAACCTTTCCAGAGGATTGTGAGAAAAAATCTGCGCTCATCAGAAGCCAAAGTGAGCCATTGTTTCGACTCGGAGTTCTTTCTGAACTCGGGCTGACCCGCCGCCGCTACCGCCTTAACTCGTTGTTGCGCACTAACAAGGAACTGGCTGCGTTTCTTTTTAGCACCGTTTTATTTTGCGCATCAAAAATACAAAACAATGTCAGCCTATTAAGATGTTGTTTTTTTTTTTTCAGAATTCTCATGAAAGTGTCCCACTCAAAACATTAAAACAGGGGAAAGCAATTCCAAACAACACTTAAACTACAATTCAGAGATGATTTTTTTAACCCTTTACATGTAACTCATTATTCCATTTCAGAATTTCATTTTGGTTTTATGCAAGGACTTTATCTGAGAACAAACTGGAAGCTCTGTATTATTTGTAATATTTGAGTATTCGGAATAAGGAGAAAAAGACTTAACTTCCCCAACGCTGAATAGAAATAGTTCGTTTTACTCGCTGAAACTAACATTGTGGAACAAGATGGTAACTTCTCCTTCCCAAGCGTGCCTAATCTGCCCAATGCAAACTGCACAACAGCTTTCACTCAAAGCCTGCAAAACATGTCAAAACTATTTCCATCACATTTGCAGGTGAGGCGTATCCATGGCAATAATGCAGCAGTCACAATTGTGCCATACATCTCTGTTCCCCTTCGCCCGTGTTTTTTCTTTCACGCTCATATGCCGCCGCATATTTGCCTAATCCACGCGTCTTTGGCCTTCCCCGGCCACATCCAGTTTGGAGCCAAGATTATTCGCCCCGGGATCCATATGAGTGAGCCACTTTGTGCTCGCTGCTGAAAATAGCACGGGGCTCTCAATTATTGGGAACGGAGCAAACACAGGTGTGGAATCCCCACCACGCCGCCCCACGTGCACACACCCCGCCCGCGGAATAAAGCCACTCTTGTCCCGGAGAGGCCGGGCAGGAAGGCCAGATCCCCTCGGCGGCCTTTGAAGCGTACCCGCTCTGCGGCGTGCTTGGTGCCGCCGCTAAAAGGGACCTTTTAGAGGTGTGGAAATGAAACGTCCCGCATCAATCATCCGTTTCCACATGTGAAGTATTGAGCGGTAATTGCCGACTGCTAACTCATCACCTTCTCGTGTGTGCCTTTGCACAGTTTGGATAAGCTACTGCTGGAGTTGAAATAGATTTAATACAACTGCAGGAAGGGGGGAATCCATTTTGCTTATCCTCCACTACTGCAGGTGGCGCTCTTATCCAATGCAAGGTCTTTTACAATCTAAGAAAAGCGACTAAACCCCACATGAGCAAGCACTTGGCTCCAGAGGTAAGGAGGAAACCTCAAACAGAAACATGATCTTCTTCCCTGGATCTGGTTAGGACTCGGACTCATCATTTTGGACCGGCCGGAGGGTCTTTACGGACGAGCTTGGGCAACCGGTCAGCAAAGAGTTGCAATAATCCAGCCTTGAGGGCACAAATGCATGAACTAATATTTTCGCATCCGCAAGCAGCAGGAAATTACTCCCCCCCCCCCCTATAAATAAATACATTAAACCCTCGCTTTTTGCAATATAGGACCATTGCAAATACATTTTTTTCATGCAAAAATTCTGAGAATTTCTTTCACGAAAAAGGAGGTTTCAAAGTGGGTGCCAAACCACAAGTATGCAGGAGTCCATTAAATATATTACACACACAAAAAAATACTTCTTAAAATATGTATGAGCGAATAGATACTCGAATTTCATGCATGATATTCCGTAAATTTCTAATTGGAAGTTGCTCTTGTGGTGAAGGACAGTCCGTGTGTGGAGGGGGGCGACAAAGAGCAGAGGTGCAGACACAATGAGCGCTCTGTTTGGCCGGCAGTAGAAGCCCGTCGGTGGGGGCCGCTTCAATTCCCGCTTCTCCGCTTTTCTCTCTGCACCCCCCTCCCAAGCCTTCTTTGCATCCGTTGGGCCAGTGATGCTTTCAATTTATATACTATTCACATACACTTGCTCTCATTCTGCTCAGACTCACTCAATTAAGATTTTTCCATTGTAGGACTAAGACAAGTTTATTCTGTTCTATTCGCTTACATAGTTTTAATTATGAATCGTTTTGCCCGCTTCTCCTCTTCCAGTGTATTCATGCAAAACAAAAAAAAAGTGTTGGACAAGAATTCCACAGAAATTTTAATTAATTTGTTATTATTAAAGTGTGATACAAAGCCTTGACTGTAATCTTTTTTTTTTTTTTTTTTCAAATAACGACAGCAGATTCTCTGTCTTAGGGTGAGAGCTTTCAGCCCCCACACCCACAAAAAAAAAAAACGTCTTAGAAGTTGTGTGTGGCCCACACAGGAAATTAAGAAACCTCTGCAGCTTTAAGAATATTTACGTCTGAATTATCTGCGAGCGCTGGATTTAAACACAAGGTTCAGCGTGTGCTCATGTGCTGCATGTGTGGTCACTCCATAGTGAGAGAGAATAACCATTAGCTTGTTGAGAATTCCCATAAGAATTTTTCTTTTTTTTTTTTTAATCAGACATCACAGAAAATGCCCCTAAAATATTGAAAATGATTTCATCGTTTAGAAATGTAAGATACATGTAGTGTTTTGATTTTGCAACGTCAGTTTAATTTGTGTATGTGTGTGTAGATTAGTTATGGAAATTTTAGAGTCACTTTAATATCATATTATGCTACTCAAAGTATCACGATACAGCGATTGTGTGATAACAATATATCGCAAGAAAATTCCTGTCCTGTACCAAAATATAAAGGTAATTAAAAACACGTCAGATAAAAGCCATTTATTGCTTTTTTTATTTTATTTTATTTCAAATGTCCTTCCCCATTATATGTAAGTGAGAAATAGAAACTGTTTTTCATTAATGCAAAACGAATACAATTAACTTTATTTATAGCAAAAAAGTAGGAAAAAACATAGAAAATATTTTATCGTTGTGATATTTATATCTATCCATAATCTAACACTTTCACAGATCAGTAGAAAAATAAACACGCATTCGACGTCGAACATGCAATATCATACGTAATGTGACTATTATCATTTGGATATTGTGTGCAGAAGTGTACCTATGTGTGTGCATGTGTGTGTGCTGGCAGCCCAGGACCCAACAGAAACAAGAGCTATTTATTTTAGCGAGAAGTAGAAGAGCGTAGAGACTAGAGATGAGATGGATCCTCTTGTGAACGCCTCCGGCTAACGGCTCACACATCAGTTGATCTCCCTCTTACACACACACACACACGCACACACACACACACACACACACACACACACACACACACACACACACACACACACCGAACAGATACAGTAGAGCGCAGGCAGCCAGTGAGCAGCAATCCTCGGTGGGCACACACATTTACACAGATGGTTCTTATACGGGCGGATTAGAGAGCATATTTCCTCAATAAGTGAGAACAACAAAAGCTAGCGCTGAATTTATTATGTCTTAATTGAGGAGACCTACGTGGATGTATATTTGTGTGCGAACAAGCCTCTGGTGTTTTGGGGTCAGATAATCTCTGTCAGGAATTGGAGATTACATGCTGCCGGACAAAGCTACACTGACGGCCGGACCACATCTGCCTCTGAAAGACTGGGAATAGATTTAAATGGAATAAAAAAAATAATAAAAAAAGGGCATTTTTTTTGTTACTGTTTAGTAATTGGGGTTGTTTTGTACTTTGACATCTTATTTATTCATTGGACAAACAACACATTTGAAAATGTTGACACATGTTTTACTACGCAGACTGTTTTTGATCAATCCATTATTGGAAGAAAATAAAAATAAGAATAATAGCTTAGATTTTATATAGGATGCATAACAGAGTTTTGATGGGATAGTTGAAGTGTGTGTGCATAATCATTTGACTAACTGTTCCAATTGTGCTAATAATTAACCAAAATATAATACTATTCTATAAAGGTCACATTTGTTCTAAATATAGTTATGATAATGACAGTACATAATGATAATGACAGTAATTTCAAAATACAAAATAATAATAATTATTAATTACACTGGCATATTATTAATGACAATACAGTAGTAGTAGCAGTACTATATTAAGTGGCACAAAACAGGCCCGACTTACTTTTGTTTATTTACACTATATTCTTGACAATGAATAGAATTTGAACTTCATTATATGCAATGTTTGCGTCAACACAACAATCAAAGAGGTCATTCTTAAAACATGATGTCCTAAGACTTTTGCATTTCACTGTAATTAAAAGACGGCGAGTAGGAGCAGTGGGGGGGTACGGCGGGTGCCCTTTCCAAGGTGAGCCGCGGTGGGCCAGGCAAGGACGAGCATGGGAAAGCTCGCGTGTCAATTAATCACAGTTAATGAGGTGGAACACTGTTGCCCGAGCTGCCTTCCACGTCCTTCCACACAGACGCACACAAATATGTGACGGGCAGAATGCAATTTTTCACTCAGCCACTTCATTGGAGCAAGTATTGTTTTGAATAAAAGTTAAAAAAAAAAAACATTGGGACTCAAAATTGTACTTAATTTTCAAGTAGAAGGTGCAAATTAATTCTTAGATTCAATTATAAAGCTGCAATTGCTGTTTGCACAATTTAAAAAAAAAAACTTTTTATGGAAGTTGGAAATTAATTCTCACCTTATAACCTTTGTAGTCCCAAAAATACAATACCTTAAAAGTCTCAAATGTCTTTCCTCAGCAATGAAAAGTAACTCTTGTATATTTGTAGTTTTTTTGGCATCAAAGTAACTCGCTGCGGCTGCGGCGCCCGCTTGTAACGAACAAAGTTTAAACAAACAAAAACGCCGAGCGATGAATGAGAGCAGGAGCAAAAGCGAAAGAAGTGATGTCACACAAGGTGACTAAAGACGGACTTGATCTTGAGAAACAAGCTGTGCCAGAAAGCGTTTTTGTTTTGTTTTTCAGCAAACAATCCACTTTGAACTGATTCAAGTCTTCTTCTTACTATCTTACAACATAACAAATGGTGTCACTCGTGGCTGTTATTATTTGCCGTTACAAATGGCCGAGTGTACATTTTGCAGCTACTGTGGAAGCTCCAGCTTACTGTAACGCAAATCCTCGTGGCACATACGTCAAGCGAAGTGAGGGGGGGCAATATTTAAAATCTCCAGTGTCGATTGAAGACAATTGTCAGAAGAACCTAATCTAGTTGCCAATGCCCCTGAGCTTTTGGCACACGTCCCACTGCAGAAGAATTGAAAAGCATGATCCACCTCCTCACAGGAGGGATTCAATTTTACAAGTGATGAGATTGGCCTCTCGTTCGGGATGAACTCTTCATCTTGCCAGTCCATTTTGGGGGAAACCCCTTTACTGAGCAAAGCAAGGCCTATAAAGGTACGCTTAGATGAGCGTTGACCAGAATGAGATGACTAAGCTCTCCAAAGCTCTTGTCAGAGTTTAGTCCACAATGCCGTGTCACTTACGAAAAATTCGACTGAACATTTCAATGTGGTATCTGAAACGCATGATTAATAAGTCCCAAACTCATCATTGCAGGAAAGATTAAGTGCAGTGGTTCTCAAACTGGGGATTTATTTCCAATAAATGATTACATCATCTTTTTTTTTTTTTTTAAAGCGCAGGCCAAAAAAGCAACCCTACTAAATGAAGCTAACCTATCTTAGGTACATGTAAGATAAATGTAAGGCGACCCTGGGCCCAAAATGATTGAGCCGCCCACACCGAGGTCTTTTTTTGAATTGCCCTACGACACTAATTTAAGAAATTGTTACACACATAGCTTTTATGACCCGACTACGTCTGAGACAAGGCTATATTTTGTAGCATATTCTAAAATCAGCTCGCTTCATCGGTCCCGTGGATGTGGGAAGAGAAGAGGGCGCGGTGACCTCACTGGTGTGTTTCTAATATCTTCCCAGAAATCCCTGCGGGCAGGATCATCTTGGGTGTTCTAGGGCGGACTCTGGTGTTGTTACATTTAACAGGTTCCCAGCACAGCGCGCAGGCAGGGAGGAGGAAGACGAGGGGGGGGGGGGGCCGTGCCGTGGCGAGCCCACTGCCGAGAAGCCGCTTTGACCTGGAGGAAAAAAGCACCCTCTGTGCATTGGCTTCAGGGGGCGGCGTAGGAGAGTGGGGGGGGGGGGGGAGCTCGCCACTGCCCTCTCCCTTTTCTCCCTCTAGGTGGGGAGGAGGCATGGAGGTAATGAAGCTTAAGTGAGCCCAGTGTCTGGTAATGTAATATACACAAAGCCCTTGTCAGGTCTGGATCCAATAATGTGTCATTTACCACGTCTGGAACAGATTGGCCCGCGTGATCGGCGTGAACCTTTGCCCGGGTGAAGAGCGCCGCGTACTTAGCATCCTTCGGCCTACTAAACGGGCCCTCGCTTCACCACGCTCCAACGCTAGCATCTCTGGATGAGATACTTCATGGTAGTTTTGCGACCGCTCGTACCGGAAGGTTTGTCTCAGGCGGATCGTTTTGGGTTTCCACCGAGGGAGCAGAACTGGCGGTTTTAACGTCGCAGAACCAACGCAGTTTTGCGTACGCTTCATCCAAAGAACTTAATACACTTCATTTCCCACATGGGGAATGAACAAGTGGACAAGAGAGAGAAAGATCCTCAAAATATTTCCCACAACGGACACAAAACTACTGTTGGATTCGAATCTTCAAATGATCAGGATCGGTATCAAGCTTGTGCAAAGCTTGCTGATGATCCGATTATTTGAATCGGGTGTGTTGGAGGAGGAAGAGCCAGAATGTTTGAAGGAATCAGAGTGTCTAGAAATAGAAGAGATGGAGGACTCAAATCACAACTGAAAGGGGCTGAGTACGCACCCTTAAGGGACACCGGCTGTGACCTCGGTTAATTTTGAATTATAATTTCCAACTGCCACAACTTCCAGAGAGGTATTGGTCCACCCACAAATTTCCGAACTCCCAAATTGTTATCGGAGGCACAATCGTGGTGGTGAAGTCAAAATCACGCAAAGGTTGTATGCGAGTTACGTCAGAAAGCGACGGGAAGAAAGCGGACGAGTTCAAAACAAGGGGAACATTTGCTTTTTTTTATGTGTTTTAGAATGAAATTAGGGATGAGCTTTGGTCCCAACGGAGGAAGAATAAGTCAGTTAACTGTCTTGACGCATGGATGGAAACAGGAGTGGAGACGATTCGAAACAGACTCCATAAATAGTGATGTCATCTGATTTCCTCATTTGCCAATGAGCAAACATCCTTTCCGTTTCGGAACCAAGGATGCTATTGGTAGCTATTAAGGGATTATCGAACATAAATTCGGATTCAATTCAACAGTTAGCATAATTGACCTGGATAGGAAATCACACATTGTGTGTCATATTATTAAATAGCTATGAACTCGCATGGTGAATGACAGACAGGGTGGTTTTGTTTTTGCTTTTTCAAAAGGCAGCTTATCAGCAATTTGTAAGTGAGTGGGAGAGCTTATGTGATAAGAGTGGTAATTAGAAACGCAGGGACTGCCGCTACACAGGAAGCTCCAGGCTGAACGTGTAAGAATTTACCGCTTCTTCTTCCTGGTCGGCCAGGGGCCTCGGGTCCCTAGCCTGAGGCCCACACAGGGCGTGGAGGGGGGCTTGGAGAGAAGAGACCGGACGGCAATGGCACTAGGTGAGAAATACAAATCAAGCGAGGAGACAGTTGGGAGGAGGTAGATTTCAACTTTTTTTTTCCCACATGAAATGTATGTTTTTTTAAGTGGGAGAAAATGTAAATGAGGGAATACTACAAGCATCGCATCCTTTCCCCACAGGAGTGTTGAAGCTCCCTTTTGGCCGGAATAACTCTGATTTAGTGCGCTTAATAAACATGATGTAGCGCTTCCAGTGATTGCTCGGACAGGCGCAGCGTCACAAAGATTCCCTCATGTTAGCGTCCAACGATGAGAACCAAGCAGGAAACATACGTGTTTCATTTCAGAGGGCCTCAATTACTTCAGCAGAGGACACTTTTTGTTTATTTAGAAAAAAAACAGAGAATATTACTAGCTACGATTCTGTCACATGAATTTTTGTCATGTAATCGGTAATTAGAACACATTATGACTTGGAGTGATATGTAGGAATATTTTTCTTATTTGGATTGGGAATTTTGTATGGAACTAGTTACATTAAAATGCAACCATTCACTACTGTAAAAGCTTTTTTCTTTGGTTGGCTTTTTTTTTTTCAAAGATCCAAATGTTATTTTATTTTTTCAATGTCAAATATTGTAATGTCACTTATTAAATCGTTGGTCGATTTAATTTGCTCAAAAATATTTACGAGTTTCCAGTGTTATGAAAAATACTACTAAATATGGCAATGCAACTTGAAATAAAAAATAAATCAAAGGAAAAAAAATGCTTGTTTATCTAGTAGCCTAAAGAAAAATTGCTATCTATTTTTTTATTTAGTTTTTAAAATCAACAAACATTTGTTTGTCGAGCAGAATCAGAATTTAAATGTGCAAACATTGCATATGTAAAATATTTGTGTTCTATTCAACTGGGATTCATTAATTACATGATTTTCCTAATCAATCCACGACATGATGACCGACATGCTTGCTTAGGCAAGTGTCACCGATTGAAATACAATTTATTTACTTGGACAGTCCAGAGAAAAGGCAAAGCGGGACAACTAGATGGATTTATGACGCGTCTGTCAGCTATTCCCCGGCCTACAATGATCTCGCAGCAGCACAGTGGCGGCTGCAGAGAGGCCTGCACGCCGTCGTTCACAGCTGGCTCTTATTACGCGCCCATACAGTAGCCATTCTTTTTCACTTACCCCTGCTCTGTTTTGTGATGCTTATTAGAAATGTAACATACTGGCCCGGGAGTTTGTTACAGATTTATGTGACACAGGTGCTCACTTTAAAAAAAAAAAAAAAAAAGGAAAAATGTATGGTAGTGTGGAAGTATTGCGAGAATTAGTTCTGTGTATGTTTTGATTACATGACCATTTCATTGTTATCAGGATTTCACGAAAAACATTTCTTAAACTTGCATTTTGATATTTTGGTGCGGATCTGGGGATCTGGCAAGTTATTTTGTTTCTTTTTCTTTCAAAAATGATTTCAAACTTACATTTAGAATGCAATTTTTTTCAATGAAACTTCCAGGTATGAGCAGGAAGTAGATATTATTATTATTATTATTATTATTATTATTATTATTATTTCAAAGGGGGCATGCTTACGCAACAAAATTTAAAATTAGTAATAAAGCATATGAATAGTTCCACATAAGGTGTTGTTTTTGTTAATTTGCTCAATTCAGTCATCATTATTTGTTAAGGTAAGTTTTAAAAAAGGACACAATAGGAGGGGGGGGCTTGCCTACTGTTTAGCAGAAGGTCATTTCAAAGCGAGAGACCGGGAATGGAAAAAGCTTGATCCCCTGCTTAGTCCTGCTTTGACCTCCAGTAACATCTGTTCTGGTGACCTGGTGGAGGAGCTCAGAGAGTTAACGTGAGGCGTGATAGACCTTTTTTTTGTTTTTTAAATGATCTCTAAAATGTACAGAGAACCAGTAAAGGGAATAAAGTGCATTACAGCAATCCATCCAAGATGTAATGAAGGCACGGCTTACTGTTTCTATTTGGCTTAGTCAGCTGCCTAAGATGAAAACAGCCCCTGATCCCTACTAATAAAAAATCTGCGGTATCCCCCTTCATTTCGTGAAATCCAAATATGTCGGATTGTAGCTAGCGTAACAACAAAGAGTTCCCTTGTTACACGAGAACAAGCAAGAGTTGTGGAGAAATGTAATTATGTGAAGAGTGCCGTGCAAGTGCGCACTGGCAGCTTTGAAAGGATTGTCTGTAGGCCAGTCCAGCAGGTTTCCACAACTTGTTCTTGATGGACTCTGACTGGTACCTGGGGAGTCCGCCGCTCGTCTGTCAGCGCCGGACGAGCGTGAGCCTCCAGTCTGCCAACATGTTGGAGGTGGATCACGCTCGCCGCGAACGTGACAGGGGTCCTGAAATGACTCCTGACTGATTCCTGGCTCACGCAGAAAAGAAATGGAAAGCGTTCTGGCCAGCAAAGGTGACGAGTTCACAGACCGGGCTCGGAGTGGTAAGCTCCTCTCCGTCTTCAGGTTTCACGGACCGCTCCCTGTCAGGGGCGTGCCTCCTTGGCGCTCTCTTGTTACGCATCTCCCGGTTGTTATCCCCTCGGCCTCCGTCCCCAGCTGAGGGGGGGACACCCAATTCCTTTCATGCGGATCGGGATGATCCGCGGGCAGCGGCCTGAGCTCCAGCCCTGAGTGATTGATGGCGGGGTCGCCCTCGCCTCTCGCCCTCGGCGACCAACCCCCGGCTCGGCGGACAGCGTAGCGTTTCATGAGCTCATCCGCGTGGCGCCCGGGAGCCGCACCTCCGACACAAGGCACCGCTCGTCTCATCCCACACGACTCCCCGGGGTCCGCAAAACATGTGTGACCTCCCTTTTACCACCACATGCGCCTCCGTCTCAACTACGTCGCCATTGTCTCTGTAGCGGATACTTGCACTCGGCGGTTATCTGTTTGCAGTCTCACATGATCTATGGATGGGCTTTTTACGACCGTTAAATCGACCTTGGGTAGTTCCAACAAGTGGTTTGCTTCGGTTTCTACAGCGGCGACATAAAACGAATTTGGTTGTCTCATAAAGCCAAGGTGAAGAATCTCCAAGTGCGTCGATTTTTTTCTACGTGTCCTAGCTTAGTTTGGATAGCCCTGATTTTGACTAGATTGGGAAAGTCAGTTCATCAGGAACCAACGGTCCTCTCTTCAGAGAGCATCTAAAACACTTTGCACGAATGCCACACGAGTCATCCTTTTCCAAAACCCCCTCAAAGCTAACGCAAACACAGCACGTGAGCAGTTCATAGCCGAGCAATGACCCCGTGACCTCTCATCCCGCCGCCTACCTCGCCTCAGGACGCCGGCACAGCTCCGTCCTCCGCTGCATGCGAGACATTCCAAGTGGCAAAGGAATCCGGCGGAGGGGGGCAGCCGCCATCATCTAATCTCTCCGAGGCGGGCAGCACCTGTCGGGGCAAGAAAAAAAAATGTACATCACTGGCAGCCCTGCGTGGACTTGAAACATGGTCTTGTGTATCAGATGATATAGACTTAACAGCACTCATCGTTTGACACGCCGTGAATGATGGTCGTCCATAAAACTTAACAGACGCACCGTCATAGCCGCGTTCGGAATTGGAAACGCCGTGGAACCGCTCCGGGCCAATGTCGACAAGGTAGGGTGTTTGTTTTTAAGTTTTTACAGGGGTTAACTTCTTCTTACACTTGTAATGTCCGAGATTTTGCGTGTGGGAGGTGCATCAATTTTGAGGATGGCGTGATATGAAATTTATAATCCTGTTCATATCATTAAATACTTATTGTGTTCACGTTTTGGGTTGTTTTTGCACTGCTTAACCAGTTCATGTTAAAATATGAATAAAAAAAAAACGTCTGGTTAGAGGTTTCATGATGATATGTTGAGTTTTTTTTCCATTTTACAAGGGTTAGTTTAGCCTTACCCTTCTGTTTACATCTCTGCTGCGATTGAGTGTTAAAAAGCATGCGAGGCATGTTCATCATGCAAATTCCAGTCATCATTCAAATAAAACCCTTTCTTGGTTATATGTTTTATTATTAACAGCAGAGTTGATTGTTTTACTATTGAAAACTTCTCTGAAAGTTGAGAATTGCGTCTACAGCAAGTTTTCCGTTAAATGTGACCCAACTAGAACAACATCAGGTTCAATCTTAGACTCAGCACACAGCTTGCAATGACACAAATGTTTTATAATTACAGGCACATGGGCGGACAATGTCTTTAAAGCGTCATGACCACGTCCATTGTCATGCTGGAGAAGGACCAGAGTTTCCTGGAAACACTGGTGAAGCGACCCAACTGTTGTGAGAGCACAGCGGAGCTGGCCATCTGACCCAAATGAAACTCGATCGTCAGTGTAAGAATAGAGCGCCAATGAAAAGACACGCGCTCCGCCATTCCTGCCTGACAACCAATCAAATATCTCACTCAGCTGTTCACGAGGCAGCGAGGAGGGCCAAGCCGAGGGCCATCAATCAGCCAAGAGGACGCTCCAGTTGCCGGCCTCGTCTGCGCGTGTCCAAGACGTTGGGACGTTTGCCACGGTGGCTTTTGAGAGCTTGTCGTTCGACGTGTCCGTGTTATTACTGCGTTTGTGACGTGATGAATCGTTCGCTAGCCGCTAAACAGCAATGACGTTTCAAAATGTCATCCATCACACTCAGTCCATTTAAACGGAACACTTCGAAACACCACGGCGAACCCCGGCGACCAGAGAAGGTGAAAAAGCAAATGTGGTTTTTGGGAAGGGGGGGCGGGGGTTGGTGACAAAAGTGGACTGGATTTCTCTGGGACCGTGGCCAAAGGAGGTCCGGTTTTTCCTCTGGCGCAAGGTCGTTTAAACTAAACCAACCATTCCTTTTAAATCCCGTATGGCATGGGCCGCGGCCTAATGTCTGACAGAAGGAACGTTGCTTTGCATGTAGCCTGATTATTATCTACAACACAAATTGCAAGCAGCTGGCTTGTTCACGGCTGACGGTCCCAAAGTTTACGTCTCGCAACGTGGAATGTGGACAATTACCACTTTCACTTTCTCACAAAGAACTCTAATGCGGTTTACATAAACGAGCGGCCCGCAAATCAGACTCCAGGGGTAGTCGCCAGCCTCCGACGCTCGGCTCAAGACGACAAAGAATTTTTTTTGCTTTAGCGCTCTTGTTACAAGCGTAGCGAGAGGTGAGCCCATCCATCAAGGATGGCACCGTCGTTGTTTTACCGTGACTCTTCAGCTGCCTGCCTGTTCTCTCGGCCTCTGTTGTGATTTAGAGGTCACCGAAAGAGGAAACCGCACAGAGGTTAGCCAGCAAACAGTTGGACTCCCCAAAAATTTAGGGAGTTTTTGCTGCCCATCATAATCTGATTTGTCACAGTCTAAGTTATGTTCCACGTGAGTTATGCTGCGTCTCGGCGAAACCAGACCAAATGTGGTAGTGGAGAGGGGAGACTTTATTATACGCTCTGTGCTTTCACTATAGTCAGCCATGTTGTTTTTCTACGTATTATTGCGACACAGGGGCTCCCGCGCTTACCAAGTTTAAAGTCATAATTACAGTCAATATTTGTACAATAAACACTTTGAGTCCATAAATATAATATACACTCGATATAAAGTCAAATGTTGGATTTCATGTCACTAAGTGAATCGGACTCAGGGACCGAATTGCAAAAAAAAACAAAAAACATAATACCACAAATAATACCCGATAGCGCCTCTGCTGGATGCAGCAAGGCAGTGCACTCAATTTTGACTATTTTTATTCACAACAGGTGTCATCAGCAATCAATTCCAAACAACTGTCAGAAATGAAATTTTTCAGCAACGGGTTCTCGTAAACAAGCTTCTAATCCGAATATCCGTTGGCTCTTTATGATGCACAAATGGAAGTCGAAGAAAAATATTTCAAGAGAGCCGAATGGGCCGCCGCAGAGAGTCAAGTTGTCTTCTTGTCAAAAGCCGGTCAGCACCTCGCAAGTGGTCGAACAGTTTAACCTATAATTGCCACAATTAAAATAATACTCATATTAACAAAGCAAAAATTGCTTCCACATGCAAGGGGAAAGAAAAACAAAAACACATGGCACGGTTTGGCCCCGCAGAAGTTTGGCACGGGAGCGCTGGCACGTCACACGTGAATGAAGCGAGCGTATGAATGAGCAATGACGCTTGGATTTGGAGGATGCCACGCTTCGGAAGGGGTCGAGGGGGGGGTAAATGTCGTACCCCATGGTGCATGCTGGGAAATCCCCATCGTAGAAATTTGACTGCGGATGAAACGACTTTACGGTTATCTTGGAGTCGGGCCGGGTTAGGTCACTGACTTTGATCAGAAGGGGGGGGGTCAAAATCGGCCCAATTGTCAGTAAGTGAAGATTCAGTTCATCGCTAAAAGTTCAAGCGAAGGAGTGGGAACGTGGATACAACGCAATGCGTTTGATCCCACACGTGGACGCTAGCACTCTCTCGACGTAGCAGATAGGGGAACTCCAGTAAATATTGTACCGACACGCCGTGACCTTTTTTGTTTTTTTGCGCGGAAAAATTGCAGGGGTTGACATCAAAGTCAAAAGTACACAGTCGAAATCAAAATGTCAACCGTGCGCCCAATAAAAATCACTGGAGCCGTTACTCCTGTGATGAGGAGAAACACGACAGACTCCAAAGTCAACACAATTTTCTCCCTTTGCTCGGGACCACTCGCAGCTTTTGCCCTTTTGCCGCTCCGAGTCTGAGGAGCGCTGTTAAACCAGACCTCCAGCAGTATTACTGCATGCACTTCTTTTTTTTTTTTTTGGCAATAGCAACCTCATGTCCAGTAAGTGCCCTCCCAGTGTCGTATTGATGTAGACGCCTGCTTCAGCGCGATCAGAGGAGTCCCGTGGACATAATTGCAGCGCTGACCCTGTACATCAGTGATTGATTTCGAGTGTGACCATGAAACACAACGGGAGTTCTTGTACTTTTGATTTTATTGGCCACCGTGTCAGTCTGTCTGTGCACTGCGGTAGAAGAGAAAAAGAGAAGAGGGGGGGGGAAAAAAAAAAGCTTCTATTGCTACACTATAAGTCTTTGTACATGCACACTGCAGGGAACGGACAGCGGTGTAATGATACATCGGGCTTTTGGTAATTGAATTCTTCTTCTATTTGGAGAGACAACAGTATACAGTGACTCTCAGCTGGCCACAATGAGATGGAATATTATACCTAAATGAGGGTCATGATAAAAGTCAGTGTTGCACACATTATACAGATCATTACTCAACTTGATATTTGAGTTGCTTTTACGTATAGATTCCTCTTAAATCTTCCTTTTATTTCTTTAGATCCTCGTATAAAAGAGAAACCTGCAACGCAAATAATGCAAAAGGACTGAGTTGATGTGGAAAACTAAAAAAAACAAAAACATGTAGAACTAAAAATATTTGTAATTGCCTATAGATGACACAAGATGGCAGCAAAGCACTATTTTTACATTAGACAGTGCGTTGGTGTGACCAAACGAATCCCCTCCCCTCACTTCAACATAGTTCCTCGGCTCCAAGACACCGAAGCACAAGAACCGTGTGAAAATAATCGAGAATTGCGTCCAAAACAAAATTGGTGAGTAAGTGAATACATAAGTAGCAAATTGTGCATATGTGGAAGAACACGGCAACGGTCCCTAAAAGTATAAAGTTTCCCTTACCGGTGCCAGAATCTTTGACTACATGAACAAAAGTTTTTTGACACACTTAACAAGTCTGAACATCTCAGATGATTTTTAAAATATGAGAGACACGTGTGTGCTTAGTGCTCTTGTAAGTGTGTGGTGTACTCCACATGACCGACGCCACACAAATAACCACATCTGCAGCCACAATCAAATCAAGTCTTCTCCCTCAAAACAGATGACGCTTGCAGTACCCAAAGCGACCTGTAAGAAGTGCGTGCTTCCCCATACCGGGTGTCAAAAATATTCCGAACTACAGCACCACCTATCCGATTAACATTTTTGGTGAAAGATAGTTCGATTAAATCGCCAGCACGTTGGACAAATGTTTAAAAATATCCGTCCCTCAGTTCTGAGGTTGTTCGGCAAAAGTGTCCATCCAAGCCATGCGACGGAGCAACAGCCAGTGAGTGATGTGGACCACCAACCTTGATACCTAGGACCAGCGGGGCTGTCAATCAATCGGTTGCTCTCTCAACATGCTTTGTACTTTTTCAACATTTCCCTGAATTTTCTTATGCATGAAATTCAGACATATGCACGAGTTATATTTCAGTGGAGACTCTCTAGGTGCTTTTGTTTTTTGGGCTTAGCTTTTGGACAAGATGTCATAAAGTTGTACGCAATGGAGTGGATGCGGGACAGGACATCTTTCAGACATTCAATATTTGTCGCACAAATTGGCCTAATTAGACATTTATGAGTGCGGGATTACAACAGAGGTTAACACTCTCCCTCCCCTCTGCGTCCGTCCACAGAGTGCACACAGTGCAACGGGGAAAATTGTAAAACACTGGCCGCATTTTTCTCCACATTTATGCATACTGGGAGAGGAAAAAAACACCACTGAGGTTTATAATTCCCCTGATTTCTCTGGAACGTGCGAGCAAAATGTCAACGGGCGACATAAATTCACATTTAACGGCCTTCCGAGACTTGGCCACATCGTCTGGTTTTAAAGAACTCTCCGACTTTCATTAAAAGCAACGTTATTACTCATTAAAGTAGAACGGCCATCCCATGGAGGCCGTCGCATGCGTGCCCGGAGATTGGGGCGACATCCATGTCAGACCTTGAGCTCCAAAACATATGGAATGAACGCGAGAGGGGGTTTCACCACTATCTTCTCACACCTTGTAAGGCTTAGTTCACACAAACAGAGCAGGGGCCGCAAAAACAACAACCCTAATGCATTTGTAAGCTGTAGAATACACTACAAACATCTAGGTGGCGCAGTAGTTCTGAACATTTTGATTCTCGGGATGGTTTGTTCCAGTTGCATACATGATTTCCAACATTTAATTCAAATGGCAGAATTCCCTTGATTAAATTGACCACTATTAAACCACTTGCGCCACAACTTAGACCCGCCCTGAGCTGCTCTAAGGTCTAGTCTGCTTTCAGTGAGAAGTTAAGAAATTCTCCAGTTTCAAAATCACTTATCAGCAAGTATCATTAAAAGATACGCAAGAAATTCGAAGAATAAGAAATTCTCCACTTTCGACATCGATTATCAACGAGTATCATTTAAAAAGACGTAAACGGTTTCTAAGCTCCTGTCTCACGCTTTGCACCTGGCGGAGTTAATACCGACTTTTGAATATGTATTCCGAGAAAGAGGAGAGTATATCAATACTTCAGGGAGAGGAAACGGAAGGAGGGTGTCACTCTCGGTCCAAAACCTCAAACTTCCAAACACACTTTTCAAAAAAATGTAAAAACATATCAATGGAGAGATACAAAGAAGCTCCCGGTAGTTGTAAGAAAAAGCAAAACAATCTTTCAGAAACTATTACCAAAAAAAACAAAAAATACAAACGAAAGCAAGCTCGAGTATTTATCGACGTGAAGGGAAACTCGGGAGGTGCTGGGAAGTAATTTAAACAGGCGACGGCTGTTGTGCAGACAGGAAATGAGAGCGAGGCTAGTTCCTGAGATGGGACCGAGTTGCAGGTTTGGGAGCTGGCCCGCCCGCTAGCTCACTATGAGGCTTGCGTGGCGTTGTTCAGGGGGTAACAGTAAGGTCATTGAGAGCGCCATTTCCCTTTTCTGATCATTTGGGGTTTCGCAATCTCACTTCCCACATCCTTGCCCCGATTATTCCGGCCGGTTTGATTCAAAGTGTGACATTGAGGCCGGAGCTGCGCCCGACCTCCTGCTGAGGGTGCTTGCATTAGAAGCGGCTCCTCTCTTATACACGACTGCTTTGATTTCAGGCTTCATCCGATGGAAGGAAGTCAAGCCAGTTTTTTTTTCTCAATATTTCATCAAAAACAGGATCAAAAATATGCTTACTGCAGGTCTGAGGCAGCCCGATGGCACTCGATCTTTTTTCGCCGACGGTTTTGATTTAAAACAGACACGGCGTACATTAGTCAGAGTAGCGCTCATGTTAAGCGTTCGCCGGAGGAGCACGCAAGGCTGTTCTGGATTGAGTATGAAGCGTTCATTTTAGACGAGGAGGCGGAGGAGGAGTGCCAGCACGCCAGATTACACCAGTTAATCAGCATGATTATGTCTGAGAGGGCAGACACCTCGGCCCGCTCGCGTTTATTGGCGCTCGGTGACGTTGGTGGCGGCGGGCGGGTTAACGTGCAGATGTTCTGCCAAAAAACGCTGATAAATGAAGCATGTTCGTAGCACTTAACCACTTGGAGGGATCACAACTGGAAGGTTTTACTGTGACAGAAATCCAGGGTGAGATTCCAGTATTGAACATTATCCCACTGGCGATATATATGAGGAACAAGACTAGAACTGAAGAATTTTGAAGAATAATCCAATTTCCCTCCACAATGTGAGTGAGATCCAATATGCGGTTTATTTTTTTTTCAAAGTCGTCGTCACATGCGCGTTTCACAAACAATACATTCATCTGTACTGCAATATCTGATTGGGCTTGTATAAATGTTTGGGTTTTATAGTTTAAACTTACACAAAAATAAAAGCATGAATCAATATGAAATATGTTTTATTTATATACCTATCAAACAATGTGACTTGCAGCCTTTTGAGAGTTCACAACAACTTAAAAAAAAAATCTACCATAAGTGGAACGAAGACTAGAGACTAAATCTTAGACAAACTAAGAGTAGGTCTAAATTGTGGCGCAGGAGGGCACAATTTTGGAAAATTGGCTCAAATCCAATCTGAGATTCAAAACCGAACCTGTGGCTGACACGCAAACCACTAGCACACCGTGTCGCTCCTCCAATCAAAGTGTTGAAGTGGATTAATTTCTCCTGTAGAAGCAGCACAACACTGCGGACGCCGTATTGGTGGTGAAATGCAAGGCCACATGTAGCGGCCCACCCCGCCGCTCCCCCCCTCCCTCCCTCCCTCGGCGCGCAGGCAAGAAAAACAGCCACATAAGTCCTTCCAGGCCCGCTATTATAAACAGGTGTCACTTTGGTGATAAAATATGACACGCTAATTGGCCGGTGAGATGCTTTGTCCAAGCAGATTAACACATCATGGCGCCCGATTTATTTTTATTGTGCCAGCATCGTTTTAGGGCGGAGGTCACAAACGTCAGTAAAGTGGTAGAATCGGACCCTTTCCCTTTCCCTCACACGTTGGACCTTGATGTCTCACTCGGGCTGGATGTTTCTGTTGACAGACGACATCTGCACCCTGCCTCTAATAGCTCACCATGGATTTTTTTTTTTCCTTTAACGTAATGTTGCACAAGCATTAGAGTTGTGTAACCTGATGAAGCAATCTAATAAATGAGTTACAGTTACTACGTTGATGGATTTATTCTGAAATTCTTCAGCGTGCATTGTTTTTATATGACAGGAACACAATACATTGAGAAATTGCAGAAGACTCCCGAAATGTGTTTTCAATGATTATTGTGTAGCGTACAGCTGCGGATCACTCGAGGCGACGGACGGCATGCAGCAAAGTATGGAGACCCTTCATGGTGCACCACAGAGCAGGGGGGGGGGGGGGGGGAGCTGACATGCAGTGGTCTCCACAGGCCCGTGCAGGCTGTGTTTATGGACACACCCGGCACTTAGCGTCTGGTTCTTATAAAGGCTATCAAACAGGGGGGAGCACCTGTTTCCGACACTTCCACTACACACACGCGCGTGTTTTGCTGCTGGGTTCAAAGAGACCTCGCAGGAGAGCAAACAGGACCACTTGCAAAGTGAATCGAGTGATTTGGATTCATCAGCTTTGGCATTTATGCAGAAGAAGATTTTTTGATAAGGCTTACTGTTAGAACAAAAACACATTAACTTTGTTATCAGCGACAATGTCAGCGATCAATATTGTGCTTGTGACAGAGGATGAGGTGGACGTGATAAGGATGAGAGGGGGAAATATTTTCAGGAAAGCATTCATTTAGTTTATTTGTTTTTTTTTGTTGGGCAAATATGGCGGCGTGAATAGATATGAGTTGTGAAAACATACGTGTTAACATGTGATAAGGTCAACGCTGATAGGAAGTGGATGAAGCTGTGTTATCTGCAGTGAAGAGGAACACAAACAGGTGATTCTCTCAGTTGATGTACTTTTTTTTTTTTTTAACGACTAAAGTTTGTTTTCAATAAATGTAAGTGCTGGGGAACCTCTAACATTGAAAATAATGTGTTCCAGGATATAAATTGACCTTGAATTTACACACTCATTCAAAACTTTAAGGTCATGTTTTAAAAAAAAATACAAAATTATCCAGTGAAAAATAAAAAAAGACAGAAATATATGATAAACAAAGAGAAAAAAAATAAAGAGAGAAGAAGAAGAGAACAAAAAGAAGTGCCCACCAACATTTTGAATAGTATTTTTATCATTTCCCCAAAAGAAAATAATGTAACTTTAAAAAAAATCTTTATCCTGGTCAAAGTGCGTCCCGATACTTCTGATCATAGTCAAACATGAATTGTCTATTAGAATCCCTCTATGAAAATCCCAAATCTTACATTTACTCCCTGAAATGTTTGTTTGGCTGTGCTTTCAACTTTGGAGGTTATGCGACACCACGTCTCCAAATGTAATAATCTTTCACGCTGAGAGCTCAGAGAATTTTCCAGTAGTTCTCATGTGTTCTGTACATCCCCCCCAACCCACCAGGAGGAGTCACTGGCCGGTTAGCCTCTCATAAAAATGACTTGTGAGAACCCCCCCCCCCTCACCCCCACCTCAAATAAATGTACAGTACATTCGCCACACCGCAAACTGGACTCAAATACGGCTCAGCAGTTTTTTAGTGACGATGAAAAGGTCACTTCAAGGTCAGATGATGCTAGCGTTACCTCCCCCCCCCTCCCTTCTCCTTTTGAGTTGGTGGAGCTGTCTATGCGTCACAGTCTGAACACGACACGCCGTGCCGCAACAGAAGACAAGCTTGTCACGGCGGCAGCAAAATAGACGCTTAGCAATGTCATGTCAGCAGACCGCATTGTTTTCTCGTGTCATCTGGATGTCATCAGCTCTTTACTCGCTTTTCTCACTCTCACTCGGCACCGCACAGGGTTAACGGCGTAAGCCGCCCTGCGGACAATTACATGCACCGCGCACACACACGCACTCAGAAACATTCAGACAAACACACATTAAGGCCGCTACCTCCATCCTCCTCCCCCCCCCCCAGCCCGAGTAATGAAAACAAGATGTTTGACGCTCCTACCATGGTAGGAGTACACTGAGCTCCCCTCCTCCGCCTCCTGACCGCAGATCCTCTATAAATACTCTTACGACTTTCTTAAATACGTGACAAAAAATACATTTACAGAGAGTTTATGGGCACACATGCGGTCTGAGTGAGGTGCACAAGTGACAATGAGCTCTGAGACCCCGGGGCAAGATGGTGTCTGCGGCGGGCACACATAGCGCTTGTGTACTGAAGGTAATCTGAGTGCTTGAATAAAAGAGAGAAGAAAAAAAAAAAAAAAAAAAGAAAGACATCTGCCCACCACACGCTGCACCTGATCTTCATGTCTCAATTTGTAACCAATCTTCTCACAATTGGCCACCAAATTACAGTATAAACATGCCGGATAGTGATCTTGTTTACAGCAAAGAGAGAAAGAAAGAAAGAAAAAAAAAAAAAACGCCCTCCTCCTCAAGGAAGCCGCAGTCTGTAGTACTTGCCAGTTAGACGCTTCTATTTGGATTGGCAGCTCATTTTCAGTTTGTGGTGGATCTTGGAAAAAAAATATTAATCTCTAAATTAGTCATTAATGCTTGAAAAAACATTGAAAATCAGCGTCTAAACTACATTCAGGGACACAAAACCATCTCAGATTTTTTTTTCTGTTGACCAGTGTCAACTAGCTTTTACTAGCCATCAAAAAAAGGTCGCATTTTCAAGTCATCCATTCATACAGTGCACCTGCACTCAATCTAAAAGTGCCTTTGTGTAGATTACGGCAAACGCTTAAAACCGGCGGTGCTGCTAAAACACAACATGACATTGACAGAGTAGAGCGCAACACAGGTGTACCCAATGTTGTGACCCTGAGAATCCAATTGCAAGGTCTACAATCCAAACAAACATGACTACCGTGTAACGCGTTTCAACTAAGAGCCTTCCACACACACGTCGTCTTTTATTGCAATGACAATAAAGCGACCCCGTGAGAACATTCGATACCTGTCGGTGAAAATCTGGCTGATATAATATGCAGTGATTTTTTTTTAACATAATTTAATTTACATAATAACCACCTCAACACAGTTTCTCCATGCTGGGTGAAGATCCAGAGCCACTTTCAAGCAACAACCTATCTCTACCACTATCTATGCATGAAATTCAGCATACTGAGCAGAACTTGGACCCCAGGTGTGTGCAGTCATCACCAGTGTGCATGTGAGTGCATGCCCTGTCTGTCCCTTTGTGAGCACTGGAGTGTGACGTGCGTGTGTGTGTGTGTGTGTGTGCGCTCTGATTGACGGTGCTGTTTTGAAAGCTGTTTCTACACACTTTAGGTCAAGCGAGCATCTCCATTAGCTCAGTGTGGCCATTGTTGAGCGCTTCTTGACATGTTATACTCCCCTCACTCCCCCCCCGAGCCCACTTGTAGGTCTCCGTCAATGCTTGGCTCTTTGTAACAGGCAATTATCTGTTGTCACTTTTGTATTTTGTATGGGGGGGGGGGTGCAGCACATCTTATGACCTAAAAAAACAAGGTGCTCAATCTACTGTACTATATAATCACACCTGCATCCATTGTTAGGGGTGCCCTTGTGTTTATTACGGGTCAAATGCAGAAGTGGAATTTAGCTTGTAAAACAAAGGTGACATTGATTGAATGTAGAGCGTCACCATCTCAACTTTCACAACAGCTCGGTGCCACTCGACGCTAACCCCCGCTCATTCCCGAGTGACAATAAACAAGAGGAAATTTCACCTATGCCGCCATACCATGATGGAAATATAAGCAGTAAAATATTCAAGCTTGTTGCCAGAGGTCAACTTCACTTTGCCATTGTGTAAACTTCGCCTATCCCAATGACATAAAGCAGACCTGGAAAGCAACACGTGAAGGTGTCATTTGAATGTATAATATGAAAGGTGCTGAATGATGCCTACGAGGATGGATGGATGTCAAGGTTGAGCCTTTGCCGCCAATCACCATGGCGATATTTCATAACAAAAAAGAATGTTAGGCAATGTAGTATGAACGGCAGAGTTTGAACACCTTAATGGATCGCCGAGCAGTAACTTTACTTGGCAACGTCAGGACTTATGAGTAATGCCCATCGCCGGGCCGCCGGTTCATTTACGAGACGAGCAATAAACGGCTGAAGCGAGGGAAACTTTTTGGATTCAAACATGGCAGGAACTCCACTTCCTTTGTTTTGGGGGGTCCCAGAATGGATATAATAAATAACAAAAACAGCTGGTGTTTTGTGCTTTTGTATTTTATGTGGCAAAAAATGAGCCAAGGGCCAAGCTTAAAAAAAAAAAACATTACTTTACAACAGTATGCCCATGGCAACAAGGTTAAGGGAAAAGACAGCACTAATTTTCTTAATTCCTACTAAGCTTACTTAGCTTAGTTGCTAGCACTGACCTATTGGGAGGTGCATACATCTCTCAATTGTGATTGCACAAAATAGTTGCCATAATCGCATAAATGAGTCAAGATAGGATCTGCATTGAATTTGTTTCATGGAGGTCCGAGAACAGAAAAAAATAAGTTTGATGTTTTGCATTTAATGCGGCAAACAAAATGGTGGCTCAATTTAACGGAATCCAGATTGTAGGTTAGAAGTTCATAGATGTCTCTTTGATTTCAAGTGGCACATTCAAACTTTGACCTTCCAATAACTCCGACCTCGCCCGCAGCTATCCAAAAGTCACAACCTGTGTGCTAAACATTTTCTCTGAAGTGACACATTTTTCGAAATTCCCCTATAATCTCCATGTTTCCTCCGCTAAGCCGATCCTCATGTTTACTCCTCTTGCTTCAACCCCTCCATTTATTTGGAGGGGAGGCAGTTCCACACAGTTCTGAGTCCTCCCACCGAGGGGACAAAGTGTGTCTCTAGTTCACATACCACCTCGGGCGACGCGAAGGGGAACAAGAGGTGGGTGACCAGTGACGGGGCAACGTTGTAGACGACATGTGGGAGAAAATTGCAGGGTTGTCGACCTCACAAGGAAATAAGAAAAGGCTTGAGAAAATACACAACAAACAGGAGTCGGGTCCCAGGAGGCCAATCTCAGTCACTTTCGGCTTGAGGTCCTCGTAGAGTTTCGAGTGTGAGAAATAACCTGAAGGTCACAGGACGGATCGCGCTGGCGGCCATATTTCTTTTAAACAACTGGCAATAAAATCCAGTTGGAAATGAGGCCAAAAAAACATGTTGTTTGCCAACTATTGCGGTTATCTGTCATTTCCAAGCAGCATTTTTGTAGTTGGCTAATGCTATTTATTGTAAGACATTTCAAAGGATGACAAATGTATTGTATAATAACAGCAAAAAAGGATTGGATTCATCACAAGGGAATACAGAACTGCATTCCTTGGAAGGTATTCAAAAATGATTGCGAGCGGCACTCAAAGGTGGGACACTTTCAGATCGGCTATTTGGGAATTCTTTGGGGCACGTCTTGTCCAAACCGTTTGGTCGAAACAGAAAAAAAAAGACTTTTCAATTCTTCTCCAGATTAGGTGACACCCTTCAATATTTTGAAACAGTTCCAAAGTGTCTATAAAATATCAGTCAAAGGTTGTGGTCAATATTGTTAAGAGCTGTTAAGAGCAACCCAAGCATCAGTTCCATGGTGATGAGTGAGTGTGTATCCTGAGAAAAAATCTATTCTGAAAGTATCTCGGTACAGACGTACCTTGGATCATAATCAGTGTAGAATCATGGACACAACTATGAACTTTACGTCACTTAGCGGTTGTGTTTATATGTGGGCGCATAGATAAGGTTGATACAGGTTTTGATGGCTGCGCTAGCTATGCTAGTCTCTGCTACCATCGTATACACTATGTTTACGTGTCGATTATGAGACGATAAAGCCGATAACAGTGGTCTGGGTATACTGTGCATCAAAACTGCTGCCAGAGGCGGAGTGATGTGGTGCTCATTGTAAAAGTCGGGCCAAAATAAGTTTTGACTCGTGCAGCTAACAAAAGATTTACTCGGTTATTTAACTTCACACTTAATGGTGCCACGGGTTCCATAATTATTTGTACAGAGGCAATTAAAAAGTCACTTTCCCATAATAGGTCCCCTTTAAAGTTGGCAAAGCCACAAAGATGATTCTGTCTGATTTGGGTCAAACTAAATAATGGAAGCATTGTGGAACTGACCAGCAGACACGCGGGGGCTCACAAACGGGGTAAAGAACAAGTCATCCGTCTGGGTACGGAGTCGGAGGACGTCACAGGGTCGAAAGACAAATTTTGCCACGGGCAAAAATGAGACAGTAGCATGATGGATGTTCTCCGGCCTCTAATGAAGTTCCTGTTTCATATTAGGCTGCAGTGAGGGCAAACAACCAGGAAGGGAAGTTAGAGAGGCTTCACGGGGTGGTGGGAGCACTGAGTTATCTCACGCTAACTTAGTTAGCCTATCGGCTCCGGGGATACAGGAGAAGGGTCAGGACCCCTACCAACGTCCCCCAAGGGACCGAGAAGTCAACATTCCTCAGAAACCCGGGAGACATTAGAGAGGTGGCAGGGGGGGGTGAGAGTGACAGAGGAGAGGAAAAGGGTGAGAGAAAGATTCATGTCCTTTCCATTTAGCCTCCTCGAACAACAATGAATGCACAAACGCGCTCCTCTCATGGCTTCTACATTTTCCAAGCCGTCAAACTCAAGACATCATCGGTGACTCATAAACTCACACTGACCTATGCACCACTCATTCCTGCCGTTATTTATGAAATATTTTTTGGGCAGCCTTCTAAAATAGCTCTCGTTCGCTCTCGCTCTCCACTACTCCCCTTGGCGAAGTCATTTCCAGTACAGCGGCGGCTGGCGCCTGCGGAAGTCTGAGGAGAAGGAGGAATTCTTACAAGTTGTTTGGCTGACGGCCATCGTAATAGCGACGCGAGAGAGCGAGTCAGGTTTACCGCTTACATATGCGAGCAACAACAAAAAAAAAACGCAGTTTGTAGAACATGTATGTTTTTGCGAGATCCATCCGATGGAGCTGCGCTAGATCTGGTGACAGTCGTAATCATATTTTTCATCAATCTCGCTCAAAAACCTTACGAGGACTGATAGCAGCGCTGGGCCGAAAGCCCGTGGCTGCCTCCGCTTATGATTTGTGTCCCGAATATGAGCATGTAAAAAGTTGCTTCACTCCCACATTGTCAAAAGTTGGCTTTCTTTCTGTGACTCTTTGTAAGACTCTGTGGAAATTCCTCAAGGATTTGTTGTCCGGACATGATTCCCGAAAAGATCAGACGTGATGATATATATATTTGTATGCGACGTGACATTTGGCAACGCCAACGACGACAGATGGATTTCGTTTTGAAAGGTGACATTAGCGGGACACAAATGGTAACTTACGGCGTCATATTTCCTTGTAAGGATTTTCATGTTTTTGTAAGTTAGGGCCAAGTATACGTATGGTTATGTGATATATTCTTTCGAAAAGGAAAAAAAAATCTTTTATAGTTATTTATTACCGTACGCCTTGCAACTTTTGGTCTTTCTGACCAAATGTTGGAATCCATCCCTGTAGTACCAGTACCGGTACTTTTTGGAAGCTGCTATTCATAGATATTTCATTACGATGCCACTTTGTCTGACCCCACCAAAAAAAAATCAAAAAAATCCTACAACTTCACTCACAGCACAGGAAGCCCAGGAGGCTCGGAGGATTTAAAACAAGAGCTTCCAGTAGCTTTGCTGCCAAATGTAAAGCACCGAGATCCCAGATTATATTGTTACGAGCAAAAAAAAAAAATGTATTCCCCAAACCGTGCACATAAGGTAAGGCATCATTTGTTTTCATGACGCCGAGCCTCTCGTAAGTAGAAAAGCAGAAGATGAGTGCACAATTGCGCCGTTTTGCTCGACTTCCCATGTCTGTCACGGTTCAGCGCTAGTTCAAGCGACGCCGACGACCAACTCCTCGCGTAGTTCGTTATTTTGTCCGCTCTCCTCTGTAAATTGTTGCTGTTCTTCACTTTGACAGATCTCATTCTGCTCGAGAGCCCTTTCCTTCACCATGTAGGAATGTATGGGAAATGGACTAGCTTCTTGGAATGCCACGTGCAATCACTGCCAGCCAGGAAGGAGGGAAAAAAAAAAACCAATGGCGCACGATTCTCAATCACTCGTCAATTGTGAATTCCGCCGTTGGGGGGTACGGCCACCGAGGCTAAGTAAATTTTCCACTGCCAGTAATGACACAGCGCTGTCTGCGTGCCCACTCTTCTCCACCCACCCCGGCTCGACCCGACTCCCCTCGACTAGCCCGCAATATCTGGCAGCCGTGGTGGCTGGAAGGATATTCAAACTTTCAGCATGGTTTAAAAATAGCCCGCCTCCTTCTCCGAGACAAAAAAAGAGAGCCCTGCTAATAATCACGGCTCTGTGCTGGCCGTCTGAAGCATCTGGTCTGCGAATGTGTCATTTTTTTTAGGAGGGGCCTGGGAAAGTGTAGACACCACGCTGCTCGTTGCCCAGAATAAGAAGCATGGGAATAATTGAATGGACCATTCCAACCTTCCACCCCCTCGATTCGTGTGGGCCACTAAACGAGCTTGTGTCCAGGATTGGCTCGGCCTGCCTGCCTTCCGGCATAAGTCACTCGGTGGCTCGTTTTTGGCAGAAACAGATGATTTTTATGGTAAGACATTAAGAAAAGCTGAGGGACTCAATCGGGTCGACAAATCACCGAGATGGGGGGGGGGGAGCCAGACGGACCTACAGAAAGAAAGTATTTTATGACACCGATATCAAATAAAGTCACATCGACCAAATTAGAAGACTACATCATTGCAGCGCGATGTGACAAAGTTCACTTTGTACAACTATTGCGTGCCATGAAAATATGGAATACTGTACCGTAAATAGCGTTTTTGTTTTCAGAAATATCTCCATTGGACAGACACAAAACACTTCTTGTCATAAACATATTGTCAAAAACCTTAGATAAGGATGTTTGGAGACTGACAATAGAGGTCATTTTTCACTCAACTGACCCTAACATGAGGAATGCAACAAGTACTCGGATTCAAATTGTCTATATGAAGTCGGGCTGTTAACTTTTGGCTAACAATTAGCCTTGATAACAGACTGAGACACTTACTGGTTAATGAATGCTGTCAAACAAGTATGTGGCATGGCAAGACGTGCTGAGAAGCAAGTGGAGCTAAGTATCACTCGTGCCTCATTTGTGATTTAAAATGTAATTTTTTTTTAAAAAAGATGAACATCATCATCATCAACACCGTGGCTTGAATGAAACAAAATGTCACAGCGTGGCTTGGTCTAGGCTAGTCATCATCACACATCTGATTGCAACATGAGCGAGACGACTAAACAATCGGCTGCGTGTACAAAGCGGGCTTTGCTGACATCACCGTGCGGTAGCGCCACAGCCGGGGAGTGACAGACTGTGAACGAGGCACTTGATTGCTCTCTGGAGCGCGGCCCACTCAGGGTGGGTAAACCCACAGGAGCTTTAGCGAGAAAGGCCGCAGCGTCAAACAGCTTTCAAAAAAAAATGCAGAAAATTGCATATTTAAAAAAAACACACAAGGCAATCTTTTTTGGGGTTTTTTCTGTAAAGAAATACAACTACAAATGATATGAAATAGAACAATAGCTAATTAGCTAATTAGCCTAGCATCCGCTTCTTCAATTACTGCTACTCTCATCTTAGTTTCCAGCATACGAAGTGGAGGTATAATAAATTGTGTAATATAATAAAAAAAATAGATTAATAAAAGTCTTTTGATGTACTCAAATTGTTTTCCGGGATGAAATGAGTGTTGAATGTGTCACTGCTGGGTTAGCATTGAACTGACTGAGTCACCTCACGTACATCTGGTCATTTGCATATTGTCACGAAATGCAATATGAAGTACATATGCGTTAATAATTGTAAGGCCCTGACAGAATTCCTCATTTCATCTCTTGGGCGTGTCTCGGGAGGACACCTGCGGGTTGAGCACCATATTTGTAATCGTGTATCCACTTACGAGCAATCAAAGCTCCATTACTACTGCATTTTAAGGCATTAGAGATGTCAACATTGTTAAGGCATGTGTATTGTTTGCTCAGTCAAGGAAAATTAGAAAATGAATTCCTCTGGGTAGGAGAGTGGAGTGTGTTCGCGAAAGAGGGGAGGGAGGGGGGGGTGAGATGGTAAAGTGAGGGCGGAGCACATGTGCAGGGGTCAGAGGGTGGGTGTCTGTGTGCTCAGGGAGGGGGATGTGGTGGTGGTGGGGGGTGCAAATTGTGCTCAGTCACCAGCGGATCATTTTCACTGAGACAGCTGAATTGTGGGAAAAGAGGAAGCGTGGTGGCTCTGCCATTTGTTTTGCTTGTCACAACCTCCCACCCAGACGCGGCTGAGCGTGCACTGATTAAAAAGTCAAACAGGCATTTTCACGCGCCAACGTCCTGGAAAATGTAGCTTCTGCAAACACATCTCACCGCACAGGTATGACGGGGAAATCCTTTAATATCTGTACAAGCAAACCACGATAGCGTCATTTTTTTTTTTTTTGGTGGTCATTTAGTGGTCGACCCTTGACAATGAACAAACGCTCTCGAATGTTTTACTCAAAGCGGCCGTACACACATTCTGACTTTCGTCTACTCCCGTCACTGCGTTTTTTTTTTTTTGTTAAAACCATGAAATGCTTTTGTGGACTATTAAATGGGTAAATTAATGGAGCAGGACTGCAGTTCAATCTCCAGGCAGAGGTGGTCTGAGCACAACTGAGGTGTCAGTAAAGGGAGCCATTCAAATGCGGGCAGGAGGGCCAGCTCAGGGGACCCCCCCACGCCCCCCCTCGAGGAACGACTCAGCGGGGTCAAGCCGCCCTCCCCGCCATGCCAGCTAGCAAGGTGTGTGAACTTTTGCCTCGGCCCGCTTGCTCCGTCATCCGGCAAATGGAGCACATCAGCCACACTGTTTGGGGCGGAGGGTGTGTGTGTGTGTGTGGGGGGGGGGGGGGGTACTGGCGGGGGCAGGCGAACACCTCACACAGACTCCCTTTGTGCTCGGGGCAGCGCCTTGCCTTACTCAGGCTGGGCTGGGGTGCGCTCGATTCAGAAGATGGCCGGAGCGGATTGAAGGAGTGAAGAACGATGTTGGGGGGGGTAATTAGCACGTGTGCTCGTTATCATGCACCCGTTGATGAGCAGCTCACTGGAGGTGACGCCTGCTCTGTATTACACTGACAATGACCTCCAATAGCACCCAAGCGGGATTTACGCTGCATGCTTCAAGTGAGAGCACAATTGGAATATGCAGAAAGAAAAAAAAAAAGGGGGCTATGGTCTGTCACAAGTTATGTTAGCGTTAAGCTAACAGATGTTTATTCAAATATAGGGATTGGTTTGGGTAGAATGTTACAATTGTTTTTGATTTTACGTTTTAGTGGCAAACAACTCCCAGAAAGCACACTTTGGTACTCGTTTGGACAACTTGGAAAGAGTGAGAGTAGCGTGTGTTAATTAAGAGGAATTAATTATTCGAAGGGTTAACGGTGTTTTTCATTTTTACAAATCTTAACAACAAATGTCACGCATGGGATAAAATGAAAGCAAATATCGTTTTGCATCCCTCCTTTCTGTCTGTGCATTTTCTAAAGAGTTTTTTTTTTGGGATGGGGGGGTCTTTAAAAATGTGCCAATAAGCTGAGGTGAGGTGCTATCTGTGTCCTGCCCCCCCCCCCCCACACACACACACACACACAATTCACAGTTTGCCTTTTATCCTGATGAATGTGCAAAGTTTGACGCAAGAATGTTTTTCTTTTTGCTCACCTTGATTTTGCATTTTTAAGGCTTTTATCAGTGGTGGGATGTTGTGATTTCACAGCCCAGAAGGCCCACGGTGGCTAGATATGCAAGGTAAACAACTACAATAAGGCATTTATGCATATGTGAGCCACTTGGCCCCATTTGAGTAAATATAGCACACTAGGCTACTCCACTTCCTGCTGAGCCATCTATTTAAAAGGAGATATTTTTAAGATTTGTTTACCATTTTAGAATAACTGGGGGATATTTCTGTGAAGTGTGTCACAATGAAGTCATCTTCCTCTCAAAAATATCAAATTTATGACGTGGTTCTCAAAGAAGTAGAGTCAGCTGATTGAACGTGAGGTCTTATCTAAAATGTATATATTTATATTTATTTAATAACCTGTGTTCTCTTACAAATACAAATATCATGAACATAAAATTTTAAACTACAAAAAAATCCATCTTTTTTTTTGTAAGATTATAACATGTCTGAAAGCAATTTTTTTCCACTCAATTGTGACCCTAATTTTGGTGTTTTTGTATGCCATCTGAATGAAAATACAAAGCAAAACGAGGTATAATCAAATTAAATTGGCAAGAAGAGAAAAAGGGAAAAGGCCCAGATTTTGTCAATCTCCACCATTGATTTAATTAACTGCAAATCTCACGCCATGACCCCTGTAATCCTGTTTTTTTGCCTTTCTTCACCCGCTAAAAATTAAAGTTTAACTATAAATAGAGGTGGATAATGCAGTTGACCCAAGGGGTTAATTCTCTGGCTCTCGGAGGCCGGCGGCCCCCCGGAGGCCCTCGCCGCTCGCCCTCCTCGGGTTACATTACCGTGAACTGGAGAAGCGGCGCAAGGAAATGAGTTCATATGGAGAAATGAAGCGAGGATTTGGTGCGCCAGGGCACCTATGCAGCCACTCCAAAGAAGAGAGGCCCGGAACGGGATGATTCTAAGTCTCCGTTAAGACCCCTCGCTTTGACGCGTTCACGTCACGAGATTGCCAAAGAAAGGGAGAAGCTCGGCATTAGACGATGTTTTCCGCTTCCCGCCGTGAAATGGCGCGCATTCTTGGCGTTTCAATGTTTCAATTAATAACAGATGAAAAGACTCGTTGAGAACAGTGTCCCCGAATGCCACGCCGACCTTTTGAATAATTGCGTCTTCACCAATGTTTTGCACAATCGCAAATGGTGAACATGAAAAGCGACAGATTAGCGTTATATAGTAGCGTGCGGTGCCAGAACAAATATACACCTTATTTTAAGGAGGGGGGGGGGGGGGCCGAGCAGCTTCGGCATTAATCTTTCGACATTTTCTCCGCTAATCAAAATAGAGTTGTATAAATAGAAAAATGGCGCCTAAATACACATCCAGAAGTCAAAGAGCCGATGAAGCGTCGTGGCCTATTTCATCACGGTGACAATCAGGACGTTGCCGCGTTTGTGATGTATGCAACACGTTGAAAGATTACACCGCACACACGCTCGCACAAACAAATACACGTGGCCGCTAAGTCAAACCGAGTCCGCCGTGAACGCACGCACGCACACACACATAAAAAAAGGCAGCACTGATTGCCTGAGCAGCTGAGCTAAACTGCGGTCTGGAAAGTCCATTCAAAGAGCTACTGTGGTGGAGCTTCAGGGGTAAAAGTGCATCCTCTGGGCGGGGGAGTTCTGGGAAAAAAAATCAAAACGCCACTGGAGGTTTGTTACTGCGGGCATCAAGTAACAATCCTTACAAATACAACAACAACAAAAAAAGTCATGAGAGCAATCTTGTACTATTGAACATATTTAGTCCAGAAGACAAGAGCATTGCGTAATCAACCACATGCTGCTTCACCAAGACATTCCTTGTGACGCCTCCAGTAACTACGTTCCATTAGTAAGCTCAAAACCGCTAACTATTACGACTATTGTGTTAAACCGAGCATCCCCGATAATAACAACGACGGAGGAGAAGCTGAAGGAGGAGCAGATCATCTTTTCAGTACACCGTGACAATTCAAGTACCTCTCTGTCCAATTAAATGACTTAGTGGCGCTAAAGCGGTAGCTCGGCTAAACTGTGCATGTAAATGTACGAGCAGATGCTTCTTAAGCTCTCCCTCGATGCTGCGACTGCGTGCGTGGGTGTGTCTTTATTGGATTAAAATAAGAGCGCGTGTATGAACTGCATTTCCCCCCAAGGAGATCGATGCTCTTCTATTTGGACGCGTGATTGTTTGTGGCCTTCCTGACGCAAGCTGGGAAAAAAACCTGAGCCAAATGCAGGAAAAGCAGCAAAGTGACGTACGAGCAATACCCTACCAATGGAATTCAAAAAAACGCAGCTTTAACAGATACGTGTAAAAAAAAAACTAAATAATTAAATAAATATCAATTTATGGATGAAATGATCCCCATCTAATAAATGCAGGAAACGCGCACTTTCAAAGCTATTTTTTTCGATGTTCTTGTAAATAATGATTTTCTTGTTGTTACCTAATGCGAAATACGAAATAATAACAAGGCCCAGTCAAAAAGGCTTCACGTGGGAGCCCGCTTTCAAGCTTCCACTACATCGTCGCTTCATGATAGTAAACAAACTTTTTTTCCTGAGAGAAACTAACGAGCAAGTAAAGGAGCATTTTGCGTTCGCTCTCCTTCCTTTGAGCGTTTGCTCTCTGTGTGGCCTCAGAGGGAGCGGCACACACATCCTGCCTCTCAGTGTGATGCAAGGTCAGATGGTCAAAGCAAAGAAACCAGCAGGAAGACTACAGTGTGTCCATCTGCTGACTTGTCCCGTTGAGAGATGTGCTGCATTGCGGGAGTTGTCATGAAAAAGAAAAAAAAAAAAAAACACCCTCAACTGTTTGTGCTAAATATTCACTTATTGGTCAATCTAACAAATTTCATAATTATATTGCCATTGATGAGCCTCCTCCACACAAAAAAAATCTACCTGTTGCTGAACCTAACCCTTCACTTGTCATTGTATTATGATGAAAATCAAATTCAAAAATAGTCAAAAGAAAAAAAGAAATTCTGTGCATCTTTTATAAAATAAAATAAAAATTCTTGACCAGTGTAAGGTGACTTTCACTTCTTCCAAAATGATTTTCTGTGAGGAGACTTCTACCCAAGTAGCACTTCCTGATACTCTCCACTGCCCATTTGGGTTTCTCGGCACCTATCCTCTGCAGAGCTCAGCTGCACAGGAAGAGGAAGCGAGGAGGACATTTTCGTGTGAAGCGACACCTCGTCTTGTCTAACAACTAGTTTGCAAGCTGTGACGTGGGAGGACAGAGGAGGCCCGGCCGGCGCTGTCCCCCCGTGAGCCCGCTTCGTCTCTGGAGACGGGGAACATTTCATTAAAGGCGTCAAGATTGGTACCAGACATTTGAAAATGTTCCCCCTGCCTGACCCCTCTCACCCTGGCAGAGGTCAAAGCAGCTTCTATCAATCCTGTGTGTGTTGAAAGAGACATGCTTTTGCAGGTGTGTGTGTGTGTGTGTGTGTGTTATGACAAACAGCTTGAATTATTTTTGTGTGTAGATCTACGCCATCAGAGCTTTCTATGACTTCTCTTTGTATTTTCAGAGACAAGTATTTGTGCCCTTGTGGGAGTGAAACAGAGTCAAAGGAAGCCGAATGCTTCAACGTAACAATTTGAAAAATTCTTGAAGACAGAAAACACTTTTGACGAGTTAAGGAAAAGCAGAACGGACGAGAAGGTGATGGTACTTGGATTGAGAAAATCCGCCATTTTGATTCAAGGTATGCACATGATGTGTACATACTTTACTTTTAGTTCTGCATGAGCAACGTCTTTTAGCGCCGTGTTTCTCCGCACCTCTTTTCAGTGCGGCCCTCGTGTTGAAAGGATGCCTTCTTTGTCTGGCTCTTAAGTGAGATACACGTGGTCATAAATGGCAGCTCCTGTCAGCGGCATGAACTCTCCCGCCAACCTTGCCAGCGCACTGAAACGTAAAACTCGGTGTCGACGCGCTACAAATATTAGACCGCCGTTCTCACACGCAGCATTCCACAATACTGGACAACGACCAAAAACATGCTTATCGACCGTATTAAGTCATGCGTTGTCGAATTTAGAATTTTTGGGGCTTTTCCCACGCACTCGCCAACCCCATATTTAATTCGATCTCAATCAGCAAGTCCATATGTTGCAACTTTTTTTTTTTTTTTTTTTTTCAAAGCATGGGACTTATCAAGCTATTCCATTAATCATGCTTGTCGCCAGCTCTCCCACTAGCGTCCAACAGACTCATTAGCTAACGCTGAAATGTGGTAGTCATAAATCCTGTCAGGGTGGGGGCGGGGGTGGTCGGTATGCGACAAGCATGGGAGAAATGACGGGCTAGAAGGAGGTGATACACCATAAGAAGACACAAGAGGAGGAGGAGGCGAGGTGTCAACAAGCCGCACCATCCAATCATCGGCGGAGCAGGTCGCTGGGCAATGGGACACTGACAGTGGGAGATGAATGGGAGGGAATTATCTACTCACTCGGCCAGATAATTGCTCCATTTGGCCCTGAGTTAGAGAATGGTTTCTAATTAGCTCCCTGCAGTCCCCTGGACCTTCACTCCTCCTCCTCCGACCCCCACACGCACCCTCCACAAAAAAGAAAACACCCTCACACATGGTGGGAGGTTTAACCAACTGGGCTGCTTTGATGACACCTGAAAAAAGTAACAAACTCCCGTGCCAGTTGGCAGTGCGTCTCATTGCGGTGATTTAAATATGCTCGAAAAGCAAAGAAAAACTTCTGTGGAAAAGGTTTGGCACATTTGCATATGTTCTGCTTGCCTTTGCTCTTGATGAAACAAGTGATGAATAAATAAATATGTATAAATAAATACATATTTACTACATTGAAGGCATTCATTAGTATAAAAATACAGATTTTTTTAAAAAATAGAAAAAATTGTGAGTTCACATATATGCACGCAAATTTCAAGTGTATATTACTTAACTTTAAGAAGGCATATTTCACTTTTATTGGCACTTTAAATACTGAAATCGAAACAAATTGAATCACCATTTGGGTAACTGTCACTTGACTAATGATAAAAGGTGACGGCAGCCCCCTGATGCGGGGACTTGCCACTTTAAGTATCAGCAGGACGCCATTTACAGATGAACTTGTGGAATTAGCATCGGGTTTATTTGCTCTCGCCTGCTTCCTCCAATCTCACTTGAAAGCTTTTGTATTCCGGCCCGCTGTTTGTTGAGCTGCGGGTTAATCTGTACGAATCGATGCGTCGGCCAGCTCATACGAGTTTAACCTTTGGAAAGATGGTTGATTTTGAAGCACCAATGATTCGGATACCTCGCCTGACCTAGTACTGAAATAAAGTTGGGCCCGTATCAAAGATCAAATAGGTGGCAGCAGGGCAGATAAGAGCAGTGAAAGGCGGTGACAGCTTTACTGCACATGCCTGTAGCCCCCCCCCAACAGAGTCCTGAATAGGGACCCCTGACATTTGGAAGCCCACGAGAGCGGCCTGAGTCTGGGCGAGCCGTTGGGGTTGAGTGGGGTTAAAGTGGGTGATGATGGCTTGCCAGATTGCTGAGGACGAAACATATTGCCAACATCAAACTGCGGGGGCTACATTAAAAAAATGCAAAGACAAGAATTCTTTTCTGGATTCGTACGGTCGAGAGGTGCGGCTGAGCGGCTTAAATATTTTGCGTGCGAGATAACCATTAGCCTCGGAGACACCTTAGCAGTTCAAATAATCACAGAGGCTTCATCTGTTCATGGATTTTATCACGCCGGGCAGGATTTCAGGTTCATATCTTCAGATTTGTGGTATTCCATCTCCTCTATCAAGTGTTTGTTTGAAGTCATTCGAGATATCCCTCTTATGCGACCACAGGCACAGAGAGTCCAGGAGAGACTGCACTGGCAATAATGGGAAAGGCGTCCTGGGAAAATAAACGGCAGGCAATGATCCCTGAATGCAACAGAATCCTTTGGACAAACCTCTAAAGTGTGACAGATTTCATACGCGGCTTGACCTTGACAATAATGTTTCAGGTAGTGTGGAATGGAACGTCACTAAATTGTAACTCCTAGTTTATGCCCCAACCATATTGCATATTTTGAAATTATCAGGGGTGTTTTATGGGTTTTTACAGTCCACAGCCGTGTCCGGTTTACAAGTCGCTGACCTTCTCAGTAGTACCACATGGTGGAGCCAGGAAGAATACTGCAGAAGTTGCCACATAATTAGGAATCCCTCTTCAATGTCGTACAGTTATGTAACATGTTTTGTTTAAATTTTTCCCGTAGAGCAGAGTAAATATGTATGTGATTATTAATTTATGATGTTTTTTGCGTGCGTTTAAGTAGCAGTTGTTTGAAGGTTTATAATTAGCCGAATGCTATGCTAATTTTTGCGGGACTATGGCATTTCGCATTAAGCTATCAGACTTTTGTTAAATGGGATGATATAGACATTTTGGTGTGAGAGCATGAGAAAAGGTGCTTAGGAATACTTTAAAAAGTGTATTTTAATATATGTTTTGAAAAAAATCTAGATGATCTCAATGTGGCTGATTTTTCTTCAGGGTTTGGAAAGTACAACGCAATAAACGGGGGTTTGCTGTAAATGTATATATACACACACACACGTGCGCACACACTCACGCACGCACGCACTACATTTTTGGTCCAAGGCCACGGCTACATGACACCAAGACATTAGTCATTAGCTTTATTTGACAGGCAGGGATTTATCCCTCTGTGTTAAATCACAATCGAGCATAAAAGTTCACCCGTGACATGTGTCTTGTTAGCTAGCATTCGCTCTCACGCGGACACTTCCAATCGGACCGACTACAATATAACACGGGCGCGGCGGCGGGAATGGCGGCATAAATCAGGCGCTAACGCCGGCGTTGGCGAGTTGAGAATGTGTCACGCGTCACCTCTGGGAGAAACGAGTATAGCAGAGCTCAGCAAAGTGCACGGCGCTGATAAAGCTGGATTGTCTGGCCGTAATCAGAGCCAGATGTGGTCAGGCCCTCGCCATGGTGGTCCCACCACATCTGCTGTGTCGGAGGGAGGGTGGGCGGGGGGTAGACGAAGAGGGGGGGGCGGGGCCACAGCTGGATGACCTCTGACCCAGAGGAGGGAACCACGAGCCAAGGCTGACAGCTGCCATGGACGAGGCAGGCGACCCGCTATCATCTCCTTCACTCGTGTGCTTTACGACGCAGACGCTCTGCTCAACTCATCCACTTTCCTTTTTTTCCTTTTTTTTTTTTTTTTTCACCTAGCACCGCGTGTATTTTGTTCCAGCGCTCACAGGTCGGCTTTTTTTTTTTTGCTGAAAGGAGGAAAAATGCAAACATCTGTTGCTCACTGGAATTTTCATATTGCGTAGATTTGGTGATAAAAGCGCACAGTCAGCATGTTTATGACTACTTTTTTTGTTTACGCTGCCTTTTTTTTTTTGTGGCCTTTTCCAAGTTTGGTCTTTGCTCTAAAAATGTCAAAAAGGCCATGACGGCAGCAGGTAAAGCGACTATCGCATTATTTAAACGTTCACTATTAACCCAGAGGCTCGCTCACAACTTGGTGATGGACAGCCTTGTGGTTGAGGCTGGCCCCGGGCTATTAGTAGATCATTGGAGGAGTTACTTTTCCCGTCACGTCCTCCACTTTCCTTTAGGGTGGGGGGGCGGGGGGTATTGATGCGATTCAGCTGTTAAACTGGGAAAAGAAGATCTCTGCTGAGGTTAGACATTTACTCAGATTTCACTGAATGGCTTCAGTTTGAAAGTTTTACATATCGAGGCTTGTGGTATGTGTGCGTTATTTGTTACGAAACGATTACAGTGACAATAAAGGACTGAACTGAGAGAACTGTAGTTTTGTTCCTGGTTTCAAAACCAAAATACACAAGCTCCACTGATTATAGTGCATATTGTCTGTGTGGGACTTTTTGAACTGAAATGGACCGGCCCCCAGTTGAACAGATGCCTTGACACTGATTATGCTGTCCTCCTTTTGCATGCATCCAATTTTTATTGTGCTTGTCCTCATTTGGCCGGTGGTTCATCAACAACGATAGACAATTGATAGTCTCCAGTGAAACTAACATGCGTGTTTTTGGAATGTGGGAGGAAGGTGGAGTACCTTGCATAAAACATGCAAACTCCCGAGAGGCCGGCCAGATCACAAAAAAAACGTAACTTAATCTTGTATTGTTCAGATATGGAACGATTTTTCAGATGTAGGGCCATTTTTTAGTAAATTAGCAAACCAAGTCACCATATGAGAAAGTGCAGTAATGTTACAAAGAAATAACTGCAGAACTCACTTGAACTTGGTTGCTAACCAAAACAGCAGCACTTACTCCATAAAAAGTTACTGGCTGCCGGATGCTCGAATCACATTTTCTGGGCATTGTATCAAGGGGTTCACACACAAACACAAAACAATGAACCACCGTGTCTATTCTAACCCTGTTGCTAACTAAAACAGCAGCTCCTACCAAGCCACTTAGATAATCTGCAAATTAAGTATCAAGCGGTCCTGATTATTGCCGACATTTTGATGATGTGGATGATTATAAGACAAATAAACATCTCTCCCCTAACAAGCTGATTTTAAGAAACTTGTTTTGTCTTGTTTTACATTCCAGTCTGCATTATGGGTAGGTTTTATGTTTCACCGCTCTCATAGGCACACTTAAGTTAGGCACTGTCCATTAACATCACAATCATTGCATATCTGTACTCTTGATGGATCCGGAGGGAGGGGTCGAGGCACACTTAACTCCCTGGACGTCAGAGCCGCCCGGTGCCGCGAACGACGCACCTTCTCCTGCACTCGACGATGGAGCCGCCATGAAAAAAAGACATTCATCTGTCCACACGAGCTCTAAGACGAATGAGGCGCTGTGTGAGCTATGCTTCAGGTGCCTCATATTTTCTCCAGGGCCCCCCCCCCCTCCCATTTTACTACAGCGGAGGTATGCATTTATCAAGAGGGAGGGACTTAAATCATTGCTTGCAGCCAAGCTCGGAGGTTGGAATGCCAAGGCTGATATGGCTGAATACACTTACGTGTTGTGTGAGCGGGACGCTCATTTCGCATTGTCTCGTTTGAATTTTGGATAAATTGGAAAAATCAAGCTCGTTTGCGCATTCCTGTTGTTTCGTAATCAGCGAAACCTAAAGGGAACTCAAGGTCGAGCTGTATTTAGAAACAATCAGAAATGAAAAATTTAGGAGCCATTCCATTGTCAAAGTGTCACAATCCAAGATTTCCTGTCATATCAAAAAAGAAGAGCAAAACTACTTGCCATTTGCAAATTAAGAATTTTCAAAGCCACATTGTTTGACACAGTCAACAAAAGTAAATCCTATGCTTTAATCGAACAAGTTTTTTCCTAACATTTCGATCAAAATAGCAAATTGTCTTCTCTAATTCAAGTTGCAGTATCAATAGCATGATTTATTACCCAATCAAAACAAAGTTATCAAAATCCTTTTTCCAGAAAACATCAGTAGGATTGTGCGACTTCAGTGGCGTTCAACTTTAGCAGTTCCTCTGTATTACAAATAGCCAAAACGGCGCTCCATAAATCTTTACCTTTGGACGCCACTTCTAAGAACGAGCGACGCATGCAAAATTTGTGCAAAATTCCTTACGTAAGAACTACAACACCCTGGACCGCGGTAAAAGAAACGGGGGGCCGCAGATAGGGAGCACGGAGGCCCCTCCTTCTCAGCTAAGGCATTTCCTTCTGGGATATTCCCCTCTTGTGACCTCAGAGGAGAAGCGGGAAAGGAAAAAGTGAGCGAGTCGAGCCGGCGGGGTCCGTCGGAGCGAGCCCCGGCGTAAGGGAGAGTAAGCGAGCCGGGGTGACCTTTGACGGATTCGAGTGACAAGCCGTAGCTTCGGGATGACTCGACGAGGAGCGGCTGGAAAGAGGCCCCCGTTTCTATTGTTCTGCGCGTGACGTGGCTCGCCACGCTTCGGCGAGGGCAGGTGCTTGAGGGTGTCAAAATAGGAAGAAGGGCGGACAGGCTTGGCTGCCGTCCATGCTCCTTTGACACATGACAAAAAGACAAACACTCTCACCTCGTTCCACAAAAGAGTGAGATCGGGTTAGGCGGCGTGGTGCCCGAGTGGTTAGCATGTCTGCTACATGTTTTTGTTTTCGTCATTTTATTACTCTGAAAGGGGGCCATTGCTGTGTTAATGTCTACGTTAGCATTTCGCTCAATTTTTATTTCTAGTCTCATGGCAGATAGGACATCAAATCTTTCTCTCAATAGTTCACATTCTCACACTAAATGATTAGGTCTAAGTAAGTTTTACAGATTAAGGAATTTGGAACAGATCACTAATCGTCGATAAAATAAAAAATACCTCATTGTGCCGTTGCTGCTGTCTAATTAGCCTGATTTGCATCAGTATTCCAGGAACTTTTTGGCTGAGAAACTAATGAACAATTCCTTGTGATTTGGTGTGAAAACGCCTTCTTGAGAACCATGACCATCATCAAGCACTCTTGAGCCAAACTGTTATCAAAGCCCCGAGTGATTACTTTCCACGAGATTTTCCTGTCAGGATGTTATGAATGTCTCCGCGTTTGCTGGTGGCTGATAAATGGCATGGCTTTTCTACGCTGATGTCATCCAGCAGCCACCGCTTCCCTTCAAAAAGTGGTGAACTAAAGTGGCCCGATTCAACGACGGTCGCGTTCGGCATAACCCGGAGCACATTTCTGCACAGGAGCAATAGGATCCATCACCATTACGCTGCCTATGAGGCTCATTATTGGCGCAATATTGATCATTCTTCATCCCGACTATGTGCAGCATGAGGGCGGAATGTATTTGTACTGGCAGCAAAAAAGGCCTCCATCGCGCTATCGCAGGCCGCAGCATTATATTAGCCGTCCTCTCCACGCTTTGTTTGCTTTCACGGCGTGTTCAGCCATCACTCAGCAAATAGACGATCGGGGTACGACTTCCTGCGGCGTAAAGTGAGCCGTGGAATGTTAGCCTCATCGCAGCTGCGTGCGGGACGGCCAACGGAGATGTGTCACGTCGCTCGCCGTAGCCAAGGGGAGGTCTGTCGGGTTTTATCGGGTCTCTGTGCATACCGTCGTAAGATTATCCGGGGTCGTACGTATGTTCGCTCGACACGATGGAACGAAATTGTACACTGGCGTTAATGGAACGTAGCAACCGAACGAGCCAATACTCATTTCTGGTTAATATCCGTTGCGTTTCAAACAGAGGAAGTTTGTAATTACGCTGGAATTACAGCCGACTTCCAGGTTGCTCTAATTTTGAAAACGTGCATTGAACCATGACATGCTTTAAGAACTGTGCGGGTGAGCTCTCAACTCATATTTGGACATTCTTAGGTGTCATTATTATAGAGGGAAAGAAATGACTGGAATGTACAGACGGAATCTCAGGAAGTTATAATGCCTTATAACTTGCAGTAGCAGGGCAAGAAAAAATATCTTTGGTCGCAGAAGTGCAACCGAGTAAGTTTCCTGATAATTGAAAACAACTTTTTTGTGATTTTACAAACAAACAATTCGGCAAAATAACTTTTTTTTTTTATAAAAGAAGAAATCTGAGAATATGTAAATCCTGTTTGCTAAACTGCAATTATGAGGCGTCGACTAGAGTTTAAGTTGAAATATCACCAATCACCACTAGATGGCAGACATGGCTTGGTTGTACTTGGTATGCTGCTCTATCTATGTGAGTAGGCCTAATTATATTTTTTGCAGATTTGGAACGATATTAAGCACAAATGTTGACTTAGTAATTGATTTTTGGGGGGGGGGGGAATAAGAATGCACAAATCATTTTTTGCACCTAATATTTGTTTCTTGGTTTAGCAATTTTTTGCCTTGTCTTGTATGGTAATTTTTAATATGTGGTATGTGGTTATTTTGTTGTTCACTTCAAACCCTTTTGATGCTTTGTTGTTGTGTCAGAATATTGGCTCATCTATCGAGCCAAAATCTTTCTTCATAAATCTCTCCATTGGGAAGGATTCCATTGCATTTTAATGTGCCTTGATGAATAGCGCCTGAAAAAGCAATAGAGTCAAATGCCCGCTTTCCTTGCCAGCCACTTCCAGCGTGTGCAAAAGTTCGTTTTTGTGTCAGTCACACTAAAGGCCGAACAGCAAGCGAGCCTGCGGGTGATTGTTCCCGGACTGCAGCGTTGACGGACAACGCCGCCGATTGGCTTGCACTTCCTGTCGAGACCCAGACAGCCCGCTTCTCTGCTCTTATCATGCACGTCACTGAGCCAGGGGGTGGGGGGGTCGAAGGGGAAGTCGGGGGAGTATTAAGAGCAAAAAGAGGGGTTTTCCTTCATGCTCTTTGCTTTGACACGGGGCCAACATTCAGTTGGAGCTGATGAGTGAAGAAGCGACACGTTACTTTAAGTATGTGCATTATTTGCGACGGAGGTGGAAGATAAAATGTTTTTTTTTTTTTTTTATATATTACTTATGACTCTTTCTCCCTGTTAGGGCACGACAGGAGAGATTGTTGTTGCTGATAAGATAAGAATGTAGCAGCGGTCTACTCTGGTTGCTGGTGCAGGAGCAGGAGGAGGAAATGCCTATCTGATGGCATTTTCAAATTGGATTTTGAATGCTCAGACGGGGGAAGGAGAAAAGCAGCGACACGTTCGACATCTCGAATCATGGGAGTTGGGTTGCCTTTAATGGCCTGATTGTTTTATAAACAACAAATGATGATCGAGCTTTTAGCAGATGATGTCAACTTTAATAAGACTACAGGGAATGCGTTGATGATATAGCATTCCAAAAAAATCACATCATTTCATCGTCGAATAAAAGCCAATTGTCAATTAATTGAGGTCAAATGTTGTCAGTTTAATGATCAACACGAGTTCAGCTAGGTTTTTGTTTTCTTCTTTTCAAGGTGGAGAATGTCTTTTTTAGTGTAGGACAACTCTTGTGGTCATATTTGGAATATATTAAACTGGTCATCAATTTCATTTCTATTTTAAGTTTTTTTTATTTTACGCTGATCTCAAATTTGCCCTTGTTTTTTCTCTAGCACATCAAAAAAATTTAATAATAATAATATGTCATATATTACGTATCTCAAATTTAATAATATTTATGAAAATTAAGGGTTAGGTTCATGGGTATTTTTTCTTAAAATGCTAGAAAAATGCATAGTAAAATTTGTATTGCGTAATGATCTATCGGGTCAAACTGGGGAAAAATAAACCTCGAAATCCTAATAGGCTGGGAAAAAAAAGTCAGGTTTCTGGATACATTAAATCATTCCTGATTAAATTTTGCTGTTGACCAGTGTTATTGAGCACCTTCGTGTTAAGATGGTATCACATACTTAAGGGCTGGGCAGTCGCATCTCCAGATTAATCATCTAATTGCTCTGCACTAAATAAGTCATTCAGTCAGAATAAAACTATACACCCGAGATGTCTTTTTTGCCAGAAAAGTCATGTTTGGAAACATTTCCAACAGCCCAAGACTAAATTAAATGTGACCCTTGTGGGATTTTTTTTTTGTCCGCATTAAAAAGTCTGCTTGTCGTGAGCAAGTTTACCTCATGCCATGAAGTCAGCCGTCTGTGGTCGGCAGCTAAAAACTGGCCAGCAAGGTCAAGAGCAGATTATTTGTTTAAAGATTTGGATTCATTTGGAATGAAATAGTCCAACAAAACCAAATTACATGAGCAGAAAAGTGTCTTGGCTTGAACCGTACAAAGGTAGACTAGATTTTAGAGCAGCTAAAAGCAGGTCTAAGTTGTGGCGCAGGTGTTCTAACAATTTGGGTGGATTTGATCAAGGTGGACATATTCTGACCTTTGAAGACATGCGCAGGAGTTATCATTATATCTTAAAAATATTTAAATCCCCCCCCCCCAACCACTGTAATAGTGATTGACTACAATATGTTCCGCCTTCTGTACAAGGCGACAAAACCGTACTGCTCGATGGAAACGTCATTTTGGAGGGGGATGCTGGTGGCTCCACGACAACACTGTTTATTTTAATTCAGCCGTCGGGGGAAGCGAGCCCGCGAATGGTTCCCCAGCGCTTTCATGTGCGACCATGCGGCCTGCCCGACGCAGTTGGGCCTTCTCTGTTATGAGCAGAGCGTAAACAAAGCATTAAGTCATCGTAAATCACGGCCCAATGGACGAGGGCGGCGGAGATGGCAGCTCCCGCAGCTCCTCCGCTCCTCCTTCGGTCCCAATGTGTAAGATGATTATTCAAATTGCAGCCCAATTAAGATAATGCTAAATGACTTTCCCCGTCTCCCACTTTGATGTGCGGGGGGATTTTTCCTGCACTTTCCAGTGGAGGGAGCGGCGGCTTGAAAGGAGCGAGGGAGGCCGGGCAGGAAGACAATTGCCCTGAGCTCAGCGCTTTGATGTCGGGAGCGTTGCGTGTATATTTGATTGGAAACGTGCCTGATTGCTTCTGTGAGATTCATTTTCGACAAAGCCTCATTTCCAAAAGTGAACGCTACATCTCATTTGCTGCACGATGCAGACGACGTGAACTTTTGGCTGAACGAGTCGAGGTTGTGCGTGCTGAGTTTGCACTCTTGGTGAACTCATCGGGGCCCTGAATGCTGAATTTTTTCTTTTTCGTCTTTGTCTTGTGGTGCATCCAATCAGTGGAATTGTTTCCTACCGTGTGTATGGCAAGAGAGATTTTTTTTTTTTAATCTACCTGAAGGCCTTTTCCTATGAATTTGGATCGTATGACTGACAGCCTTGCATTTCATCTTCTAAATTCAAATTCCGTCCTATTACATTTTCGTTGTCGTTCTCATCTGTAACTAATCGCTAGTATTTTATGTATTCTGCTTCTGTGCTTAAGGATCATTGGAAATTTCAGCCAACTCTCTTAATGCTTCACTCATCGGTTCGATTCAACATATTGTTGTCAATGTATGACTTTTTTGTTTTTGTTCAACAGACTTGGTGTTGTGTTTCAGAGATGGTGATTTTTTTTTTATTGTTTTATACAATTTCAGACTAAATGGTTGTGGGAACATCTGACTGAATTTTAATAAAGGAATGGGGGGGAGCAGGACATGACAGTTTGGCAGCACAGCAACATTCTTTTTTTCCATGAGGTCAATCTCATAAAAAAAAAAAAAATCCTCTTTCAATGAGGGATTTTTCTCTTTGACCAACGTTAGCCACGCACTGTTCATCGGGACTCCTTTTGTCTCACAGTTCACGTATTTGCCCGACCGGTCTCTGTAAACACAATGGCAAAGAAACATCAGAGGGCCTGTGCACCGGGGATGTTTACAAGAGCCGAGAGCCTGGAGATGGAACAGAGTTACCAGTGGCGATCTGCGGAGGGTCAGGGGGGGGGGGGGCTCTGAAAACACCATCTGGCCACCTCACACCTGCACGCCTCATGAGAAGTGAAGTTCATGTTATGCTCTTTGAAAGCAAGATACTCGCGTGCAAATTTGTAACATTAAATGTTTTTTTGTTCTTTTTTACAAGTCAAAAACGACACAAGGGGAAAACCGCCATGTGTTCTGTAGGCAGACCTTTGACGAATTGGATGATGAGAAGGAACATTTTCAAATTTAGTCTTATTTTCAGTCAATTTGGCATCTTTTGAGGATCTTCTTTTGTGTTCCCCTTTCTAATGTCGTCACAATGCAATCATATAAATCAAACTAAATATGTTAACTGGCCGTCGGAAGGAAGGATTTTCATCTGTGTGTGTGTGTGTGTGTGTGTGTGTGTGGGAGGGGGGGTCAAAGGTCACATTGTCCATTGACCCAAGATGACAGGTGATATTTGAGAGTGACTTCTGGTCACCTCAAAGGCCACTGCTGCATAAAACAAACTTTTTATTAGAGAATAACAAAAGCTTTGCAGGATGTAGTCAGAGCCAGCGCTATATCGCACACGTTTGCTTGAAAACACACACACACACACACGCTATTGTCAGGAGTGCACATAGTTCAGAAGCATGTTGTTACGATTAAAACGCTAAGCGTCACTATCGATCTGCTATCAGATAGATGAAGAACAGCTGAGTAAGATCACAACTCGCTATGATGCCTGCTCAAGTTTCCCGATTCAAACGATATCAGGTCAATACGCACACCGTCGGTTATCAGATGGGAATATGGGATAGAAATTCTAATATTGTGAAAACATTTTTATTCTGTGGTAGTGCTTCACTTTCACAAGGGAAACAACCCGAGTGGGTTTTCCCCATCAGGCACCTTGAATGCAGTTTTTTTTCTATTTGTGAAGCTGAAAACGAAATACTTTTTTTACATGACATGAATTTTTGGAGCAATATTGGTAAAGAAATTATAACCCATGTCAATACCTCGCTAAATACGATGCGATTCGCGCTGCAGCAGAAGAGAAAAAAATGTTGATTGAAAAGATGCAATCGTTTGAAAAATATCCAGATAAATCGTGAATGAATCGTCTTTTAATGGAGAAATATATCTGAGAGGGAAATTGCACATTTATAATATTGACAAGAACAATTCAAACGTACGGAAAATGATCAAATAAACAAATGACATCATACCCTGTCAAACTGAGCCCTACCATATTAAATGGAATCGTTCCAACTGAAACCACATTGAATCGTTCCATCGAATATTCACACTCCTACATGTTATTCAATATTATCGGAAAGGATGCAATACTAGATGGGCAAATATATACAATACAAATAAATACTAGAGGATGTAATGTCATGTGACCGGAGAGGATACACGGCTATCTGGCCGAATAGCTAGAATTCAAATAAATACGATACCGATAGGAAACAACACAGCTAGATGATGAAGATACGATACAACCGCACAAGCTAGGATACCACGCAACGATATCGACAAATGATCTGTTGTCAATACACCAGCGAATAATATATTTAGTGGGTGTCGTCAGCGTCTGCCTCATTCTTTCTCGTTCAACGACCACAAACTGTCATGTGACTTTCCGAATTCAAGCGAAGAGCCGCTGGAGTGGGAAATAATTGAAGAGTTGGTCTGTTGTAGACATCACACACTTCAAGAAGGGGAGGGGAGGGATTTTGTAATTGGCGTAGTGGTGCAAGAGGCTGCTACTGCCAGTAACTCATTGGCACTGACATTTGTCAAGGCATTTAGATGACTTTTCCTGTGTCCACACACACACGCACACACACACACACACACACACACACACAGATTTTTATCCCTGCATTGTCTTGTTTCTATTTGGAGAAAAAGCAACATTCTGCTGCGTGTCGTCCAATCCATCACTGTCGGACTTGTCAGCTGGATGTGACACTTCGGTCTCCTCCCTGAAGGGACAAGCGGACTGCAGAGGTGACTCGGGTCACTTCCACACACCTTGGCCACCTCTTGCTTCACTCACTGCCAACGCCTCCCCTAGGCCCCAAAGAGTTTCAGCCACCAAAGTTCCGTCATGTATGAGCTTCTTTTTCCAGTCATAAAAGTAGATGATATTGTCTTTTAGTTCCTCATACAGTTCCTTATGCAATTAATTTACCTGAGCAAAGTCATGGTTTTATAAATGTTTTGCTTGATTTCTTATGTTGTGATTATTATTATTATTATTTTAATGTAATACTCAAATTGCATCAAATGGTGGCATTTTCATAAGCTTAGAGCTTTTTCTAAATATTCAAAATGAATAATAAAATGTGAGAGAGAAAAAATACAAAAATAGTTAAATTTTACAGTAGCAAAACTTAAAACATTTTATTGAATTGCCCAACTTAAAATGTCAGTGTGTTGCCTTGAAATTTTTAGTTCAGAGAAATTTATTTACATGTGTGTTTATTCATGACTGTGTGTGTGCCACTTGTTATGATATTGTCTGAATGCTTTCAAATATATTTCTGTCAATGTTTTCCCAGCCTTCAAACAAGAAGAGATTCCCCTTCCTCCTCTTCCTCCTCCTCCCCCCACCCGGTCCGGACCTGCCCTCCTCGAAAGACACAGACAACTGCAGCTGGGGCTCAAATGGCCGTCGGGTTTTTAAAGTGGCCCTCTCATGCATGTCACGTATGCACTTTAAGTTTGCTCCCAACAAATCAGAACGTGCATGGCCACTGCATGTCAGCTGCGTTATTGCTGTGGTGGTCACAAATTTATTGAGTCCCAAGTCATTTTTCACTTTTGAGAAAACAAAAGAAAACACAAAATTTGATTTCATCAGCTGGTATTTTCTTGTTTTATTTATTTTTTTATTATTCATGTTGATTTCTGTTTTGAGGATTCTGTTAGTTTGTGCATGCCCTCACATGCCCGCTGTAAAAAATAATAATAGTAATAATAATTTGCATTTTTTTTTTGCCAGGAAACATTAATTTTACGTTGGAACACATCTCAAATATAAATTACTGACATTTATATTGCTCAACAGAGCAAGAAAGTCGTTTTCTGCAAAACTATTCTTTTTAGGGGTTTTTTTTATCCTCGTATCTTCAAGATCGGCTTCAATACGAGGGACAACAATTTTATCAATGCTTAATGCATTTTTTACAACAAAACTAAAAACATTTGCTTGTTTTGTGCTAACTAAAATTAGTATTGCCATATACATGCATAAATTACAGTGATAATAAATCTTAATATGACATTAGGAGGTTTTCCATGATTTCTAAAGTATTGAGCTGCACCTGTATCACAATGTGAACAATGACGCAAAACAATTAGCAACCAGTGGCCGATAACAAGGTTGATGCACGTCCACGTCTCATTTTATGATGCTCATAAACTCCACTTTTTTAACATTGTTTCCGCTCATCGCCGATTACAAGACCAGAGCAGAATGATGTGTAACGTCTTGTGTTTCAGGGACAAGTGTGTGCTGCAACTCGTAACCTTCTCCTGCTTTGAGCCGCGGCGCGCACACAATTGGCATCTACGGCCTCTTTTGGATTGGAAGCAGATGCGGAGAGCTCGGCTGCCGCGCTGCACACGTTGACCCGCAGCTAAAACATTTTCCACAGGGCCGGGCGGGTCATGCAGGTGCAACGCACGCACGCAAGCAAGCAAGCACGCACGCAAACCCCCCCTGACGAGATTGCAAAATTGACGCATAGTGAAGCGAAGGCGGTGAGTCCTCCAACCGGACTGCAAGTGCACGTGCAAGTTGCAGCGCCGGCTCTCCAATTGCTTCATCCGTCATCTTTCAAAGTGGCTGTAGTGCTAATGACGTGTGTAAAGTTTTACCTCCTCACTTGTGGTCGTGCATCAGCTGACAATAAGTCATAATAGACGGCAGGGGGCTCATCTGTAGTCAACCATATTTCTGGCAAGCGCAATTACACTTCTTGTCTTTGAAAGAAACAAAAAACGAATTCTTCAATTCTGCACATTGAAGTCATGAAAATTCTATTTATATTTGAAATTAACGTTTCTTAAATTTAAATTTGAATATACTATTGAATATTTGAATATACGTGCCAACGTGAACATAACGTACGGCATTCATCACATATTGTTTTTTTATGCAATAATTCCTAATTCGTTAGACCACTAACATGTTTTAATTCCAGTTTCCAAATAACACATTCGAATTAGATGTATTTTGTTTTTTATTGCACATAATATAATTGTATTATGTCAGATTTTTACCTATCCCAATAAATTATTTTGTCATTTCCAATTCCTGAAAGTCCACAACATATGTTTCTTTTTCTTTTCTTTACTAGTTATTTCAAAACAAAATCAATATTTTTAAACGCCTTACCTGTATTTTATTTTCTATTTCTAATTCCCACACGCATTTCTTAAAAGTTGAAAAAAATAATAATAAGGCTTTTGTCTTCTCGTTGCAGTGTGAGAAATCGGTGCCTTTTCCGGAATGTGGCGGAACATTAGGGGAGGGGGGTCGGGGGAAAAAATGGGGTCCACAGATGCCTCGGACCCCCCTAAGATGGACAAACTGGGAACCTCCATTTCAATGGATGCCGTCAACAAAGCCCTAAAATGTGTTTGAAGCGTTGCCTGCACGCAAGCAAGCATTGTCAAAGTATTTTCTTTTTGGGGGTCCTGCCGTCACGCTCATCTTTGAGCCCCCCCCCCACAATCTCGTGCATGAAAAACCATTCCAGCACGCTGATTGGATTTTGATTCCTTCCTGACCTGGAAGTGTTCCGTGAGCGCGTGCTATCAATCTTTGGACGAACGCGACACTTGTTGTTTGGTAGTTTGGGGGGCAAACGTGCGATGGCGTCTTGATTACAATTGTTCATTTGGCACCATTTTTTTTTCTCTATGTGTTGCTTTGATTGATCCTTTCCTGTCATTAAGAATTCAAGTGCGCATGCATGGTTGTTGTGATGACTAAACAATGACGCTATTAAACGTTTGGGCTCAGGTCCATGTGAAGTTTGCCTGAAAGAACAACAACAAAAATTTGTCAATTATAGTTACATCTTTGGAAAAAAAATTGAATTATCACCGTAGCCACTAAAATCAAATGAAAATGAAATGGGGGGTGAATTTTCCCGCAAAAACGCGCTTATTATTAATATTGGGTCTATTCGCATTATTATTATTATTATTATTATTATTACTATTAACGCACCGATTGGGGAAATGATATCAACGCGCCTTTTGCCGCACTGGCAAGCATCTTTTAAACCCTTCTTCAAAAACTGCATCCTATATTCAATTTGATTGATATTTTATTTGTCACTTTTACCAGATTTGTGAAACTGTTGTTACATCATTATACTATTAGAAAAGAATAAAGAAAAAGCGTCTTTTTACAACTGTTTTGAGCTTTTTGTGATCAAGCTGTCCCATATTTGAAAGCAACTAATAAATCCTTTTTGTTTTTTTAAAGCAGCCTTTTACTGCTCTTTTGAAGCGAATGTGACATTTTGCACATGGTGCCAGCCAGCATTAGTTGTCATACAAAACGTCTTTTATTCATTAATGGATAAAGATACGGATTGTGCCGGGGGTTTTTTTTTCACATTGACTTTGCACAGTTAAATATTAATGCATTAAAAATGATCATTTCTATTTTGATCTCTACTTAATAGAATATTGGCGAAGGGGGGGGGGGGGGGGTTGACGTCATAAATCTCTGCCGCTATTGGTAAAATATCACCAGTCTTGTATTGAAAGCGTGTAAGAAAACAGTCTTTTAAAAACGTCTTAAATTCACATAAAATGACCGTTTATTAAACAAACAAGCAAAATCCTTCCCAAAAAAATAAAATAAAAATACTTATCAACATGTGAAGAATCTTTCAAATAGTATACGGCAATATACACGTTCCTTCAGTCACTTTTATAATGGAACACTTTTTTTTTTTCTTTTTCGCTTAAGTCAGTTTAGGAAACACTGTCGTGTGTGTGTGTGTGTGTGCGAGTGTGAGGGGGATGTTAGTGTACGTGTGTGTGCGTGTGTGCGCGCGTGTGTGTGTGTTTGGTCCATAATATCCTGGCTACAGTTTGGAAATAAATTACTATATGCAAGTTACACGTTCATTGAAAAAGAAGAATTTTTTTAGCATAAAAAGCACAAAAAAATAGAGACTTACGTGTTATTTGTGGTAACACTGTTTAGAAACATCAAGTCTTTTTGTTTGTGTTCTTTCTCATATTAGTCCATTTTTTGTGAGGATGAATCGGGAAAGGATTTAGGAACTGGACCGCGGAGGTTGTTTTTTTTTTTTATACCTACAGGATCAGAACTTGCTGCAGTCATACACAAAAGCTCCCGAAGTGCGATAGATGGACTGGCTGGGCGGGAAGGACATCTGGCAGCTGTTATTCCCGTTCACCGGCGAGTTATTCAAGCCGATTCTCTGCGACTCGAACATTTCGCGCACCGAGTGAAAGTTTTGCTGCTGCGCCGCAGCGGCCGCCGCCGCTGGGTAGGCAGCGCCCAGGTGGCCCAGGTCCCCGGCCTGGTTGAGGTACCATGAGGTCAGCCTGCCCTGGTGGGCGTGCGGGTGGCCCTCCTGGCCCGAGTTGAGGCCGCCGTGGCCCAGGGAGGACGAGGTGGTGGTGACCGAGTAGTCTGGGAGCGTCTCATCCTGCACGGTGGTGCTGGGGGCGGCGAGGTGGCTCGCCCGCTCCCCGGCATACAAGCTCATTGCCTGCATGTTGCAATGGTAGGTGGCGTTGGAGGTAGTGGAGATGGAGTTCTGGTTACACGGGGAGCTGTAAGCCGAGGTCTGACTCGGGGAGTAGCTGAGCGACAACGACGGGGCGATACCTGTCCTTGAGGGGGGCAGCTCTGTTCCTCCTTGCGGGGACCCCCGGAGGGAGGTCATGATATTGTCCACGCTGAAGCCCTGCGCCGAAGCCTGGCCGTGGTGTTGGTGTTGATGGTGGTGGTGTTGTTGCTGCTGCTCCGCGGTCTCCATGCCCACCATAGAGCGGTTGGACGGGATGCTGCTGTGCGGGCTCCCGCTGGACATGCTGCTGCTGTCCGGGCTCTCGATTTTGGGCACGGCGCTCAAAGACGGCGAGTTGGCCTGTGGTGGTGTCACGGTGCCGTTCTCCGTTTTAATATCCTGGATTCGGACGGGTTGCGTGCCGGCCTGCTCCTGGTCCCGGGATTGCTGTTGCTGCTGCTGCTGTTGCTGCTGTCGGGGTGGCGCGTCCTTCTGTAGCCGGTCCTCCTTCTCCTTGAGCACGTCCTTCTTCTTGAAGCGCCGTCGCCTGCGCAAGAAGCTGCCGTTCTCGAACATGTTGTACGAGTCCGGATCCAGGGTCCAGTAACTGCCCTTGCCGGGTTTCTTGTCGTCGCGTGGCACTTTGACGAAACACTCGTTGAGAGACAAGTTGTGGCGGATGCTGTTCTGCCAGCCTTGCTTGTTGTCTCGGTAGAAAGGGAACCGCTCCATGATGAACTGGTAAATCCCGTTCAGGGTCACCTTCTTGTCGGGTGAGTTCTGGATGGCCATGGTGATGAGCGCGATGTAGCTGTACGGAGGTTTCACCATATCCTTGGGCTGAGGCTGAGGAGTGTACGGTCCGTACGCGCGCGCCATGCCGGCCGGGTACTGGTCGTGCGCGGCATGGGTGTACATGTTCATGGGCGCAGGCATGCCCGTGTATCCCCCGCCGGCCGCGGCTCGGTAGTAGCCCGGGTCGCCGCTGATGTAGGGCACGACGCCCAGCGAATTCGGGCTTGAGACGGAGTAGCGCGCCTGCATGGCTTCGGCTCCTCCAGAAAAAAAAGTTGGATTCCTGTGCGCCCAAAAACTGAGCAAGGCTCCCTTTTTAACAATAAAACAAATGTAAAGGGGGAAAAAAGAAACTTTTGGTATATTTTAAGCCGTCCCCATCGCAGAGCGTTTGGAAAAGTTCTGGACTTTGGACATCTGTCACCACGCGGAACTTTTGCGCAGTTAAATTCTTTCCTCCTTTTTGCTGCCAGTGAAGCTCCTCCTCGCTCAGGGCCACCGGCGTCCAATAAGAAGTGTTGTAGGAGCCCAACGGGGGGAAAGGGGGGGGGGGGCACTTCAGGCCCACGTCGAGTCACAACAACCCGATGAGGGAAGAGTGAGTTATCCTCCAAATGCGTAAATATCACCCAAATATGTCATATTGACAACACATTTTATTTGGTTGTCGCTTTACTTTCATTTTCGTTTTTTTAGAAAAGCTGATGGCTGCTATTGGAAAGGAAAAATCAAAGTCTGGGTTCATGAAAAAAGCAAATTTGGGAATTCAGGTGTGAAGATTTCTTCAGGGGTGCAGGCCCAGAGCCAAATGGCGTTTGGTCATCTCAATTTGAGTCGGGGGCTTCTTTTATTCAGAAGACGCACACAAATTGATGATTTTCAGACTATTGTGTGAGATTCTTCCTCGGTCAAGGTTTGCAATGTGTGAGGGTAAAATAATAGAAAGAAATAAAAAATGACAAGAGTGAGCCCATCAAATGGACCTCCAATGCACAGCGTGAAATTATTCATGGTGACCGGCGAGGCAAAGTTACACTCGTGATATGAGTAAGTCTTCGCACGTCGTCTTAATTAAAATATCCGTGCAGTGCTCGGGCGGTTTCTCCTTACATGGACCCGGGCATGAACTTTTTCCACCGCCTCGGGGCTGTTTGCACGCGCAGCCCACGATGGGCCTTCTCCTTAATACCAGCGCCTGCCCACCCAGGCCCTCTTAAATCCCACGCAACCTTTTTTTGTTGTTTGTAATGGATATCTAAATATGAATGTTTGAAATACAACATACGCAGGCTGTGCGTAAATGGTTACATATTCCGTCACAATTCAAGTGAGGACAATTCATGATTCACATGTATTTAATAAATAAATGTATACACACACACAAACGCACGCACACAGTATGGATTTTTTTTTTAAAGAGGAATTGAATGTGGCAATACTTTAGGTTGGCATACTCAGAGTGTGAGTACAAGCTTATACTCATTGGATTAAATTGAAAAAGAAAAAGCAATTGGAGGTTAAGTCATGGATTTGATTGTGGCTCTCTCTAGCGGACAGCAAGGGTAAAGCTGAACAAAATCTACATGGGCCAGGAATTCGGCGGTATTTGGGGGGTAGATAGGGTGGGACTTGTCGGGTCGTGGTAGGTGATACATAAATATGTTCATTTGTAAACTGTATTTTAGAGTTGGTCAGTGAAGTGGTTCTTGGAGTCGTTTTTAGGTGGTGGTGAAATATTTCAAAAATGAGAACCACTATTGTATTTAAAGTTGTTTTTTTTTACAAAACACCCATGAATCATTTCCATCATTGCAGATTGAAACTTGATAGGGATTAAAGATGTTTTTAAAATGACATGTAAATGTGCTAATAATCACACGTGAACAATGCGCCCTATCTTTCCACCGACTAAATCATCAACTAGGCTTTTACGCACTTATGAAACGCTGCTGCCACCTAGTGGGAAATTAGAGTATTACTACAATGTGCTAAATGTCAAGGGAGGAAGGATGGAGAGGCTTTCTCCAAGAAGTGACCCGGTGAACAAAAGGAAAGTTTTGGCATGATCTTTCCTACCTTTTGATTGAGGTCTCATCCTTCCAGAATGTGATGCATTGAGCTCACGAAGCAAGTTTGAAAAAGTTCCAATTTCAGTCAGTCTTTGAAAGGCTCCTGGATGGAACGTATACCTGTCGTTAAAAAACAACATAGAGACAATTATGTAGACAATATGTGCCTTTTACATTAAAAAAAAAAAAGCTGTTCAATTTTAAAAATACTGAAAAAAGGTAAGTCTGTAAGCTAATTGATTTTATTGTGGCCCAAAAAGGCATGAACAAAAATGATGCTGGCGTTTACAAAAACAAGTCCCGTACAACTCTATTGAGAAAGAATAAAGAGGGCAAGTAAAATAAACTGAGATGTGGTTGCACAAGTTTGCACACCCTAATAATACTGTAAGGATCAGATTGAAACTCATGAAAAGGGACCATGTTTTGTGACTGCTTACACAAGAGAAGCACTAGAGGGCAGCACAGTAACAAAACTCAGGGGGGAGCAAAGTCCAGGACGGTGATTTGAGTATTTTGACTTGAAACTTGGACTTCAAATGCATTTATATTCTGCTTACAACTCTAAAAGGGTAACCTACCCATAAGAAATAGGAAAATAAAGATATGACGGTGATTTGAGTATTTTGACTTGAAACTTGGACTTCAAATGCATTTATATTCTGCTTACAACTCTAAAAGGGTAACCTACCCATAAGAAATAGGAAAATAAAGATATCTTTAAAATACATCCTGGGCTATAGATTGTTGAATGTCATTTTGTTCACTTATAACAACTGAAAATGATCAGACCATAACCAATCACACAAGCAGGCTGCAGTATTGTATTGTACTTATTATATGAAGAAAAAAAAAAAAAAAACTCCAACCCAATACATTTTTAGAGTTTGCCTACTAATAATGGAAACAACAAACAGTTTAGATAATACATTCCTTTATTGGTCATTTCCGGCATGATTAAGTGCAACGAATATACAAGTGCATCTGAATAAATGATGTACAATTAAAGTTCAATACTTTCACGAGTTCAATTCAAAGTAAACGTAATTTATGATACAGATTCATCCCTCAAATATCAACTTTCATAATTTACTACCTAATATCCATATCAAAAATCCTTTTTCAATTTCCTGAGATGATGGATTTGCCGTTTTAGTTCAAATTATACAAAACAAAATCATGAACAAGTTTTCACGTTTGGAATCGAAATAAATGACATTCCCCACGATATGAACAATGCTGCACTTTTTTTTATGTCCATTATTTGATTTGGTCGTGTCCTTCTTCACATGACACAAGGCTTCACGTCCTGATAGGCGCTCTGGTGATGGTGTAGCTGATGAGGATGAGAATGGTGGTGATGATGATGATAATAAGACGCTCCAGTGCCCGGATGCAGAGGGGACATCCCGTTGAGGCTTAAAACCAAATCCTTCCTCTCACACACTGCATTAGAGTGGCTGGAGTACCGAGAGAGTCCAGCTGCAAACACCACAAAGCAAAATTAATTGCAAGAATTTCATGTTCAAAGCATTATTGGGATTACTTAAAATCGTGATGTAGGTATAAAATGTACATTTATTGCTCTGTACTGTCGCGGTATAGGATTTGAATGTAATCATTTTAAGATTACATTAAGATAGATATGAACGTGGTGTTAATTTATTTCCTTGATAAATTTATAAATTAAACTTATAAATTGTATTATTAGAAAATTAACAGCTAATTTAAATGCGACACTGCATCTTGATATTGCGTCATGTCCGTTTTGAGAATGTTATGGACATTTATATGCTTCTATTTATCAAACATAACTATGTGAATTATATGAATTCATGTATACGTCACTTATTAAATTTAAATGTGCTTTACATTTATTTTTTGATTAAATGCAAACGGTTAAAAGAATTAAATTAGATGGAAAAAATGACTGAAGGTAATAAATATTTTTATTTGTAATTGATTTCTAAAATTGCAAAGGCCTGCAAACAATTTTAGTTCTTTACGACAAACGTAAACTCATGCTGAATTGATTTACATTAGACCTAATTATCTTTAAAGGGCAAAGAAAGCTTTACAATAACTTACAAATAATTTCCCATCTATTTTATCCAAAATATCTCTTAAATTTCTTCGTGCAAAAATAACCCAAGTTTGGTCAGAAATTGAAGCTACACGCTTTTGACCCAACTTGGGTTGTTTGAGTACAAAAATGGGTTCAATTTATCCATTTAGCGGCTCTGTTCTTTTTTTATTTTATTAACATTTTTGTGCGGGACATAATTAAACAATAATACAGTATAGTGCAAAAAAACAAGTTACCTGGAATGTCGGCAGAATCTCGTCCGTTATGATGCAGATAACTTTGATCCAGAGAGTAAGACGCCATCCCGTGCGCGTGCAAAGCACCGTGCGCACCGGTGCCGTTACTGGAAGCCTGCTGTTTAAGATACGGTACGGCAGAAGAGCTCCAATGGGGTAGCGCATGGCCGTAAGGGGTCTGACAGTCCAGGGAAGCCACCACGGCTGGAGAGGACTGCAGCGAGCTGCCGCCGCTGTCCGGGCAGATGGAGTAGTCTGCACTGGGGGTCGCGGACATGTATGACGAGCCAGAGCCGGCGGACACATGATGCCCCCCTGGCACCCCATCAAACCCCCCATGAGGCATGGAATTGAAGTCTAAATTGTAGCCGTTGTGGCACACTAAGGGCCCCGACGCGGCCTGGAAATCGAACCCGATGCCGTTCATCATCCTGTACGTAGGTTTTAACGTTTGGCATTTCCTACGGAACCCTCGAGGTCTGCGTCGGAAGGAGCCCTCCTCGAACATGAACTCACTGCCCGGGTCGATGGTCCAGTAATGGCCCTTGCCGGGCCTGCCGAGCCCTTTGGGCAGCTTGATGAAGCATTCGTTGAGTGACAGGTTGTGTCGGACAGAGTTCTTCCATCCCTGGTAGGAGCCTCGGAAAAAAGTAAAGCGCGCCTGCAGGAACTGGTAGATCTCGCTCAGGGTGAGCCGCTTGCTGGGCGAGCTCTGGATGGCCATGACGATGAGGGCGATGTACGAGTAGGGGGGCTTCTCCGGACGCCTCAAACCCGAGTTGCCACGCTTGACTTTGGCCGATGCGTCGTGCGTGCTCGACGCGGGGATGGAGCGCACCACGTTTGAGTCCAAATGGCCTTGCAGGGGGCTCTTGGTCGTCATCGTAATTTTTTTTCTCCCTAATCACCCACCGTTAGTTAGAAGCATTGAAAAACACCGTCGGACGCACGAGAATCTGCAGCCTCGCCTCCTCTTCCTCGGCTCGGTCCATTGCAAAGACCAGCAAAGCCCCTGGACTTTGCTCCAACACCCAGGCGACCACCTAGCTATCACTTCTCCAAATCTGCCTCTGCCCCTCTAACCCTTCGTAAGCCCTCCAAGAAATCCTCTGGAACTCAGCTCCCTCCCATCTGGATAAAATCCAGACTAGAAGCCGGACACTGTGGAGTGGAAGACAACCCCACCAACCCTCCTCACCCCCCTCCTCCCTGCCCCAACACAAACACTCCCCTAGATGAAGCCCCCTTATTTTTAAGTGCACGCTAAATGATGACAAACAATTTGAAACAAGATTCTCTGACCTCGCATGTGAGCTTTGTCATGCAATGAGACGTGCAGCCCCTAGTAGTGCTGTTCTTCTACTCAGTGTTTTGGACTCATTAGAAAACATAGTTTGGCCACCCTTGAGATGCATTCATATCTACTGCAATTGTGATTTATTAACCCCTATAGCAGAAATGAAATAAAACTCTGTATTTTGGTCAATTTGTCAGTTAGCAGGATCATTTCAGTTTTTTTGGATGATAAGGAACAAAAAGACATTGAACGAATCCTGAAGAAAATTTAACATGAACTACTTTCACAAACTCTCGCAACACATCACCACTATATGGCATATGGGCTAAACCAAGTTTGAAGCAAAAAATAAATATATCTATATATTTTTAATTATCAGCACAAAGGGCTCACCTTAAAAAAAAAGACCATTCAAAGACGGCAGAAAATTAACAGCAAACCAACTAAAGTGCAAGAACTCATTTACTGCATCATATACTCAGGGCATACCACGTGACCACGTCCTGCGCATGCGTCGAGATGCACTTAACATTCAATGCAATATGTGGACGTGCATATCAGAAAAAAATATTTCATCTGATCCAACATGAATCAGATGAATTTTTTTTGCTAAATGCACTTTTGTTGCAGTGGACCGGACCTACAAGTTGTTACAAGTGCCGTCGAGTGCAATTAAGTGTTGCGCAAAGTTATCATGGAAACAAATAAAACAAACAACTTGTCATTAATTATGTCAAAGAGATTGTAATAAAGAGCTATTACATGCTATTATATTGATTTCGGAATATATCATTTACAGCCCACACAGAGACATTATCTTTGGGATCAGTTTGACCCCGTGCACTGTTAATGTAGCAATGATTTTCTTGCTTCCTATTTCATAACTTTCTTAATGAGTGGGGCCACTCGGGATTTACTCATTCATAAAAAGTACATACGTTTTCAATTCTGCGCACTTTTCCAATTAATCTCACCACGGGGACATTCTTAGCTGTATAAATATTGATATTTTGTTTTGGAAGATATTGAGGTCACATTTGATATTTTTATTATTTTATTTTAAAACCTCTTTAGGGCCCTTTAACCTAGTGGTGCAACAACCACTGATAGTTCATATACGTTCCCCCGAATAAAGAGTTTATCAATAAATCACCAACAGCCCACACAGACATATATATATATATATATATATATATATTTATATTTATTTAAAAGATATAAAATGTAACAACTATGACCAAATATTAAACTAGCAACAAAATAAACAGGTTAGGACATAGACAAAACAAAACAAAAATGAATAAAATCTGTCAGATATTCAATTCCAATTCCAACAAATCTCTTTCTCTCGAAAATGACAGGCAAAACAAATTTAGTGCTAATCCACTAGATGGCAGAGAGCACAGGTTAACCTGTGCATTCACCTGTTGCCAGTCATACAATAGAATTTGAGCTCTGCTAAACAAACTAAAATAAATAAATACGTGAGCACATAAGACATCTTCCTTATTAAGTTGATACTTTTTTTTTTTCCTGATGTAAAATATGTCCTCAGTAAACTTTGGGAAACACTGCAAGGTCACAAAGTCTGAAAGAGATGCCTGCAGCTTGGCGCATGCGCAAATCCAAGGTCCATATGGCCACTGGGGTGAAGGTAAAGCGGCGATGCAGGTGGATTGAAAGGTGGCGTCACGACAACGGCGTAGCCTTCGACGTGATTCGAGACTCGTCTGAACGGGTTGCTGAGGATGGTGTCTATCGTGAAGGAACTTGTGAACTTTTCAGCGGTGCTGGGTGACGCGTCCTCGGAGCTCCTCTGCTCCACCGCCTTCTGTTTGCTGAGATGGATGCTGATGCGCTTTCTCCTCCGTCTGAACACGCCGTCGGCGAACGTGTACTCGCTGTGCGGGTTGAGCATCCAGAAGTTGTCCTTCCCCCATGGTCGGGATGGGTCCCGGAGCACCTTGTGGAAGCAGTCGTTGAGCGACAGGTTGTGGCGCACCGAGTTCCTCCAGCCCGTGTAGCTCCCGCGGAAGAAGGGGAACTTGTTCATGAGATACTCGTTGATTTCGGCCAAGGTGAGGCGTCCTCGTGGCGAGTCCCGGATGGCCATGGCGATGAGGGCGATGTAGGAGAACGGTGGTTTGGGTCTGCGTGTGTACGGCTTGGATTTGCCGGCGTGAGGGCTGTGCGCCGCGCAGTCTCCATCCGAGCATAATTCTTCACACTCGCTCGGTTCTGCCGGCCTGGTGGTGGTGTCATCGAAGTTCATGTTGTGGTGGTTCCCGTACAAGACCCCAAGCTTCATGCCCTTTTACTTCTTGAGCTACTCGGCTCTCTGTGCTTAAGTGAAATCCCCGTGCGTAAAAGTGCGCAAATTGTTTCCAGTGGTTGTACCTATGCGATGCCTGTGCTCACCTACAACCTGTTTGAGCAACACTTTATAGTTTACCTCTGCGACAACCCCAAAGGGGCGGGGCTTGTGATTCCTTCAAGTGGCGTTTCCCATCCTTTGACTCAAGGCGCACAGGAAGAAAAAAAATCCCACGGAAGAATAGCAAAACAAAATGTCACAGATGCACGGGTTAATTATATCCCGTCTAGCATCAAGTGTTGTCACAATAAGTCACTGAAGTAGACGAACATGACTTGTTGTCAATAAATCATCTTCAGACCAAAGAAGCAAAATTGCACAATTTCCCACGTCACTCCTGATCTCTTAAGTGTGCCCGTCACAGCTTTATTTTTTTTTGCGCAATACTGTACAGTAAATATATTTTTTTTTACTCTTTGATCAGCCATTAAATCTAAATTTTATTCTCTTCAAGACTGTACAACACTTGACACCACAAACTTCTACACACTTGCCACTCCTTTTTTTAATAGTATAGTTTTGCTGATTGCGAATCCATTTTTTCTGTCCGTCTTTAGCGCAATGACCATCAGCCATTATCCCTCACTGTGATGCAAGCATTTTTGAAAAAGCTATTTTGGTGTAATTTAATTGAGGCTTTGAAACTTGGAAGGACTTGAATTATGGAAACACCTGTACCTTGATTCTAGAAACACTTTAATAGATAAAGCCACAAAGTAAGTGGCTGTGTTGAGTAAGCACATCATCCACAAATAGAAAAATACTTTTAGACAATTATCAATGTGCAGTCAGGTCTATGTTGAGTATGAAGCATATTTGGATTTAGGCAAGTTGGAGCAGCATTTACAGTGAAGCCAGCGCTTGTGCACAATACTTTAAACACTGGCATCCGGCCAGCAAGACGACCGATGTCAGCACCGACTCACAAACATAAGATGTCCCCTGGATGTACTGCGGCTGCTTAAGGATGCGAATACTCTGGTAGCATGTGTCAATAAAAATGTACAGCTGCATAATCCCTATTATGATACAGAATAAACTACAACTTCCACCAAAGAATAGCAATTAATATTGTTTTTTAGGCTACCACAGCAACAACAACAAAAATCAAGTGCATTAGTTTGCTCCACGTAAAAACAAAAATCCCGATTAATACTGCCATCTATGTAGTGGATGTGCAATTACAGTTTATTTTAGTTGAGCCCCCCCCTCCCAAAAAATCACATTTAGAAGTACTATTTGACAGCTAATCGATAGAGTGGGAAACCTTCAGATTGCTCCCATAAGTAATTGCTGTTTATTCTTACTTTTTGTTTTATTTCTATAGTTGTAACACATCATAATTTAGGGAAAGCTATAAAGTAGAACTAAGAATAATCCAATCCAAGCTTGGCAAAAGTGCCAAAGCCCCATATAAGCATTGAAATAAACTTTGCACGATAGATGAAGTCAGGCTCTTTGTAATTATACAGAAAAGCATTTGAATGTCACCAGGCATTTGAGTCATGTAAACCGTTGCAGCAGATTCCACACGGCGTCTAAAAATAACCCCGTAAAGATGTCCGCCTACTTACGTGTGCGGCGCAGTTTGCATAAGTCCCGCTCGAGGGTTCTGCCTGTGTACACAAACAAAAGCTCAGTGCGTGTGAGGCGGCCGTTAGTCGGCGGGGGTCAGGATGATTTCCAGATGATTAGGCCTCTCAAAGCGTAAACAGTAGCCTCGGTATCCACAATGCCTTCTCGGGATCAAATTCAAAAGTCAATTTGATGGTAATTTGAAATGCTCCTTGGAACTATTTTTCATGGGCCTTTAATGCCGACTTTGCACAAACGTGTCATCATGAGACAGCTGAAAGCGGCTTGAAATGTATTTGGGCTCCACTTTTTTCCAGTTGCAGCGCTCGCATATACTGTACACAAACGCATTACATTAAATGCTCTGGATTCTGTTTGAGCAAATTTCGCAAGCTCGGCGGTCGCACCATCCCTGTAATATTCCGCCATCTATTCCGAGACGAGCGAGTTGAGAGTTAGGGTTAGGGTTAGCTTGCGTCGGGATTGGGGACTTTTTTTATGTCGGTCTTTGATGTACTTGAAGTGACCAACAGATATGACAAAAATTAAATAAAGGGTTCTTAAAACTATGTGCTAGAGATAAAAAAAAAAAGAGGGTTTGGAATCTGGTAAAAAAAAAAAAAATCATCTGTACTTCAGGCGTGTCAGGGACAAACTGCGGAGCCACAAAACTTTTAACATCTTAACAACAGAGAGAGAAAAGGCAGATTAACATCTTAATCAGGCAATCTAAGGCACTACAAAGAACAAAATGGAGACCCACCCAAATGAGGATTCACAACTATTTCACTCAAGGCTTCCGAATGGGTCAATTTTTAAATGCTGCCCGACAACTTTTGCACTTAAACTGCACCTTTTTTTTTTTTTAAAGTAGCGTTCTTATTTTGTCACAATGGTTGATTTGAAAGCTTTGTATGGAATTTGGATTTTGACAATCCCAGCAAATGAATGTTTTGTTCCAGATGAGTCAACGCGGCAGTTGTGTATACAAAATAATCTGCCAGCCATATCTGCAAGGACAATGGTTGCGTGAGGCCATGCTCGGCTGCCCCTCGCATGCTTACCCAAGGCGTGTGTCGCTCCAAAGGCGACATAAGGGTGCTCGACGACTTTGCTCGAGGGCACCGGCGGCGCTGAACGACTATAATCATTTCAAATCATACGAGCTGTTCAAGAACAGATGCTGCATGACACTTTGATTTGATCTCCTTGTATTTTGATTTGACAGTCATTCACATAAATGAGAATGGAATTTAGGGATTATGAAAATGATTAAAAAGTAACTTGTATTTTTTTCTAGGGGGGTGAATATTAAAAAAAAAAAAAGAAAATTAAATTACTGACATTTTTCCACCTGTTCCTACACACCTGAACTTCTAGTCAGGTCAATTAGTTTTTTTGTTTTTAAATCACCTTTTTATTGACATAGTCAAGCAGCAATAATGAGTTCAGCTTGAAAAAGAAACTAATGTCAAAGCTGTCAGCAGCGGCGCTTAACCTTTCCCCAAAAAGCATGCTCGACTTGTTTTGCACGCCTTTGGGCATCTTATGAGTACCAATGGAAAATATTACAAGTTTTACTCATAGTGTCCCCCCCACACACACACATACACACCTTCAGTTGTGATCGTGCAGAGCTAATGTTATGATATTCCGTCTCCAAGGTTTGGAAGGCGTCTTCTCAACAAATTATGATGCAAGGGGTGGAATAAAAAAGACTATTGTAGAACTTGATGACAAAGGAGGAATACCCTCGGGGGAGGAAGTTATTTATGAAATGTTTGCTTAGCTCTCAACGCCCGCACAGGTATCTCCAACTTGTTGGATGATAATCACAGGGCAAACACTGTCTTGTCATAAAGATTTAATGTAGCACGTCCCTCTGGATTCAAAGTGTGTGTGTTTGCTTGCCGTTATTTGTTGCCGTAGTTACCGGAGCTTTCTTTCATGATTGAATCGTCGTGTAAACACTCCAGGGCCAAATCAAATGTGTTAAAGAATGGAGCAGCAACTATTTCGGTGCGCTTTGGTCCTTGATTAAAAAGTCTTTGCTCGGAATCGTAGCGTAACATGGGAGAAAGGAAAAAAAAAAGAACTTGAGTCTAAATTAATTTGGGATTCCAACCTACAGTACATCTCCATTGAAATCCTTTGTGCTTGAATCAATGCAATGTCTGTTTCTTATTTCTTGCTCTCTGGCACATTCCATAAACATCTCGCTGGTGGTCTGCGAGTGAGTGAGTGTGCGTATGGGGGTGCGTTTGAAGGAGGGGAGGGGGGGGACGGAGAAAGCCAAGCTATTGATGGCAAAGAGCTGGCTGCGGCCCAACTCAATCTGACAGCTCAGCTCAATGATATTTATTTCCAAGCCACGTGCTTCCAATCCCGATCCCCTCTCACAGGTGGACCACAATGCTGAGAAGTATAGCTTATATAATGCCCAACCAATGAGTACGCTGTTAAAGTAGGACAAATGCTATTTCCTTGTATTCAAAGCACATCATAAGCGCTGTTTTTAGGTCATCAAACTGACATTCAGAAACCAATAACATTGGTAACATACATACCTCTGTGAAATTAGGAACACTGCCAGAGCTACACTGTTTAAGAAGAATAACTTGCATGTTTTGGGGCGGCCCAAAAACTTCAAAAGCTGAATTCCCGACTTTTATGGCAACAATGTTAGCGCAAAAAAAGCAAGCAATTTGTTTTTATTCACTTCATTAGGTCGGGCATTCAATAAAAGACACAAACACTCCATAAACTTAATATTTAACTTAATCAATTAATCTTGCCAATTGAACAGACCAGGCGTTCAGAACGAATAACTCAAATAGAAAAAGTAAGAAGTTGGAAGAAACCAAGAGCTTCATCATTTTGTAATAACTGCCAATTAATACTAGTGAGCAAAATTGCCTCCTCGAGCATCCTTTGTCTCGTAATAGCCGAAATTGCATTTTCTGTCACGCCGCACAGACGACACGTCCACGCCGGCGCCATTTAATGGAATGCCACCGGTCCAGATGTCGCTGGAGCATTCATTTGTGCTCAGACAGACAGACAGACAGATGGAGGCAGACAAGTGTCATAGCTCATCTTTGTAGCATGTGTCAGAATCACCCACAGCGCTTTCCCACCCCGTGTTAAGCTATCAACAAAGTCTACATGTCTCGCAGAATGTTAATAGGTGTCGTGATAACTGCTCTCGACGCTAAGGTGAAGGATGCACTACATGTTTAGACATCAGAAATATCCTGAAAAGAAAGACTCATAAAAAGCTATGCGTTCAAGAAACACATGGGGGGGGGGGACCCCCCCTCGCATATCGCCGTGTGTGGCACATGTACAACAAGCGGAATGTCAACTGCATTTGAAATTTGATCCTCATCTCTCGGAAGTCGTCAGTTTTGGAGATCTGAGGGAGATTTACTCGCTGGCAGCCCGCGTTGCGTCAAGCTTTAAAAGTCATTCTCATAATGGTATTTCTTCACAAGCGTCGATGCCTTAGGGGCATAGCAACGGCGAGTTGTTTTTGCGCCGGGTTGGCGTCGAGCGTTTGCATAATCGAGGGCTAACCTGGGCCGTGCGGTGTTAAAGAGTTCAGAGGCTTGCGAGAACACATTCACACAAACAGCCAGCAGCCCTTCTGTGCCAGTTAAGGTGCGTGAGAGACTGGGCCCCACCCTCGTTTCATGACTCATTCCTCATCTAGCCAGTGACATCTGATAAAGACACATTAAACAGTTGTCTATATAAACATTCCTGATTATTAGAGGTGAACACGAGAAGTTGTGTACGAGCCAAGTCGATGTGTGATTCATGTGGGGGAGGAAGGCTGCGACGCCATGACAGAATTTCATGAGCTGAACAAAGAAGCACCTAAAGGCAACTTCAAATAAATATGAATCATTATTTTTGCAAGTAGGCTGAATATTTTTAGAATTGTTTAATTCAAGAATTGCATAAAATTTGATTTTGCATTAAAATGTATTGCACATTTTTTTCACACAATTACTGTATTGGTGTTTTTATTTGTATTTTTTTTTCTAAATGAAATAAAATTTAATATCGCATTAAAATGTATGGCATTTACTGTATTGACCAATTAGTGGTTTTCATTTTATTTTTTAATAATGTTTAGTTTCTGTTTGACAATGAATGGTATAATCAAATTCTTTTGGGCCAGTCAAGGCAAAATAAACACTAAACTGGTCCCGTGTAAATACTAATCTGTGAGAATGTGAGGTCAGCTTGCACGCGGTGACTCACTGGCGGCCTGTTGTTGCTGAACAGGGAAGTTCAGGTTAGACACTTTGCATGCGGCAGATACTTTTCTCAGAAAATTCGGCGCGGGACTATACGTGAAAGGATGTTTTCATTTCGACACCTAATATTTGCTGACTTGTGAGGAGGGAGGGTATTAGCGTAGCAAAGACAGCTCATGGCAATTTGGAATCAACCGTGTGAATGGATGAATAGCTCTTTTATTCATAGGGACACATTTATTTTGATTAAAATTCTGATCACAATAAACCTTTATGCGCACACCTCATTTGGAATATTCTGACCCGATAAGCACATTCCCTTCAAAATGTTATTAATGTCGTTTGGAAATCCGATGAGAACACTCAAAATGTCAGAACAAACCGTTTTTACCGCGCGTCTGACGACAGAATACACGTTTCTGCTATTCCGAGAGTAGAAGCGGAGCGAGAAAAATCACACGTCCTGATGTATTAGTTGAATTTTTTTCCCCAACTGTCTAGAGATTTTAGTTTGGATTTTCCTGTTATTATTCAAGTCATTCGACTTTAAAACTTCCAATATAATCAATGAAATTGTGCTTTAGCAATGTTTATGTAAATGCTGGCACCAAAGTGAGATGTGGGAACTTGAAGAACTAAAAAAAAAAAAAAGAAAAACACAATAGAGGACCAAAGTCAAAGAGTCTGAAAGCATGAAAGCATTTCCCGTCCATTGACCTATTGTCAGTCCGAGCTTGCCATGGTGTGGAATGAGATCAAAACAAGCCCTTTGTAATCGGATCCTCGTCTAGCATCAAACAATCTCGACCAAGAAGAAGAAAAAAAAAAAAAACACACACAAGGTAAAAGGGCACAAAAATAGTCAAACAATGCCCTCGTAACCGCAGGGAAACAAGTCTGTTACATGTCCGCTATTGAATTTTACCACGCCTTTACTTTGCAATTAATGTTACAATTATCTGGCGACAAAAACTAAAGGTCGGTGGTTTTAAACAAAATGATCAAATATCTTCCACTGTACAGAAATTTTGATGGCTTAAACAGTACATGAAAGAAAGGAGAATTAACACAGTCTCTCAAGTTACAAGGCAGTGTGTGGGAATGACGTTTGGAGTAAATCTCATTCCTCGTAGGACAGGTGCAGACTGCTTCACAACAGCCATTTTGCACACTTTGGAGATGTGATGTCATTATTTAAAGCTTGTCTCGTTTAAACTGGAGCATTCAGAACAAAGGTAACAAAAATAAAAACAAGCAAAATATTTAAGCCCTTGTAAACATCATGGAAGGGAGGTGCATTGGATGAACAAAAGAAAACAAAAAAAAAGAGAAAACAAGACTAGCAGATCATTAAATGTGCCTTACAGGCATGAAGAATGGAGCTATGGAAGCTCTCGCGTGTGACATTGTACACTTAGCGTGACATCTGTATCGCACGCGATACGACTAAACAAACAAAGGCAAAAGAAATATGCTTCTTCTTCTACTGTGAGGGTGGGGGCCATTTTTTTTCCACTATTATTTTGCTGGAAAACATCTTTGTGAACTCTTTTTTTTGTTTTAAATATTGACTCGGGACAGAGGTGTGCTACTGCTGCAGCACCTTTCTTTTCAATAGCACTCAAAAAGTATTTGTCTGAAATCATTTTTTATTACGTCCGCTATTAAGTGTAATGATTTTGTTACTGCTTTGGGATCGACTACGATACATTCCGATTTGGGTTACGTCATAGGAATGAATCTTTGTGGCAAACAGAGGACCGCCACACTTATGTTTTTTTATTTTTAGCAACATGCAGTTGTAATTTTATATCATCTTTCCTTCTGTGGAAACTAATGACTACTATACCTGAGCTGCAAATTATGTTTTATTACTGGGTTGTCTTCCCCCCCAATGGCTCTGCAACCAAACATGCATCTTAGCAACCATAGCTTGGAAAGCTAAATTTTGTTTTACAAGTTGCATGAGGTGTAAGATTGTAATCTTATCTGGTAAAAAAAAAAAAAAAAAGTGAAATATTTTGAACAAAGTGTGCTTTTGAATGAAAGCTATCAGTTGGATTGAGGCCCCGTACGGCAAACATCTGAGGAGACGCAACAATCCAAACAAGACGGGATGCCACGATGTTTGAATGCTTACCTAATAAGCCAAGTGACGAGTAAGATGCAAAGCAAAGACGCAAATAGTTGGAACGGTAAACAGTAATGACTAATGTCTCAAGGTAGCACAATTGGTGTTGACACGACTGAGTCCCATCTGGCACGCAATGTGGGCTAAGGAACATAAACAGGCATGTGTCGGGCTCCACCCGAGGCCAACACGCAAAACCTTTCTGATGCAACTTGGAAATTAAGATGATTCATCGCAAGGTTGATTTCATATCGTAAGATCGTGGACACAAAAAAAAAAAAAAAAGATTTAAGCAAAAATCTGGCCTTGTACTTTCGGAAGGGGTGTTCACAACTAGTTACACATTTAAATGAAAAGAGGCTTAGATCAGAGCCTTGGGTATTTTGTGTGTTTAATATTTTAGAAAAATCGGTGTGCAAAAATGACATCTGATACTCGTGTCATACTTCCTACTGCATTGAAAGCAATTAGTATCACTATTCAACAAAAAATGTCAAACATTACACTGAATGCTGCTTTTTGCCACAGGTCAATGTGTGAAAAATACCTTCAGGGACACAAGAGAAAGTCAATCGGCTCCCCATCGACAAATTTGCTAATTGCTCGGAAGTCCCCGTGATTACCAGTATCACCAGTATCACTACAATAACATTAGCAACTAGCTTGGTGGGAATTCCAAGCCACTTCCGATGAAGTGTTTACAAATGCTCGAATCTCTATTCCATCGTCTCAGCAAGCCACAATAGCCGTTGATAAAGCGGATCATTAGTTAATGATCCATCATTTCTTCCCTCTTTATTTTTGCTAGTCTGGTATTAGAAAGTTGAATGGGTCTTTCTTTGTCTGTACTTGTGCAAATGTGTGTGTCTTGTCAGCTGTTTTCACAGCTGAGCACGGCGGAGAGGCCTTTCTACACCTCTTGACAGATGCTTTGGAACATGTCACGCTACGCTCGTCCTCACCTACAGGGCTCTCTCCAGTTAAAAGCAGGAATTGGCCGTTACTATGACAACCGCTCCCCAATAGCTTTAATCAATGTGGGCATTATTAGGAAAGAGAAAAAGATGGAAGCAATAAGGGGCCGAAAGTGGGCAGTCAACGTAATTGCACAGAGAAATAAAATCATAAAAGTACTCCAAATAACGGCAATCTTTAGGAAGACATTGTTTACTTGAATCTTGAAGGTAAACACAAATTTTACTCAATGGCTTCGAAAAGTGCTTATCTAAACTTCACCCCGTTTTAATAGAATGGCTGCATAACAGCTAACTGCACGACGCCCCCTACTGGACAACATGTCCTGAGGTCTGCTAACTGAAAAGTATGTTGTAATTTAAAAAATAAAATAAAATCAGTTTGATATTGTTCAAATTTGGTATCAATATAAAATCTACTTGCATATACCAATTAAGTTTTTATACATTATTAAAACCTCTCTACACTGTAAAAAATGTTGCTTGCTTTGTTGTACTAACTAACAATTGTTCCATAACCATCCTGCATTTATATCTTTTTTTTAAGTTGTTCCTATTTAAATGACTGAAATAATACAAGTTGTGTTTTTTTTTTTTTACAGTGTGGTCTCGAGGAATGCATTTTGTAAAACATATTAGAAATGCCGTTTCAAATTTAGACTATTACGGTCGAGACGATTCATTGTATGAACCAAAACACTCGTAAAACTAAAGTGTGTGTGTGTGTGTGTGTAATCCATACGGTAAGAACATGTCAGCTCATGACTAATCTTTATGATCACACGGCACAAGAACACCCACTAACCAGCTACACTAGTGCTGATGTTCCGCAAAGCGTTTAATCCGGCGGCGGGGTGTTTCCCTGTCGTACTAGTCGCTGGTGTGTTGTTCTAACCGGGGTTGTTCAAACGTGTACGCAGCACTTGAAATGCATTCTCTCGCGTAAAAGCAGGACAGAACACTCTAAAGCTCCTTTAATGGAAGGTCAATATTGCTTTGCAGTTTTCATTTTCACACTTCACGTGGTGCTCTTAAGACGGCCTGTGGTTGCTAACACCTGGGCGGGCGGGTGTTCTTGAATTTTGCTCTGAATTGTGAACACAAGCTAGGTGAGGCCTCCACTTATTTCAGATACGGGCTATTATTGCTTGAGTGCATGATTTGCACATCTCAATTTTGGATTAAAATCATTGTTTTAGTGTTGGTATTTTTAATCAACAACTCTGGATAATCACAATGGTCTACAAATTTGGGGTATAACTAAAGGGACACAGTGAAAAGACAAATGCACCAATCCTATGAAAATAGTCATTTTTCAGAATAATATAATATATATTATATATTTGTTTATATATTTTTGAAAGAAATGAGCTTGAGTTATGTTTTTGGGGTTTTTTTTTTTTAGAGAAACAAAACCTTTCAAGAATCGACCTAATTTTTCTAAACACAAATTTAATGCTAAATTTTTAAATCCACCCAAGTCAAAATTTGTCAAAAAAAAGTACTACTGAGAATATAACATGATCATTTAATATTTCTTTCAGAATTTTTGAGGGGAATAAACAAAACCTTGACAAGGTGATTTTTTCACATCCTTACAAGATAGTCAGAATTTTTTAATAATAGTTTTCCTATTTTTTTCAGTTTAAAAAGGTAGGATCAGATGCTCTAATCCTTTTGCCTTGTGAGCTAATTCACCTCTGCAAAAGTCAGCTAGCTTAAAACGCCACGAGAACACAAGACATTGTCTGCTAATCACGGCGCGCCGCCATGATTACACAAAAGCTGCGAGCAATGAACATGAAATCAATTCTATTTAAGTGACAGTCCACACAGTTCAACCAAATCTATCAGAACGTGTCGTTTGCGTGCGTGTTTGTGTTTACAGCTCAGAGCGGAGGAAGGCCAGTGAGAATCTCCCGAGTCCTTCTGTTTATCTTGCTCGGTTCCTGCACGGCTGTGCGGGACACAGCGAGTCAATTAAACGTAAACAATGGCGAAAGGGAAGGGGGTTGAACCAAAAGGAATATCGGTACTGCTTCTATTCGAGATGACTCAGCCGCCGGCACACGTCCGCCACAACCTCTGCACTCCGTGAAAACCATTCAAATTGCACCCAATGTACTTGGAGCCACATTTGGAGTAGAAGTGACTCTTAACTCGGCGTCTCTCCAGAGCAATTACGCCAAGTTGTGTGTTTATGCTCGCTAATAGGCCCCTCGATGAGCCCGAGCGGTGAGCGACGGCCGCCGCGGCTTCCCGTCCAGCGCAGATCCAGTAGTACCGTATCAGGTGGACCTCGCTGTACTATCAAAGCGCAATCTCCTTGGAGACGACCTCTTATCACAACAAGGACGTTGACCCTGCCCGGCAGCTTGCTCCTGGGTGGTCTGGAGGTAAAAGCCATACGAAACCGCTGCCTGGTTCTACTGAGAAAAACAGGCGAAGACAGCGCAAAAGGCCTCATTCCGACCAGATTGGGTCGATAAAGATTGGCTTTTGCAAAAAAAGAGTGTCTTGGGTTCAAAGAGCAGCTTGGCTAATTAGCCGCTAGCACATCTGTCTCACAGTATGAAGGCTCTGATGACATTTTCCGATATGTTTTGAGGTATTTGCGAGTGTCCCTGACCCGGAGCCTTTTTAGAGAAAATGGCTAGAAATGGGCGCGGGGGTGTGGCCTGTCGGCGTCTAGCACGTTTCCTGCCTTCCACACCAGCTCTAATTGGAAATACGGGTGGCCTTGTTTATTTGCATGGTTGAAATGCGGCGAGGTTGTATTTATATTTTCATGGCGCGTTCTCAGCAGTGCCGCATTACATAGCCTTCCCTTGAGAGGACTGTGGGAGAGGGAGAGGAGCCCGTTGGGCGAGGGATTGCACGAGGGAAGGGGTTTGCATGAGGTCTTATTTCCTTTTCTTGGTCTTAACATTCAACTTGTGTCTTGAAAACAATAAACAGCGTAATGAGACACATTTTAAGCTACTCAAATAATGCTTTTAATGACTGTCCCGCTTAGTAAGATCAATCCAACTATTGCTCGACTTTCACAAAGCAAGCTAGTGAGACCTTCTCGTATCAAGGTCTCATTGGTCCCATAAGTAGGCGCAGATAAAACTGATCTTAAGATGAGCCGTGTCAGAGCGGTGGCGGGGAGTGTTTATCCATTTCCACTGAAACCCCTTGAGTGCCGGAAGGCCGGGCTTTCTACTCAAGCTGTGGCCACAGAGATCCCGGGCCCGACTCTGGATAAAGTAAACACACACACATATACACACACGAATGCACTCCTGCAAGGGCTCTCCCCGTCCTCCCCTCTGCCCGTCAGCTGGAGACCACACACTCAGACCACACAGAGTCTGAGAACAGGCCCAGTCAGTCTCACGCAACCTGGCGGCGGAACCGTCACTCGCCGTCTCTTTCGTCACCGCACGCACTGATCACGTGACACGCCAAACAAAGATATGGCTGTGTCTGGAATTTTGTGTGTGTGTGTGGGGGGGGGGGAGTTAATAAATTACTGATCTTAATTGATTGAGGGAATTTGACACTATAAACGTCACAGTATAATAATTTACATTTCTGATTGTGTACAGGCTATTAAAAGTAGTCTCGTAATTGAAGCCCAGAGTTCCCCAAGGGTTCTTTTCATCTCCAAACTCAAAACCAAAATGAAGCCTAGCGGTCCCTGGTGGTCATAAGTTTTACTGCAGTAACATAAGGAGTTCATAAATTAAAAAAAAAAATTAAATTAAGAAAAGAATCTCACTTTTCCAGATATATTTAACTCTTGAGTGCGACCTCTGCATTGAGTTCAAGAATTTTAAAATCGTCCGGTCTCATTTTGATTTGAAAACTTGCGCTCTCTTCTGCACGATACCATTTTTTTCCTTATCAAGCAGCTTTCCACTATTTATCTGAGCACGCCGACTCAGCAAAAGACGCCTGAGTGACGAGCGGTGTCGGCGAGTGCCAGAAAGTACATAAATCGGCAAATGAGGTCAACGGCCCCCTAACCGCGGGGTCAACAAGCAGGATCAGAGTCGGCGAAGGTTAAGTAAAACTGTCATCAAATTACGGGCGGGGGGCTCGCTAATACCCGACTTGAAAAACATGCTTAGGTCACAGGCCTTGAGTCTGGTGTAAGGTTACCACAGGTATGTTAAAGTAAGCACAAGCAGTTCAAGTAAAATACACGTACAAGGTTAGCACAACTCACTTTAAAACAATATCATAAAAATGAGAAGGGCTGGAGGCTCAAGTTAGGAAAGAGCAAGCTTAAAATCTCCCAAATTAAATGGACTAAATTTATATCAACACATTTACAACACGTTCTTGCTGTACACACATTTGTATAGCAGCAGTTTTCAATACGAGGCGATAAAATACTGCAGTTGTCAGTTTTCCCCAGTAGAGGTTGCTGTTGTACAGACATCACTTCAAGGAATCAATTTTGGAGGTGATCAAGGATTAGATACGGTAATTGATTTGATACCTTTATCCTTGGTACGTACGCAAACATAATTTCATATAATTTCATATAATTTTGTAATGTTGATATGCTTTAATGCAAGCTTGGTTATTCTGTAAAGATATAGCAACAATGAAATAAATGAGATCATTTATATTTATTATTTTATCTCTTATAGATATAAGAGAAAAACAACAAAAAAGCTCGACAAGGTAGGATGGAGAAAAGAAGAATATTTCATTGAATAAAATGTTTTTTTGCTGCACTCAGACTGGGGCCAGTGTCATTTCTCTGTAAAAGCCAAAATGTGGTGTTGATGGTTGCGGTATTGGAAATGGGAGGTAATGACACGCAAAGTAACGACCAAAATACACGACAATGTGGCTTCCTGCCGTGCCCCCAATAAAATTATAAAATTATTTATTTACTCAATTCCTATTTATAAAGAAAACTTACAACTTGTGGTGAATTTATAAGGAATCCTAAACAATGACTTTTCTTATACAAGATGTAAATACTTATCTTTGGAAACCCAAATGTCTTCAGCATACAACAAAATACTTTAGGAGGCCTATAAATGTGAACAATGCGTTATCCCTGCGTTTTTCTGAGGGGCTGTACTTCCTGTACACCTGCGGCAGTATTTCCTGTCAGAATGGCCCAGCCTCAAACCGGAAACCGCATCCTTCACACATGGGGAGTGCACAAAGAGTCTCAGTATAGGGGTCTTATGTTTTGGCATTCATAATCATGATAAAAGTTGTATGTGTCTCTGGGAAGGAAGGTCATTTGGAATTGTTGTGTTCTGTTCCTGGGTGTTTTGGCAAATATGTGAGGAGCGGGTATTGCTCTGCTGGTAATACTTGACCAAATTTCTGGCAAACACTGGCTCTACCTAAAAGGAAATTACGCAAAGCAGAAAATGAAAATTAAACTATCATCACACTGGCTCTACCTAAAAGGAAATTACGCAAAGCAGAAAATGAAAATTAAACTATCATCACACTGGCTCTACCTAAAAGGAAATTACGCAAAGCAGAAAATGAAAATTAAACTATTACCATATTGTCTTAAAAAAATGGAAAATTAAAACTGAATGCACGTCCACAAGAGTTCTCTCATTAAACAACCATTTAACAAAACAAAAAAAACTGAATAGAGCATGATAATAATTCCAACTTTTCAAACCACATTACTGTCAGAAGGCACACTGCAAAAGGATCATTTCGCAAATTGCTCATGCCATTTAAAAAAAAAAAAAAAAGAATATTTTTTTACCGTACCTGTGCTGTGATCATCTTTGTTGGACTCTGTGCGTTAGGGTACTCGTCTCCAAAATAGAGAACCACTTGGTAATGAGGTACCCGTCGTCCATTGTGGGCAAAATCTTGAAGGTCTGATTGAAAAAGGTTACACATATTACCGTTGCGAAGCGTGGAAATTAACGAGGTACAATTAAGTCATTAGTGAATTTCAGGCAAGGAATATCAGTACGTTTGACAAATTCCTCGTCTTTTTTTTTACGGAAGAGGATTTTTCGTACATATCAAATACAATCGGGCAGGCCAAAAAAACCGAATCCGACATTACCTGGATATTTTTAATGAGACGTCATTGCTCCACCATCCAGACCAGAGAAGAAAAATGACACGAAGCCCACGTTTTACTTTTCTCATTTTGCGCAATAAGCTTTCCATAAAAAAATCCAAATGCGTCAACTCCATTGCACGCAGCCGCCGTTTAGCTGGTTACTAAGTAAGTTAACATTCGCCCCTACCTGCGCACTCCAACAGGTGTAGCCCCGCCCCGACACACCTTTTCCAAATGATCGGGCTTCTCACAACTTGCTGATGAGCGCTTGCTAAATTCATGCATATGTATATTGCATCTAATTATTGTTGCATAATTGTTGCAAACCCAAATACATTTTTTAATTTCCTATTCTGATGATCCCACTCTACTGTGCGATTGCCCGCCATAAAATAAAAAATAAAAAAAATTTAATTTGCCATTTTCTCAACCGCTTAATATCAATTTATGTCATCAATGCTTGCTTTCTCAAACATCTGCTTAGAAAATTTCAGACTTTAAGGAACAAATTGATAAAACTCAAAACCTTGCATTGCATTGCATCATACTCCATGAGCACCTTACCAATCAGAAATTGCTGTGTGTCAAACATTTTACATGGCCGCTCTTTCTCCAGTTTATTGGGTTTATGAGCCACATATGGGACGGGGGGCCCTTCCCAGAACACGCGTCCTTGGCATTGGCGCCGGGCGTATAGGCCGTCGGGCGTCATCCACAGCATCACCCCCAGCTCCAGGATATCAGCGAGCGTCTCGGCACCCTGCCTTGGAGACTCTGGGAAGGGGAACGGAAAGAGAACGACACCCGCCCCGCCGTGGGACTCTGGCGGGCAAGAAGATGAGGAGGAAGGAGGGGTGATGTGGCAACCTTCTGGGCTGCTGATGGTTACCTCCTTCACTAAAGACTCTCTGTAGAATAGGCACACATGGAGGCTAAAATCTGGAGGAAAGAGACATCATGTCGTATCAACACATCATGATATTTGACGCCCGAGTGTCTCTCTATGTTTCTTGACCTGTTATGATATAGTTTGGGTCCGTCATGTACAAAGGTTGTTGGGCCTCTGACAGGAAGTGGTTGAAGGAGAACGGAAAACCTGTGAAGTATTCGACAAGAGGGCTATCAAATTGTTATAAAGTGTGGCGGAGCTAGAAGGAGGGGGGACATGTGGGCACCGGCCACCCCATGGCCCGCCCCAAGACGAATGTTTACCATTTTCTGCCTGTGATTCAGAACAAGCCCGGAAGTGAACATACGGAGCAACTTGGTATTGTTCTGCAAATTTATAATCCCTCCAGTTTCTTATTTCCTGCGAAGCCCGACATGTTTGCACCTGTGGACGAAGAATAAATCGTGTTGCTAATAGAAATGCCAGGAGAGCTTGACCTGAAGTTGAATGTGCTTACAAGGCTGTTTGCCGTGGAGTATGGCGGGCTCAAACCAAAAGATTGGGATTCATCTTCAATATCGACTCTCAGCTTGGGTCCTATTGGATTTTCCGATCAGTGAGATATAGAGATGGGAATTTTTTTTTTGATACCTTACCTCTCTTTGTCACTTCTGGGACGATCCTGTAGACTTTGTAAGGTTCTGAGATGTCCAGCTGGGTTCTATGTGTCAGCTCATTAAAATCGTTGCTTTTGTTGAGGGCGCATCGAAGTCTTGTTTTCCATGTGGTGTGATCTGGCTTGTCCACGCCTTCTTTATATTTTCCCTTGAACAAAGCCCACGCCTGGAACATTCAACCAATAAGCCAGCTTCCTCATTGGCACCATAAATAAATCAACGTGGGTGCTGAAGATGGGAAATCAAAGTCGGGACCTTGAAGAGAGCAGCATCCTCATCTCTATTGTAGTCCTGCTTGCCCGCGTGCTTCCACGGAATCCGGAAGACGGTCTTCTCGTGGTTTTCCCAGACCAGGCCAGGGTATTGCTTGCTGTTGATCTGCTCAATCAGCCATTGCCTCAGTTTGCCCTTGCAACAGCTCGTTGCCGGCCCGTTCTCCTCCTCCAAGTTCATCTCTGTGGATAGTAATCAAAATCAGCCCCAAAATAATTGGCACAGGACCCATTTTGAGCACTGCGCTTAGTTTGCTAATTTTAATTTGACCAGATGACTGTAAAGTATTTGGTCACTTTTTGTATGCTTAAAAGATTATGCAAATGATTTATTCCATCAACAATAATTGTCTTCTTTACCACAAAGAAAGCAAATATGGCAGCATGATGCATTTTGTCACTTTGAGGTCCTTTTAAGTAACTGGCATATTTCTGCACAATGACAATTAAATCTCATGTATGCATATGACATAAGAGAAAACCTTGCTTACCTTTACTCAGACCAGTTGCCTGACTGACTGCATGAACTCTCCCCTGGTGTCCGACTCTTAAATCTTCTCGTATGCCGATTGGTTGCGGCGATCAGGGTGGAGCCTGATGCGGCGAGAGTGAGATGCTGGGCGGTCAGGTGACCTGCTCAAGTCTCAACTGCTGAGGGGGATTCCCTGCACTGAAACGTTTGACTGCAAGGACGGTGATCAGGTCCGAAGCAAATTGCAATTCTCAGTATGAATACTTGTTGGTGTTATCGCTTGTGTTCACGATCAGTGCGATTCCTTGGAGATAGCACTGTCTTGATGTTTTTGTTGTGGTTTCGCATCACCTCTCATGCGCATCAAAAAACAGGAAGACAGTCAGTCAGGAAAACGCCCTGAACACTTGAAGTTTTTATTATTTCCAGATTTGCACAGTGCAAGTGTAGCGCAGTCTACAAATAAGGACAATATCAATCAATGATTAAAAAAAAAAAAGGATTGGTGTTTGAAACATTTGAAACTTGTGTGGTGCTTTCACAACATGACGGTGGGCGGGGCTGTAAAGGAAATCAGAGGGAACCCCGTGGCGTCGATTCCTGCTTTTCCACTTGGTCACCTCTGGCGTTAGAAGAAGCAAGCAGCGTCATAATGTCTGCTTCATCGTTGAACTCATTGTCCTTATATTCCCTCCGGAGCCACTTTCTGAACTGGAACAAGAGTGTGTGGGGCTGAGGTTAAAATAAATCAAAAGCCTTTTTAGTCAAACTCAATTCAGATTTTTGTTTTTTTTAACCAAAGGTGATAATTCAAAATCAAATAATGCATTCAAGTTTTCAATCTTCAATTTGTTGAATATTCGTAACGGTCATTAAAGTGTAAAAACAAATTAAACACAGCAATATTAGTGAAAGACTAAAATTGATATGTGGATTAATGAGTAGGTCACAATTCTATTTCAACAACCAGCCTAAAATTGCAAAGTAACTGACTTCGTGGACATGAGCGGTCTCAAACTCCTGCAGCTGCTGTTGGAAGCCCAAATTTGGAGCGGCGATGGGCCGGACCACCCTCACCGCAGCCAGAGCCTCCTTCCAGCCCAGGCCCGTCACTGTCATGATGTAGGCGACCACCAGGGTGACGCTGCGGGACATGCCTGCCAGACTGCGCCGGTAGCGCGACAAACATTTTCAGTTTTTTTCAAATGCTTGACTTTCTTTTCAGAAGTCTAAAAAACAGCCATTGTTCAAAACAGAACTTTTTACTGTCGTCTTCTGAACTGACAGAAGACTTTAGAAGCGACACCGTTCCAAGGTGACATCATTGTTTCTGTCTTACCAGTGAACCAGGCAACCTTCTCCTTTCAGTCGCGACTCGTGTATGAATACGATACTCTCTTTAAAGTGTTGAGTCCTGCAATAGAAAAGTCAATAAATCTGTCACTGCATGTTTCTCTATTGCGTTGTTGTTGTTCAAAAAGTAGTACTTAGGCACCATCTTGTGGAATCTTGAAGTTGCTGTTTGGTTTATTCCATTTTGATCCTTGAAGGTGTTTTAAATTGTGTGTGTGGGACGCTAATCACTCCTCCCAGAATGCCGACACAGATAAGAAAGACTTTTATTCATGCCTCCGCATGCATTTTTAAAAAACACACTGCAAGGCATATCATTTACACGTTCAGCTCGAAGGAAGACAAGCGGCCGGCCGCCCACACCGCCGCACCGTTAAGACACACAAAGCTGTCCTCCTTTTGTCATTTATTGTTATGCACTGCGTGTGTGTGTGTGTGTGTGTGTGTGTGTGTGTGTGTGTGTGTGTAACTCACAGGTTTTGTGTGGGCAGGTCGGCTGCTGAAATGCACAAATAGGTCATTTCCTGTGGGACAGAGCGTTCCAGTTAATTAGCACGGCAGCAAGTAGGATTCAATAGAAAATCATCCGAATCATGCACACTGAAGACGGCACATATTTGGAGGCGCTAATAAAAGTGGGTCAGACAAAGGTTGTTTTGCAGAGTACGACCAGGTACCATTTACAATACGTAACAGCAGCACGTTTCCTCAATTGACCTATTTCTTTTTGGTATGTAATGCCCCAAGACACCACACGATGTCGCCACAACGCAAGTGTAGAGGAAGGTAATAATTGTTGTCCAAGAAGCTTACTTAAAAATTCCTGAATCATCAATCAGATTCCAGGTAGAAATGTTTTACTGATATTTTACAATTATATAAGGTACAAAAAACACAACCCGGTCTGTTAAAGTCCCCCAGTGCGAACTTTTCAGGGAAACGTTGGTACCTCCAGTTTTGAGGATGTAGGGGCTTATGGTCCCCGGAATTTACGCCACAAAATTACCTCCCAAAATTCCTAGTTGTGGGTTAAGTTCTAAAATCCGCGCAACGGTTAGAGGAAAATAACACAATGACATTACCTGGAAGATGGGTGCAGCCGTGTCATGGATGGACAAGATGTGGGTAATGTTGTTCCTGGCTAACTGCTCTCGGTCTCTTGCATCTAATACAAACATATAACCAAAGAATATATGTAAAATAACACACGCACAAGAGAATTGTTGCAAGACACACCTCTGAAATTTCCCAAATAAAGATCAGGCAGAACCTGTAGGAGGGGAAGAAAGGCATCAGAGGTAACCATGGTGCAGGACAGCATCTCAACAGCTGAGTGGACAGCTGCCTCATAGCTAAGAATCTAACTATAGACAACGACTGCAGACACAAAAATGACACCGTGTGACTATTTATAAAAACACACGTTCAACGTTACCTTTCCCACCAAGTAGTAGTAAAACTAAAAGCCTAGACGGTTTATTTATGAGGCGTCCAGACAACTTGTGAGGAGACACTTACCTTATTAAGGCCATTTCCCATGTTGAAACAAAGCGGATTTAAACAAAACAAAACAATAGCCCCGACAGTGGGTCGCAGTTACGGGGAATAATTATCGACGCGTGACGGCTTCTCACAAACAATGGACTTGGGGTAAATACTCGCGAGTCAGAAATGAACAAGACGGTAGGCTGCAGCTTCACATGTTGCGGTGCATCTTGGGTATTGTAGTCCGGATAAACGCGTACGCACCTGATGTTTGGATGCCGGTCCTTGTGTTGACAACTACCACCTCTAGATGGCGACATTTCCCCAGGATGTCGTTACATCTACTCCAGAAGAATACTTTTCTTAAACGTAAATTAACGTTTTCAATCATGAGTTCTAAACATTATATTCATACAATTGGGGATTATTATTTTCTTTTTTTGATATTGATTTGATTTTACGCCTCCCCCAAGTTTTTTTTTTCTCCAAAACTTCAAATGTCAAATATAAAAGGCAAACACAATGGTTTAATCAAGTCTATTTTATTCGCTAGCATCTGTATTTCTTCCAATGAACAGAGTGTGAGTACTTTACTTTAGCCATAGTCCATTTTTAGTTGGACAATGCTCTTATTTATTATGTGCAGCACGATCGAGGCGCAACTATCTGTCCTGCTCTGGAATCGATTTGAATGACTGGCTGTAGTTTGTAAACTGTTGCGTGTTTACTTTTCATCTGCGTCACTTCAGGCAATTCCGGGAAAGGAGAGTTGAATTAACAGATTTTGATGGCCTTTCCCTGCACCACTTTTGCTCGTTCGTTCGTTCGTTGCTTTTAGGACTGTTGCGAAACGTTACCGGGAGCTAATTTAACACTTGTGTTACGATCGAAACTTTGAGTCGCATTTGTGCCTCGCTCTCATGTGACGAGCTCCCTTCCGCGGTACATTCGTTTTTGTTACTAAATTATTACAGCGTTCGGGCTATTTTAAAGTGGAATTATGGCCACTGCTACGCCGTCTTCGCTCCAGCTGCAAGCGACAGATGTGATACGAAAAGAACACCTGGACGAAGGAGCTTTTGGAGATGTATACCTGTGTTATCACGTCCGCCTCGGTACTGTGGTGATGAAGACCTTGTATACGGGCAATCTTCGAAATGAGTATGTATTTTTTGCATTTGTGGGGGATTCCCCGTTTTCGATATGCAAAATTGCACAATGGGATTTTGGATCACGTGCAAGGGAAGACGCTGCAAGGGAACCTTAGATTGTTTTAATCATAATGGTTTTATGAATTGGGGAGGGGTAAAATAGTTTATAATTTTGACAGTCGTCCAGGGAAGTATGTGATCTAGCTTCCGCTGTTGTCTCAAGTTCCTCATTGCTATTGCAGAGCGAAACTGAAACTGATCTGTGACGTAACCTTTGATCTCATATTTGACATGGAACATTTGCATCAACATACTATCTAAACTACAATTTAATTATTGATTATTTAAGTCTACTTTCAATGTCTGTGATATGCTTTGGTCAACAAAATACCCCAAGGCGGCATAAATTCAATGTATTGCTGAAAGTGGCTTGTTGAGAGGTTAGCCAGCAGTAAATAAATAAATCTGCAGACCTGTGGGTACGGTACACATCGCAAAACACAAATACGGCTTTAATTTGGCTATACCTCTGACATTACTGAGAAAGTATATTCAAAACTGACTTGTAGCTGAGCATGTCTGCCATCATGCATCTCTTCTCTATTCTATCCAAATATAACCAGGGATAGTAAGCGCTCTCTGCTGGAGGAAGGTAATATCATGGCGAGCCTGGACCACCAACGGGTGGTCAAGTTGCTAGGCGTTATCATGGAGGAGCGAGGATGCTCTTTGGTCATGGAGTTGATGCCTAGGGGCAACCTGTTGGCCATGCTTGAGAAGGTTAGTGCGACGCCAATTTGTAGTTTACGTATGATGAATTCTAATGCTTTCCTGCTCTGTAGGTTACTGTGCCAGTATCCATCAAGGGGAGAATTATTTTAGAGATCTTGGAAGGGATGGTTTACCTCACCGAGAAGAAAGTCATACATAAGGACATCAAACCGGACAACATTTTAATTGACAAAGATTTTCACATCAAGGTAAAAATGTTCTCCCCGCTATTGCGTGCTTTGCCGCAATCATCGTTGTCCTGCATCGTCCAGATCGCCGACCTTGGCCTTGCCGCCTGCAAGACGTGGAGAAAACTCACCAAGGAGGAATCCCACAAGAGGAGTCACCTGGGCCTGTCAGATAGGACGAGGGCTGCCGGCACGCTAAGCTACATGGCGCCCGAGCACTTGGAGAGCGTCCACGCCGTCTCCACCGAGAAGTCCGACGTCTATAGCTTTGCTATTGTAGTCTGGGTCATCGTCACAGGCAAAGAGCCGTACGCAAGTAAGTTGACATCAAATATCGATTTCTGTTGTATTGCTTCCATCTGCTCCCCTAAAAAACACAGAACCTTCATCGTCATCTGAAAATTGAACCCGAACCAGGAACTCGTCAGATCAAACCGGTTTGCATTTTTGTGTGTTCCAGATGCCAGGAATGAAGATCAGATCAGTCAGTGCGTCCGCAATGGCAACCGCCCAGCGATGGACCTCATTCCCGACCAAACACCGGAAGACATCTCAAACCTCATGGTGAGGTGTTGGGCACACAATCCGCTGCAAAGACCGACATTTCTCGGTAGGCTTGATTTCAGATGTAGCTCGCTACAGAGGCGACCTAAGACTTCCTCACTCGACTCCTTTCCCAACAGAGGCCTACAACCGCTTTCGTCCCTTCTACGAGACCAATCTCGCACCACTTGCGGACAATGATTTAGTTCATCTACAGGTGAATATTTGGCATACATTTGTGTTATGCCCATGACAATATTGCGAATGTCTGAACTCAATATTTCAACGCAGGCTCTGTACGAAGGCCCGGATAAGCTTGTGGAAAAGATGAAGTCTTTATCGATGACTGATGAATATATGTCGACGGGTAAGCCTCCATGTTTATCCGCCACGATTTGAATTTTAGGTATTTCGTCAATGTCTGTTTGATAAATCTTTGCAAGTAATATGTCAGAAGTTCAATTCATTAAGTGAAATATTGAATGATTGCATTGTTCCAAATGCTTCTCATGCTGAAAAATCAAAGCTGATGTGTTTCCTCCTCTTATCTTATAGATGCTCCAGCTTTTCTGGAGAGCACAGTCAAAAGCGTCAACGGGCCGGTCGAAGACAGTGTTGAGGAAAGTGATGCCCTTGGATGTGAGATCAATGTAGCGTCTCTGGCAGCCACCAATGAACCAGACCCAGAAGGCTCTTTAGAGGAAAAACTGCAACAGGAGTTAAACTACCACATACACGGCAGCTACAACCGAGACAGCCCGTCTGACTTTGTTACTAACCAACATCGGAAAAGCGTCCCAGATAGCCTGCTTCATTTTACAAATAACACCCCGAGACAACCAGAGCGCAACACACCCACCATGTCCTCTGTCCAATCCTGGACCAAAGCGGAACCTGTGCAGCCCAGTAGCCAAGACCGCACTGGGTATTCCTGCCTCCAAGAGTCGATGACCACTTCCACACCAAAGTCATCTTTCATCCATACGTTTCCCAGGAACGATTCCTTGCCACCTTTAAATCAGCAACATCCGGATTCCCACTATTTCCGCACGCAGTCCTGGCCTACGTCGTCAGTGCCTGAAACATCAAGGGGTGCTGCTAGCAACTACGGTGCAGCCCTACAGTCCGGTACGTAGACGACCGGGTTCGGTATATGACAATTTGTGATGACACTAACGTTAATTGCCTTGATCTTGAAGGCTTGCTTCACTTCAGCAATGCAAGGGGGATCCAGATCGGTAACAACAACAGCCTCAATATTCACTACGGCAACTCGAAAGTTTCTTCATTTCTTCCGAGTCACGTCTGGACCAGTTCTCAGCTCAACGAAGGAATTCAGAAATATGGTAAGTCAGATGTCGAGATTTAACGGAAACTTGACTCATTCCAGACTCTTGAGTGTAAAGCACATGTTTACATCTTTTTTTTTTTATTGCATATAAACCACAGCATATGATTCAGGTTAACCCAAAATAGTAAATCAAATGGGATCAATGACGGATCCTTGTGGAATACCGCATTTAAAGATTGGTTTGGAATGTTCTCAAATGAGATCAATTACACAAGCCTTACTTTCACTTTTTCACGTGTAGAGGACCGTGTTGTGACCGAAGAGCACCTTGATGTACTGAGGAAAAACATCGGCGCCAACTGGAAGTTTTGCGCAAGGCATCTGGGTTTGAGCGAGGTGGAAATAGAGACCATCGAGCACGACTTCTACTCGGACGGCCTGTCCGAGATGGTGCACCAGACACTGCAACGCTGGAAACAAACCGGAGGGAGTCTCGGCTGTAAAATTGGGACGCTTTGCCGCGCTCTCGAAGGCGCCGTAGACGCTAGCGTGATTCAGAAAATATTGCACATTTGCGCTTCTACTCCCAATATCTCATGAACTTCTTTCTTTTGTAGTTCTCCTCAGATTTGCCAAATTCAATATTCTCTTGTAATAATCATAATAAATCAGCCACAGATAAATCATTTTAAAACTTTACCCAGCGTGAATGTGACCTATAGCCTGTCTGATTTGATCGGAGGCTCGTAATGATATTTTGTCAAGAACACTGAAGGAGCTGGGAAAAGAGTTGATGAATTTTTATACATATATATTTCTTTTGAATCACAAAAACATGTCATTGAAAACAGGTACTGTATATGTAGACTTTTTACGTCAAATACATAAAGGTTCAAGTTCACATTTTATTGCTCTGTACTTACTGTTTTAAATATTTTAGAGATTTTTTTTTTCATGCTGTAATTCCTCAAAAAATGTCTATGCTGTTTTTCCACTTTCTCAATTAAATCAATAAAATGGGCACCTGCGCTCTCTCTCAAAATAAATTTTCCTAATCAGTGACTAATGACCCAATCAATCTGCAAAACAAACACTGTTGTGAAAAAGCATTGTTAAAAAGAAGCCCTGCGTGAGTTTCAAGAATAATCCCATTCTTGGTATTGCTGTTTATTGTGTTCATTAATTAACCCACAGCAACAAACAATAGATAATATTTATCAACATTTGAGTGGAATAATACAAATGTGCAATGCCACTGGTGTTATAATGTGATTCTGTCTTTGAAATGAGCTGTATCGTATAGACACACTTTGTATCTGCTGTGAATGGTTTAATATGTAATATAAATATTTCAACTATGACTGCTCAACTGTTTGCATAAAAAGGTCAAAGTGGACACATGCAGTAAAAACATCTTTCAATGTTGCTAGGGAGAAACACAAATAGACATTTTTTTCTTTTTAGTGACACTTTTGATCTGGGAACACCCTGTACACATTAATATGTCGTGACACCAAGGTTAATATGGTATGCCGTGGCTCTTAATTTCACATTCCTGAACAATATTTTGTGTTTTGCTCATTAAACTATTGGGTAAATGAAGGCCAAGCCACTTTTGCTTGACCCGGAACCATCTCCAAGTTAATGTGAAGACTGTCTGGAGTTCGTTTTGTGCACGTCGGGCACAGGAAGGACCCGGTGCGGCTCACGCTTGGACCGACTCTCTCCTTGAATAATTTTGCATAGGGAGCGGGATTAGCGCCAGCGTCCCTTTGAGGACATCGTCCGGAGCAGCGTTCGACAGTATCCTTGTGACATTTCAGCACGACCACTGGCGGCTGCGTGGACGAGTTGGATAACGGGAACTGCTCAGTCCTTCTTTGGACTAACTGAAGTCTCACCTTGACTCTTGGCTGGCAGCAGCACTTTCCAGTAGAGCTTTTGAGAGCGCTGAGGTTCCTGAAGAATACCTTGCGAAAGTTGGGTCTGAGTGTGAGGTAGATGATGGGGTTGTAGATAGTGGAGGACTTGGCGAACATGGCCGGCATGGCGAAGGCCAGAGGCGGGATGTCGTCGATGTCGCCGAAGGAAGCCCACATGGATACCAGAGCGTACGGGCTCCACGCCACAAAGAAGCCAATGCAGACCGCCACGCTTAGCTGAGGGCACACAACACACACACACGTGAATAGCATTTGAACAAGTGCTTTCAGATAAGATATCATGCAATACGTTTGGTATCTTTGATGATCTATGGATTCAATTTGGGGAAATTTCAGGATAGGTTATTGGTTACTTAATCATTGTGGATGTCTGCTGATGAGTTTATCGGTGGAAGTGGCACTGGCTCCTCATCCATTAAAGTCAATTCGTTTTGATGAAAGCACTATCCAATGTGGCGCCTTGGGTGAGATTTTACTGCGCTCCCTCCCACACATACTCACACACATATTTACATATTCCTGCAAAAGAAATCCAAAAGCATTGTTTATACAATTGTCTTGAATTTCTATGGTAATGTCAATCAATTTAAAAAATAAAATACAGGGCGCCAGATTAACTTTTTTTTTAAATGAGAAGGAGCACGCTTGCTGCTTATTTAAAATTTTGGAGCTGCAACTTGCACACTTTACTTCACATTTCCTAATTCTGCCGATACCAGCCACCGATACTTAAGGGGGAAAAAAAAATCTGCCATTAAGTCCTCCTCGTCAGGAGTTGAATAGTTACACGGAAATGACGCGACCTGATTCCTGCCTTGAAGTTTCATATCATATCTGTTCTTTCATTCAATTCTACTAAAACATTTGTGTTTACCTTGATAATAATAATCTGGATGCTACTCATGTGCATGTGTCTGGAGGCATGATGCTTCATGGTCTTGTGAGACGCGTGGACGGTGGCGAGGATGCCGGCGTAGGACGCCAGCATGACGCCGCACGGAAGGATGTAGCAGAAGAAGAAGAGCACCACTGTGTAGGATCGCGCCGTCGGCAGCTGATTGGACAGACGCCAGTCGATGCAGCAGGCGGTGCCGTAGGGCTCCGGCCCGTACTCGCCCCAGTGGCCCAGCGGGCAGCAAGCGAACAACAACGCGTAGAGCCAAGCGCAGGCGACGAGAAGACGGCCGTGAAAGCAATTGAATCGGTTTCCTGCGGACATAGTACCATGATTTTCGATTCCAGCAATGTGCTCGTTTCAAAGAAAGAAGGCGTTTTGACCTTTTAGAAGAGGATAATTGAAAAAGTGATTCAATTATTTCAGGATCTAATGAGACAATTCAATCAATGGCTGGAGCGAAATAAGAGCTTTTTACTTCATTCAAATATGACGAATGCAGTGGCGACATTGCGGTTCTGTTGCCATACTCATAAAAATGCCACAATACCGCAACACCGATACCACTTGACCAGTTTGACATCTGGTCAACTTTCCGGGCAGGTCGAGTAGCATTCTTGTTGTTAGTCGAGCGAGCGAAGCCTCAGCTCTCTGAAACCCTGAAGAGGTGAAGTGCTGTTGAAAATCGCTATCCGTTCTTAATTGCACCCGATCCACTTGGCGGTGTTGTTTTACTGGAAGTCATTAAATCACACAATGGCAAGCAAATGCAGTTGAACAGTTGGCTTGATCAAAGCCTTCTGTGCCGCCATTGGGGAGCAAAAACATTGTGGAGGTCAAGCAGGGGACTCCATCGCAGCGCATTAAGCAACATCACAAGCAATATTCATCGAGCGCAGCCGGCGGCCTGGCGGGCGGGTCATCAAAGAGGGTTTTAACACGCGGCTCTCGTCGGAGGGATTAGCGAGAAAATCAACAATGGGACATTTAGGGATGCCGCCGTGCATCTTTTTTGGTGGAAGACTTACCGTACAGTGGAAAGCACACTTTGATAAAGCACACCACACTGAGCAGGGTGAGAGTACTCAGACTACAGATGCCAAACAGTATGCCGCAGAAGGCGTAAATGGAGCACGCCGTATTCCCGTATAGCCACCTGCGTGGGAAGGCATTGAGAAAAGCACAATGACGGAGCGGGAAAAGGAGCGTGCATCGGCACGGCACGCACTACTGGTACGGTGGAAACAAATCAAAAGGTGCCTTAAAACAACAATTGACGTCATTGGAAAATCAAGTCGACATCAAATCTTAACTTGAAAAAAAAATAGTGCTGAACAACTCAAATTCACAAACTATTCGAACAAAATATTGATGTATAATCAATTTGGAATACTGATTACTTTATTGCTCATCTTTATGAAAATATACATGAGAAGAGCACTTTGAAAAAAAGATATATATAAAAAAAAAATAATAAGAACACGATAAGACGGGTTACCTGTGGTAAAAGCTGGATGTTACGGCCATGGGGTAGAGAGAGAGAGTCAGGCCCAAGTCGCTGACGGCTAAATTGATGATGAAGAACTCGGCCGGCTTCAGGACGTGTTTTTTCTTGTAGGACACATACAGCAGAGTGCTGTTGCCAAATACCGAGCATATTCCTGCGCCCGGGACCAAAAGTGCAAAAAAAAAAAAAACACATCAGAAAGACTAGACTGACTTAATCTTTTAATCTTTAGCAATAAAAGTACACATTTTATTGCCAAAGATTAAAAGTCAGCTCATTTGAACACTGTTGCTAATCAAAACCAAAACCTCATTAAAAATTGTAATCATTAAGAAGACTTGTTTATACGTGAAATAAAATAAACATAAATATAAACAAATAAAATAAATGAGGATTAAATCTTCTATATTGTGGATCCCAAAGAGAGGCTCTTTGAAAAGTAAATATTGGACAGTCATGTCCCCGTCAAACATGTAAACATGAATGGTGTGTTGTTTTTTTTTCCTCTCGCATGCTTTGGATTATTCTGTGCAACACACAAATTGCATATTTACCCTCGCTCGGGGAAAAAACAATTATTTGTGGATGACCTCATACATACTAAACACGCGTATACAGTCAATGAAACGCAAGCGGCGCCACGATCCACACTACTAAGTAATAGGACTGCTTGTTGTTTACAACTAGCAGCCGAGCAATTTGCAGAGATATCAGGCTGGAAAAAAAGATTTTTTTGTTTTACTCACCAAAAAGAGAATACACCACAGCCACTGTGATGTCCAGAGGCACGGGGATGTTGGACTGGAAGGCGCTATCGTCATTCAGCCATCCCATCTAAACACAACAAATGCATCCATCGCTGATATTTTTTTTTTTTGATTGTTGCCCTTTTTTAAAATTGCGCTTCGGTGAAGTCAAGTGTTGGATTTTCCCTTGTGAATCATTCGGTAGCTAAATTCAGATACAGAAATACACAATGAAGGCTCTACTACTCTATTATTAGGCTGCATAAAAAATGATGTGCCGGGCCTTTAATCATTAATAATGTTTTTAATTCGGTAATTATACTGTGGAGTTTAGATTTAAGACAACCTCAAATTTAAAACTCACCAATATCAAATTCAATGAAAGATTATGTTCAAATAGACTCAATGCAAACTGTCGTGGTCACCAAGGTGACGTTATAGAAGGGGAGATAAGCATTTAATGATTTGTAGCTTGATTAGAACATTTAAATGTATATAATAAGTGAATTAATATACAAAAGATTTGTTTTTCTTTCTTTCATTGGAAAAAAAAAATCTCACTTGTTTAAATTGTGTGTCACACAATTTGATTATACTTGTTCAATAAGACTCGTTCAAAAACAAAATATCAGGGAGGTCATAATGTCACCATGAAAACAAATTTGAACATTAGGAACACCGTTAAAATGCTGCCGTCGTTCTTACCTTGCGTCTTCATGGACGTTCCAATTGGCCTCAAATAAGTTCCTGAATCAATTTGGGGGGGGGAACAAAATGCCACTGGAGGGATGGGTGACGTGTCGGCTCCCAAAAAAGTGTCCCGGATGCGCTGAGAAGCAAAGATGACAGCATTTGAATGTCAGATGCTCCTGACACACACTTTGAGAGAGAGAGAGAGAGAGAATGTGATGGAGAAGCTGCTCTGCTCTCCAGTGAGCTTCTCAGCACCTCTCCACCAAGCCCCCCCCCATCCCCAGTGCGACGCCCACAGACTCCAGCGTGATGACGCCAGCAGCCGCAATATCCATTCTACTGTAGTTTTAAGAGACATTGACTCCAACAGTTCTCTAACCTCTTTTTTTTTTTTAATAGTCAAAAACAATGACCTCAGTTTCGTTTTAAACTGTGACACAACTCGTTAAGTGAACTGAATTGAATATTTGGGGATACATGTTGCATCTGCATCGCCACCGTAGCCAAGATTGGCATTTCCAAGCTTTGGACCCGAGGGTAAAATACAGACTGAACGAAAGGGGTCCAAGGAATGACCCTTGAGGGACCCCAAATGTCATTGGCATTTGCTTTTTCCCACTTCCTGAGTTTCCAAGCTGCTTAACAGAATATTATGATCAACGATAACAAATGCTGCATTAGGAATCAGTGAGTCTAATACTAACACCTATCCTAGGCTTTTGTTATTCCATTTTCTTTTTAATTAATGGTGTCGATTGTTTTCCAACAATGTTGCAACACAACAATTACTTAAGGTTGCTGGTTGATTTCCACGGCTCATCTTTTTATTTCTGTAGCCTTGAGTGATTTTCCCGCCAGGGTTATTCATTTAGTGAGTAACGCGCTGCCTCAAAAAGCGCCACAGGCAGATGCGGTTGAAGTAACCAGGGCTCTTTGAAAGATGGTGCTAATTTACAATATGGCATTTTGCCCCACGTGTCACCAGATGCTCAATGAGATGGCCTCAAGCACAATAACAACTGGATGTTTTGTTGTTTGTTGAGTGGGGAGCAACCTCGCCCCCAACCTTCCAGGTTCCAAGTACAGGGTCATGAAATTCAAGGAATTTGTTTGGTATAGCTGGATCTTAGTTCTATTCTATATTAATCTTTTTTTCTTTTTGAACACAATTTTTTATATATATATATTTTTTTATATTCAATCTTGTCTAATTTTAAAAAGTAAAAATAAAAACGGTAACATTTGATTTTCGTCTCAATTGCTGATTAAAAAAAAGTAGGTCACTTGTGCATTTGTAGTTAAGTGTCACATTAAGAACATCAAGGAGAAACAAATAGAAGAGGTATTGGACACAACCTCCTGATTTTTTAGGTCACTCTCAGGACACCGAATCGACTGATGTAGCCATCTTAGATCTTGGAAGCCCAAAGACCACCACAACAGGCCAGTTTGAATCGATTCACTGCTCTCACAGTGACAAGACGTGAACGGGGCATTTTAGGTCACATCACTAAATGTTTTTTTAAAACATATATTATAAATACACATATATATATATATATATATATATATATATATATATATATATATATATATATATATATATATATATATATATATATATATATATATATATATATATATATATATATATATATATATATATATATATATATATTATTGAATCGCCATCTTCAATATATATATATATATATATATATATATATATATATATATATATATATATTTGTTTTTTATTAAATAAGTCTTTTTAATTATGATTTTTTTTTAGGTGAGATATATGTAAATTTGGGGGATTGTATCTGTGATTATAAAACAAATTATATCCCAGCTGTGGTTTTATTTACTATCAGTTTTAGACCATATTAGATGTTTGCTTTTTTTTAGCTCACATTTTCAATTATTCTATTTTAGGTCACATCTATAGTTTTTTTTTTTTTTTTTTTTTTTAATATTATTCTTAGGTCTCATTCAGCTGCTCATTTTGCAAAAAATAAAGGAACCTCATCAGTCTTACTCCATTAGCTACATCTCTGCCTGAGCTCCTATTTAAGTGATATAAAGCATAGTGCCCCGAAATATCAATAAGTAATCAGCGGCATCTAAAATAACCATTGAGTTTGTATGCTTTTGACGGCCGACTTTGTTGCCGTTTGCTTTGGCCCCCATTTACAGCACATTTTCTAGGCTGCCATTATTCACAACACAGTGAGACACAAAATTGAAGTTTAAAAAAACCCCAAAAAACAATCCTCTTCAACAGGACACGTAAAGATTTTTTAAGCAGATAGCAGAGCCATTTGAAGTGATCGAATCATTTTGACCTTTTGGTAAGATATCAATCATTCACTTGTGCATCACGTGCATTCTATGAAATTCCCATCACGCAAGCAACTTTTGCACATGAAATGAGCGCTCACTTACCACGGCATCATTAATTATTGCTGGTCATGGCGGGAGGAACATGTGTGGTCGTATCCTGGGTGCTTCACATTGTGCTTTTGTTGCGTGGCGCCGCACTGTGCATGGTGAGAAAACACAAAGAAAAAAAAAACCATCTGTATTTATTATATGGTCATTTCATTTTTTTTTTTTTACTTTACTTCTTTAGCCCACCGAAATAATACCGGGTAAGTAAGTGACAGTTCCCACGGTGAGTTTTCTACTCCCGAGACTAACGGTGAATTTGATCGCAGATTTTGATGTCGATGGCGGACGAGATCTCGACATTTTTGAAATCAATGAAGGTACGTGTACTTGAAAAATAATCCTCAAACTTTTCAAACATTTCATTGTTGTGCTTTGGCTTCACAGAAGCAGGATTAAATCTAGTAGAAGGCGACATTGTGCTTGGCGAGGTTTGTGTGTGTTCCTCATTCAATATTATTATTCGTATTCATTTTGGGGAAGAGTATTTCATTTTGCTCTTGCACGCTTCTCATTTTTAATCCACAGAAACAAAGTCGGAATTCTATAATAGGTGAAAAGTACAGGTGGCCCACGACTATCCCGTACCACATGGGGGATGACCTTGGTGAGTACACTTTTATCATTATTATTATTATCATCATCATCATTATGATATTATCAACATCATCTTCATTATTATTACTATTATTATTATTGTGCATTATAATATGATATGAGGTGGTTTTGCCGTACAGAAATCAATGCAAAAGGTGTGATCCTGAAGGCTTTTGAGCAATATCGCCTGAAGACCTGCATCGACTTCAAACCGTGGAGCGGAGAACCAAACTACATTGGCATCTTCAAAGGAAGCGGGTGAGTTGCTTGAGCCGCATTTGAAGATGGCGAGTCATATAACGAATGGATTTTCTCACCGTTCTTCGAGGTGCTTCTCCTCGGTGGGCAACCAGCGCATCGGAAAGCAACGGCTGTCCATCGGGAACAACTGCGACCGCATCGCCACCATCGAACATGAGTTCTTGCACGCGTTGGGCTTCTGGCACGAGCAGTCCAGAGCGGACCGGGACGACTACGTGCAAATCATGTGGGATCGCATCACAGAGGGTAAGCACGAGATTTTAGGAACAGCTCAGTGCAAACAAACACAATGGTGAGTTTTATATCGGACATCATTAAATTATACGACCTGTTGGGTTGTGGGGTGTCATAAATGACTTTTTGCGTGATTGTTGTTGATAAGAAACGCAAACGTGGCAAAACTGCACTGCCGTTTATCCACGAAGTCAATAATAGCTGCTATTAAAGTGGAGAGAACTTTGATTAATTGCCCTATCGAGCAATAAATATGACGTTGAGTACGATACACCCAAAAGAAGGCATTCGAACAGGGGTGTGTCGACTTTTTCTATCCACGGCCTCGTTTTGTGCGGCATCTAGGTCGAGAGAACAACTTCAAGATTCACAACGACACCACCTCCAGCTCACTGGGCATCCCCTACGACTACGGTTCCATGATGCACTACAGCAAGACGGCCTTTCGAAACGGCTCGGAGCCAACCATCGTCACCAAAATCCCCGCCTTCGCCGACGTCATCGGCCAGAGGATGGAGTTCAGCGACAACGACCTGCTCAAGCTCTCCCGCCTCTACAACTGCAGTGAGGACAATGGCTTTTATTGTCCCGCTTGATGTTAATCTGACGGTTGACGCTGGCCGGAGTAGAAGAATGACTTTACAGCCGTTCAAAGGTGACTTTGTCTTTCAGCTCGGGGCTCCACCTTTCTGGATTCGTGCGACTTTGAAAGGGAAAACATCTGCGGGATGATTCAGGGAACCGGCGACCGGCAGGACTGGCACAGGTTATCCAAAGCGGCAGGCGGTCCTGACACGGATTACTCCAACATGGGCAAATGCACCGGTGAGAGGAGCCGTGTGAAAAAAATCGATTTATTTTTCTTCTCCTGAAAAGTGACCCCAGGCTAGAATTTGATTTCAATGGACTGTTTATCTTTAGGTTCTGGCTATTTTATGCACTTCAACACGAGCGAGGCCAACGCCGGCGACACGGCTCTTCTCGAGAGTCGAATCCTGTACCCCAAGCGAGGTTTTCAATGTCTGCAGTTCTTCTTCTATAACAGCGGCGGCCTCAATGATTCGCTCAAGATCTTGGCGCGGGAGTACGACACAGCTAACCCTGCTGGGAAACTGCGTTTGATCACCACCATTGACGGTGAATGTCACTCTTTCACTTTGGTGCAAACTGGGTCAGGGTTGTCTAACCTGTGGTCGGTGGGCCAAGTACGGCCTACAAGAGCATTCAATCTGACCTATTAGCCAAGTTGAGAAACTCATTTCATCAGCCACTAATCTATCAGAAAAAAATAATCTGCACATTTATTTAGCCGAAGACCAAAGAGACAAAAAACCTTGAAACCACCAATCGGAAAAAGATTTTCTACCCTTGGTTGGTTGACCAATAAACAAACTCATGTGACGTAACAGGACCCCCTCAGGACCTGTGGCAGCTTCACCACGTCAGCCTGAATGTCAAAAAGAAGTTCCGCGTGGTCTTCCAAGGAACCAAAGAAGGTGGGGGACCATCTTCAGGCGGATTATCTCTGGATGACATCAACATCTCGGAGACCGTGTGTCCCGAGTTTGCGTGGCGTGTGAAGAACTTCAAGCAAGTGTTGGAGAACACCCCGACGGGCACGGCCTTCTACAGCCCACCTTTCACCTCCAAGGAGGGCTACAGGTTCCAAATGAAGCTTTACCCCAACGGGAAGAGCAACTCCTCGGCGCAAATGGCGGCTTACGTGAACCTGGTGGCCCGCGAGGGGGACAAAGGGCAAACGTGGCCTTGCCCCTGGAAGCAAATGACCATGATGCTCATGGACCAGCACCCTCACATCCAGAAGCGCATGTCCAACCAGCGCAGTGTCACCACCGACCCCAGCAAGATGTCTTCAGGTTGGCACGTGAAATCGGCGCTTCCCGTGATTGACTCGTGTTTAACATCTACCCCGTCCGTTAGTCTCAAACAAGCTCTTCTGGGACGACCCTCGAAAGGTGGGCGTGGAGGTGACCGGCGAGGACGGCTCAAAGTACTTCAGAGGGCCGGGCAGCGGTACCTCGGCGTACCTGACCCATCTGAGAGCCAAGAGTAGGGATTTCATCAAGGGAGGAGACGCCATCTTTCTCCTCAGCATGGAGGGTAACTTCGTAAATTGTTTGCTTATCCTTACTGTCTTTAGATTCATTCGAATGAAATGGAACATTGCTGTTCCTCTTCAGACGTGTCTCATTTGACTACAAGCCAACCGTTGCCCAGCACCACGAGAACTCCACCAACCACCAGCACTGGAGTCTGCGTACAGTGCCAGAATGACGGCGTGTGCGTACAGGAAAACGGGAAGCCTGTTTGCAAGTGAGGTCACGCGACACACGCACTACGTTAGCCGCTATTTGTTGTTAGACTCGGAACTATAAACGTCAACGGGACATCATTTAGCTCCAGGTTTAAATGGAAAAACGTCCACCCGCCTTTAAGTTCAGAATCAGGAAATGCAATCTTAACCACAGGAGATAAGACGTAATATCGCCGGCGGAGGTGAAGCGTTATCATGCTGCGATGTGATTGGATCACTCACTTTTTCCACAGGTGTGCCGTGGGGGCCGACTGGTGGTTCTACGGCGAAAGCTGCCAGCATAAAGGCTCGACGGCCGACAACAACATCCTGGCATTGGCCTCCTCGTTGTCCGTGCTGGGCGTCATGCTGGTGGTGACCGTGACCACCGCCGTTTGCCTGAAGAAGAAGTACAAAAAGCAGTGTTATGAAAACAACCTCGTCATGGGGAACAGGGGCATAATAGCATGAACTGCCCCTCGTTAACTATTCCATGTGACTTACTTCAGTTTTGTCCGATTTATTCCAAACACAAAACACCCGGACTCTTTGATTTTTATATTCACAAATTTTAAAATTTATTATACCAAAGACGGGAACATCTGCGTTGTCTCTTTTCCACGTGGATATATATTTGTTTTGTATTACTGAACTCGACACCATCATGCCGGTGGTAACAATTACTGCTGGAAGGGGGGGTTGTGTTATGAAAATAGAATGTCAATCTTCATGTATGTGTAGAAAAAAAAAAAAAAAAAAAAATCAGTCTATTAGTGTTCATTAGATACAGTGTCGACTACAGAGCATTAAAATCAAAGAAAGAGGGGAGAAGAGTTGTACTGTTGTTGCTTGACATGTTTTGAACTACAATTGCGCACTTGTGTGTTGTTGTTTTCGTAAGTCGAAACCTTCTATAAAAGAGGGGAAGGAGTCACGGTCAACCTCCAGACGAGCAAATGCCTTCAATTTCCGACACGATTTGAAGGCATTTGCTGGCCTTCGCTGACATTGATCCTTTAGAAGCGTCTGTATACAACATTTCTCTTATTTACAATCATTGGAAAAAAAAACACAAATCACCATTTCTCTCAGAGAAGATTAGTAAAAGTGACTGAGTCACCATATAGAGTATGCAACTCCTAGGAGTTAGTATTCATAGTTTCTACCCAAACAAAAATACAAATAAAAGGTCTATGCCACTTGACAGGCCGAGCGAGAGCCAGGAATTACTGAAGAAATACAGTATCTTAAGTGCCCTTATCTACAACGTGTGGTGTTACCGGTGTACCATTCCACAAAGTTGAGAGTAAAAACATGATGTGTGTGTTGCTCTTCAAAAGCTTTGCGAGTCAAAACGATATGGTGAGTTCAAACGAGTTCAACTGAAGCGTGGGATGCAAATTAACACGCACGCATGTCTACAAAAAAAAAAAGACTAGTATTGGTTACTGGGGTGTGGAAGGGGGGGAAAAAAACCCAAAACAATGTTCCATTGATTGAATGAACAAAAGAGTCCGGTTTCATTAAAGGGCTCATCTGCGTGTTTTCCAATCAGGGAGCAAAATGCAAAAGAACATAAAGGCAGTTTGGGTAATGAGTCTGGAGTACTCAGGGGTGCGTGTCGTCATGGTGATGATGTCATGCTGAGATGAGGCTGTAGCTGGCGTTCTAGAGCGGGGTGTCAAAGTAGTCCGCCGGCTGGTCCGACCCGGGCGGCTTCTGCTGCTTCTGCTGATGCTGTTTCATGATCTCTTTAACCTCCTCCTCCAACTCAGGGGGGATGATGAACTGGTCGTCCGGGTCGGGTTGCGCCGGGGCGGTGAAATACCCGCCGGACTTCTTGGAAGGGGCGTCGGCGGCCACTTCGATGAGGTTGTGACTCTTCTCCTGGCGAGCCACCGAGCCGTTGGCCCGCCACTTTCCGGATGTCGTTTTGGCGCCGTCTCCGCCGCTTTGCCACGCCTCCTCCTTCTCCGGCCCGGTCTCATTGCCCGCTACGCTCATGTCCGCTCCTTCTTCGGGGGGCTCGGGGGTGCACGGCGGCGGAGGAGGCGGCGGCGGAAGTGAAAGCAGGCCGCGCTCGTGGCCAAAGAAGGAAGACGCTTGCGGCGAGGAGGTCGACTCGAATTTGAGGCAGTGAACATCCGCTTCGACTTCCACCCGGCTTCCGTTGGAGAAAACGCCGGCGATGGGCTCCTCGTCCTCGCTGTCCAGCCCGTTGTCGGAGAGAGCGCTGGAGAAGGTGGCGCTGGACAGCTGGCGCTGGAAGGAGCTGGCCAAGCAGGCGGGGTGAAGCGCGCAGCAGCCGCGGGCTGAGGGCAGCTCGGGGCCGTTGAACAGATACTGGCAGGGTTGGGCGGCGGCGTGGACCTGCTGCTGCAGCTGCTGCTGCGGTGGCGTCATGGGGTGGGCCTGGTGGTGCAGGTGCAGGGAAGGGTGGTGGCCCGGCTCGTGGAGCAGCACCAGGGAACTCTGCGGGGGTTCGTCGGACGAGGCGGTGGAGCCCACCTCGCTGCTCATCTCGCTGGTGCTGATCTCACTGCTCATCTCGCTGCAGGACGACGGCGGCACGGGCAGGGAGCCGTCCGAGGGGCGCTCCTTGATGCCCGCGGAGGACGCCGACGCCGGGTAGGGGCCCAGGCCGGGGCTGGGAGGTGGCCGGGGAGGGTCCGAGCAGCAGCAGGAGCAGCAGTCTTCGCTGACGCTGAGCTGGACCACCACGGCGCTGAGGCTGTCCGTACAGCCGTAGCCCTGCGCCAGCGTGCACAGCTTCTTGGCGGCGGCCAAGCCGTCGGGCACGTTCCGCACCGCCTCCACCGCCTCGCCGGGAGACACGGCGTCCCACAAGCCTCGGCTGCCCAGGATAAAGAATTCGTCCTGCGGGGTGAGTGTGACTGTCTGCACGTAGGGTGACGGGATGACAGACGGATAGAGGAAGGAGTAGCCCATGATGCGCGTGGAGTCTGTCACGCCGTTGACTTTGTTGTCCTGCGGGGGAAGTTACAAAATATATTTAGAACGTGGTTTGCTGCAGCTTCCAGGACTTAGACTTTTTTGTTGTTGTTCCAATTAGACTTCAGCCTCCATCGCAAAGCTTTTGGCACCATCTTCTGGCATCTAAAGGTCTTGTAAAGTATGACAGTCACACATTCTCCTTACCTCCGTGACAATGGCACGGTGCTGCCTGATCCGGCGATATTCCTCCTCCAGGCCGACATTGTGGAGCAGGGAAAGGGACAGGGGCTTTCCGTTGCGGCACAGGATGGCCTGACACTTGCCCACATTGGCGGCCGTGAGAACGAAGCAGCCGCTGGGGTCGGTGGGATCGTGGCGGATGTGACACAGAGCTGCCGAGCCGCCCAGCTTCTGCCCGGCCGTTCCCAGCTTCCTGCGATGGTAGCAAGGGAGCAGCCGCGATTACGGATCCAGTCAAGTTTGGGAGCTAAGCTTTAACTCAAAGTCATGTGAATTACAACGAGTGGTGGGAAAATAACACTTTAAATTGGCTTCATGGACCAGTTGTTGTATTCTTTGACTCCTCTAGATGGCACTGTAGATTTAAGAAATGGCAAACCACCTTGAGCGCCCAATAAACACAACTGGTTCATGAATCTTAATTTTCGACAGTGCTTATTCTCATTAAGGTCACAAGTAATAATAACAATAAGTCATCAAATTTATCACAACACATTCGTAGATGCTTTTAAACACGAGACGGACCTTTGCATAACAAGGAACGTGTTGGTCATGTAGTCCTCTTCGCTCTTGGTCTTGTGCAGCTCCTCCGCCAGAACATCGTTCATGGTGCACTGCAACAGGTAAGGCACCTCCACGTTCCTGTCGCCGTCAAACACGCCGTAAAGAGCCTCGCGACTCCCGCAGAACCTGTTTACCGACAACGCTGCCACACACAACCTGAAAAGGAAAGTGAAGGGTCGACATGTGTCTTCTGCTCGCTATCGATTACGCGGCAGGCTGATAACCATGGTAACGAAGCTACTCCAACCCGTATATTGAGCGAGAGACGCAGGCACGGCTCGCTTCTTTTTTTTTTTCCTTTGTCCGTGCGGAGATGTTTTCTATCAGCACCCTTAATAAAGTCGTGAGCCTCCACTGATCCCCCCCCCCCTCCATTATTGACTGATTAAACTCACTTGTTTTTGACACCCGAGGCCTCCGTGTAACCGTGACTCCACACAGCGGGCCCGCCAGGTGCCTCGTTCGATGAAAAGGTCGGCGGAGGATCAATACGAAAGCAGCGAATATTACTGAAAGAGCAACAAGAAAAGGAGCAAATTTAGCTGTCTTGCGTAGAAGCGAGAAGGAAAAAAACAAAACAAAGGTAGGACTAAAAGCAAGCACATGCTAAAAGTCCAAGCCCTTTTTCCCCCTTAGATTAATTCAGATGTATATTTTCATTTCATATTAATTTACTTCATTAATTGGTTAATTGAGTCAGTGTAAACAATATAAAGAGTAACAAGACATAAATATACTTTGATATAACTGAATGGAAATTCATCATTTTAATACTTAATAATGTATTCAAATCTCCTTGAACTCGTCTGTTGGTTTTAAAAATCCAGTGTGGCCCTGGGCACCAAAAAAAAACCTCACTTGAGCTGCTCAAGGGTTTTGTGGTCCAGGTTGAGACGAGGATTTCCAGTTAGGTCCAGTTCCTGAAGCTTTGGAGGCAAATTCTCCGGCAGCGTGATCTCGCTCAGCTCGTTGCAGCTCAGATCCACGCACTGACGTCAGAGGAAGATGTGCAAACGCTCAAGCAAAATGATTGGCAAGCTTTCGGCACAATTTTGAACGGAGCTCCCGTTGCCGTGTATCTTATGTGGCCTTACTTTCATTTCCATCAGCTGCATGACTTCAGGAAAGACCTCGATGGAGTTGGAGTGGGCGATGAGCGTGTGCATACGCCGGCAGTTCATGATGGTGGTGGGCACAGTTTTCAGCGTGTTGCCACTTAGGTCCACCTCCTCCAGCTCTTCCAGCTTGGCCATTTTGCTGGTGGAGTGAGGACAAAGTATTTATATCGTTGATCCAACTTTGGTGTCAGTGAGCGTTACCTTGCCGGGAAGGTCTGGAGATGGTTGTAGGCCATGTGAAGGACCCGAAGGTGCGAGTGGCCCGTTAGCATGGGAACGCATTTGTCCGTCAGGCGGTTGTTCGTCAGATAGAGCTCTTGCAGGATGCTGTGGCTCTCTTCGGACAGCGCGGAGGGAGGCAGGTGCTCCAGTTTATTGGCTGAAGCGTTCACGCATCGTAAACTGGAAACGCAATGACGAGATTATGACAAAAGAAGTCACACTGAAAATTCTTCTCATTCTTGCAGCCCTACCTGACACATTTGAGAAACAGGTTGCAAGGCAGCTCCACCAGTTGATTGTGGTGCACATCCAAAACTTCCAGCAGGGGGCGCTCCACCCTTTCAGGCAGCGTCTGCAACTGGTTGTGTCCAACGCTCAGCTTCCTTAGGCTGCAGCTGCAAAACAACCTGCGGCATCGAGCAGCAGCACCCAGATGGTTTTGTTAGAAAACCACCAGCATGCATGCATACGCATATAGGGGAGCTGTGCTGCATACAAAGGGGCTTCTACAATTTGGGGGAAGCGAGTGTCTGATGTGATTTATGACCCTCGGAGCCTAATTCCATTTAGAGAGACTCACCGCGCTGGGAGCTCGCCGACCAGGTTGTGGCTGGCGTCCAGCACTTCCAGTTTCTTCGCTTCGCACAGCCAGTCTGGCAAAGACTCCATAAGGTTCCTTTGGAAGGAGGGGGCAGAGAAAAAAAAATAGGGTGATGATGATGACAAATGGTGTGCGATTTGTGAAAGTGCGGCAGCTAATATTTCTTCCGTGTGTGCTTAATTCACAACGGTGTCAAGAAGAAGCGTTTTCAAGGCCGAGATTCTGATTAAGTGCTTTGAAACATAAATCCGACTCAAAGATTACTGTCTTTCCCACTGACCTCACGTTCCACATTTCACATTAAAGGTCATTTTATCTTCTCGCGCACATGTGCGCTTGGTATTTTTCTCACCGTGAGATGTCCATGTAGCTAAGATTAGAGGGCACGGGACTGACATCCAGGCTCTGCAGCTCTGCGGGGAGAAACGCAGACCCATTAACCTACAGCAAGGACGTCTACGAAAAACAGGTAGCCGGCAAAATGGACGGGAGACGAGCGCCATGTTACATATTCACTGGGTCTGAAAGGAAGGAGGAGCTTGGGACCCACCGTTGTTGGAGGCGTAGATGCCCTTGAGAAGGCAGCCCTTCACCTTGAGGACGGCGATTCGGTTTCTCTCGCAGTGAAGCACCTCCAGGCGGGGAAACACGGAAGCATCCAGCTGCGTCAGTCGGTTGTCCCTCACGTCCAGCTGGGTGACGTGCCGTAGCAGGTCAGGCTCATCCGTCACCATGTTGGAGATCTTATTCAGCCTGGCGGAACATAGAACACGTGTTCAAAAGCGGGCATATTAGGTGAAAAATTCTTTTTTTAATCGCTTGTATGCAAATCCAAATCGTTGAGTGGCTGCCAAACACATCGTTCATACTTGACTTTCATTCAATGCAACGAGAATGAAAATTTGAACCTAAAAGCACCCAACGGCGAGCCAAACATGGCCGCCCCGCCCCGTTTGAAAACCCGTGATTCAAAAAGTACTCCGATGCTGACGTGCACAAAAGCAACTGCCCTATAAACTCTTCCACGTGAGCATGTCGCAAGCACGTTTGTTTTACCGATTCTTTTTACTGATTGAGCAAAGTTACAAGGAGTGAGGCATTAACTTGCAAAATAGTGCAAGTCATTGCAACTTAACCTATGGCGGCCAGACAGCCGTCGGAGTCACAACAAGCAAATCATTTCCTGATTCTCTGCGGTCTGGCTTCTATTCCTTTCCATCATGAGGGGCACAATCAAAGTTCAATCTCCTACAAAGCGCTACCTGAGATCGACGTGTTTGACACGGAGCAGCCGGAAGTTCTGCAGGGTAAGCGTCTCCAGGTTGTTGCCGGCCATGCACAGCTTCTCCATGCAGGCCAGCCGCTCCAGCACCTGCGGCACGTGGCCAAACTGGTTGAAGGAGAGGCCCAAGTACGAAAGCTTCTGAAGGGTGCCCAGCTCCTCGGGGAGTTCCGTCAGGCTGTTGCCGTCCAGCAGAAACGTCTGCAAACTGTGTGGGTGGGGGGGAATTAATGAAAAGGAAACCAATGATTAGTGCCTATGAAGCAATGAAGTTGCATAAAACGACCAGCAGGTGGCGTCAAGCATCCAAGCGGACACTTCTGGAATGTGCGGCATACAGGATCATTCCGACAGATTAACTTCTCATCGCACTCACTCATGCAGCCTGTGCGTGCCTTTATGTTTATGTTAAATCAAAGCCGTCCGAGTGCAGCTGCTAAATCACGCTTCGCTAATGGCAGCGCTTCTCATAAAAGTCTCAAAACAATAGATTGGCTGCACGATGGGAAATCTCACCTGTCTGTGAATGACTGTGATTCGGGGCTACGTGCGATGACTTTTACATTTTGCCATGATAAAAGCAAGGCTGAAAACTTTGAAGCAAAATATTATCAAGTGAAAAAGGAAAACTCGGGCGCAGCCGCTCTCACTTCCAAGACAAAAGGTAAGCAGAGCTGCACGGGCTTTGATTGGATGAACAGATTTTCTTTCGCTTTTTGTCTGTCTCCCCAAGTGCAGAATTTTAACAATCCTCGCGTGACTCAAGAAGAAACTTCCTGCTTAACAAGGTGAAATATTTCACAAAACACGTTGACACACAATCTGGTTATCAGTCAGTATTAGGTCACATGGTCACAGCAGACAAAACCTCAAATAATCTCATCTGGCATAAAACAACAATTGGATTTAAGAGGCCTGTAAGCAAAGCGAAGCGGAGTGCTACAAGCAGGCAGCGAGTAATCGCATCAAACAGGACGAGAATTAATTCGTAAAAAACAAAAACAGCAGAGACGGACGGCCGAGGGGGCGGGGAAGACGACGTCTGAATGCCACAAAAGGGGCCGAGCGTGTTGGAACTAGCGAAGCCAGGTGCTTGTTACTAGGTAACAGCTACATTTGACTATGTAAACTTTGGACGCCCGGTTCAGGTGAAAAGTTCAGCCACTTTGAAGCTCGTGACGACCCCGCCTAAATTCTGTCAATAACAAAAAAAAAAAAGAAAAAGGGAGGGGGACTTCAATAAATTGTCCTTTTTTTCTATTTGTGTGCGCCACACTTTGTGCCCTAAAGACCAAGGTGACTTGCACCCCAGTGTTACCTACTTGGTCATGGCCCCCACGGAGCCGGGCACAGAGGGCAGGTAATTGCAGCTGAGGTTGACCTCGGTCAGCGTGGGGATGTCACAGATGGCCAGCGGGAACTGGCCGAGGTGGTTGTTGGACAGGTTGAGGCTTCGCAGACGAGAGAACCTGAGAGACACGACACGGCATTAAGAGCCTTTTAATGGAGACTTGCAGTTTAGCAAACACGACCCTGACGTCTGTGTTGTCTATTCAAACCGAGAGCGCTGACATTTGGAGCGGCGTCCCAAAGCAGAAGGGTGACCTTCACGTGGGTCATCTGTTTTTACTCACATACCTGAAAAGCGGCAAGTTGTTTAAACTGCCCACACTGGATTTTTTTCACCCCACTATTTACATACACACACACACAAAGGTGACCAAAAAAAAAAAAAGGTCTGCACGATTGATCAGGGCTGGCAAGTCATTCCTGCTGAGGGTGACTCTCGAAGGCATTGTGTGTGTGTGTGTGTGTGTGTGTGTGTGTGTGTGTGTGTGTGTGTGTGTCATTCAGCCATTCCATCAACCTCTGCAATCTGCTGAGTAATACCCGTATCACTTTCCTACTCCACTGCTCGTCTGTCCTATCACGCCATCATCTTCGAACATGCGCCTGCGTCCTTTGCGTATCCGTCTGAAGCCGCTCAAACGATTTTATCTCCAGCGGCGAGTTTATGATCTAACAAATCTGTTTGTCTCTGAGCAGGATTAGAGGACAGTTTGACAAAACTCAATGGAGGGGGGGGGGGGCATGTCATGGGGCTGTAGTGGAAGAAACCATTCAAATGCAAGAAGGGGATCGATTTATAAAATCAATAAATAAAAAGTAAACACAATGGATGGGTGACAATTTTTAACCAGCATGTTAACAACTTAACCAAACAAATGAAGGGGAATTTCCATTGGTAAGCAAACAAATGAGACGATCATCAATATTTGTACTGCACTAAAAGTGAATTTGCATGGCCGGTGAGGAATGACCTCAGGCTCAGACAGGCTCACAGATGCATGCTGGGAACGTTTGATGCCAGAGGAAAGGGCCAGTCCGATTATTGCCTATCTGATCTGCCGCTAAGTATTTGGCCAGCAGAGCAAAGACGGCGGCAGAGAGAGGAGACAGGCGGTGGGTCCGTGCATGGCTCTCCCAAAAGTGTGATGTTACATACACACGCACGCACGCACGTGCAGTCCTTGTGATTTTTTTATTTTTTTCCACAACCCCAAAAACAGCCTTCTACAAAACAGTCCCAAAAAAGCACTCATGCACATGCTCTGCAAAAATAATTCTACTCTCAGCTAAACACGTCTTTCTCTTGACTGACCTCATTTTGTGTCATCGCGCTGAGTCAAACGAGGACGAGTCCACTCACGTTTGGCAGCGCTAAGGGGATGTTTCCGCATTTGGCGAGCGCGGAAGCTGTGCCTCGCCCCACAATGAAAAAATGAAAAACGGACTTTGTAATTGCTCGCACAGGGCTACGGTTCGATTGGAAATGTTCCGCTTCTGACTTTGGATCACACAAGTCCGACTCGTTTGCAAATTTGATCCCAAAAAAGCAGCACGGGAGAGTTTGGAACGTACGTTTCCACAAACGCGACCGCGTTCGGTCATTCCTGTCATTGCATTTGAACAAGACAAGTGACACGTATTTTTCCTCTGAGAATTACGAGTGTTCTCTTTCTGCGAGCGTTTCGAATCGACAGAATCTGCCGGCAATCTTGAGCATCCACGTGACCGACCGACCGCGCGCACAATCACATGAGCTATACTGTACACTTTCTCGGAGCGCCGCAGTATGCGTGCAGCAGATGGTGGCCGTGGCGAGAGGGAGTCACATTAAAAACGCCCCCGCTGATGAAAATGGCCTTCTGGGCTTCTTTGGCTCTTCCTGCTACATTGCTAGCCTCTTTGACCCCTCATTCCTGTTGTTCAGACTACAGGTGGGACACCTTAGTGGTCCAAACCGGTCAGTCACGGTCTGCTAAACGGAATGTTATTATGCTGTGCTGTAAGTGACCCCCCCCCCATCAGACAAATATTTGTGTCAATTTTAAGCAAGCTGATGAATGCTAAGTCGTACGAATGCGGTACCTCTGCAGCTGCTGCGGCCATTGGTCGGCGGGCAGGAAGTTGTGTTTGAGATTGAGATGGGTGAGGTCGTGACTGTAGAAGAGGTTGGGGGGAAGCTGTTCCAAGCTGCAGCAGGACAGATCCACAGAGTTGATCCTCTGCGACACCATCTAGAAAGGGGCCGGCGCGCGGGAACAGAGACGCGAGCGGTTAAGCGAGATTATAATCTGGACAACGCTGAGCGCATGCGGATTAGAAGGGCCAAGCGGCACCGATGGCTTTCCGACTCGCCGAGAAGAAAGGAAAAGCGCAGCGGGGGAGTTCAGTGACCTAACGCATCATCGTGTTAGCTGGCCAACTGCATGCGTACGCATCGCTTGCTTCTTGGCTAGCACATGCCAGACAGGACCGGACACTTGCCTGTTCGATAGCAAGAATTGGACCCAGAAGAAATGGACAAATTCTATTTTTGTTGTTGTGAGACTGAAAGACAATTTCAGGTGTGAGGTGAATAGGTGATTATTTTTTTTCTTATCATATTGTACTGAGCGCCAAGAGGAGATGGCAGGTAAATAAAAAATAGATTTATCTTCAAGATCATAAATCTCGAAGGGGAAGTTCTCCCTCAGGGCGGACGTCAGAGTGAGGAGGCGGCGACCTTCATCAGTTGGCATCTTTGAGTCTTGCTCAAGGCAGTGCTTGAATGCAAACCGGCCGCTTGCCAACAAACCCAATTTCACAAACCTTCGAGTCTGAACGAATGTGCTACTGACACCTACTCGGACGTTCGACGTGATGGCAGGGGGGGGGGGGCAAAGTGTATGTGTGGTCGCGGCTTGGCAGGCGGCGCCTCGTTGCGGGCTTCTATTACGAGTGGCCCCTCTGGGTGCTGCTGACATGCACGGCCCGATTCATATTTAGAAAAGAGGTTTTCTGGCTATGACCTACTTGAGTTCAAATGAGAGAAAGGAGAGGGAGCGAGCGAAGGAGGGAGGCTGATGCCAACGGTGAGTTCCACACTTAAGTGTGGACCGCGATGAGGTACGCTGACTTTGCTACGCTTGCACATTGCCCTGTAATCGTTCGTGTTAGCTTTTGCGTGTGTTTGCTAATGCGGTTGACCCGTATGTGAAGCACACGCACATTCTCTTGCGCTTTTACCTTGGCGGCGTGTCTGTGCCAGCGGAGGTGCTCCGTGAAGCTGTCGAAGCTGACATAGTACGTCTGACTCTGAGGCCCGGCCGAACTAAAGGCCAAACAGTGATTGTGCTTCTTTACTTCCTCTACCTGCAGACAAAACACACACAAAAACAAACAGTGAGAGGCATGAGCTACTCAAATGGTCGGTTAACGTGGTCAAGGCGATAAACTGAATGAATAAATGAGCCAAAAATATTACGGCTTTGTCATTTTTTTTTTTGTCATTTGTATTCAATTGGAATTGATGATCGTGGCGAAGGACGTCCGTAAAGGTTAAACGTGTTAAATATTTCCAATGGAAAATCCTTCTGTATGTGTACAGTTCAACAGAGTCGAACCGTGCCGCCGACTCGGTCTGTAACTGTGGTGTCAAGCGCGACGACAGTCTGGGAGGAAGCGAGCAGACGCTCGCGTTGTTGACAGAAACAATTACCGCACGTGTCGTGTTTTTCTATAACGCCGCGATGAACGTGACAAGAGTTTTGGTCAAATTCATCGAGTACAATCGTTGCATCGTTGAGCATATCTGAAAGGGAGAACGTACTTTCCCTCCGATGAGGGGCAGGATGTGCATCTTCCCCGTCTGGCTCTCCTTGACGGAGGAGACGATGAGGCAGGTGCCGCAGAGGATGACCTGCCGCCTGGTCCAGCGATTGACGGGCAGCTGCAGTTTCCCCTTGCGCACGTTGTACATCCCCGACAGCTGCACCCGTTCGGAGCTTTCGATGTTTTGGGGCTTCCCTGGAGCACGAGAGGGAGGGGGGAGGGGTTGAGTAAATGCCCGTCCTCTGGCCGAGAATGAGCGCACTGTACGAGATTAAACTTGTCAAGACGTTTGTTGATATAGCGCATTTCGTAGACGAATGCAATTTGAGTGCCGCAGTAAAACAGAAGCAGGAAAATAAAAATGAAATATAAGCGCATAAAATTCTTACACATCACGTTTGTACCTGTGTGAGAATAAAGAATCTTCCGGGAACGCGGGAGGAGGCGATCAGACCATGCAAACTACACGGGAAGGCCATCATAAAAATCTAATTTGACCAATATAAAAAGATCACGGAAATGATAAAGGTCTTGAAATGGTGATTGTAGGAGTATTTAAATGAATGCACTAAAGGTTAACGACTCACGGCATATCCGAACAATCCTCTGACGTAGTAAACCAGTACATCAAAAAAATGCAACTCCTCGGTTCAGATCATTTGGGAATCAAGCAACTTTCCATCCATCCATTTTGTTTTAAGTGGGCTGCAGCCAATCCCAAACGACACCCCAATTCGAGGTTGACGACGATGGTCAACTTTTAAGGTGCAAAGTGGAGTTCTTGTGACACAGCAGGGTTAGCATCCCAGGTTAGCATCCGAGCTACATTCATTCAGCGCAACCGTAAGCCTCACATGTCCTACTTTGCATATTGCAATTGAATAGTCTGGATTTGACGAGTATAATCTCCCATCCGGTGCCAGGTACACTTGTGCTGCGATCTGGCGTCAGTCACCTCGGCGAGCAGCTCGCCAAACCCGACAATCAGGTTTGCTCATCAACCGTCCTTATCGGACTCCCGATGCCTTATCGCCGTGTGCTTTCAGTCAAGCTTTGCAAAAAAGATTTCTTGGGTTGCCTTCACCTCAGTGTAAACACAAATATGTGTGTGTGAGTGTGTGTGGGGGGGTAGGGTTCCTCAAAGTTTGTCAGAATGTCTCAAGGACTCATGGAGGTGAACAGGAGCCGGGAATATTGAAAGTAAATACCATCTCATGTGGGAGGAGCCCGGCTTTCAAAGTTAGATGATCCGTTTAGAGGATTGGGCGAGAAAAAAAAACCTTTGTAGCACCCACAAAGAGTGAATCACTCCCCGAGATCGGTTTTATAGATCGATGCAATCTGAGTGGAAATGTCAAATACTGATAACAGAAGTCTGATGGCTGAAACTGAAATTGGAGGAAGACATTTTGCTCCGATGATGATATTTTAGTCTTGTACTGCGGTAAAAGTGGGTGAGGCTAAATTATGAGTCAAGCACGGAGGGAAAGTTTGAGAGCTGGGCCATGTTCATCACCGCTTGCAGCTTTAATTGGGGGTAACAATCGCTGATTTTGTTCAAATGTTATTTGTGATCGCTGACCTTTTGTCTGCCAATCTTGTGTTTGCAGCTAAATCTATTGCTTAGTTTGCAGGAAACGTTTGCTTTGGCTTGTCCAGTGGATAACGTGACATGTCGATTGTACACGGACGCTTTTGTGCGACGTTGTCCCTCGTGTAGCCATCGACTAGTCTTGTATCTCTCCAAGTGACGCCGCGCTGTCAATTGTCAACTCTCGTCTCGCTAAAAGTGATTCCTGATTGCTGCTGCGCCGCTATTTAGTTGCCTTTCTCAAACAAGTGGAGTGTTCGGGAAGCAAATGATCTCGAGCTTTTTTTTATCTGCTTTTAAGGACCATCGTAAGTGCCCATTTGCCAGCGTGCTCTACACCACTATGCTTTTACCAACTACCTAAGCACGTTTACATTTTTGATGCAATAAACAGAAGCAGCGGCTCCCTCGGCTTTGATTCTAAATACAGTCGACAGCAGGTGATTCGAGCTCTTCTCACATTTGAACTTGGGGTTTGTGGTGTTGACCACAGGGCAGGATGCTTCAAGTAGTTGACCACTGCGCCATGTGCATATTTGGTTCTGGTTGCTAAGAAACAACCGGGCGCCTTTTTGAAAAGTAGTTACAGTCCTGGTCTTGCGTACGACCGGCAGAAGTGAGGCACGGGTGGCGGTGCTACATTTGAGTTTAAGCTAACGTTATATATGATAACTATGCCGCATCTTAGTCCGTGAGTAAGCAGCCTGCTTAGCGCCTTCTAACTTTGCCATAAGGCAGAAGTAACAAGCATGAGAAGAGCTGCATGTGAGGCATTAGACAAATTATTCAAAAGCTTTTAGCCTCAATATGTCACATGGGCACATTTGCTGCTATTTTTAGGCCCTTTTGTTGAAACGTGCCGTCCGCCAGCGATGCCGGCGAAATATGCTCCTCAATTTCTTCTTAATCGTCGCTAATATGCGCAAACACGCACGAACAATAATCGTTGTGTCCCTCTCATCGGCCCTCCTAAATGTTGCTGGAGCGTGAAAGTCAAAGCCTGCCTGCTGCCTGCGGAAGGACAAACTTTCCAGTTGAGTGGGGAAGATGGGAGGGACGCCCACGTGAGCATCCTGTTTACACTGCTGGAGGAAGCCAATGGAGGCTCTCGTCTTAGCTCAGACGTCAAAAAGAATTTCTGTAGTCCACGTGCCACACCTACGTTGAGAGTATTTTAAGATGACATGACGTTACTCATGTTGGGCATCCCATTGTCTTGGAAGGATGCAGCGGTAAGAAGCAGAGCTGGGTGGGTGTGTGTGTGTACTGGACAAATCTATTCCTAGACCGACTATGACACGAGTGTGTATGTGTGCATGTGTTCCTGGGGATGCTTCCTTCCTTTTCCACAAGTTCAGGATGTGCTGCCTCTATACACGCTCACTAAAGATGACATGACCAACTACTGGCCAGAGGCGAGAGATGCTCCTGGTGCTCCGACCTTCGACATCTTGTTTGTAGCCTATCCCCAATTTGACACCCGAACCCTACTTGGAAATCCTACTTGAAAGTTATTATTAATTGTCGTTACATTGCTGGACTAGAAACACAGATGAGTACGATGACTTCAACACGTTGCCCCACAGGCCTCGCTATCTGTCACTATTAGCAATCGGCACCCAAGGCTGACCTCCCTCCCTCCCTCCCTCCCTTCATTTACCAGATTCTGTTTTTTTCCCCCAACTCTTGAAGTTTCCCAGCCATAACAAGGACGCATCCTCACTCAATCATCCCGGCCTCGCTAAATGCAAGCTGACATGGGCGCACCTTGGCTATACGACGGGGCATGCGGTACCGTGGGCCAGCGGTGACCCACATAAGTCACGGAAACCCATTTGCAGCATCTATAGCGGCGGACAGATGTGATGAATCCCAATAATCCTTCAGCCTCTGTTCCGCTCTTCCTAGTATTAGCAACTTAATCAATCTATTATATCCATGGCTAGTGGCTTTGTTCAGGAGCCATCAACAGGAGCTTATGCTAATCAAGAGCTCGACCCCTGCTAACGCTGAAGCGTTCAAATGAGGGATCGGCGCAAAACTGGACACTAGGACAGAACGGCTGCTCGGTAAATTGTCGGTACCTGATGAAAAGCATGCAACTGGATTTTCAGGCGACACAATTTATTTGACTAAAGGTGACAAGTACGGGGGAAAAAAAATAGGGTAGAAGTGGCACAGATAAGACAGAGCGAGAGCAGCTGTTAGCCTGTGACACAAATAGCTTGCCCTGCACTTTGGCTACAACACACACACACAGACCCACGGGAATAATATCCGAATTGCTGTACAGCACCTCGGGGCACGTTGACAGAGAAAAGGAGCGTTTACGCCGTCTTTCCGCCAGCACAGGTGAGGTGAGCGGCCATTGTTACCGTGGCGCTTCCTTCTAGCCTTTTACCCTTCAGCGGAGACACACTTTGAAAATGTGACAATCGATCCCGAGGCGCTTAAATGCCACGGCTTCGCAACAGATGATCTCGAAATTAGCCTCCTCGGTAAAAGCACCGCATGACCTCACGTTCAGACGACGGTAAAAATTAGGAGTGCGAAATATTGGCTAATAAATCTCTCGAATGCTAAAAAGGAGCATTAGCATTGAGGAAGGAGAATTTCTGCTACGTCTCGTGATGAACACATGTCTGCGCAAGGTCACTGACTGGATGCCACATGCATCTTGCCTGATTCCATCTGCTTTGTGCAGCTTCACGCGACTTGCACCAAAAATAGCTTACGTGTATATTTTTAGCCGGTCGAGAGCGTGTCTGTGAAACGTTTGGTGTCTCGTGGAATCACCGATGCTGTCTGGAGTGATCGCCACCATGCAACTGAATCCGGTAATAGTAAAAGTATTGTTGAAGTAGGGGGGGGAAAAAATTGAATTCAACTTGTTTTAGACTCCAAATTCATGACACCAGATTCAGGTCAAGGTTAACTTGAAATTCCAAAGTGGATCACGCACACAAAATTATAATCAAATGTAAATCCCGCTTTGTTTAAATGGCAACACGAGCAGTTGATTAGCTCGCTGAGCTCCTCGTTACGGCCGGCGTTCATTGCGTACGCCATTAATCGAGCAAACAGGATTAAATTGCGCCGCGGTTTCCCGTTAATCCACATCGGCGGATGCGTGTTAGGGTGCGAGGAGATGACTCGCTTGGCAAATTCAAACGCTCTCGACAATCAGATGATTTGCGATAAGATGACGGGAAGTGTACGCGAGTGGAAAAAGCTTTGTGACATGAGCGTTGGCGCTGCTGTTTACTGTCACGGAGCATCTTTCAGCTTGAGCGCTTCGACCGTTGTCGTGTCGCCGCTTGGCTATGTGGCTCTCAATGGGCGTATTGATTGATTTTCATTTTTTTTTTAAGCACTTGCAATCATTTTAATGAGTTGCTGAAAATAGTTATGTTGTCAGTCTAAAAGGAGCTTCTGATGAGCTTGTGTCTCTTTTGTCGTTCGTGTTAACTGAACCGACGCTAACAAAACCGCTGTCGGTCAAGTGAAACAAATCCTCCTACGGGGATTTTGCTAATTTGTGCTGACACAGCACACTCAATGACAGTGCTAGCAAATGTTTATTGACTGTAATTATGACATCACTACTTTCGTGCTAGACTCAAGCGTGTTCCTACATGTACAAATTCAAGTTACATGGCCGTCATGATGAATCCAGTACCGTACTGTAGCGGTTTGACATTTAGCTATTTAGCGCTATTAGGCTAGACCTCCCACGAATGCTAGTGAAAAAGGCCTCGCCAAAAAGGTTTCTCAATCACTATTCCGCAGCTATAAATCTTGACAGAAATAACTTTGGGCGCTATACGGTGAAAGCCGCAGCGCCATTTACGTCTGCGGCCTCGTCCTTCGCACTTTTCCTGTGCGCCATGAACAGGTTTTATCAAGTAATTCGATCAATATTTGCTAAATATAGCTCCAACCCCCGTGCGTAACAGACGTTCCGAATCCCAGGTGTTGGCAACATTTTTTTTTTCCCCAGTTCCTCCTCAGTGATTCCCACCGTCGGCGGCAAGTGGGGGCGTATGCTGACGTACATGACTGTGTGCACGCCCCCCGCCCCTGCCCCCTCCTTACACAGAGCCGCCGTCCCCCTTCCCCCAAACTCCACTCCTGCTGCTGTTATGTAACGTGCGTGCGTGTTACGAAACCTTACACTGGAAAACACGAGCCTGCTGATCAGCCAGCCACTCGGGAGAGAAAGACTCGCACTAATAGAAGAGCTGCGGGGGATTTTTCGACCCCTTCCCCACCTCCTTTTGTTCAAGACATGCTGATGTCACCCTGGTGAACAATGTGTGCGAGTGTGTGCGTTGCCTCACACACACAAGCGCGCGCACACCCACGAGATGCATGTGTCTGATGTATGGCTGTGAAAGCGTGCAAAGCTCGTCAATGAATAATTAAGTGTGTTCGTAGAAAAGTATGCGGATATAATGCGGTGGTGGTGTTGACAGTGCCGACTGCCCTTTTGTGGCAAAAGGGATTGATTGGAATAATGAATGGGGAGGCATGTAAACAAGGTGAAGTCAAGCAGAGGTGGTCAGTTCTCAGAAAGTGCAGCACAGTAAACACTTTAATCGCATTAACTGACTTGCACGCACGTAATTGTGATATTGCTTCAATTTGGCTCTTACCGTTGCTGCTAAGGGGAAAAAGCATGAAGTTTCAAATTTAGATGCCCCCACCCCCTCTTAAAATATTTGAACATTTTTTGATGAGTTGGGCTTCAGTTCACCTGGGACAGATATTACAAAAGGAGAAATAGATTTATTTTTGGGGGAATAGATTTGTCAATTTTTAGGCTTACATTCCAGTTGTCATGTAATGATTCATCATTATAAATATATTGGGAAATGCAGTGTGAATCCACCCATAGAATATTTAGCTGCGTGTGTACTCACCGACAAAGCCCACCAGCGTTTACGTAACACGGTGTCGTGTAAAATCAGCTCAAACGTTAAAAGTTGTCAGCGTGCGCACTTGACTCCTTGAGAAAGATGAATTAGCCGCACTTGCACACACACACACACACAGAAGTGACTTACTGTTGTGTGATTGTAAAGCAGGCCGAAGATCCAGGGTGGCCTGTTACGTAACATGCGCCTCTCTTTTTCCCCCTCAAACACACACACACACGGAACAACTTATGCCTTCAAATTGAAAATATGAGCACGCAGTGATGCTGCTATCCATTTTCCTCTTTCCGCTCTTCCCCCCTTACGTTCATATTTAAAGGCTGACTGGTTTCACGTGTCAGCCGCTATTTCTAAAGCAAGATACACACGGCGTGACCTCATTCTTTGTACAAAAGGCTAAGAACCCCCATTTGGAAACATGTCACAATGCGTCCTTCGCGACCCTAACCCTAATCCCGACCTGCAAGAAGTGGACAGGCGATGCACGACACTATCATTGACGCGCCCTCGCTCTCGCCTATCACCGAGCGGCGCAACGGGTGCACGGTCGACAGCTACGGGTCAGCGCCATCCGGGCACAGGGTGGCACACACACTCGCTTAGACTCATGAATGATGCAGCGCCTGGCCTCGGGCTTCCCGCTTTCACGCTGACACGTGAGGACACATAATCAGCCGGTGGCGCGGAGAGAAGCGCACGCTGCGACGGCTTCTGTGACCTCAGCGGCTGTCGAAGCGGGCCCAAATTAAACGGCGCAACAGGTGAGCGAATTAGGCCGAGAAATGTAATTAATATCAAATTTGTGCTTGATTAATTGACATTCACTGCTTGGGAAAAAAAAAAAAAAAACACTGGCAATTTGGTGTCTTAATCTCAATGGGCCAAAACCCGCACGACAGAGCTCGGCCAAGGCGCTAATGGTTTCATTGCAAAATCAATGAGCAAACACTTCTGGAGCTTTCCATCCAAGTAATTACAACCTGACCTGATGACATCTGACAGACATATTAACATGCTACGTTTTGTTTCAAGCTTTTGGAGAGTATGCGACGACACGGCAAAGAAACGGTAGCGTCATCTTAAGATGGAGTGTGGCGTATCCCTCTAGATTCTGCAGTTGGGGCTTAGTGATGCTGCAACCAAACGCCCCTGACACAGACCCCCCCCCCCCTCAGGAAATGCAGCAGGGGATAAAAGGAAAGCATAGCGCCGTCAGAGCGGGGCTGACAACGGGAGCCTCTGATACGTGGACTATAGAGGTGAGATGAGAACGTTAATTGGGAGGCTGGTGAGCGTTTGATGTGGCGGGCATACACACTCGCGACCGAGCAGACACTTCCGACTGTTTTGTGGCCCCGGGTTTCCCTGTTCCTTTGTACCGAGACAGCTGGAAATGGTGGAGGAGATTTTACATTCAGCCATGACTGTGCCTGTTCTCTCGGGAGGGCGGATTTTGTTGATATATCTGCAGAGGTTAGGCACCGAGCCCCGCCCATAATCATACTTTTATTACTTGTAATAGTGAGACAGCAGAAAATAGTGAGATGTTCTAATTATAGACGCATCACGGGATGCGCATAAAAAAAAAGGCAAATTATGGAGCTGCTGCCAAAAGCAACTACTTACGAAGGTGGATGGGCACCTTCAGTCAAAATCGAAAGCAATCTACTCTACTTAAAAAAAAAAACGGCATTCCTGTACTCTGATCTGTGTGTGAGGTAAGAAAAAAAAACTCTACCATTGATCTACCTGTCCAAAAAAATTGGACAAAAAGGATGTGCAATTTGAAGTCTGCGACCTGGCCATCCCTGGCAGCATGTCTTTCCAAAAGCATTTGTTCAAGGCAATCTTTTCTCTGATCAACTCTCAGACGCCCCGCTGATTTGTGGTGCCTTGTTGTTGTTAACAAAGCGAGCGAGAGGCCCGACTTCAAATTCTCCCGAGAGACCCGGCGAGAACCGCATCCTGGTTATCGCTTGTATTTAACCTCCGATGACGCTCGATATCAGACGCCGTGACTGGCAAACTGCATCGAATGCCGCTACGATGCGGCGGGAGTCTCCATCACAAAGTTAAACACAATTTCTTTTTTTTTCGGTAGGGGTTTCCGTAAGAGCTACGATCCGCTCCGGCGTTGTCACGCGTCGGCGCGCATCTGCAATCCGGTAACTGCTGCTACCAATTGGGTTGTTCCTCTAATCCCGGCAGAAGGGCACGGTGCTGAGTAATCAGACCCCGCGATCTGTGCTTAAAGCTACAATCAGTCCCGACTAATAGCCCACAGAAAGGCCTTTCACACAAGGAGGGCGAAGGAGGGGAGCCAGCGAATGAGAGGAAGAGAGAGATTTAAAAAGCTACTCCCCCCCCCCCCCCCACTCCCAAACGACTAGTGAACAAAACGGGGGACTGCCATGTTGTGGCACATTCCCGCGGCCCCGCCGGCCGGCCGGCCCTCCCTTCTCCTTTCCCTTTGTTTTGTTTCAAATGTAACAAGGCCTGGAACAGTGGAGAGCTGAGGCGGGCATCCGGGGTGTTTTGGCTCGCCGTTGTGTCACATGCAGGGGCCATGTGAATACCGTGCCACACGGACGGACAAGCGGGGGGGGGGGAGAAAGGAAGTCCTTTTCTTTAATGAGGGACACTTGAGAGCCAAGTGGTCCAGATCTGGGTGATGCTAAAGTTAATGGCAAGCAAGTGCAGCTCTTTCTGCATTTTACGACGGTCCGTCCAAATGTAATGGAGCGGACAGGCTACGTTTGTCTGATTTGCATGCAAATACATTCCCCAAATGTCACATTAAATGCTTTCTCGTCATTTTTCATAATCAATGCAAGATAGCCTCCCGAATGGAGTCGACACAAAAGTAGGACACGTTATACGACACGCGGGTTGTACTTTGGTCCTTCCTTGGGTTCTTTATCCTGTCATGTTTCCGTTCACACGCCGGCCAATGAGGAAGTGTCATTCCTGTATTTCGGCATTCTTTAAAGGAGACGACCTTTGAACCAGGTGATTTGAGAACGGCAAACCCCTCCCAACTTGTGTTCAAACACGAGGTTTGAAAAGCTTATCTCGCTGTGTGCAGACAACACAAAAAAAGGATTCTGTGAGAAGTTGTTAAGCAGCGATTTGGGCTTGGGGTGAAAAATCGGCCTATTATTGGATATTTATTTCCATTCATCCTGTGGATGAAAATTGGAATGGCGCACTGACGCACTTGTCTTGCCTAATCGGAATTTTTCGTCGCCCCCCCCTTTCACGGCGAGCTCTGCAGATGTTGCGTGGTATTAGGCTGTGCTGCGGCTGATCAAAGCGGCGGCGAGCGAGCCCCCCTGCCGACCTGTCCCTAATCCCCCCCCGCCCTCCTTCTTGCGTGCAGCCGAGGCAGGGGGCCGGTGCTTAGTTCAGGGACAATGGGCCTTTAAAGGCCTGAAGCACTGAATTACCTGGCGTATGAAAAGTATGTTTCAAAAAGCCGCTTTGCCTCTAAAGGTGTGACGATGAAGCGATTATCAAATGAATCGTCTTGTATTTGAATAATCGAGTTTTGCAACTCCCACAAACTGAGAACGTCCGGTGGGGTGGGGGTGAGGGGTGGGCACCATCAGTTCATATCTTTGATCAATATTTAATTTTTAGGTGACCACTGATTGTTAGGGATGAAGAGCAAGTTGCAATAGAGGGATAGGGCGAGATAAACAAAAAGTGTCAGGTGGTGTGCAGGAGGAGGAGATCTAAGGGGCGAAAGCGAGATTGAGGGAGGGGTGGGGATCCATCGATCGTGGGAGCGAGTGCATGGCGGGTGGGAGGATGTCAGCCAAGGAGACAATCTCCATTAAACAGAAGAGCGTTCCGGTCCTGGCTGTCGCTGCTACGAGCGGACGCCGCTGTCTCTGTCCTCAGATGTCAATAAAACTCAGACCAGCACGGTCTGAACACACAAAATCCACATAGGGTGTCCAAAGCTGAGATCTGAACCCCGAGGCTCCAAACTATGAGGCCGAGTTGCTAACCACTACTCCACCGTGCTGCCGCCCACACACACTTTAATTTGGAAAACAGAAAATAAACTCAGAGAGACACCAGCATATTGAGTTTGAGCTCGGGAACGTGTCAAATCTGATTACATGATTACATAATGATGATCCAACGTTTATTGGATGTCAGGTGAGGACATGGAGGTCAGCCTGACATGTCTTTTTTTTTTTTTCTTCCGGGTTTCCAAATGTACATCGCAAACCGAAGAATGGTCCGGTTCAGTAAAATCCAGTTTCTGTTACACATATTGGTTTTGAGTTCAGAGTGACCATTCATAAAAAGGCTTCTTCTCCTTCAGCCTGGTAACGGAGATGTACGTAATCATGAGCCCAATCTGCTCCTACGGGCTTGCGCGAGTCAGAGAGACACAAGAGAAGGCTTGGAGATGACAGACTGAGTGATTCTGTCCGTTTTAGCAGCGACCGACGAGGCGGGATCTTTATTAAGCCTTTAAACCCTGCCGAGTCCTTGAAGTCATCACATCAGCGGCCCGCCTCCTCGGAGAAAGCCCGGGGTAAAAAACGGAAGGACGCTTTTAAAGTCATCGAAGCGCCGTTGTTTTTTTTTTTTTTTGAACACGTCTACAAGGAATAGAGACATTAGTAGCTGACTTGTGACTTAATTAATACAAGCGAGACGGCAAAGCGTTGCGAGCTATCCAATTACCACGGCGCGCTATTATATTTCCATGTTGCCATTTGGCCATATTGATATTGTGTTCATTTGAATTTTAATTACGTCGAACGTCTTAAGGAGACTTATTAGGCGCATTCATCACACGCGGCCAAATGCGAGCGCGGGCTGCACGAGGCAATAAAGCGGAGACTTAATATTTGCAAAACGCGCATCACAGCAACACTGCAATATGGCTGCCGCTAAAATAGCTTTGGAGAATACCAAATGGCGGGGCAATAAAAAAAGGCTATCCATTAAATTGGATGGAACATTCAGGTAAAAGCAATGTAGCCGTTATCATGGAGGTTTGATCAGATAGCATTTTATGAGCGTCCTGTCACAAAACTATTTCCTCTTACCAAGTACATTGGAACTCTCGTCCGTCAAGCAGCTATAAAACAAACGTGGCGTGCTTTGACACGATGAATTGCAACTGGATGCGCTCTACTTTTTCCACCATTGATCATTCATTATGCTTGTATAAACAAAAGACCAAAAAAGTGCAATTTACAAGCAAACGATTCCAGTTTGATAGGGCGAGCAGGGTGCAAAAGGCAACAAAGTGCCGGCGTGAGATTGTTTGCAAATCCGAATTGGCTAATGAATCGAAATAATTCAGCGCGCTCCCTTGTCTTAGTAAAGAACTTGAGGTCCCGGGCCTCTTGGGAAACTTGGTGCCAATGTGCGTTAGGCCTCACTATGCCATTTCCTTTTCAAACACACACACACACACACACACACACACACACACACACACACACACACACACACACACACACACACACACACACACACACACACACACACACACACACACACACACACACACACACACACACACACACACACACACACACACACACACACATTGTGTTTTGGAAGAGAGCCATCCAGGCAGCGGACAGCTTCATTACTTGCTGAGTAAATGAGTGACCTGCATATTATTCAAACAAAATTGAGATTATTTTAGCCTTCATAATGTTTTTTTTATTTAGTGCTGTGCGGTAACATTTTTCTGATGTGAAATGATTCCAAAACTGTATCTCAACAAAGCACCAGACAGCGCCTCCTTTTCTCTTCCGGATCGCAGGAATGTAAACAGGAAATGCGCAAGTGAGTAGTACGAGTATGCGCAAATGATCCCGCGTCGCTCCGGCAGCCACATAAATAGTCGTGCCGCAAGCCAATTATCCTCCGCGGCGCAGCGAATAACACGTGCTGTTTGAAAACACGTGCACGATGACAGGCTAAGCTCATACGTGCTAAACCGATGACTGCTTGGGTCATTTACCGGCTTCGACCATTTACGAACATTAGGCTGTTTGGAGTCAAACCTTTTGTACAGTAATCGCTTACTTAAAGAGTGCTATTGCGAGAGACGCCTAGCCTCGGATTACTTTGCTCAAAGAACTGAAACGGGCCGATTCTGTCTGGGACTGTACCAGGACCACAAAGGAGTTGATGAAATGATGCTGGATTGAAGAGGCCCAAATTCCTCAGTAGAAGCACACTTGGATTTAGTGGCAGAACTTTTGAGTAGACTGAGGTTGGATGCCTTTCTCACCATAATTGGCGTCAAATATGCAAAAGTTGGAACAGTACCGAAAGCATACGCCAGTTGAATGGGTCTTCGTGTGACCTGAATTTGATTTCGGTCTTTACACCTGAGTTCTAATAACGCAGTCGGGGTGCCAAGCACTACAAGAGGCCCCCTGTGCGGGGCCCGCTCTGAGCGGATCGCTCGTCAGCCTGCCAAAGAGGACAGCGGCTCTTTGATCCGAGGCGGCCCGCTGTACATGCACATGTTTGTGTGTTTGGACAGAGCAAAAAAAAAAAGTGAGCTCCCTCCTCTGGTCACACGGCAAAAGCTTGACCTGACCCTTCTGCTTTGAAGGTCAACCTGTCCTTTGGCGAGACCCGACGTGTCCGATTTTGCTGCGTAAACGCATCGAGTCAAGTCAGATGCGGTTTGAGGGAGGGGCGGGGGTGCACAATGCTTTTATTGAGCCACATAGCAATCACACAATAGATACTACACTTCTTGTATCAAAAGGTCTGCGCGGACAAGGAAGCCTTCATTGCGGCCGAGAACTACAGTGGCGGCAGCTGCGCCAGAGAGTCGGCCAGAAAGTCAGCTGAGGCTGTCTGTCTCCGCTATCGGGTCTGAACCGAGCCAGCTCAACATGTGGAAGAATGGCATGACTGCCGACCCCCCCACCACCACACACACACACGCCCCCTCTCTGCACTTCCTCCGCAGTAAACGTGCTTGACATTCTCAAGAAGCCGGCGTACATTCCGCACGTGCTTTTGACGGCGCAACATGTGAAAGAGCGCGGCAGATGTCACGGTGTGGAGGGGGGGGGGGGGGCGGTCCCGGTTCAGACGAGACACCCGTCTGAGGCACGTATCCAAGTGCTATTGGGTGTCCCTCTGTGCTAGGCTGAATGAGCATTAAGGCCTTGTGCGCACGGCGCCGTCGCCTTGGTTGGAGCTGAGGGAAAGGGAAGGGGAGGGGTTGCTTAAGTGAGTTACTCAGGTGACCGGGGTTAAGCTGTCTCACATGGGACGTGGCGGCGTCGCCTTCAGAAGTTTTTTTTTTTTCCCCCCCTCCAGAAGAGCGAGAACAGGAGTGCGTGTGGCCGTTGTCAATGTCACCTTTGAGGACCGCCGCTTCAGAAAAGGAACCTCGAGAGCCTCGCATTGTTCCACGAGTAGTCCCTCCCCATCATGTCTAACATTACCCTTTTTCGCATCGCAAAGCAACAGCGTTGCATTGGAAAGGCTTTCCGAGCCGCGCCACAGCACGTTGACCCGGTTTGGCAGGAAGTTGTGACAGTTGCGCCGCTGCAGGCCGGTGGTACAGGCAGGCCCGGCGTAGCATCTCAATGACCACACAGTCCACAGAGGGAGTTTTAGAGTGTCCTGGCCACGCTGCTCCCGGGCCCTGCTCTCCATCCGACCACAAAGGCATTCAGCCTTTTCACGGGACGGTGGGGGGGGGGGACCATAATGGGGTGAAAGCTGGAACAGGGCCCCCGTGTCGGAGCGCCATAAGTTGTGGCGGCGGCTTTGTGGTGATGTCATGCGTGGCCATGGGAGCGCAGTGTGCGGCTGCGGTCTGACAAAAGGAGCCCGAGGCCCGGAAGAAGCAACACAAACAACAATAACGAGAAAAAAGAGATATTTCAAAGAGGCCCGATTTGCTGCGAGTTCAACTGCAAAACTTTGCCCAGCTATTCTGCTTGGACCTAAAGGGATGCTTGCAGCAAGCCAGCCTAGCATGAGGACCGGATGCACGAGGATGCTACAGTCCAGTTGGCGGGCTTGGGAACCACCAAGGAGCGTCAAACATCTGCCAAAAATAACGGTTTTGTACCTTTATGTAGTCTTACCGTTGACAGCAGTTGCACACATTTACTAATTGAATAATTACGAAGCATAAATCTATACCATCCTTACAGAAATATACAATGAAATTTGTTGTTAAGGTCAGTTAACACAAAGTGAATTTTCATTTTTACCAGCACTGCAAGTTGTGCAGGGAATTGATACTGGATGTCACTATGTTACTTACATACAACCTGAGGTCACACCTTGTTGAAGGAAATAAAGAAAATACAAACAGTGCACCATAAATCAAACAGATATGTTAAATGGGACAGACATTCAACAAACAGATTAAGTGCTTGTAACTTTAGTCATAAGGTGTATTGCATTCTGGCAAGCTAAAAAGTAACTTTTGTTTTTCAAACACTATACGTATTTACAGTTGGCCTTTCACCTTTACCTCTCGTGTGTCAACATGAAAAAGATGGCAGCATCTTCAAGGCTCGCGACAACATTCGACAAATGAAAAATAACATACCTGCGTAGAAGCGCAGCAGGGAGCCCATTTCTGTGTTAAGGCCTTCCTCTTGAACTCTCCAAGGGTCCTTAAATCCAAGCTTAAAGAGAAAGTCAGTCTGGATCTGCAGGGGCCTCTCATCTGGGCTAAGCCTCCTGACTGCTTCGCCGTGCAGCTGAACATACAGCGTGGGGCTGGACTCCTCTGAGGAGCCTCCTCCGTGGCCAGGGGTCAGAGCCGATTTGCCGGCGTTGCGGCCCGGGTCCTGGATGTCAGGCGTGTTACCTGCTGAGCTGTCTCGGGAAAAGGAGCCGGCACTGTCGGCCATGTCGCTGAGGCAGACGTTGCTGCGCTGCTTGTAGCCGACACCGTTGGAGATGGGATCCAGGCCGGCGCCGGATGCGGGGCAGTCCAGCTCCAACTCATCCGAAGAGCTGCCGTACATGTCGAGGCCCTCTGTGGCGCTGTCGAACGACGGGCTGAGGATGGACGCGTCCGTGCCGAGGATCATGTCGTCGCTCAGGGAGTCCCTGTGCTCGCTGAGCCGGGCCCCGGAGCTCAGGTCGTCGAAAGCGCTGCTTTCTACATCGGAGCCGGAATTGAGGCCGTAACTGTCGGTCCCGTTCCTGTGCTCTGAGTCATCGTCGTTAGGGGTATCCATGTTGGAGTTCAAGTTCAAGTCTGACAGGGACCCTGTTATGTTGTCTTGGGACTCTGACTCAGGGCTGAAAAGTTTTCCATCCTGTTGCCTCTCATCTGCATTGGTCATAAGCAGCAGTCTCATCTTGTCACCGGGGCGACCCCCTAAATCGGACGCTTGCAGGCCAGGCAAGTGGTCATATTTGATACCGGGGTCTTCATTGACCTTGCACAGATTATAGTTATACTCGTACTCGACGTTGCAATTGCCGTTTTGGTCCATCTTGGGGTTGTCTTTGCTTAAAATGCGCATGACAGAGGTGGACTTGCCGCAGAGTTTGCTGAGGCGGCTCGCAACCTCGCCGGCAGTGGTGTCCGCGGTGCAGAGGACCGGCCTGGGAGACGCGGACGTCAATCTGTCGTGGACGTGGATTGCGCCTCGGTGGAGGTCGGCTCTCACCCACTCGCGGTCGGCGGGCTGCAGCTGCATGTTTTGCCGGTGCTTAAGCAGCGTCTTGCGGTCCAGACTCCGGGTGTGCAGAGAAGCAGACGAAAGGGCCGAGCTCATTTTGGAACCACCGCAGCCGGCCGTGACAGCCGAGGAGGAGGCGGCGGTGGCAGCGGCGGTGCAGGACGCAGCCGTGGCGGCGCTGAGGTTCCGCTTTAAACGCCTGCGTTTTAACAGCAAGGAGCCGGTGTTACTGGATAAGCCTCGACCGTTCAACGCCGCAATTCGGCTCGCATGGGGAACAACACCGTTGCCGTTCTTTGCGTCTATGGGGGAGGGAGCTAGATGTCCGCCGCCGCCGTCCGTTGGAGTCCGCCGGCTGCTGGACACTCCGCTGGGCTTCTTCGTTAACTTGCATCCATCGTCAGCTGCAGCCTGCACACTCTCCATCGTTGCCAGTGAGAAGTCCCCCGCTCGGAATAAATAACGGTGCGCACTTGGTTCGGCCGACCGCGTCTACATTTGAAAGCCCGAGTGTGTTCCCACCGTGGTGAATACCCGCCAAACGGGCGGCGTCGGTCACTTGTTCCACTAGTAGTCATTCACTCCTCGCCTTTTCTTTCCCCTGTCGCCTTCTCCTCCGTCGCTCCGAGGGAACATTTTACCGATTCAAGTCGATGGAAAAGAGGAGGCAGGGCGCGCAGGGACATTTCAGGGCGGAGACGTGACTGCGCGTCCCGCTTGGACCAAAATACACTGCTCGAATATGCAATGAACGTCGGCCGACCTCCTACGCAAATACCGCCTGATGTATATTCATGAGGAGGAGTCAAGATGGCGTTGCCACACAACAACAAGGCGGTGCATTCTGGGATATGTGTTGCACCGGCTCGCCCACCTCTTGTAACAAGGATGGGAGGAAAGATTTGAGAACTACATCTCCCATTGTCTCAACTCTGGGTCATGTGAGGCGGCTAAGGAAAGGCAAAGCTTCGCTGGATGTTAAGCGTTGGTTTAGCTTAGTTCCGTGGAGCGACGTAATTTTCTCAACGACTTCAATGACGTTAAAGAGACGACGGTCCTACTGTGATACCCGCTGATAAAGTTGTCAAATCCGTAGAGAAAGAAAGGTTGGTGGCGTTTTTGTCAAGTGTCCAAGCGGATAAAGTTGTCACCGGGACGCCATTTCACATGGGCGGCTTCTGTCAATATCAAGGCGTTTCCCGCCCTCTGGAGGACTAAAAGCGAATTTATATTCGTATCCGCGGGCCACAGCGACACCGCAGACGAGGAGGGCGTACTGAAAACAGCATTATTCTTTTATTTTAATTGAAATTAGAGGTAATGGAAAGTTGTTTGAGGAAAAAAAAGAATGCTTAGAATATCTGTCATTTGTGACAAAAATAGAACATTTCCATTTAGCAAGCAATTTATTATTAACAATAATAATAATTATTATTAAGATGTAAAACAATGTGGCAGGCTTTGTCAGGACCACAAGATTTGACTTCATATTTGTGTGAGTGTGAATGCTTGTTTGTCTACAGTGGAGTAGACTCATGGATAATCACTCCTGATAATCTTTCAGAATTTCAATAATTTCTCACTTTGTTTGCCAGGGATGGAAAACGGCCCCGTTGTCATATGCCTGCTAAAAATTGAAAGCTATGGCGGAATTGGTTATCGCCACAATAAAAAAAAAAAACACAGTAGAAATGCATTCAGAAATGGGATTTTAATTTTCAATATGTATCTTTTACATGGCATTCTGTATTCCAAAAGGGTTGGCCGAGTGTGGGGGGGTGGATTAACACTTTGAAATTTATTGTGTCTCCAATTTCCATATCAGAAGGAAAAAGTTATTGCTGAGTTCATTTTCCTTCCTTTTTTCGTTTTGAATATCAGTGAGGCTAGTAGACCGGGGAAACTCTTTTACAAAGTGAACTGACCTGTGCTCCAAATGAATACAACAACCATGCAAACCACACAGCTTGAAATTATTCTCCAAGGGAGAAGACATACTATATTTCCCACACCTGACATACAATTCACATCTTAATTCAATGTATTACAGAAAAAAAACACACAAAGTGCCCACAAAGCTTGAGTGACAGTGCAAATGACTTAAATCAGTCCATTAAAATGCACTTATTGTCCAGAATTGTGGCTATGTTCAATTTATACTGAGGCAGATATCGAATTGGCTCAGTGGAGATGACAGCAGGAAACTTCATCCTGGCACACTACACTGGAGAAAATAATAATGCATTAACTGCATAAGCACTGTTTAAAAAAAAAAAAAAAAAAATAGTGGCATTTTGTTTAACCCTTTATGACCAAAGGCTATTGCTTGTAAAAAGAAAGCATACAATAAAATGCAGGTTATGAGGGATAAATACTAATATATAAAAAAAAAAAAAAAAAAAAAAAAAAAAGACAAAAAACACTGCAATTAGTCTTGCTCTTGGCATTATTTCAAAATACTTCCACCCAAAGACCAGCCACATCTACATATAGGCCTCGATCTCCCCCCAAAAATATTTTTAAAAAAATGAAATATAAAACATATGCACATCAGTCAGATGCATTTTTTTTTCTTTTACATAAAATGTACACAATTCTGACACGAGTGAATGAAATATAATTTGTGACTTGATCAATATAAACAAAATGTACATTTGGAGAGAGCAACCCCCTCCCTGGGATTCACAGTTAGCGACTTGGATGACAACATTGTCGGTACAGTACAGAACATGGGAAGAACAGAACGCCGAGGACGCTAGAACGTTGGAACCAAATCAAATACTGTATTGCACATTGTGACATGACTTTCTCCCCGCCAATGCGGTAGAAGATGGATGACTCCCCCCCCCGCTTGTGGCAACGTTGCATCCTCCTGCACAGTTCAGGAGCATGGTGGGGGGACATGATCATCAAGATGAAGCATTGTGACAAGTCTGCCGGTGTCTAATGTTCTGTCTCCGCCTGAAGACTGAAGCCAGCAAACGGACAGCTGAGCGCCTACCTGAGAGCTCAGCGTGGCGACGTTTCAGTGAGCTAATTCCACAAAACGGTTGGCTGAAGTGACGGACGTGCTACTACAGCGGGTGGTGGCCTAACTGGTTTGGTGGGTGTCGTACCGACGCGGTTGTCTAGAAGGGGAGGGGGGGGGGGGGGCAAAAAGGCATTGAGAAGACCTTATCAAAGAAAACGGGCACCGTTTGACAGTCCAGCACTTAAGGTTCTACCCCTGCAGCACTGCTTGACGCAGAGATGGTCAACTATGGTCGGTGAAACCTGGAAAAAAATAAAACATTTCAGAATATTTCATCACCTTGATGCTCAGCAAATGCATCTCCAAGCAGGCAGATAGACTTGGAGGCATTTGGTTAGGTGGCAACTTACCTGGTTAAATGACGACTCGACTCGTGCACTTCCATCTCGTTGCTCTTGAAGTCGTTGAGCTCTTTTCGTATAGCTGCCTGCACATTGAAAAACACAACTGAGCGTTAAAACCCACAACAAAGTGAAATGCCAACTTTGTCGCTTTTTTTTTTTTTTTTGCTCTGTCTTGATTTTGTTGCAAACCCCTGAAAATGTGCACATACCGAATAAAAAAAAAATATATTACTGCAAAATATATGCAATACAAGAAATGTTTCAGCAGGGGGCACTGTGATGCAAAGTTACTATGATCTGATTGCTTCAACTGCTTCTCCTAAATATGTGACTGATATTATGCAGTTTGAATATACATTTAATATTTTAAATGTGTATCTATTTTGGGTCACTTCAGGAAAAATCATCAAAGAATAACATTATTATCTCTCACTAGCAGCCAAGTTCCTGAAAGAGGAAGGGAAAATATTAAAAATGCGCCTTTGATGTTGGGAGCGGAAAATAAGACAGACATGTCTACGGCTCGCCGTCCCCGGGCGCCCCTTGTCCAATTCCTCCTTTACGTAAGCGGAGCTATTGCGTAACCAAAACAGTCAGCGATTTCTTCGAGTGGTCCTCAGGTGTGACCTCATGAGCCAAGTAAAAGGAGCGGGAAAGGTGTAGAAGGTGAGCGGCTCTGTGGGAGCGCTTCGGGGCCTTTGACTCCCAGGAGTGTTAAGTCTGAAATAATATCACGTCAGCTAGGAGTGTCCTAAAAATATATTCATGTTTTTATCAAATATTTTTAATGGCAATAAAACGCATAATAGGAGGAAGCACTACTAGCCTTGTCAGCCGCGGTGAGCCGGGTCCAGGGCTTATCCGCCCGCCGGTCGTAGTCCTGGGCGTCTGAGACCTCCACGTAGTCGCTGAATCGGATGAGGATTTTGGCCTGTCTGAGCTCCTCCACGGTGGGCCTCTGGCTCAGCTACAACAACAAAAACACTCAGCGGCATGTTGAAAAATGTGCCGCCTTCACCAGATGTCAAGACATTTGCTCCATCAGGCATGAAATTACTTACCTGCACAGAGTACCGGGAATCCATTTGAAGGTGGGCATTTATTTTTATTTTTTTAAAGTGTTTTGTGACTATTTGAAGTATTTGAGGAACTAAATGTCTTTCTGTTTGCTGCAAATCACAACCATTTGGCTTTTGCTGAACCACCACTAGATGGCACCAAAATCCAGTCTAATAGAAAAGCAGTTATTTGGTGCCCGCTTGCTGAATCCATAGATAATTAAAAAATGTTTTTTATTCTTATTTTTATGTAATTACAATCAATTTAATTAAACTGCTCTGTTGATAGTAATATGAAATGAAACTTTGCAGGAGCTTGATCTTGGAATTCCCCCAATAATAAGATAAACAGCAGATGTAAGAGCTTTTTTTTTTTTTGTGTGTGTGTGTGTCATGAGGGGAATGCCTGCAGGGGTCCAGGAAGTGTTGCTTAATTGAAAGCGACAGGAACACGCTCAACGGGGTCCAAAGGTTTGGCCGGGGCCAAGGGCAACAAGGACGCGGATCTCCCCGGGAACACAAAACAATGGGATTTCTTGTTTTGCTGAGTTCGCTCACCTTCCGAGTCAACCGTCGCTTGATCTCCCGCTTCTCCTCGATTTCCTCCTGCTCGTTGCGTGCTGCGGAGAAGGAGGAGCGTTACTGCAGTCGTGCAATTACTAACGAGGGACGCAAACAGGCATTCCGCCTAATGTGGCCAATTAGAGTGCAACGCGATACGAAATCCAATATGCTTGTGTAACCTCAAATAGCTTTCATCATTAGCTCTTTAATAGCATTAGCGATGCGCGTCGGGGGAACGCGATTGCTTTGTTCTCCCAAGTTTTCCCTTTTGGTGCGGGCTCATGATTGCATGATTAGCCAATTGGATCAAAACAAAAAATCCCTCCTCATTAATATGGATGCATGTGTTATAAAGTGGCCAAGATTGTCATCTTGTGATGTTAGCGTGTTAGCATTCCCCCCCCCCCCCCCCCCAAAGTCTTCTGAGTACTGACTACATGCAAAAACTCCGCCTTAGCACGTTTGATATTAACATTTACATCGCAGTCTTACAGGCCATGACGTAAAATCCTCACTAGCATGTAAACAGAGCGCTCCTCCGTTTTTGATTTAACCTTGCGAGGGATGGAGGAGGCCGTGCTCGTAAATTCTTTGACTCCCCCCCCCCCCCGATGTCGTCTCGTCTGCGGAGCCTCCGGGTGGAGCGGGAAGTGTTGGTGAATCACACTTTGATGTGAAAGTCACAGAGTACCCCGGCAACAGGGCTGCCAATCTCTGATACAGCCGAGCTAAGAGCGCAATCTCGCCCGCCCGGCTCGACTTCCTCGGGGAAGCCCGCTCCACTGCTGCAAATGAACTGTTAGCGGACCCAAATGAAACCATCTATGTAAACATTGCACTTTTCGTCAGTAGAGTTTTAACAATGGCTAAGTGCAAAGAGTAAAAATGCTCACGTTTGAGGATATTCCTCTGCTCCAGCTCTTCTGCCGTCGGTCTCTGACTCAAGCGCCTGGTTAAAAAAATAATAATACACAAATCATCCATGGTTAGCAGCGTAATCGACATGTAAATACTCTAAGAAACACAATACAGAATTTCTGAAGAGGATTAAAAAAAAAAAATAATAATCTAGTTGACGGCAATGGACGTCAAGGGCACTTTTATAAGCTTTCCTATCTGCTTCCGCTGCCTTGAAACAGGTCTCTTAAAAATGAAGAACGATGTGCTCTAATGATGATCAAGTCTGCTCAACCTGGCAATAAAAAGACGACCTTACAGGGCACAATGCTGCCAAAGAAACGGAAAGCGAGAGGATGAGATTTTTTTTTTTTTTGGCAAGAAAGCGGGCAGGCCTTCTGGGAGCATGCAACCGTGTTCACAGAGGGAACGGCTGATTTGTGCGGATGATAATATTCCCTTCCTCGCTTGCAACCATATTGCCGACTTCTCCTCTCGTTCGTAAATTGCTGCATTCGAGGTGGCGCTGCGATGCGGAGCAATCGCGGTAGAGATGCTTTGCTGTGATTCGGTGTGATGCGCAAGCAACGGCGAGAAGACGAGCCTGAGGGGAGGGGGGGGGGGGACGTGCTGCCAAAATTAGGTCAGCACCATTTTAAGAGCCTCATTTCAGTGAGATAAAGAATTTATCCTTGTTGGATTTGAAAATGGAAACATGAAAGGGGAGAAAGAAGCATTTGAATAAGAGAGTGGGAGGGGCTCATATTTCCTTCAGCTTTATAAGTGACTCACTTGGAGAGGGAATTGAAGTCTTGTCAGCTCAAATTGAGACGGAATGCTCATTTTGGCAGACGGGAAGAGTGAGTGCTGTTTCCAAATTTTTGCCGTTGTTGACTTATGAGCAGTGTTGGGATGTGCAGTCATGCTCTTTAAAAAAGCTTGACGCCATACAATATGAATTATTAGTTACAATTTGTCATTTGTCCTAATTTGGTGACACTATGTGAACTTAAGCAACAATCGAACCATCACGACCCCGCCCATTCTCGTCAAAAATGGGAACAAGTTAGTGGGGAAAAAAATTCATTAATTAATTAATTTGTGTGTAATTTCTGTTTATGTCGCCATAAAAAAAATATTCTGTTAGTCTTCAATCTGAAGTTGGCTGGTTTTTCAAGATCTTTTCCGTTTTAGGTCATTCAATTATAATACTTGACCAACACAAGTAGCCGCTAGCTAGCTCGCCTACCTTGTGAGTTTGGTGCCAATCTGCTGCCTGGACTCCAGCCGCTCCTCATCCGTCTGCACTGGCAGAATGTTCTTCTCCTCCAGCTCCCTCTTGGACGGACGGTTGCTCAGCTTGATAGCCAGCGAGTCTTTGCGGAGCACCTTTTGAGCCAGCGTGCCTGAAATTCAACGCCAGGTGTGAATAGAAATCGAGGAAACGCTGGAGTTAAAAATAAAAAGTTTACCACTACAGCACTAAATAATGGATGGCTAAATAACAGGAGGAGCACAAGAACGTTTGAAATATTTTACCAAAGTCCCAAAAGTGCTTAAGAACACACATAAGGTCTTGTTGTAAAACTGTCCTCCGCTTCATTAGCATATGAAACCACTCCTACTTTCAATCCACAATCTCAACTCACTTGTAAATATGGAGTCGTCGTCCTCATCGTAGTCATCGTCGTCCACGTCATCCTCATCCTTGTACATGCTGGGCAGATCTTCATAGTCAGACTCGCTGGGCATGTTTTCCTTGTCGTCTTCGTAGTCAACGATCACAGACGGCACTTCCCGTCTGTCCTGAGGAGCGCACTGACTGCTGACGTGTAGCAAAGAGCTAGGAGAAAAAGCAAAATGATAAAAACATTTTTTAAAAGGAATTACGGCTCGCTTTGTTCTGGCCTAAAATCATACAAAGAAAGGGGCCACATATAGCCCACGGGCCACATGTTTCCTTTCCCTTAAGTTCCATGCATTTCTGATATGTTGCGATATGGCTTCCTTCCCATCGGTTTCATACGATGACCCGACGCCGTTACATCACCGCTTCCCTCTTTCAGACTAATTGTACGCATTTTCCCATCCTTACAACCCCTCTCAAAATGGCTTTTGGCGACGACAAGACGGCAACCGAGAAGCTTACGTAAGATCCAATCAGATTTCATGTGGCTTTTCTGCAAACAGGAAGGTAGTAAGGAGCTCTTGCAAAGGAGCAGCTGATCGCGTTATGTCAGGCCGACTTGCTGGCGGGGACGCCTACGCTGCGCGCGAGCTTGTGCCCACACAACCGCAAACACACACACACACCGAGTTCAAATCAATCTAGCCATGCTGCGCTGTGTTCAGACAAATTTTGGAGCCGCGCGGCGTATTTGATATTAACGGGCAACCTGACACCTGATAAACTACATAAAATTGTATTTATGCTCAAATTAGTTAATTCACTGAAGTAGTAAAGGAATATTATTAAGTCTAGATTGACACTGTATGGTACACAATTGGATATGTACTAAGTTAGCCTGCACAAGACGCATGGGAATAAATCCCAAACGCTGATCCATAATCCCGCCCTGCTTGTGCTTCACTATCGGCTTTACTGACCCCGACGTCGGGAGGGTGGGGGGGGTGGGGGGGGGTGACTTACCTCTCAAACCTCTGCATGGACAGCGCCAGCGTTTTGTTGAGCTCCTCGATGATGCGGCTCGGCCCGTGCAAGCTGCCGTACTGCAGCTGCAGAGGATGACCGTGGTTCTGGTGGAGAGCCGACAGCGCGGCCAACTGCGAGGGCAGCAGGCTGCCGTGGTGGCCCGGCATCACCTGGGAGGGGCCGCACTTTTGGGACACACCGCCGAGGGGGTTTGGGGAGGGAGACGGGGACGTGGCGCAGTCCAGTCCCCCCGGAGGCACGCAAATCATGACTTTCTTGGGCGGGAGGGGCGGCGAGTGCTTTGCCCCGGGCATGCAGGGCAACTTCATTGGCTGGCAAGAATCTGGAGAGGAAGACGCAAGTTCGAATCATAACGTGACGTTATTCAGACAAACAAAGCCCGTGGAGCTCAGACGCGCGCTGATGGAATTAGGTCAGCCTAATACCACTTTACGCTGACTGACAGATTGACGACGGGTGGATTGAATAAAAGTACCGCGATATTTAGAACATTGGCTGACCTGTGCAATGGTTTGGGATGCGAGCAAAAGGCTTGGGAGGGAGAGCCGGCGGCTGTTTGTGGTACAGCGGCGGCTTGGCGGGGTTGTCCTGAAGGTCGCCTGCGTAGCTGACAGACTTCTTGGGGGCTAGGAGCATGGACGACTTGATGGGGGGCTCCTGAGTGCAGACTCCGCCGTCCATCGAGGAGCGAAATTCACCTGTTGCTGAGCGGATGGAGGGAAGGGCAATCATTAAATAAATAAATAAATAAATAAATAAATGCATGAATGCATGAATTCATTAATTAATAAAAAAATATAAAAAGAAGCAAGAATCTGCATGAAGCACGCTACCTGCCCCAAAGTGCTTTTAAATAAGCATATAAGCCCCGCCCCCCCGTAAAAAAAATGTATAATGAAAGATTCTATCAGCGGATAGCCTGCGTGAGTTTTGAAGAGTGCACTTCAGAGACCGCTGATTAATGAAGAATTCAAAGAACAGTCAGTAGCTGGCGAGTTTTCATCTGACAGGCATAATTTGACAGAAAGGGGGGGAAAAAAAACGGTAGGGGGGTGGGCGTGCCATTATGATGATGATGTAGTATGAAGTGGCTCACCTTTTTCAAAGATCTCCTTCAGCACTCCCCTCTTGATCAGCTCATCTCGAGTCTGGCGCATGGACATCTTCCTCTCCAGTGCTGGGTGAGCAGGAAAAGGGGAGGAGATTTATTCAACCATCCATTTGCTGTAACCTCACAGCGTCATTAAATAATGATGGCTCCAACATCAATTTGCACCTTTACAGTACAATGTTTCAATACTAGCTGTACACAAAAAATAAAAAAAAGAATGAAAAACTGCGTTCATTTGCAGTCTGCACACGGTCCAGCAGAACATCTCCCGCTCGATCATCGCTATCTAGTCCGGCTTGATTAACGCACAAGTGGAGGAAATTGAGTTGAACAACGCTGAATAGTGAACACGGGGCCTTGATTAAGAGAGGCGATAAAAGCAGAAAACCCAAAGAACAACATTTTTAGTCTTCCTGCATAATGTACAAAATGGTCTATTTTTAGGCTCCCGGAGAGTCGAAGTGCCTCACATCGTCTGTCGGGAAGGCTTGAGCAAACATGTTACCAAAAAAATATATATATATCACATTCCTTGTTTGAAAAAAATCTACGCCCGGCATGAAAACCAATTAAGTGGAATGAGGATGAGCTGCAACACTCAAATGAATCCTCACTGTCCATTTACAGCATTTGTAGTCTCTAATTAACTCAGACGGAGTCAACGTGGATTAAAATAGCATACGAGGTGTGGCGATTAAGAAACGAGATGACTGCAAATCACGCTCCAGAAGTAATTTTCGTCCAATCAAATGGAAAGGTATTTTTTTCTTTTTTAAAAGCACCTGTTGGACACACGGCCGCTTTACAGTTCATGCCAAGTATAAACCAACAAGGGTGGAGCGAGGACAAAACCTGTCAGAAAAGGACGGGATTATACTTCACTTTCATCCAATATGAAAAGTAATGACGCAAAGCTTGACGTGACATAACGGCGAGGCGACCGGCAGGGATGTACGCCGTTACGCAACGACCATTAAGTCAAACGCTTAATGGACGCATCTTTGACAGTCATTGTGATATTATTATTATTGTTATTTTTTTGGGGCAGATATATATCTAACTTGCACGCTGGAGGTACTCTGCCCAAAAATAGATTCATGGATAGAAACCTTAGGCTCGCAATTGCGGGAGATTTCATCAGAAAGAGCCCAAGGAGCGTAAAAAGACATTCTCTGCAAATAATGACATGTTATAAAAAAACATCGCAATAGATTGCCTGGAGTCGCAAGTTATTACAAAATTACTCGCATTGGCCCATCTGAACTAAGCGTGATTCCCCCCCTCCTTTTTTGTAACCCCCCGTTGCGGATTACTTTGACTCATTTTATTTCCACTGCGCAAAGTGAATGAATGAATAGCGATGACGCCTACGCTGGCATTTTGTGACATTCCCGCAGCCTGCGGTGGCCTTTTTTTGACCCTGTGGATTATGCCGCATCCTTTTGTTTGTTGATTATGCAAGATGCCTTTTATCATCAATAATTGGCATGGAACGATCGCTTTACGGTAATTGTATTATGACACGTATTCCTGCTTTTTTTTTTTTTACCATGTGGATTATTTCCATTATGCAAGTTATCATCAATAACTGGCAATGAATAATCATAAAAGACTAATTATACAACATAATGCATTCAGGCATCACTGAGCATTTCATGGACTTTTGATCACCGTATATTAAAATATTCAAAAAAAGATTATAAATTATATATTTTTTTAAAAAGCATTATAAAGAAGAAGGAAAAAAAACAAGTCACTGAAGTATAAATCATATTTGGGGATGAAATTTATTTTACAAATGACAACTGTAAAGCTAAAGCCGACTGATGGGCTGAACGGCCGTCAGCGCTAAAGTAGAATGGTGCTAATCAAGAAAAAGCCTTAAAATAAAATTCTATTTTGGGACGCCCCTGTGTGGAGTTGGAAGGGGCCCCAAGTAGCCACTCAATCTGCAGCGCGAGATGAGAGGATTAGGCGCTCATCAGAGACTCGGCTCAGGGCATATTAAATCAGACTGGCATATCTGAGCGCTGCCCGTATTGATCTGCGAATGCTTCACTTCCACTGCAAAGTGACCCAGATAGTCGGAACACGTTCAACCAAAGCCCAGAAGCTCAACCGTGACTATTTTTTTTATTTTGTTGTTGTTCCTGAGACAATCCTCAAAAATCAAAAAAAGAGGGTATTAAAACTTTCATGGGGATTTATCAATGAGAAGCTCGGGCATTAACGGAAAAACATCAGGGGCTTGGCTAAAAACTCATTGAGATGCGTACGGTTGGGCTTTCAATCTGGATTTGGGCCGCTCACAAATACGCACAATCACATAGAGATAGAGAGAGAAAGAGACAAAAACAAAAAAACTGCGCAACTCCATTGTGCCTCAATTGCATCAAGACTGCCGATCAATTCTCCATCGTCGCTGAATTCCTAATGACCTATTTATTTGTTGTTGTTTGTTCCATCCTAGTGCCCGATGTGACAGAACCAAGGGGAGAAAAAAAAAAAAAAGCATTGAAGCGATTGTGTATCCGTTTTCCTTCAAAGAAGGTCAATACGGCGAGCTTGCCGAGCGTCTCCGCGTTGACTGATTACACGCGGCAAATGTGCCCATTTTCCATTTTAACGCCGATCAATTTGGAACGGGGTTCAAAAGGTCCAATCCGAGTCGATCCCGTTTGCTGAGTGAGATGAGAGGCGATGACCTCCTTCCTCTTAATAGCGCCGCTTTCTGTCCTGTTTTGAAATCTCATTTTGGCTTCAAATCAAAATGCAGCGAAGTAAATGTAAATGTACAATTAGGGCTAATGATTGTTCCATTACAAAAACTTTGGAGGGGAAATGAACAAATGGTGAGATCGCCGACAGAAAAAGCAATGAAGTCACGGCGTCATAAAATGCTCGGAGCACTTAACGGGCCGGTCGGCACCCACTCGGTGTGACGCCATCCGACTCCTGCGGGGCAGATTTGCTAGCTAGCCGGCCAGAGGACAAGCGAGGTGAGCTGATGCAGATACTTGATTCATCCCGGAGGAAATGTGCTGACTTTTAATGGATTGCCACAATTTGCTTTGATGAAGCCATCACTTTCCCCGATGATGACTGCTCTCCTTCAATGAGCTTCGGGAAGGCACTTATCGAGCATTCACACACCGTTTCTGAGGGAACAGCAATTTGTTTGTTTTGTTTTTTTTACTTTTCAACACAATTTTCCACACCTCCCTCAATTTGCAGCGACGCTGCTGAGCTGAGCCTTCGAGCTGCATGTGAACTAAATTCTCAGAAAAATAAAACGTTTCACTCAAAAGGTCAAAAGACGTGAAGGGACAAGGGAGGAACAATTGATCCAAAAATGGCTGATTGTGGTTCTGACTCTTATTTTGATGAAACATACCGGCCGAAGTCTGCTTGAACTTGTCGCTCTTCTTCTTCCTCCATTTCCAGGGTTTGAGGAGGCGTCCCAGCGTGGCCAGCCTGCTCCGACATCGGATGGGCGGCGTGTGGGCGGCGGAGACCAACGACTCGGATCGCATCACGGCCAGCCTCTCGACCTCCTCGGCTGCGAGGGAGCAAACAATAGACAGAAAGGTGAGGATAGTGTGATGTCGGTGCCAAAAGAGCGAGCGCCGGATGCAGCACTTAAGCGCACTTAAGTCCGAGCGGGATGCATCTGGGCCAAGTCGCCTCCGGAATTCTCAAGTAATTGGATGAGCATTAAAAAAAAAAAAAATATATATATATATATATATATATATATATATATATATATATATATATATATATATATATATATATATATATATATATATGTATATCCTGTACCCTCAAATATTTATTCTAATAGAACACAACCGTAAAATAGAAATAAAGAATATCCTAATATCCTAAAAGAATGTCATTTTTGGACTCATCAGTACGTCAGCCACAATCCAAAGTGCCAAAAATGATGTGCTTGAAGTTGTTTTACATAAATGTGCCAATAAACACTTTGCAAGCGAAATCGCATCATCAAGAAGAACTCTTGCTGAGCATCATTCAATATTTACACGACAACACCCTTTAGAGTGCCGTGTTTGATGACGCTGCATCAAAAATTGTTTCGTTGCAAGTTACACCAAGCTGTGGCAAAGTTGTAGGATCTCAACGTTTTAAACGGCGATCGTATTGCCGTCTCACTTAACACTAGATTGATTCCATGGGTCGGTTAGCTAAGCATTAGCAACCAAGATGGCGGAGCACAAAATGGCGCCGCATAAAAAAGGCCAAGATCATAACTAATCAGTAGAGTTGCTTTCCAAAAACCAACATTTCAAACATATATATTAATCATGCGCTAATACATATTAGCAACTTAAAAAAATAAAATAAATAAACAGCGCAAAGTCACGACAAATGAAATGATCGACATTAACGTGCTTTGCTTTCTAGTTTTTTTGCTTCACGAAATGGAATGACACAGTTGTCACGAGAAAGTACATTTCCCTTTCTGTGGTGTTTCCAGGAAATATAAAATGCTCTATCAAGCAAAATGGAAAGCACTGACATGACCTGCTACCTCATGCGTGGACATGCGCAGCGACCTCTAACCAAGTGTGAAATGCGCGTCAAGGTCAGCACATCGCTCGGCATGAACGCCGCCGCCTGCCAATCCAACACAAACGTATCGCTTGAGAAGCTAGTCAGCCGGCACCTCCACCACCCCGAGGTGTTGTGGGACAAGACAACAGAGCTCGGCGGCTCACGGCCCATTACTTGACTGCTCTGCTCCTTCACGACCGACGTCGGTGTTTGGTCTCCCGACGTCGGCTGATAAATAACAATGCAGTCAATGCTGATTAAATCCAGGCGGATTCCAAACAACTTCATTCAAAAGCTTGAAGTGAGATAGGATGGAATTTACACCGAGGCGCATCTGGCATTCAACCATCTTCAAATGAACAAACTGGGTTTTAAAAAAAACAAAACAACATCGGCAGTGAGTTCATTGTGTAGCAACAAACTGTCAAAAGAAGCTGTTGCTGGGGCAAAATGACAAAAATAGCACTATAAAAAAACTACGCCGATGTTTGATATATCGTGGCGATCCTTACGTTGCAGTTTGGAAGACAATCTCAGAATGAGTGCTGTGCTGATGAGCCTTTTGGTCATGACATCATTGCAGCTTCTCTGTATGATCTTTTGACAAAAAGATTTTGGGGTGCCAAAGTCTTTTTATCAAAAGTCCAATATTCAAGAACTTATCATGGTTCAGAATGTAATTTTTTGGAAAACGAGAACATTGTTCCCAGGTTGAGTTCTCCTCAAACGCTGAAAGATTTCGCTAAATTAAAATATCTTAAATGTGTACAAAATATGCAATGCAATTTAAAAAAATATAAGAGATTAAATAAATTCCCTGAAAAAATGATGTTGGATAAACATAAAAGTATATGAAAAATGAAACACAGAAATGCATGAAAAAGTGCTTCTACTCATCCTAAAAATAAATGGCACGTTTTTGTTTTTTTTGAAAGGCAGGTGATCCTTTTGTCCGCAACACCCAACAGTGAATAATAGATGACATCAACGTAAACATTTGTTTGCATCCCAAGAGGGCTGAGAGATGATGTCATGAGACTCAACTGGAAATGGCTTATTGGAGCCTTCTCGATACCTATGCATTTAATTTATTTATTTTTACCGTCAGCCCTTTAATGACAGGAAACCTGCAACAAATATTAAGTTATAAAGCATGCATCGTGTGGACGCATGGAGCACAGCGATTAAGACGACAACGACGATGATGATGAAGATGGGGGGGAAAGTGTGTGTACTGTGAATCCTCCTGTCTGTAGGCACCCGCCGCAGGGCCCCCCCGGGGTGCACGCACGCACACGCAGCAAGCCAGCCCACTCACCTTCCTGCGTGTCGTTCCCGCGGCTGCAGTTGCTGCAAATGTGCTTGATTTCCTTGCCGATATGACAGTGGATGGCGAAGGGCGTGTTATTGTTGTTGTTGTTATGCGCGTTGACGCCGTGCTGGCCTTTCTTTCCGCCCAGGGACATGATTTTAGCCAGGCTGAAGGCGTTTTTCTTGGGCTTCTCCGCGGCCAGGGCCACCGCCGAGGAAGCGGGTGCCGCGTTGTGCCGGGCGAGCCACCAGGCGCCGTGCATGGCGGTGGGCGCTGGGTCCGCGATCGGGTAGTGCGCCGTCTTGAACATCCTAGCTCCGGCCCTGGATGAAGCAACGTGGGAGCGCGAGTGCGACTTGACGGACGGCAGTGCAGCGCTGCAGTCTGCGGTGGAGCCTATTGTGGATAATCCACCATCGGGGAGAGAAGCAGAGCGTCGCTCTGATTGGCTGAGCCGTGCGGGCCTCTAATAGGCAAGTGCAAGCTTTTTATGCCCGGTCACGTGAACGACGCGCGGGCGCATGCGCACACGAACGTCCAAGCTTGCAGAGAGAAACTGCTTTGGGACGATAATCAGGCCAATCAAAAACAATTCATCGTTATCTCACTTTGTTAATGATTCAAAATACTCTCATTTTATAAAGTGAGCAGAACGCTGAATTGTTGCTGATGATAGGGGACCAAGTGGTGCCCAATCAAAATGGAAATCCGAAAATTAGTGACATCCAAATGGATTTCTAATTGCATGCAGATGACACAAGAAGGTGGCAAAGCACTTAAAACAGAGGGAATGCTGAAGCACCAACGCCGTGTCCAGCATGTACACAACCAGGAGCTAGTCGTTGAAACTGTTATCAATCCTGATAAAGATGTAGAATGCTCTATACACAAAGGTCAGTTTTCAATCAGTATTTTACAAGGTCCCTCATGTGAGCTACTGACCCAGTTCCACCAATCACTACACACACCTGACCCACATGGCTTCTCATAGATTTGACATTCATATTACCAATAATGTGATAAATAATGTGATCTTGTCTCATATATTTTTGGAAAAACAAGTTTGGGATTATCCACAATTGACTACCTACTGTAAAGCCAAGGAGGCCACGGACAATGCAATGCCTCACTTATTCATGAGTTGCGAAAAAGACAAACGACATGAATGTAATGCGGCCAGAGTAACAGACAAGCATCCGGGGAGTAGATTCATCCAAATCAAAGTCCAGAGAAGTTGCATTTGGAGCTTGGTCAGCACTTCAAATCGGTGTCAAACATTGGGAGGGATCAAACATTAAATGGTTTGAACTGGCTTCCAATGTTGTGATGCAGGTTTTATTTGAAAAGAAAGAAAAGAAAACCGAAACGGTTGTGAGTGGACAGCCTGTCAGCACAAATCTGCTGTTCCTTCTGTCCATATCACTGTGTCCCTCCCTACCCATCTGTCATTCTCACCCTGCATTCATCCACACAATGTGCTGCTTTACTGAATAAAATCAAACTTGAAAAAAAAAATGTAGTTCAGTACTTCAAATTAATTCAAAACATCATCACTGGGAAGCTACTTTTATATGATGTGGTCATTTTTGTTGTTGTTTTTCTGCAGTTTAAAAGTGCCCGTGGTTGTGAATATCATGGAGTTGCTTCAAGAGAAGAGCAAAACTCATACAGTGGCACATCAGTTTCCATTCATTCTATAAAGTAGCCTTTACAATGCTGCTACCTAGTGGTCGTATTACTAACTTCAACAATCACTTAAATATTTTCCCTGAACTGTGTACATTCTTTACATCCATTCCGTGAATATTCCCATTCCACTGACATTTTGATAGTTTCTATTTTTTAAGTTATTTTCTGTTTTTCGGTAAGGTTACAAAGAAAGGCCAGTTGTAGGGGGTGGGATTTTTTTTAACCAGCCTCTGAAGCTTTCAAACGTCAATAAAGTCACATCATTCAAAGACATCTTACAGCTATTTCTCTCCTTTCTGTCCTTTACATCTTGCAAGTTCCCAGTATGTTAATTTAGTGTATATTTGTTGTTCAATAAAGAGGTAAGGGGGTCGACTAGACCCAGTTACGTTCCAGAAAATTTGAATTCCGTATATGTATATCCTTAGAATACTGAATCCGTCGAGATGTTGTTAGAACGGCTCCTTGGAAATATTTCTTATTTACCTGTTAAATGTTGAATCCGCTTGCCGCATCCACGTCCAAGCACATTTGCAACATCCATTGAGTGAATGTTTCCACTCCACTGCAGGTGCATCCAAAAAAAAAAAAAAGTGAAGATGGTAACCAAATGTAAACGGCTCCGTGGTTGAGATCTTTGCAGCCAGCCACTGTCACTGCCTTATTCAAACAATTTTGACCACAGCTGGAATAATATTTGATTTTTACTGCGCCACATGAAAACCCCGTCGTATTTAATATTTGGTAGCGTGTCTACCGTTTTAACCATAGATTGAAAAGTCGTTTGACAGCAGCAACGAAGCATTCAACTTCAACATTCACTTGCCTGCTGCTGTCTCCACTCCACTAGAGGGCAGTAGTGCTCCTTCCATTCTATGCACAAACCCGTCCCCAATGTCTTTGCCTCACAGCCACAACCACAAAAATACACATATTCTTCATTGATATATATTCACATCTAGCATTTGTGAGGTTTTTGTCACAAAACAAAATGATAATTTGGGGAATGATTACTTTTGTGTGTGTTTTACTGCAGAGATAACACTGAGTCACTGCTGAGTGGTGCATTGCAGCTTGGACTGAATTGACTTGGGAGTATTTGTTGAAGGGACACTTACTCAGCAGAAATGCAGCAACGTGGTGCACAGTGAGAGCAGAACTGGGGACAGCAACAATAAATAAATGCCACTCAACATTTATCACACTCATTTAATGGATGCCTCTCGTCTGTCAAACTCTTTCTGTTAAAGACCGCGTGACCGATTACAATGACACTGCTTCATTTGTTTTATGTGCAAACAATTGCATGGATGTATAAACTTGAATGACTTGGCAGCTATGATTATAGTCAAGATGTGTGATGTCCAATTAAGACTTTGAAAAATAGATGCCACCCTAAAATAAATGTCTTCCTTTTTTCCCCCCCCATCTGGACATAATAATATCACAGCAGACTATAAATAAAATACAACTAAAACAATTATTCAAGTTGGAACGAGTCTTATGACTCGTAAACAAGTTCCCGGCTCAGCAAACTCAGATTCACACACTTCATTTTCGTTCACAGAGGGACGAACGGTGAATTACAATGACCCGTGGATCGATGGCGCCCACCACTACAGTATTCTCTCTGTCCTCACTTGCTTAAATATTGCATTGGCTTTCTTGCCTCTCTGTGCCCGATGAGCTGACACTGACTTACTATAAATATCAACCATAAGCACATTGTCATGCAGCTTCCTTTCTGCTTGCTTGCTTGCTTGCTTGCTTGCTTGCTTGCTTGCTTGCTTGCTTGCTTGCTTGCTTGCTGGTAAAACACACACACACACACACAAAGGATTATTATTTCTCCTCTGGCTTGTGGGAAGCACATCACAGTCAGGAGCCGTTCCCATTTCCCATCAAGTGTGCCACAGAAGAGCCATTAAATGAGACTGAAAGGAGCACACAGTTCCATTCTTATTGAAATCGTATTTCTTTCTTTCTCTCTCGATAGTCTGGGATATTGCATTACTATTTTTACTCATATTTTCCCCAGATTTATGTTTTATTCAGCACAAGAAGGCCCGCACGCAGCCAAGCGGGGAAGATGGGTGTGTATTTTTTAAGATGTGAGACTTAAAGCAGTCTGGACTGTCAGTTTATATGCGTGTTTGAGGCTTAACTAGTCTTGCCGCCTCCTACCAGCACTCCTGTTGTGATGAACACGGCACAATGCTTGGCTAACTGGATTTAGCTTTCGTCTCTCCCAAATAGTTTTTAGATAATCTATTCACAATTTAAAACTGTTCTAATGTGTTTTATTGACAAACTCTATCTGTAATATGCACTGAAAGTTTTACTCAAGTGGCAAATGTTTGCAAAGCTAATGCTAATCTGGGCCTTCAACAAAACTGGATGCAGCTTTGCTTACCTTGTGTTTGATTTATAATATACGTTGTTATATAATATTAGTTTTGACACTACTGATAAAAGCCTCCTCTTCTATTTCTATTCAGTTGCGTGCTAAATTGTAATCCACATATGCCTTGAATGTTGTCTTTATTTTGCCAAGCTCTTTTTGGGTAAAAGTGTTGTTCTTCCATCTGACAAATCCTCACACAAAGCTCATCCAAAAGCCACAACCTTGCCCACCAGCCTTTCAGTTTCCTTGGAGATAAGCAAGCTAAATTCTGCTCTACTTCTTCAGGTGGAAGTGAGTCAACAGTGCTGTTGTACACGTCGCCCCCGTAGCGTCCGCACGCTCGACGGGTTTGTTGTAGAGTCGAGAGAGAGAGCTAACAAATGTACAATGTTAACCACAACAAGCTGCTCTCAATAGAACTCACACACACACACACACACAACGATGGTTGCTGTGTTTTGGACCTCAAGTGTATCTTTGTACAGGCCTTTTCTTTCGAAATAAAAAGGATTCATTCATCTGATTGTGCTCACCCTAAAAAGGACCCTCATTCCCAGGTTTGTTTACTCAACTGCAGATGAGGTGGCCATAAGCACGCTATCTATCTATCTATCTATCTATCTATCTATCTATCTATCTATCTATCTATCTATCTATCTATCTATCTATCTATCTATCTATCTATCTATCTATCTATCTATCTATCTATCTATCTATCTATCTATCTATCTATCTATCTATCTATCTATCTATCTATCTAATTTCATTTATCTTATTACAGCACGATATGGATGTGGCATGTACAACAACAACACAGCTTAGTGTACTGCCCCCCCCCCCCCCCCACACACACACACACCACCTAAAATGTCACCATAGCAACGGGATGCGACCTGCCTTGTAAAACATAACGGAGACATAGAAATAATAAGAGTGCATTGCGGGGTGCTGGTCAAAACCAAACAGCAGAGCATTTGTGTGCGTGCGTGTGTTTGTCCATTAACAACACAACATGGGGGATAGTCCAGGACACGTTGACGCCTCTTCTCCTTACGTAATCGCGCTGGTAGTAATTACCAAGCATTAAAAACGCTGCTATTCACTTCAGCATTTTGCTGTTTGAGTCCACAAAGTTGCGTAACATCTCAGTCCCATCCGCCGCGGGGAATGGACGCAGCCCAAATGTAGCAGTAATACATCAGCGGGAGACTGACTGGACTGGATATGGTTAGGGTTTGATCATCAGCATGACGACATCATGGAAAAAGGATGCTCCTACCTGTCCGCAGGTTGTAAGAGAAGCGGGCTTCGACCAAATAAGGGGTGTCTCTCCTGGAGCGCAATCTGCGGATCAGTCGGCGATCAGTGCTGTCCGGTGTGGTCGCCATCAACCCGAGCCAGGGCCCGCCGATAATTGCTCGCCGACCGGGGCGAGCTTCACAGCTTCACCACAGTGGCGGCCACGCTGGGATGAAGATGTCGATGAAGAAGAGGAGGAGGAGGAGGAGGAGGAGGGAGTTGGAGAGAGAGTTAAGAGAGAGAGAGAGAGAGAGAGAGAGAGAGAGAGAGAGAGAGAGGAAGAGAGATGGAGGAAGAGAGAGAGGAAGAGAGAGAGAGATGGAGGAAGAGAGAGAGGGAGAGATGGATGGATGGATGGATGGATGGATGGATGGATGGATGGATGGATGGATGGATGGATGGATGGATGGATGGATGGATGGATGGATAATCTTCCTTCAAGAAGCAGCACCATCACTTTTTAGTTATAATAAGAACACATATACTAATGAAACATATGCAAACATCTGAAGCATATCAAATCTGTGGAATGAAAAAAGTAACAGAAAAACTATAAAAAAAAATATACAAAAACATTTTTTTTTGTAAATTGGGAGACTTGAATGCAGTGGGTTTTTTTTTTTTTTATATTTGTAAAAAAAAAAAAAAAAAAAAAATCCCAGCAGAGGTCACTCGCTCCTCCCTTACGACTTTTAAAAGCGGCACGACACTAGGATAAGATTTACGACTATTAATTGTGGCCAGCAGAGTTGAACTCGATCAAGCACGGTCGTTTGCCCAAAAACTACAAATGAAAGGTAAGTGCGTCTCGAACATATGAGCAAGGAAAGCTCTTATTATTATCCACGACCACCACTCGTTTCTAAAATTGGCTTTACGACACTTAGGTTAAGATTTACGTTAGTTATTTGTGGCAGGCAAGAAAAGTAAACAAGCCACCCCTTCAGGTCGCTTTTCGAGTTCGTTGGTACCAAAGAGCTACAAAATAGAAGTAAGGGTCCCGTGAATATATAACCAACGAAGAATCTTTTAACTTTTCATTACGGTTAAACAATTCCTTTAAACAACACGTTTTAAAAAGTTCCTGTTTGCACGGACGCAAAAGTATAAGATAACTTCTCGGAAAGTTTCTAAATTCTAAACTAAATTCTTTAAATACAGGGGGGTTCGTCGTTAACATCATCGGCCAACATTTTCTCAAAGGAATTGGTTTTAATCAGTTCCTTTTTAATACAGCGAGCATTTGCCCGACCGTCGCATATCAACACATCGCGAGATTTCAACGACAGGCAAACAAACTTCAGTACAATAATCTGATTTATTCTCGCTCGATGTTAGTATTTGCATTGAAAGTCATTGCAACGCCAACATTAATACGAGTAAAAACTACAGGACGTGTATCTAGAAACCGTTCTTGCATTTGCTGAATTTTAGATTTCAGAGTTGATATGACAAGCCAAGTTGTTTAATCTTGTAAAACCTGTTCGGACCCAATTTAGGGAGTGTTTGCTTTTCTGCACCCATAAAGCAACACGGCACTTATTGTGAAAACTGAACGGCTGCAATTTGTTTGAGTTCAAATTTGTGCAATTCTGCAACAACTATACTTTTCCTGCAACAACTATACTTTTTGGATGAATGCTAAGGGCATTATTATTATTATTGTCCTCTGCCCTTATTTGACTCTTGAATCTATATTAAGTATAATGTACTATTTTCTTTTTGACCTCTATTTCAGTGATAATGCTGCTTCAGCGTCGAGCTATTGCATCATTGGGCCTCCGCTTGTATTGCAGTCATGCGACCAACGGACCTTTGGCGGAAAAGACGAGCTGCAGCTCAGGTAGCATTGTTATGAAGCCACTTTGATATAGTACAGTGGGAGAGAGAGTTTCTGTTGTGATATTTCATTATTCATAAGTGACTGGTTAAGACTAGTCGTAAAATTCCATCCTACTGCTGTCATATTCTTTATGCATCCAATATTCGATTTTGGAATCGTTTGCTTGTTTTCCAGACATGTCTGAATTCCGAAAGGCCTTTTCTAAAGCCCAGCACATAGCCATCATCACCGGGGCCGGTGTGAGCGCTGAGAGCGGGGTCCCAACATTCCGGGGTGAACATGAAAAATGGAGGAAATGGCAGTCCCAAGTGTGTTGTTTGCTTTTTTTTTTTAATTTAAGACAGATATATCTCAGCAACTTTTTATTAAATTTGTTTCTGCTAAGACAGCCAGTAAAGTTAGGTTATTGATGTTAGGTTTCCCCTTCAATTCCATTGAAGAAAAAGGAGATTGAAACCACCGCCAATCTATCTCTTGCATTTGACAGGACCTGGCTTCCCCGGAGGCCTTCTCTCGCTACCCATCACGTGTCTGGGAGTTCTACCATCACAGGCGAGAGGTGGCTTTGAGCAAGAAGCCCAACGCGGCGCACCTAGCCATAGCGGAGTGCGAGGCCCGGCTGAAAAAGCAGGGCCGCCAAGTGGTGGTCATCACGCAGTGCATCGACGACCTGCACCAGCAGGCCGGCTCCAAACACGTGCTTAGGATTCACGGTGAGTGGCCACGCTGGACTGAAAAAATACATTTGCGTCATTACTTATCAGCAACTATTAGTTGATAAATTGTGTGTGATGAACCCGTCGTGTCTAAATGCAGGCAGCCTGGCAGAGACACGCTGCGTGAGTTGTGGCGATGTGGACGTCAACAGGCGCAGCCCTATATGTGCCGCCCTCAAGAACCAGGGGTACACACAATGTGTTTTGCACAATGCGCACTTTGCTCTTCCATGTTCACCACTTTTTCTTCTTGTGCAGGTCACCTGACCCTAATGTGGCCGATGCTAACATTCCAGTGGATAAACTGCCAAGGTGAGACACGTGGCTGCCATCACTGTGGAATTTTTCAAGTAAACATTGAGGAAATAACAAAGTTTTACTGATTTCTCAGATTTTTTTTTTTTTTAGGTTTTTCAATGGCACAATATAATTTTTTACCCATTTTCAACTTTAGTTTCCCATTTCATGAAGTGCAGTGGGTGCTTAACTTTCTACTTATGCAAAGTAACCACTAGAGGGCAGCGATGTTCTAAGGCTATATTTGCCCTGCAGGTCCAAATGCCCCTTTTCATGTCCTATGTCAAGTTATACATATGGCTACGTTCACATTGACAGAACACAGAAAACAACACATCCCAAAACATAAGTTGAAGTCAATTTGGGGACTATTTAAAAAGCCCCAAAAAACAAAAACGACTGTTATTCCACGTTAAGCCACAGGCCAGTACAGAAGAAACCGACTGATAGCGCCGACTACTTTGAATTTAATCACCTAATAGCTTGACTGTGCTCTCAACAAGGTGTTCCGAAAGCGATTGCAACGGTCTGCTGAGGCCCAACGTTGTGTTTTTCGGAGAGACGTTGGACTCTCACCTCCTGACCAAGGTGGAAAAAGAACTGGAAATCTGTGATATTTGTCTGGTGGTAAGTAGTGTGCATGTGCAACACTGGTGTGGTAGATTTTAAATATTTTAACTCGGGGCTGTCGTTCCCCCCGCTAGGTGGGTACGTCGTCAATCGTTTACCCGGCGGCCATGTTCGGCCCCCAGGTGGCGTCCAGGGGCGTCCCCGTGGCGGAATTTAACCTACGAGCAACACCAAAGTCCGAGTACTTCACGTAAGTGGATCGTACAAGAGGATCAAATGATGCGGGAGATGTTGGCGTGACAACATCCTCGCCACCATTGGCTCTTGTATCATAGCGCAGATTGTTTTGGTTTGGCGCAGGTACCACTTCCAGGGTCCTTGTGGAACGACACTGCCAGCAGCTTTGGCGCCACACGAGTCCGAGGTGGTCTAAAGCGGCGTTGGGGCAAAAGAGGCTTGTTTTTTCTCTTTTTTTTTTTTTCTGTTCCAAGTATTTGCCTTCGAAGCACGGCTTGGATGCATACGACGTAGCGAGCGCCGCACATCTATCTGTCAATACTTGAATATACCGCTCAATATGTGGAAATGAGATCTAGCCCAACTATATGCAGATGAATTGATGATTGGGGAGGAGTTGTTACACATGAAGTCATTTGCGCTTTGTCTACATTATCATGTATGGTGGAATTGGTAATATTGGAAATAATATTTCACTTTAATCAAGCTTTCTGATGAGGTGATATTTGATGTAACCTTCCTCAAATATTTAACATTCATAAATTAAAGTCACAGACACAAAATGTGGAGGGATCAAGAAGGTGTTGGTCGAGCATTGTTAACTCCCCGTGGTGTTATTTACGTACGGTCTGCTGCTTTACTTTTGGGGTTACTGATCTTTGCCGCTTCCGTTGTAGATAAATGGTCATTCGATATGAGGCGCTGGGTAGAATGAAACAAGAGAACATTTCTTGCCTTGACCAAATGTTTGCTTTAAACTTTACAGAACAATATCGGCTCACGTTACACACGTTTGTTCTCAGCCTCGCTGACATGATTATTTTCCGTGCTTTATTCGTACTAACAGGGTAGACAATTGCCAAATTGTCAGTTTATGTTTCACTAAAACTAAAATGCACACTTTCTAAACATGTACAATACTGAAATTCTGTTCATGTTTAATCAGCCAGTGCAATTCTTATTAAAAGATTTTATATGCATTTGCTGGTCTTGTATTGTTTATTCTATTTATCAATCTTCCCAAACTAAGGTGCATAACCATTTATAATATCTATTTCGAGTTACTGATCGAAACATCATGCATGGTAACCAATTTACTCGTCTTAGTCATTTAATTCCACATTCCGTGCATATTTATTTAATTCAGACCACATCACTGATCGTGACTACTATGACGCCTCGGCCAGTTCCAAAAATGCCCCGTGGCAGCGCCACTGCTGTTTGGCATGACTTGGCATTAGGCCACTAACGATAAGTGTCTGGCTGTAAACTGCACGGATGGATGGCTGCACGCATGTGGCGCAACATTGTGTGAGCGCGTGCGTAGGTGACTATTGATTTGTTTTTTCTGCGTGTGACTGATTTTCATGTTACTGGCAACTGTTTTGTACAGTGCTGCAGGCATGATCAGGATTTGTCATTTCTACTGCAAATGTTGTAGGGCTCCAACTTTCTGTTCATAACGTACTTTTTATAAACGGCAAGAGACAATTGAATATTTTCAAAATATTTTTGAGTATTTTTATTTTCGATATTTTTAATTTTTAATATATATTTTTTTAAGTTATATTTTCTAAAATATTTAAAAGAATTTTGGGCCATGTAAAAAATATGTACTAAAATTTGAGATTCACAAAAAATGAATAGAATAAATATAGTATTAAAAATAACGATAAGCCTTTTAATGATAAATAAATTAATAAAATCCCACTTTTTATGCTTTTCATTAAATGAAATGAAGGCTCATTTAAAGTGATAGTTGCACCACTTAGCGGACATCTTTGTGAATTACAGCTCAACCAAGCCGACGATGGGATATTTTTGGTCCCCAATGAGCTTTTTAGCACCTTTCCAAACGACAATATAACACAACCCCTCCCTCAAATTGTAGAGTTCAGTAACATGTGGTGCTTGTTAATGAGGGCCATTAGAAAAAAGAAAAAAGAAAAAAAAACACCATGTGCAAGCTGTAAACCCATTGCAGGTATTTTTCTATTTATAGCACATCATAACAACACTGAGAGGGAGACGGGTGTGGAATCCTACTTATCACACACACACACACACACACACACACACACACACACACACACACACACACACACACACACACACTCCCACAAAGTGCAATCTACTCGCAGTGTCATCTTGCTAACCTTTTCCTGAACTGTGTGTGTTGGTGCACGTGTGCTTACACAATTCAGCTCCCATGACAAATCCTTAAGAGTTAATCCACCCCATCCATTCTCTTATTATTTTACGACCTTTGCATTGAAATCTTTTTTTTTGGTGACACAAACGATTAGTTATTTCGTGAGGTTGTGTTTGCTGTTTTTGATGTCCAAACAGTGGCCCGCCCCCATCGCCTCCCACGCGATGCTGATAGGGAGGGGAGTTGTTGTTTGAGCGTGGCTAAAATAGGGAGGGGGGGCAGGTGCAGGCTAATCTGTTCTCGCTCGCCACTAATTAGGATCCAGGCTAGCGGCCACTTTCTTCCATTATCGATCACTGGCCAGAGAAGTATTTGTTTCCCGTATGGAACACAATCACAAGCCCTTCAGAGGCCTGTTTGTCGGAGCTTGTCTATGTCGGTTGGAATTCCGTTTTTTTTTTCTTTTTCCCGACGTGAATGATGCGTTATGTGATGTCATCCACGTGCAAGCACATTTCCCGCAGGACTTATATGCGAGCGTGGGACGGCATTCCATCTTGTTTGGCCAACGCTGTACAAGCATCCGGCGTGACCTTGCCTTGCCTTGCCGCCCGTGAGCTGTCAAGTAGTCTATCAAAAGATGAATTACGTCTGAATCGCAGCTTTGGCAGGTAATGCAGGTTGAGGCCGCAAAGAACCACGCCGGGGGCAGAAGGGTAAGATGTGGATCTTTTTCCTTCCCTGACTTTTTTTTTTTTTTTCTTTCTGTAATTGTGTTTTTGTTTACCCATGTGACAAATGGAGTCGTTCGGTTTCATGCTTAAAGGTGACCTATTCACAATTTACATAATACCCATCCATGTTTTTGACAATATTCCCCCCCAAGGATCAAGCACACTTTATACCCCCTGAATTCTTGACTTGTTGAAATGAGTCCGTTGAAAAGGGTGAAGATGGACTCCACGCTGCTTGACCAATGGTGAGCAAGGATTTCATTTCATTCATTCATATGTGGTTGCATTTAAATGTAATTTTGCATTTTGTCAGCAGGTACATGTGTATAAACCCGCACTGGGCTCGCTGCACCTTCTCAAGCAGTGGCGGCGAGCTACGTTAAGTGGCGACTTCCTTCCTAGCACATTTTAATTAAGAATGACTCCAGCTCATTCGCAGTGTGCCGACGTTTCCTCTCAGGGGTCTTTTTCTGGCGGCTGTTTCATTTGCTGGTGTCGAGTCAAAGTGTCTGCAATTTTCAGGGCACGGGACGCCTGGGCGTGGACACACACACACACACGCTCGCACACACACACACACACACACACACACACACACACACACACACACACACACACACACACACACACACACACACACACACACACAAGTCTCTCCTGGACCATATTGATTCGGATCAGCTGCTTCCAGAGTCCAATCATGTCGGTTTGAATTGAGGCCTACACGCAAATTTCTTGACTGAGGAGAATAACAAGGCGATGCGGCATCACTGAGGAGGAGATTTTAATTGTCACTGACGAGCTGTCGCGTCATCAGGCTGTTATTTAAATGCCGACTTTGCAATTTAAATATGTCAGATTTGTTGTGATTTCTGATGCCGGCTTGCTATTTTGTGCCTTTCAGTTTGAGGAAAGTGAAGATGCGAGAGAAGGCTAATGTCTTCTTCTGCCCTTGGTTTGGCCCATGGAGGCATCGAAGTCCCACGGCATCCCCCTCTCGTCTTTTGCGTTCAGAGGAGTGAGGAGGTGTGTAAACGTGCACTTAAACCCGAAGCCAGCCAAAGTGCACCGAATAACACTTTTTGATGTCACTTCACAAACGCATGCACAAACAACCACGTGAATGTTTATGAAACGGGGGAAAAAAAATATGTCATTAGTGAGATTTGTTTTGAATGGGGGGGGGGACTCCTCCCACACAGCGGGAATATTGAAACGCCAATGAGGCGATGATGACATAAAAATCAATGCAAGATTAATCACAGCGGTCAAGCGGCTAAAAATAACAAGGCGTTTTTGTTGCATTTCCATATCACCTTGGTGGCGGCTGACAACAGTGTCCCTGTCAAAACCGCACCATTAGCATAGCGCTAAAAGCCTTGTCAAATGCTAGCGTCAAGTGTGTTCTCACCATGTTGGCCCTGAAGCAAAATAGATCTGTCGTTTTATACAAAAGTAGTGCTTTGCCACTTGGTGATGTCTTGCATCTATAGCTTCTTCCACTATTCCCGGTTTATTCGGTCAAGCTGCCCGTGTCTAAGTGATTTGTTCTCAAGTGTGATTTTGTCTCTTCTGTCACATTTGTTGTGGCATCTATAAATAGTTAAGCTTAAAAGGCACTCAAGGGTCACATTCATAATGTCCTTTTATAAAGTGGAATACATAACAGATTTTTTTTAAGGCGCAAATTAACAAAACAAATTGTTTGCTAATTTGAATTTAAAAAAAAAAAGTATTTACAATTGAGTTCATTTGCGCCTCACTTTAAACAGATATATTACGGCTGACCAAAATGTTTTTATTCCAAGTAAAGGTTCTGCTTGAAGAAAACCATGCACCATCTGAAAGGTGTGGCTAATTTTCACTTTGACATTGCAGACTATTTTTAGATTTTTTTTTTTTTTGGAACTGCTTTTACACTCCTGTCTGTTTCTCTTTTCTGTGTTCCCATCGGTACAGCAGAGTTGGACCCGTGTGAGTGGGAAAGCGGGGAGGAGAATGAAATAGATGAGGGGTGAGGGGGGGGGGGGGGGGCAACAGAAGGCACAAGTGTCCTTGGAACCGGGCTGGACTTGTGCACGGAGCATCCATCTGTCAACTTTGTTGCTCCCTCAGTCTGTGCTTGCCTGGTGACTAATCTTGTGGTAATGAATGAAACAAGAACCCATGATTCTGGTGCTGCCAAGACAGAAATGATCTCATTCCGTACACAGATGCATGGAGTGCCGCATGCATTTGGTGGTAGCCCTCAAACATGTTGCTCTTAACCTGACACTTGAGAACATATTTATAGTTTTTATATATATATATCCCCATTTTGTTCATGTTTTGGACTTTTTATCCCAACTCCTTTAAGGTCAACAAATGCCAGTTTATCAGAGGGGATTTGTTCCAAAGTAGTTTTGGGCTATTATTACCATCATAATCACTCGAGGGCTTCATTGATTTTTATTTCTGGTAAAAAAATCTTTTCTCCTTTGAGTCAAAAGTCATTTCCTACAGATGACACTTTTATAGTAAATGTAGAATATACTCAGTCGGTGATGTTCTGTATTAAGATTGATCCCTTTGAATGTGATGTAAATTGACAGTCGAATTGAAAAAAAAATACATGATTAATCATATTATTGAAAATTCAATAATAATTGAAGTATTACTAGGCAAACTAAAGGTCCCTGGATTATGTTTGCTTAGTGACTCTTTGGTCCCACGACTTTTCTTTCCCCACTTATGTTCATGCGTGATGGATGTGAGCAGGAAGCGATCATGTTGAGCAGATGCGACCATTCTAATGGTGGAAAAGGCGTGTAGGTGGCAGACAAGGGAGTGAGAGAGAGCTAGGGACGCTGCGTGGACAGTCCCATTATTATCATCTTGAGACTTATCGTCGGCTTCGCACTGCGCACGCGTGATCCCAGCTGAGCCTGAGCTCCGCCAAGAGCCGCTAAGTTGCGAGGGGACGTCGCTCCGTCTTCTTTTTTTTCCCCCCTATGTGGTTTGTACATTTATCTCGGTGTAAAGAGATGACGCTGCTCCTAGTGCCTTGTTGTGGGTAAAGTGCGCTCTGCCCCCCCCACCCTCCCCCCCCCAAAAAAAAAAAAAAATCAAGCTGACTACATCTTCAGTTTATGAATGGCCCCGACATGGAGGAAGCGCCGTTTGAGAAAGTCCGAAGCCGACGGAAGAGGAGTCCGTGTCCGCCGGGCTTCCCGGTGAGCAGCATCGCCTGCGAGGACGAGTTCGACTGCAAGGAACTGGAGTCTCTGTTCCAAAACTACAACCTGAAGCTGGGGCAGACGTCCACGCTCAAGGCGCTCGCCGTGCTCATCGTCATGTCGTCGGCGCTGGCCGGTGGGGAGCTCCTGAGCGGCCCCGGCCACCTTACCATTTCCAAGGGCTCGCACCCGGTGCACTGCGTCGTCTTCACGTCGCTCTTCATCGTCACCAACGTCAAGTACCTGCAAGTGACCCAGTTGCAGCAGATCGTCAACCTCAGCCTGCTCTTCGGCTTCACCTTCGCCTTCCTCTGCTGTCCCTTCTCGCTGGGCGCTGCGGGCTCTGAGCCGCACACGTCGCCCGACCAAGGCGTGTGGCAGCTTGTCCTGGTCACTTTTGTCGCCTACGCATTGCTTCCCGTCCGGACCCTGCTGGCCGTGCTCTTCGGGCTCATGGTGTCCGTGTCGCATCTTATTGTGACCGCCACCTCCGTCAGGACGCAGAAACTCTGGAGAACGGTGAGTACCTACATGCACGCGCACAAACACACGTACACGTGTATCCATGAATGTTCGCACAAACACGCGTGTACTCTCCAAAACATGCACATGAACACGCACGCGCAAATACATTCTCATTCACCTACACGTGTGTTTGTATATACACGAACGTGTACACAACACACACTCATACACGTGCACATTTTTTTTTATATGAGTTGAGGGATGAGGGTTTTGATTTTAATCATCACTTGCAAGTGGCAAGGGAATGAGGTGCGTGTCACAGCTCGGGCTGACTGGAGGCGAAAGCCCCGTCAGGCGTTTGTGACATGGAGGGTTTATCCCCCTTGTGGATCACGGCCACGGTAGGCAACCCCCCCCCCCCCTCCCTCCTTGTTATTACAAAATAGTCATAAAGTGGCAATATCAGGGCGAGTGGGGTTGGTTGCAGGTGCGATCCATGTATTCGGGGGTCATGCCACGGGGCTCATCTCTAAGCTTAATGGATTAGCTTCCCCTCGCTATCTATCTGCAGCCCACACTGTCCTTCACACGACAACCGAGGCGCCTCGTCAGCCGTACCGACGGAGAGGTGGAGAAACAATCTCCTCAGCAAATACGCTGTCATCGACTGGGCGCGTGATGAACTGATTAAATCTCAATTCGCCCCCCCCCCCCCCCCCTCCCCAAGTGAAGTGCACACAGCATCCGGTTGCCCAGGCATCTTTATCTGAGTGATTGACTGATATGACTTGCTTTGCTCACTCAAAATTTGAGTCAAAAGGACAACCCACCAAAAATTTTGTTTTGTAGAAAACAACCCCGTGTGGCGTTTAGTCTTGCCCTACTTCTGTTGCCTCCGGCTTGCAGGATGTCGCCCCACTCCCCCATTTCCAGCCATCTCCTCCTCCGAGGGCGATTCAGATCCCCCGGGGTAAGAGTCACACGGTTTCTCCCGTCCCATCACGCTTATTTGTATTCCTCACCAGCAGCGAGGGTCTGCTGAAGTTCACTCTTTATGTCAAAGCCCTTCCTCCCCCCCCTTGGCTTGTCGTTTGGCTGTATTTTGCAGGAAGGAAGAGACTGCACCCAAAGTGTATTTTGTGCTCTCCGCTGAATGAGCTGCAGGGAGCTGTCCTTAGTACTGAAGTTGCATGCGAGTCCTCTGCTCGGTGTCCTTTGCTGTCAGAAAAATGGTTACAGTCGGTGTTCCTCAAAAGAGATGCTCTCTATTTATGTTGGATTGAGGAGACTTAAACTCATTCACGCAGTCGAAAAAAACTGCTTCTTCTTCTTCTTCTTAACACTACCACACGGTAAAAATTTTTTTTTCATCAGCTCATAATTTGTGGGGATAGGCAATTGGATTTAGTCATTTGTTCATGTTGTCTTTCTTTAGACTGTAAATGACTCAAGGAGTGAATCAACAGCACCCCTGCTGGCAGCATGCAAGAAGTGCAACCTTGTTTCACCTCCATTGCTCCAACACATGAAAAAATCAACCTTCATTTGGAGTCGCTTTGTAATGACGCCCATTAAAACCGATGCTTCTTGGGTGCGCTTTACAAATAAAACACCATAGATTTTTATTTTTTCCTCGCTCATAATTCCTCCGTAGAATGAGCTCATAAAAACGTCACCGAGCGCGTCCTTGTGGACGGCTGTGATGTAGATGCACCAGCTTCAGTTGTTGAACTTTCAGGGCTTACCGCAAAATCGAGTCCGCATACTTTGTGGAGAAATATGTCCATATTTATTATGAGACAAATCATTGTAGACTGCGTGTACTGCGTTGTGAATAAATTTCTCGTTATAGGGAAGATTATTGTCAAATGACCTGAAAATATGCTTTGGAATAAATTCCTTTTACTTCATGAAAACTTGGGTATCAGCTATAATGGTTGAAGCAGTTTCTATAAAAATAGACTTGACACATTTATCACACATGCTCCTTTTCCATACCTCAAATTGATGATCCCCGTGAAAAAAAACAAAAAAACTATTTGCTGTCATTTCCAAACTCTCATCGCATCCCGTCAGCTTCTGAGCGATCAAAAGTGAAGTAACATTTTTTTGGTTTTGTTTTGTTAGTTGGTGGCCAACACGGTGCTGTTCACCAGCGTCAACCTGTCGGGCCTGTTTGTGCGCATCTTGACGGAGCGAGCGCAGAGAAAAGCCTTCCTGCAGGCTCGCAACTGCATCGAAGAACGACTTCGCATGGAGGACGAAAACGAAAAACAGGTACGGGGCCACAAAAAAAAAAAAAAGCACAAGAAAAAATACAGTCGAGTGGAATAGAAAAGAAAATACACAACTACTATAAACGTTATATGAAGAAATGGATGCAGCGGAACCTCTATTTACGAACTTAATTGGTTTCCTGAGCCCTTTTGTAACTTGCAATGTTGCTCAGTCAAAGTAATGTTTCCCATTGAAATGAATAGAAATGCAATTAATCTGTTCCAGCCCCAAACCTATGATACTTACCTCTTTTGTTTTGTAACCAGCGTGTGCTTAAAAATAAATAGACTGAAATATATTAATAACAGTTGCATTTATATTAACTCTCCTACTGTAATCCTGACGATTTTTTGTTGTTGTTTGTCTTGCATCCAGGAGCGCCTCCTCATGAGTTTGTTGCCCAGGAACGTCGCCATGGAGATGAAGGAGGACTTCCTGAAGCCGCCAGAAAGGATCTTTCACAAGATCTACATTCAGCGCCACGACAACGTCAGGTAAAGTACCCGCTCGGCTCATCAGACCCGTCTAGGTCTTCGGAGGAAATCCACCAGAGTAGACGCGTTGAATACTCGCCATGGGACATTTCTGCCTGGTAGCATTAAAAGTGTCTCAGTGCATTTAAAGATTTGTCGTTTTGGATCATTAAACACAAGCGAACCCACGTCCGCTGACATAAAAGATCCAATTAGGGACTTGCTAGGAATCGGATAATAGGCCACCAGTGAGCAACTTCAGGGTCATGGAGGCTCGGCAGCACCCCGGAGGGAAAAAAAAAAAAAGGGCTTGTGAGATTTTGGTGAAAGAGAAACCGAAATGACTCTTGCGCCCATTTCTGCGGTAGTCAATTGAGCAAATGATGTTTCATTGGAAAAGAGGCTCCTAATGATTATTGTCTTACTCAGGAAGTGAGAAACCTCTTACTGTATGACCCACTTTGCACGGCAATGAAAAAACGAACCAAATAAATGAAACATAAAAAGTCGACAAAAATATAAATCCAATTGAATTTCAATTCAAGCTTGCGCCATTAAGCTGTAATGCGGGCATGTACCAAATGGCGGGTCCAGTACCTTTGACTTTTGCCCCCCCATCAAATGATTTTTTCATGAGGGCAGAGCAACCTGAGTTCCTTTCTTGAGTGCTCTCGCTGCTGTCAGAGCGGCGAGAAAGTTTGCCTCGCCTCGGGATTGCGACAAGGGAAGCATTTCAATGGAGACGACGAGGTTCTCGTTGCGTAACGCCGTGTGTGTGACTGTCTAAATATGGATCCCATTTCAAAGGCCTTCCCTCTGATTGTTTTTGTTTTTGTGCCTCGAAACACACACACATTGGACGCAGGACAGGATTTATGTCATTCAGGTGGACTTTAATTACCAGCTCAGTTTTTCTCTGAGCGTTTCTTTATTATGCTCAGCCAAGGTGGAGGTGGGCACTGTTTTGATCTGATTAGAGTCCGAGCAGGCGGATATTGTTGTGATCAGCTGCTAAAAAAAATGGCTGCCTTCCAACAAGATTTGGAATATAAAAGACCACATTGTGTTTTTATTTTTTTTATTTTCACTATTTTAGGAACCTCCCAGGCGTGGTAACTTCATGCTTCTCCAAACCATGTCCACTTTGAAGCTAAACTGTACCTCATTTGAATAAATGAAGCAAGTAAAAGTCGAAATGAAATCCTATTTTTACCCCTTTAGAAGTGTTCACCTTTCAAGACCGACTATTTATTTCATAAAAAAAATATTTTCTCAGCTATTCAATCCACTCCTATACATACAGTAGATTGTCAACTTAATTAAAAAAAATAGAGAGCATAAAATTCTGTTTCCTATTTATGAAAATAACCCAATGTTTTTTTTAAGGCGATGGATTTTCCATGATATGTCTTTTAAATCATTTCAGTTGTGGCCTAAAAAATTCCAAATGGCTCAAAGCAAAATGATTTCTTCACCCAAATGTTGGTTCCCACAACCAGCCTGGCAGATCACAAGTTCACACGAGTGCTAAATGCAGTTTTTACACCTTCGTGCTCCACATGGGTTTTAAATATCTTTTAAATTATGCAGGGGCGAAATGTGCGAGAATATAAAAAAACCCCCAACAACAATTAAGTAAGAAAGTTTCTTCGACAAACTTTCTTACCCAGTAATCGCTCAGGATAATCTTTTCGAGACACCTGATAATCGGGCCCTTGATGATCCGTACAGTATGTGTGTACCCCGCTAAAATAATTTCCCCTAACTTGATGTAAGACAGTCGGCCCAAGGAGATTGGCAGAAAAAGCACACCCCAAGATAATTGCTCGGGATAATCTTTGACATCTGATGATCGGGCCTTTGTTGACTCACATTTGTCTGTCTGATGAAATGGTTTCTCGCTGCTGGAAAAAACTCGAAGGAAATATTCACTTCAGAAAGAACTAAATGAGAAAGAAAAAAAGAAAAGAGAATTGGCTGGGAGCGTTAAGTGGGCCCCGCAACAGGATCTATTGTGTTATCTTGTGGAATTAGATAACGGGACATGTGTTGTGTAGGCTGCCTATTCAAAATCAATTTGGGTTTTCTCCAGTTCTTTGCTCTATTATTGGCCGCTGTATGTGCCCACAATGCAAGTTGAGCGTCGCATTAGGCCCACTGTTTGCAGATTTGCACTAATGCAACATTCAGCGTTCTAAATATTTGGCCGTCACAGATGGCGACCGATTCAAGTGTTGACATAAATGAATCCGGCGGCGCAAAGACGTCGCCTCGTCTCTGTGGAATTACACGGAAATGAAGGGTTGAAGTCAAATTAGGACAGGGATAGACGGGTCAAATAGAACCTGAAATAAAAAAAAAAAAAAATCAATAAATAATAATATAATAAAAATCATCCAAAAATATATCCTTTGAATTTTTTTCATGACACATTTCTGATTCAAGGACGGCGCAAAACTTAAAGTGCAAAATCAGAATGACTATTTTGACAACAAAATGACGTCGTTGCGTAAAGCGGCATGTGTTGTGGAAACGACGGCAACAAGGTCCCGACGGCACAATATCCCTGAATGACTCCTCCAACAGAAAACGTCTTCACCTTGATCCCCGTGAGAATGCTCTGCCTTCTATTTTCAGTCGCTGTGCTTTGACTGCGCCGCCAGTCAAAATGGGGCAGACTCTCTCGCTCCCTCCCTCCCTCCCTCCCTTTTTAATCTTTCTTTGCCTGCTGCTGGCCACTAATTGCCATCTTTGATTGGTCCGCTGTCGAAAAATCCAACGTTGCTGTTCAAACTGACCTCCTAAATGTCATTTAAAGAGCTCCCTTGCTGCTAATCTGATCCAGCGCCATTATCATGACAATAACAAGCCATTTCTCTTTTTTTCTCTTTTTTTTTTTTTTGCCCACCTCAGCATCCTGTTTGCAGACATCGTCGGCTTCACCAGCTTGGCCTCCCAGTGCACCGCTCAGGAACTGGTTAAACTCCTGAACGAGCTTTTTGGAAAGTTCGACGAGCTCGCTACGGTGAGTTTATTTTGCATTGCCGCTATTGCTAGTGCATTTTGGTTAGCATCTGCTTGATCTTCATATTTGAACAATTGCTTTGCTCAAAAGCCATTTACTGTTCTATGGTTATCATCCCTACGCATGTGTTGTGACCCCTGATAGGAAAAGGCTTCCCTTGTGTGTGTGTGTGTGTGTGTGTGTGTGTGTGTGTGTGTGTGTGTGTGTGTGTGTGTGTGTGTGTGTGTGTGTGTGTGTGTGTAGCATGACTTGAATGGTCTTGGCTGTCAACTCGGCGCGATGTCGCAGTGAATACTGGAAGACCTGATGATGTGTAATGTAATTACCAAGTGCTTCATTTGAGGAAGACTCTAATCTAGTCCAGACTCGCCCTGGGCAGATTTTTTTCCCCTCCACACTGCATGGCTGTGCAAAACGACCAGAGGAGGAAGTTGCAATCACAGCTCCTCCCTCTTTGTAAATAGTTCACTAGAAATTTGCATTTACGCCACTTGCCAACACCCCGCAGGAAATCCGGAGCCCTGATTTAAATCACCGGACTCATAAGTGTGAGGCATGTGTGTTAACCACTATTGCGCCATACCAAAGAGCAGATTCGCAAAGAGCTCCCTCAACAGCTATAAAACGTTCTTTTCGATCAGTATGAAACAGCCCGATTTTGGTGCGACCAGCTTTATCCGGGTTCATGTTTCTGGACTTGTTTACATTTAAAGTCAGTTGAATAGACGGGGTTGGAGCTTGTCATCCGATGTCATAGCCAGACCTCGACCCGAAGCCCTCCTTCACTCTGATCCACTCGGGCAGGAAGTGGCGGGTAGCAGTGACTCATCATGGCAGTAGTCAGCGGGCGCTCTTCTCCTCTTTTTTATGTTTTTTTTCTTGCGACGAGGGGGTGATGGTACATGGCCACTGGGCGTCATCTCGTAATAGCATTCCAGCACCATCCCCACACCACCTGTCCACTCTCTGGACCAGTCAAGCTGCTTGGGCTCCACGCCACGAACATAGACTCCTCCTAAGGAGCACTTGACAATGCACACCAGTCTCTCGGATGTTCATCATCTCCGATTTGGAACGATCATTTTGGGGAAGAAGAGAAAAATTGCAGGCAAAAGTATTTAGCAAGTGGGCCTCACTCTTCTAAGATTCCATGTTTGAATCTTCACTTTGGACTTTTGCGGTTACTTGTACCACATCACACTTTAAACAAACACATTTTATTTAAATTATTTAATTTTGATTTTTTATTTATTTTCTTTATTTATTTATGTATTCATTTATTTATTTATTTGTAACATTGAAACAAAAACAAAAAAACTGGTAAGATTGGCAATATTGCAGCTTTCTTCCCCAATTTCAATGACTCGTCTGATTACGTTTGCATGTCGTGTTTCCGTTGAAGCCTTCGACTAGGTCTTCATCCATAAAAATTGGGTTTCCAGGAATCCCGCTCACACTGACAAGTCTCGGCAGTTTGATTGCCAACGCCCACTGGAACGCAAGCCGAGAATAATTATAACTCTTCAGCGTCGTCGCCAGAATCCGCTGACTACCGCTGAGATGGAAGATTAGCGACGTTAACACCTCTAGGAAGCTTTGGGACCTTAACGCTCTCCCAAAAAAAAAAACACTCAGGGTTGTTCACAAAATTCGGCCAAGACAATAAATCTCAAGTAGTGCTTCGGTGCATCCGATGAATGACGTGTCCGTGGGACGGCTAAAGAGATGGTTGTTGATTTCCAAGCGTGCAAATTGACACGCCAACTGCTCGCCTCACTCGATAAACACTTCCTCTCCTTGGCTGAGTCTTCGGCAGGCTGTCCAGCACACAAAATAACAGCTGAGAGTGCCACTGGCAAAAATGGCTGGGAATTTTAAAATCAAATCATGACGGACAGAAAAAAAAAGGCAATCTTATTGAAACATTCCATTTATTTATACAAAGATTATTTTTACGAATGGTTAGCATTTTTATTCGGGATATCCTAGCAACCAGATTGTTCCCTTCAAATTGACGTAACTTTTTTTTGGTGGTTTTAGTCTGGGGCCTCGTCATTCCGGTGTGTCTTTTTCTCTCCTGTCACAACACCTCCGTGCATCACAGCTTCCAAACTCCTCCGCTTCTTGTTTCGCAGCTTCTTGATTGACACGCAGCAGCCTAGTTCCCTCAACGGCGCGTCTATTATGCCCCGTGGTTCTCTCGACGCTCCGTCTCACGCTTCCATTTTTAGATGTAGCCATCGAGTGCCTTTTTTGCTTCTTCACCTTCGGAATTTCCCACGGTTGTTTGTGTTTGGTCTTTTTCTACAGTTTCGCATTAATAGAGACAAACTAAAATAGTAGCAAGAAATGATATCATGCAGGTGCAAACATTTGTGACCCTGCACTGGCGAGGCAGCGCCACCTTTCTGTCAACACCTTAAATCTGACATGTAAACACAAGCCAACTGCCCTGATGGCTTTGCCTCCCGAACAGATGCGAGGATCACCGTTAAGTCCCACCGTTCCCCTCAGTTTCATGGGCTTTGGTTGCCATGGCGACTAGAGATGGCGCAAGGGGGGGGGGGTGACAAAGCATGTAAACTATCAAGTGCTTGCAACACTAAAAGCTGTTTTAGATTGCATTTTCACTCGTGGAGGCAGCACTTCCTCACTCTGTGCATGTGGCGCATGAAGATGAGACTTTGCCGTCAAACAAATAACCTTAGCAAACCAGATGCTAATGCCGTTAGCTAATGCTGTTCTGCGCTAGCTCTGCAGCTCTGCTTAACTTTTGGTTTCAACGTGATTCTGCTTTCCTGACACATTTTGGCTAGTTCTTGGAAATGTCTGATATTACGTCAGCCGAGCTCCCGGGTCATGAACAGATAGAATTATTTGTTGTTATAGCTATAAGCATTTTTGTGTGCATTTCCAAATATCTTTTTTTTTTTTTTTTTTTTAAATCCAGTCTTATATTTTAAAGGCATTCTATTCCTTTTTCTATCCTCTATAAATGGTTCATAGCAATTTAAATGTATGTGCAATCTCATAGAAATGATTGCACGAGAGTCACCCTTGCTTCACAAATGGAATTTCCAGTTGTATTAATGCATAGCGAACAAATTTAGCCGGCTGAAGGCCATACTGGCTTTAATCACATTCAGAAAATTGACATAGAAGTCAAACGACAGCGACGGTTAAAGGCACAGTTTCGCCCTCTGGCGCTTTCGGGCCTAAACTTGGAGGATGTGAGGATTTCTAACAAATAACAACATATCCTCGGTGACTCATAGCACCGCTACCGTCGCTGCTGTCATCTGCTGGTTTGTGTGTGTCCGCTTTATTTTACAGCTTGTTTTGCCTCTTGCTTTGTGTCATCCTCTTTGTTGGGGGCGCAATGAAGTGTGTGTACTCATTTGCAACAATCTGCATAAGGCATATCAGGTCGCATGTGTACGAGGCTACACATCTCGCAGAAGTGCTCTATTACGAATGCGGTCATTATTTCTATCGATGACACGATGCGTGTCGTCTCGACGTCTTTCTTCTCTCGATTAAAACGCACGTTCGGCCGTCCTTGCGTCACGTGCTGTGCGGTAATCTCGCTCGGGTTCTCAATCAGATCCTAAAGCCACAGTTGCAGATTAGCAAAGGAAAAGTACAGAGTGGTAGACTTTAAGCACCGGCCGGGGCTTTCCCCCCCCAGCTCGCCCAAGCCTTGCCTCGTTGCCATCGCGCCATCTGTTACTGATCACCTGACCCGAGACAGTCTAAATGGACTCGGCTGGCTCACTGACAACACAAGAGAGCCTATTTGAAAGATGCGACGTATTGAAGTGTAGCTTCGGTTGCTCCAACATTTGATGTACTGTCAACCAGCTAATGATGAAGAACATACTGAGACGTTAATTTGCAATAATAAATGATTCAAAAAATCCCTTCGCCTAGGAATTATGTAAGAGTGATTTTAATTTACATAATAACTGCCACTGTACTGAGCTTCTAGCAAGGCTGGGCAGAGAGTCAGCATCACTTCCAAATGACTCCACTGTCCTCAACGCCAATCATATCATGATATGCTAGTGAGAAAAAATAGGGCCGATTCAGAATCGTTTTCAAAAATCTCTGATTTGGGAAAAAGATTTTTTTTTTGACAGTGTCCACTTTTATTTTGATAAACAATGAGCAACATTTTTAATTTGAATCAATGTTTTGGTTTTATCCTTTTCATGGATGAATTGAAAAAGTATTTGACAGATTAATGGAACACTGGTCATTTTTTTCTAATCAAAAGATGCTTTTCATAAATCTGTTTTTCTATATAGCATATCAAGTTGACTTAGTAGTAGTAATAATCCAAAATGTATGTAATAATATTTGTGATAATATATACAATACATAAGATATTTAGTAATATTTACAATTTAAGGATCAGTTTCATCAACAAGTGGATTTTTTTTTTTTTGTATGACACATAAACACTACAAGTTACAACTAATGCTTGACCGGGAGTGATATTTCTTCTCTCTTAACTTTTGAATGTTTATTTAAACTTGCAAACATGGGACACGAGCGTCAGCACAAATCGACTCGCACGTTAAAAATAGCGCGTCCGTCCGCCTGGCCTCGCGTGGGGCCCGGCCGGCCGGCCAGCCGCCGCCAACCTGCATAATTATGAGTCTTTGTTGCTGTCCGCATGCACGGCCGGTGATCCCATTAGCTCCATGGAGACAATGAAGGGGTTGCGAGCGACGGCGTCAACGGTAACCCGCTTCCCCTGCCTCCATCGCACGCTCTCATCATAATGGCGCTTTGTATTTGCCCGCCTTCTGTTCTCTTGCTTACCGTAAAGGGACGGAGTCTTCGCTTTGAGTAAAATACATTCATACGTTGGAACCAAAGATGAACTGCTCATTTGCATAATTCTGCCTCGCTGCATTGCTGTGATGTATGCCCAAATGTTCCCCGAGCTTATTTGACCTCGCTGGCATTCATCAAGCATGATTGTATCCTATATCTATGCTAGCATCATCTCGTTGACAGTGTGTATTTGTCATGTGTGTGTTGCTAGGAGAACCACTGTCGTCGGATCAAGATCCTGGGGGATTGCTACTATTGCGTGTCTGGCCTGACGCAGCCCAAGGCGGACCACGCCCACTGCTGCGTGGAAATGGGACTGGACATGATTGACACTATAACGTGAGGGAATTGATGATTTATTTATTTTTTTTTCTAAATAGACCTGCCCGTCTTCATTTTGCTGGAGGATAGCCCAGCTGACTTCAGGCGAGAGGCTGCCAGCCAATCACAACGGGCGCTTATAGACAAACTGAATCGATTTCCCACCCTAAGGACACTTTCCAAAGTCCAGATTGGTACTTTTTCTTTGTCAAGATAATCCGTTCACCTCCTAGGTGTCTGCACTTTCTCATTTGATACGCTCCATATTGAAGAAGAGAAAACGATCATTTCTAATTTGATACGTTCATGGCTTGATTTCAGTCTGGCTATGAAGATTGTGACATGGATTAGAGTTGCTGTCTTCTTCTTTGGTCTCATCTGTTTTGGAATTGGAGAGCAAATTATAGCACATTTGAAGATAAGTCATCTTTGTCCAGGTCTGGAAAAGTTCTTTGAGAGTCTTAATTAGAAAAAAGGGGAAAACACTGCATTGTTGATGTTAAACAACATTGAGTGGACATATTTGCTGCAGATGTGCTTTCCATCCATTTTCTATAGTGCTTATATTCATTAGCGGCGCGGATTAGCTGGCGTCGATCCCAGGTGACTTTGGGCAGGGGAAGCAAGGTAACCCCTGGAGTACTCACTGGCTAAGGACAATTTTCGAGTCTTCAATAAACCCGCATCACATTGAGGAGTCCTACAAATATCAGACTCACCTTTTTTCATGATACAGTCACCTAATCCTCAATTTCCCTGCGTTTATTTTGGGTGTAATTTCACTGTCGTCCACTAGAGTAGACACAACTGAAACTATGTGCATTTCAGTATCCGTTAAAAGTGTTTCCGCCTGCACTCTCAGGTCGGTGGCAGAGGCCACGGAAGTCAACCTGAACATGCGTGTGGGCCTGCACACGGGCAGGGTGCTGTGCGGAGTGCTGGGCCTCAGGAAGTGGCAGTACGACGTGTGGTCCAACGACGTCACTCTCGCCAACGTGATGGAGGCCGGGGGACTGCCCGGGTCAGTACTTACCCAGTGCCTGAAAAAAAATAATGTTCATGTGCATGTTTGTATTTGTTTTGCTGCATTCCATAGGAAAGTCCACATCACCAAATCCACACTGGAGTGCCTGAACGGAGATTACGAGGTGGAGCCGGGAAACGGTCACGAGCGCAACGCCTTCCTCCAAAAACACCAGATTGAAACTTTCTTTATCGTGCCATCTCACCGACGCAAGGTACGCCGGCTGCTATTGATGACGACGTACTGCGGCACTTTGGGTTGTGTTCTTTATGAGGCCGTGGCCCCGAGTGAACCCTTAATACCTTCAAGGGTGTACTGTGCAGAGATTATCCACATGGAAAGTCAGACGAGGCTCGATTGAAGAAGGAGGCTTATCTCCTGGTTGCTTCTTTTGCTCTCAAATCTCGCAGGAGGTGAATGAGGGGGCGGGGGGGGCGCAACCTGAGTGTAGTATAAAGCATCAAGCGTGATCTAATGGAGCTCTCACACATTTGATGTGCAGATGATGGTCACTTCCAGCCTGTAATGGATTCAACTAGCAGGGGGGGGGGGGCGAAAAAAAACGCCTGTGGCCTCTTTTATCACAGATTTGCAGAGTTGAGCATTGAGCATGCATACAGATGCACGCGTGCGGAAAACACGTCAGCAAGCAACGCTCTTCTCACATGTTGCGCTTCCCAAATTGTGCTATCGCTGCAAGTATCGTGTGAAATATGTTCAAGATGATATAATGTGGACTATATGAAAGTGAGTTTCAAAACCTCATTAGACAAAAGTAGTGCTTTGCTGCCATCTTGTGGCATCTCGGGACAAAAGAATATTTGGAAGTTGAGGAGTTTAATTTGGATAAAAAGAGTGCTTTGCTGCCATCTTTTACCATTTTACTTCCAAAGAGCTATGCTGAAGTGCTTTGTTGTCATTTTCCAGCATCTTGGTGCCGGGTAACAATGTCAAAATGAGTTGAGGAACTTCATTTCAACAAAAAGTTGCAGTCTTCCGTCTTCTTCTGTTTGCTAAATTACGTTTCTGCTCTATGGTATTTTCCGACAATGACACAATCTGCCATTCATCACACCATATTACATTGTAACCTTGCACGGAGCTCAATAACGGAGCTCAGATCTGTTCAAACTAATAATTTGACCTTGAGGGATTGACCCACATTGTCTCTGTGGTTAAGGTCCTAATCCTGCTAATCATGACTACATGACACACACACACACCTTCCATTCTACATTTATTCCAATACACTGACTTTTTTAAATCCTCCTGGCTTCGCCGTCTCACGCAGATATTCCCGGGATTGATTCTGTCGGATATCAAGCCGGCCAAAAAGATGAAGTTCAAGACGGTGTGCTACTTGCTGGTGCAGCTCATGCACTGCAGAAAGATGTTCAAGGCCGAGATTCCCTTCTCCAATGTCATGAACTGTGAGGACGGCGATAAGGTAAGCACTCCCGCTCGGCGAGTCTTTTTCTCATTCCAAAGTTTTCCCAAAATGTAACATTTCTTACTTTCTGTTTGAGTAGCGACAACAAAAAAGCAAAAATGGAGGCCATGCGGTTCTGCTCCAGTGCTCGCAATTTTGCACCTCCCCTCAGTATGGCTGCCAAAGACACTTAGTCTCAGCAGGGTGCATCCACTAATGAAGTTAAATGTGACGGCAGTAGTTCCATTTGAAAGTATAATCGGCGACTCACTCGCTCGTACGGTTGATGCTCCTTCAGGAGTGTTTCCATTCCGACATGATAACGCTCGCTCTGACCTCTTCCTCTTGCCCCCCCCACACACACACACAGCGGAGGGCCATGAGGACGGCGCCGCAGAAACTGCGAAACCGGCCCAACGCCAACCAGGCCAACGTGGTCCAGAGCAGCCCCAGAACCCGGGTCAACCGTTACATCGGGCGGCTGATCGAGGCCCGGCAGACCGAGTCGGACACGGCCGACCTCAATTTCCTCACGCTCATGTACAAATGCTCGCAACGTGAGCAGAGGGTGAGCTCGATTTAACTCCTTTGGAACAGTTCTAACGATCAATACTGACCAATCTGCTCCTTTTTTGGTACTGTTAAGTACCACCAGGTTCCGGATGAGTACTTCACCAGCGCGGTGGTTCTGTCGCTGATCCTCGCTGCCTTGTGTGGCCTTGTCTATCTTCTCATCATACCGCAGTACGTCAGATCACATCTCAGCATTATTTGTTGACTTGTTTATAATCTTTCTTTCTTTCTTTCTTTCTTTCTTTCTTTCTTTCTTTCTTTCTTTCTTTCTTTCTTTCTTTCTTTCTTTCTTTCTTTCTTTCTTTCTTTCTTTCTTTCTTTCTTTCTTTCTTTCTTTCTTTCTTTCTTTCTTTCTTTCTTTTGTTTCTTTGGGTCCAGTGGCATAGTGGTGCTGGTGCTGCTTGTCCTCTGCATCTGTTTCCTGGTAGCATGTATCATGTATCTTCATATTACCAGCATACAGGTGTGTGCCGCCGGGGTCTTTCTGATACATACGGACATTTGTGGATGAGCACAGATTTTTTTTTTTAACCTGACCTACATTATTTGCTGAATCAGTGTTTTCCAGGGTGCCTGACCATTCAGATCCGCACTGCTCTCTGTATTCTCATAGTGCTCTTAATCTACGCTGTGGCCCAGGCCTGCGTGGTAAGTAAATTTCGTTTAGCACGGCGGATCTCGTTCACTGCTGTTCTGAAATGCACATACGTGCTTTTGTTTGCCTTTCGGTACAGGTGGGCTGCATGCCCCGGCTGTGGGGTCCCGCCAACACCAACAGCTCCATCGTCATCATCGACGAGGACGGCGGCGCCAACCGTACCATGGCCGAGCTGCCGTGCGAGGGCGCCCGCTACGCCTTCCTGTCGTGCGCGTTGGGCACGCTTACGCTGGCGCTCTTCCTGCGCGTCTCCTGGCTGCCTAAGATGGCGCTGATGCTCCTGTTGGTTGTGCTCTACGTCACCGTGCTGGAGCTCAGCGGTTTTCGCAAGACCGCCGGGTGGGTGAGGCCCCCCGGGCTCAGCGGGGCAATCGCTCCTTTGCGTCTTTGATTTTCCACCATTGCCTCAAAAGGAGGCTACACGTAGCAAACGTGTTTCGTTTGGAAGGTGTCACGTTTCTCTGATCCAGTGAGGGGAAACAGATTAGCAGGAGTTAGAGGAGCCTACGTATGTCACGCTAGTCCGACATTCAGGCAATTAGACAAGTAAACACTGCAACCAAATCCACATTGTTGTATAACTTAGCACGTGTTTGCTGTCGACTGCGTGGGGGATCGCCTCAAGCCTCCCGTGTAGTTTTTCCTGGGTGGTCCGGCCCCGGCGCTGACTTTGTGTCTTGGTCTCTTCCACAGTGGGGGGTCCTTCCACATGCGGGGCTACGAGCCCATCCTGTCTCTGTTGCTCTTCGTCAGTGCCCTGGCCCTCCACTCCAGGCAGCTTGACCTCAAACTGCGCTTGGACTTCCTCTGGGCAGTGCAGGTCAGCCAGCGTGTCTTCATCACAACACAATCATGTGCAACACCAAAATAATATATCGTACATTTATAATATTAATGGAGTTAGAAGCGGACGGGTTTCTGTTGGGTTTGTTTTGGCTCTATTTCATTACGACTATTTGGCAATGTGACCAGCCAGTTGAAATGGGAATTTGTACATGTGAGGGGTTTTACCGACCCCTGCTGGTGAAAAGGTGAAGGAATAATTGGAGTTGGCTTCAGACATTATGTACCATTTGCTAATGCTAATCTGTGCTTCGACCGTTCCATGTCTGGTTGATAGGCAGAGGAGGAAAGGGACGGCATGGAAAAAGTCAAACTGGACAACAGGCGGATCCTGTTCAATCTGTTGCCGGCACACGTTGCGCAACACTTCCTGCTGTCCAACCCAAGAAACATGGTGAGCACAGCTCATAAACACAAGCGGTGGCATCACAATTCCATTTTTGTTTTCTTTTTCTTCTTCTAGGATCTTTACTACCAGTCCTACGCACAAGTCGGCGTCCTTTTTGCCTCCATCCCAAACTTCAACGACTTCTACATCGAGTTGGACGGCAACAACATGGGAGTGGAATGCTTGAGACTGCTCAACGAGATCATTGCAGACTTTGATGAGGTTCAGATGTTTTATTATCAATTGATGCTTGGTGTGGATCTTAAACGTGAATGTGTCTTAATCAAGCTCATGGACAAAGAGTGCTACAGAGATATTGAGAAGATCAAGACCATAGGCAGCACGTACATGGCAGCCGTGGGCCTCGTCCCCACCGTTGGAACCAAGGTGAGACACTGACAGCCTCTGCGGGATGGTTACACTTGAAAAAACGATGGAGCGATAAATTTGTATTCTTGATCCTCTGCGAAGAATGACTTGGTACGACTGCGCTCAGCAAACAGTCGTGCACCCAAATGACATCGTTTGTTTGCTTCTATAGGCTAAGAAGTCCATTTACGACCACCTGAGCACAATAGCGGACTACGCCATTGAGATGTTTGACGTGTTGGATGAAATCAACTATCAGTCTTACAATGAGTTTGTCTTGAGAGTGGGTACGTCTGCGCCCCCATCAAAATATAAAATGTTGTTTGTGACTTATCTGGTTTGCTCAATGCGCCGTGCCGGTTGCAGGGATCAATGTTGGTCCAGTGGTGGCAGGGGTCATTGGGGCACGGCGACCCCAGTATGACATTTGGGGGAATACGGTCAACGTGGCCAGTCGCATGGACAGCACGGGAGTACCAGGGAAGATTCAGGTGACAAATTCAGAATATATTTAAAGAATGCATTTAAAACCAACGCCAAAAGCCAATGTATAATATTGACAAATCCGAAAACCGACATTTTTAGCTAGCTAGCTTTTTTTTTTTTTTTTTTTTAAGCCAAGATGTATTTTTAGATACTTTTTAAGCCTTTTTAAGAATCACTTTGAACCCCAGGTGACGGAGGAGGTCTACCGCCTGCTGAACTCGGACTACGACTTGGTGTGCCGCGGCAAAGTGAGCGTGAAGGGCAAAGGCGAGATGCTGACGTACTTCCTGGAGGGCAAGGTGCAGGGCGTGGGCACGGCTACCATCTCGTCGGTGGTACGCTCGGCCAGCCTGGCGCGCCGCATCCACTCCTGCGGCAAAACCAGCGTGCCCACCACCCTGGGCAGCGTCTCCTCGGTCGTCGCCTCCCCCAACAACCGGCCCGCGTGCCTGCCCTCCTTCCGCGTGCCTGCGGTGGGTGAGGTGGAGGAAGAGGAGGGCGGGGAAATAGATGTGACACAGATTGAAATTGAAGCAGTGGCCACCGTGGCCACCGTGGCCGATGCTGCGGTGTAGACACAAACACAAGTGTGTGACCTCAGTGAAGGTAAGAAAAGACGAGAGATGGAGGCCTTGAGGAGACCGGCCTGCATGTTTCCTGCAGGTGCGACGCTCATTTAGGAAATGAGTCCAGACAATCATACTCGCTGGATTTTTTTTTTTAAAGGGATTTCAGCTGCTCGCCACTCTTTGGACACACTCAGACAAACCATCCATTCTTTGCAGGTAAAATCTCTGCAGAGGAGATATTCTACAGTATGTGCATTTATTTATTTCTAAATGATTTTCTTATTGCTTTTACACTGTCCTTTTAATGATGCCAAGGATGCAATGTATTATTTACAGCTGTCACTCAGTGTTTCTTACGACACGCCTAAGCATGTGTAGGGTGGTGTGTGGTCGTATGACACAGCACAATGGACATTATTGGTTATAAACCGCTGCATGACCTTTGACATGTTGACAGCCATAGCTATAAATATGATTGAACCCTTAAAGTAAACCAAAGTTATGAGATTTTCAAGATGGCACCCACTCCGTTAGCACACTTTTCAACACCATCTGATAAGCTAAAATGTGTCTTTTTTTTTTTTTTTTTTTAAACCCTGTCAGTCCATGGGTATCTTTTGATGCAGTAAAGACATTGTGAGCAACAAAACTTGCATAATTGGTGCAAACTACACACAAACTAAATGGCTAGGGAATGCGAAGCCAGCGGGCCATTTTGGTCAAATGTGTGCAATTCTAAAAAAAGACATTCAGCCCACGAATGCTCATAAGATCTCAGAATAATAAGAGTTGTAGGTCGTTCTAAAAGAAAAAAAAAAAAAAGGATTCCCGAAACTTGACTCGTGGTATTACATAAGACGGTATTAAAGCACACAAGCAGCCGATCAACCACTGGTGCATTTAGCTCACATTCCCCCTTATAGCCATACAGCGGACCACCTTCCTCCCAGTATTTCTTTAGAATCCATCAAAGTTTGGCTAAAAGCAGGTCTAAGTTGTGGCATGGATGCTGTAACTTTATTAAATTTAAAGAGAATGAGAGAAGCCGCTTCCATTGGCCAGGAAGGTTGACTGTGTTTACTCCCACAACGGCGCTACAGCTAATTTCTAACTGTGTTTGTCTGCAAAAATACCAAAAGAAAGAAAACTTAACTCACAAGTCAGAGTGATGTTTGACGATGTTTAAAATGCAATTTGTGTTTGGGGAGTCCGTTTTGCGGCGAGGGTCAATTATTGGCGGAAAATCGTTATTTGAGGTTGATTTCGGTCCCTATCCCCCGCAAAGTGCGGTGGTCCGCTGTACGCCATACGGTTGTATCTTTAGCATTTAACTGCACCTGTGTAAATACAATATGTCATGTTTCTGCCTTATTCCATGTCAAGCTTAATCGTCTTTGCAACCTGCCTTTTTACACAAATTCACTTTGATATGCAGGTTATACTCTTTTATGGTTTTCTTTGTAAATATCCAAACGCCTGTAAGCGACATTACAACTTGTACAGTGTAAAGATGGTTTATTGAATATTTTGTAATAAAGATAATATTGGTGTATAAAATGAGGAAACGCTATGGGTTCCCCTATGGGTTCAATTATGATTCCGTCTATTTGTATTTGAACATAAGTTAGGTTGCGCCGATTACCAAAAATCATTCTGAATATAGGTCCACAATAATTATTAACTTTAATGACTAATTCATCTGTTGATTATTCTGCTGAGTAATCAATGACTCAGGTTAACAATCCAAGTTTTAATTCTCAGCCCAACATTATAAAAACAGGACATTATTTCACATTGAGAGGATAAAAGTCTGAGAATTTGGACAATTCAAACTAAACCTGCCTTTTAAACAATTAATTGATGATCAAATAGTTATCATTTGGTCTAATTGATTAATTGTAGCGCCTCTATACATACACACCTTTAACCATGCATCATAGTGACTCACCAGAAGTAAACTATGAACTTACAGGGGGAAAAAAAAGTTTGTTGTTTTAACGTGGTGTTCAAGTACACGCACGCACGATGTGAAGCAAAGAGGGGGAATCTGAGGTAAATGAAAGTTCACAAACAAGCCACCCCTCCTCTTTCCATTAGCCAATGTAACCTGCTTGCTGGTATGTACGCAACATTTCAACATCCACTTGATCAGTAGAACATTAAAATTAATCACGTTACTGTATCATGATCACAATGGACATTAACCTGTTGCTTCTGGCATTCTTGACTTCCAATTACAGGAATCGCTAAGCATGCTGGGAATAGTAGTCCTAACAACTCCAACAGTTACGTTTAAATGCAATGTCAATTATCTTCTTGTGCTAAAACAACATTGGGTGCAAACTTAGATGATCAGGATATATTGATCTATTTTTAAATGTCAAATAATTTACTTTTACCTTTTAATCCCACCCACTTTCCAGAATTTCGCACGTAATATGAATTTGGTAATCAAGGCCGTTAATTTCTCCGTTGCTACTCTAGTGTGAAGCACCAAACGCCTAACATGGACTTTCAACAGAGACGTGTGAGTTTTTACAACTTCTTGGCATTTTAAATTATTTCAAATCATCACAGAAAATTGATGCATGTAGTAAAAATACTGGTTGATTATAGTGGATGTATATCTTGATCGGTTTTGGAGAAAGAAAAAAAAACCGGCCAGTTATCCTCAATTGTTGCATTAATTTTCTCAACAATTTCCAATCTCCACAGGATTCAAATCTCTCTGACATCTTGGAGGAAGCTGAGACGACACTTGAAGAGTCTCTGACAGCAGAACATCATGAAGATGAGAAATATGAGCAGTTTTCTCGTGGCGTTCGCAGGCCTTTAAGATCCTGCAGCGCGTTGCTGACACGGCAACTGAGGTCTCAACTCGATCAGCGAGAATCATCCTCAAATAAGAGACAAATGGACAAGGGGATCGCAAACGGAAACATATCAGATGAATTGTACTCATGGGAACCATCCTTTTGGTCGGTGGAGATAAAGCAGCGTCAAAAGAGGACGAAGAAGAGGACGGTGAAGCGCAAAAGGAAGTCATCCACGGTAAAAACATGAAAAATCTTGTTTGATCAAAGTGCAATGCCTATGATAGTCCTTTTAATTCATAAAAGTAGAATTAATCACTTGTCAAGTGGTTGCACTGAATTTTTTTTTTTAAGTAGACTGCGCAGCTCGCAATGGTTCATGTCTTAATATATTTGTAAGAAATGGATAAATTGATCAATTTTATAGATGGAATTTGATTTTTGGGTCCTAACAATTATCTCAAGATACTTTTTGCAGAACGAGCCGTATCCCCAGTGGCTGGTGAACGTGATGATTAACATAGAGGAAGCGAGAACGCATCAGTTGGTGATTGAGTGAACGCCAACCACGTGCAAGTGTTGATTTTCTTTTTTCTCCCCCCCCCCCCACATTAGAACGCCAACTACGTGCAAGTGTTGAGTTTTTGTTTTTGTTCTTTCCCCTCTTCATTAAAAAAACAACAACTAATAAATGTTAACTACTTTAAACGGGCAAACTACCGTAGAGGCAAATCGCATTTTTCTGTATGAATGAATTGCTAGGTTCAGATTATACACGGCGTAAATGAACGAATCAATTAAGATGAGAAAATGATTTCAGTATTACAGTACAACACTGCAAATGTTTCTTTCTTTTTTTTTCTCCCCAATATGTGACGTGTTTGTGTTAAATGTGTCAAGGGCTGTATATTTAACTTTAGACAAAGCAATTGAGAAGAGGTTATCTTGATGCGTTTTGAAAATCGGGGTCAGCCATGATTCATTGGGTCAGTGGGTCTCGTGTCACGACATTCAGTGCCCAAAACCTGGCGGACCCAATTGAGAGAAGAGCTCATCATGGGGGCTGGTCAAAGTAAATGCTCTAATAACATTTCGCCTTTTGGATAGATAAAAAAAAAAAAAAAAGTGTTTAAAGTGAAGCCGACGTCCACCAATACTACACGGAAGGAAACGACCAATTACGGTCCGTTGTCTTCACACAAACATGTTATGACTCTGGCGGCGTTATGCAATAAACGGGGTGCGTGCGTGTGTGTGGGTGCCTCATGTCCTTGTTTATCTCTCCTTCCTGATAAGATGAACCTTCACCAAAGAGGCTGCTGGAACAAAGCGGCCGGCGGTGTCAAAACAACGTACCCGCAGCCAAACATGTTATTCCCTCCTTCATTGAAACATCTTCAAGGCACATGTTTTGCTAACCTCTTCAGTCAGCGATGAGTAAAAAAACGCCCCTCCCCCTCCAGCTTGTGATGTCCAATGCACCGCGTCCCAAAGTCAATATTGACCGCAGACCCCGTGAACCTTCAACCACGCACGTCAAGCGAGGTCAGCTTACTGTTTACCGCTGCTATGTCACAAATATTTTATATCTGTAGGCGGTCGGTCAATTATTAACACTCGCCGGAGGCCGGACGAATGCTTAAATACGAGCGCGCGGGGAGACGGGGGGATAGAAAAAGTGCAAAGCGTTGACATGTGTGGATTACACGGCAAGAAGATGCTGGTGACGGCCGTGGTTTTGGCAGCGGTGGCGGCGGTCGGGTCATCCCCCGTGGTGGGCCCCGAGCCAATTCGTTGCGCCCCCTGCACGCAGGAGAAGCTAACAGAGTGTCCCGCCGTCCCGAGCGGCTGCGGGCAGGTGCTAAGGGAGCCGGGTTGCGGTTGCTGTATGGCGTGCGCTCTAGAAATGGGGAGCGCCTGCGGGGTCCACACGGCCCACTGCGCCCGCGGACTGCGCTGCATGCCCAGACCCGGCGAAGCCCGACCTCTCCACGCTCTCACCCGGGGCCAGGGGCTCTGCACCGAAGACCAAGGTAGCGTCGGCGCGGCGTTTCCCTCGCAAAAAACGCTGATTGAAGTTCTTGATGTGTGTTCAGAGGAAGCTGAAGAGGAAGCAGACCGCAGCTCCCTACAAGACATGCTGGGCTTGCCCAACCGAGAAGCCGCCGACACCCAGGAGAGCATCAAGGCCAAAGTGAACGCCATCAAGAACAAACTGCTGCAACAGGTACGGTTCGTATTCTCCCGAGAGGGGAACGTAAAAGGACGAGGATTGACGCAGACTTGATTTCCCGCTCCAGGGGCCTTGTCACATTGAGCTCGACGCCGCCTTGGACGCCATCGCCAGCTCGCAGCAGATCCTCGGTGAGAAGTTCACCACCTTCTACCTCCCCAACTGCGATAAGCACGGCTTCTACAAAGCCAAGCAGGTAAGACGAACACGGCCAAGCCCTCGTCGCAGTCACTCGTCGCCTCCCTTCACCGCTTTGGCTCTTTGTCTTTCTTGTAAGTGTGAGTCATCTCTGGCGGGACCACCCGCTCGCTGCTGGTGCGTGTCGGCTTGGAACGGCAAAATCCTCCCCGGGAGCGGCGACATCACCGGCGACTCGGAGTGCCACCAGGAAGTTACTCACTGAAAGGAAATGAGCCGCAAACACTCGCTCACCCGTGAGGACACCTCGGTCCCTTCATGAAGAGTTGTAAATTATTTTATTTATTCACGGCAAGTATTTTTTTTTTTTTTTTAAACTGTTTTCACATCTTTTTTTTTTTTTTTTGCTGTCTTCAATTGTAAATAGGGCAACACTGTATACATTTGTATTTCTGACTAAATAACTCCATTCCTCCAAAACCACAACCCTGCAACCACTGCCAAGCCCCATTTCAGGGCCTTTTTTTTTTTTTTTTTTTACAATTCATTTACATCGACACAGTGCCTCATTCATGCAACATGTTGACATTGTCCACACGCATCTTCATTTCCTCAATAGGGGATACTTAAAGTGCCGCAAGTATGTGTATGCTGGTCAAGCACAAACATATCAGAGCTCATCCAAGCTTCTACATTTGTCTACCTCTGCAGTTACCTTCCTTTTTTTTTATATATATATCCACAGCGTCACTGCTTTTTTTTTGTCATTCTATCATATATTCAAATATTTATTATATATTATTCTTTTGTAATCGAGGACTCGTGTGCAGCAGTTACTGTATATTCCGTTATTTATGTATATATGTCAAATATCCAGTTCTGCACAAAAGTTGTTTTTGCCTTATTGTCAAAACAGCATATGTATTATAGAATCAGAAAAAACATGATTAAAAAGTAGAAAGTATTTAGTGTGACCTCCATTTACATGACACATTTGTGTCATATACTGGAAAGATGAAGGCCCCCTCAAAAAAATCCCGAGATCCCGGTACCAATTATTAGCTTCTGAAAATATGAGACGAGAAAAAAAATGGCAGTTGTGTTCTTGTATGCGGAGTACACAATAATCATATCGTCACCGACAATCATGAGGAAAAATCACTTCACACACCTCACGCCACAATACGATCAATAAGGATAATCTTTTAACGAAATCCGATAATCAGGCCTCGGCGGACTTTGATCGGTGCTGGGAGTACGGCCCAAAGAAACAAAAACCACAAGACATGAAAATACACGCCGGGTCTTTATTAAGTCAAAAGAAAGCGCGAGGGCTGACTTGTACTGGCCATGCAAACCGTAGCTTCACCTTTTCAGCACATTAACAAAAAAATATGTCCTGTCTTACCATAACATTAACAGAAACTGTACAGAAACCAATCGGGACGAATTAACTTAATACAAACATGAGTCAAACAGTACTTTGGAACAAATTGTGCGCTTGTTTGATTCTTAAAATAACAATTAGGGATGTTCGATACCACCTTTTTATTTTCCACACCGATACCAGTGCCGAGTATTGAGGACCGGTACCTCTAGTACAGAAGTGTCCTACTCCGGTCCTCGAGGGCCACTGCCGCTCGTTTTCGGTTTCCCTTCTCCAACACACCTGATTGCGAGATCCCGATCATTTGAATTAGGTGCGCTGGCGGAAGGAGATATCGAGAACACGCGAAATCGCGGCCCTTGAGGACCAAAGTTTGACATCTGTGCTTGTCCTTTTGACAAAAAAAGTATTATTCAGCATGGACTTCCACAGTACAGCGCCAACTACTGCTGAGGAGGACGTACTGTCATTTTTGCATGAACTCATTCAGTGCCAATGACGGTTATAGACGTCAAAAATATGAACTGGGTTTGCAGTGAATGAGTTATCGGGCTGGATACCCGGTATCAGTATTCACCAGTCCCTTGCAGCCTTTGTTCTTACCTTATGTTGATTGGATATTAGCGTTTAATAAGAACCCATTGTGCTAATTGCTGTGCCCACCAATCAATGTGGGCGGAATGCACCGGATTGGCTGACTCCCTGAGTAACTAACGCAAGCTTCCTTTGGAGAATGAATGCAAATGCACTTTTGTGATTATTATTCAGGCCCAAGCACCGGACCTTGCCAAGCGGAGGTGATGTTTATTTTTACCTCATTGACTTATTTTAGGTGGCTTCAAAAACTCACTCACCCAGCGCCCCTTGAAAAGTCATTGCTGTGTAGCATTTCTCTCAACTGTGCCTTCCATCATCTTCTTTGTCACAAATGTTCATGAAGAATCCATCTTGTTCCTTGTACATAAAAAGGTCCCGCAGATAGAGAGAGCAAACATCCACCTATCGGCTCTCTCCCGATATCCTCAGCGTCTGTGCTTGTTTACAGATCTTTAGCGCTCCCCCCCACCCCCTCCCCACAGAGTCCCTTTTGGGCTCCTACTGACTCTGCGAGCTCAAGTGCCGGGCGACTCCTCTCTCCTTCCCATCCAAACCTGGCAAGGGTTGCCCGTATTTGTCCACACACCAACAGAAGCCTCGCTTTCTACCCTTGGATGGACGGCACTGCGAGTGAAGAGGAGGGACAAGGTGAAGGTAAATTTAAAAAAAACAACAACAACAACAACAAAAAACCCAGCATTATGGCTAACTGGCCACTTTTAGTCAATGGAGGAGAACGGCAATAGTTAAGAGGCATTAATGGGCAGATTGTGCTTGAGTGGACGCAGCCTTGGCCGTGTGCGCGGCCAAGGCTGTGGTATTTTCAGCAACTTTTATGGTCCACCTCCTGTTACACACACATATAGAGGCCTTAAAGGTAAACAGAAACCTGCTCAAATATTTGCTTAGGGACCTTCGTGAACAACTGAGAACCCAGATCTATTTTCAGGAGTCGGTGGCAGCACGAATCATCTGTTGCTGATTATACCCCACAGCTCCAAATTATGGGTACTACAAATGACTTACAGAGTCTGCGTGGAGCTACCCGAGGGCTGTTATTTTATTGCCAATTTTACTAAAGGTCAACCCCCCCCCCTCTCGAGTAAAACACGCAGACCTTCGTTAGCTATCGGGGAGTACTAGTTGAATGCCGAAGCGTCGCGACACGTTTGCTACTAACTCATTCAGTGCCGTTGACGATTATAGACGTCAAAGATATTAACCGGGTTTGCAGTGAATGAGTTAAGGAGCACCATCGATTGCTATTAAGGGACGCTTTGGCTCCACGTTACACGCAAATTCGAGCCGACCGCACCCGTGGCCGGTGTGTGCGCCTTGCACACTCCTCTGCATCCACTCTACATAAACAAAGACAATGAGCTCGACTGCTTATGAGATGATTGCAGGTCAAAGGAGAGCGTGTCCATTAAGCAGGAGGCCGCTCGGCCGCCCTGTGTAATAAGAAAAGCGACGCAGCGGCGCCCTAAGTGCCTCCATATGAACACGTCAGAACCGCTCATTTATTACAACCCCGTTGTGGGCTGAGCTGCTGTGCGCAGGATGCACGAAAGGGGAGGGGAGGGGGGCGGGGGCGAGGGCATGGCCGCCACTCTATTTCTGGGACCGCTTCTCAAAAGTCCAGCAATTATGGGGCGAGGACGCCGGCGGCCACCTTGACGTCTGTCTCGCTGGGAAGGTTCCCGAGCGTCGTCCCGGCCAGGCAACGCCGCTGGGGCTTGGGGCCTGCGGTCGCAGTCTCCAGTGCCAGTGGCTCGGGGTCTACCTCACTGGTGTGGCGGTGCAATGATGAGGCTCTAATAACTACCGATGAACACAGGAGGACAGATTCACGTCTATAATTGGACTGCAGGCGGCCCGCAGTTTGAGTCACTACGCTCGGCTTTTGAATCTCTATTAATGCAGCCTGTGAAAAAAAAAAAAAAAAAGAAGACGTTTGGGCTTGCTCTTTGAACATAATAAAGCTCTCAAGGGCTGTTTATGTTTTGAACGGAACTATTTCGGAGCCCCGAAAGCATGTTGTTGTTGCAACTTTGGCCTTAGCGCTTGCCACAGAGAGTCACTGATTCGTTTGGCACCGTCGGGTGCTTTTCCTGATGTAACCAGAGCATTTTGGTGGGAAAATATTCCCAAGGGGGGTGTGCGCATGACGCATTTTTATTCCATTTTTATTCGGCTCTTTAATCCAATAATTCGACTAATTTTTTTTCATGTAAACGTAACCACTGACAGCCGCCAAAGTGCTTCTGTTTCCTACCTGTTTTTTCTTATAAAAGCCCTTCTTGTCACAGTTGGGGATCCGGAAACCTCGGGGGTTGAGGATGTCTGTAATCTTCAAGCCGCTGAGGATGCTCTCGATCTCTCGCCGGCAAGGACCCTGCGCACAGCACAAAGCGTAAGTATTTTTTAAATATTTTTTTTGCGTAAATTGTAAGTTCATCCTAAAATTGTCAACAATTGATCGTAGGTGCAAATGTGAACGGTTGTTTGTCTACGTGTGCCGTGACCCTAAAAAGGACAAAAGGCAAAAGGTGGTGCTATTTTTTGATCCACATCACAAGAAATTTTCCGCAACTGATATGAGCCTGACTGGAGTCGTGAGTGGTTCACATTAGCGGCTGACATTGGAGACAGATTGATTCACACTTGTGATTAACCGTTGCCAGTCCAGGGTCAAATACGCCTTGCGGGTGCAGTGACTGTGATTTATGCCAAATTCTTCTTGGAGCTGACTTCCTAAATCAGGAATGGGAAGGAACCACCAAATAATCTGGCACCAATTGGTTTCACCGTCGAATCGATTGAGTCGTAGCTGCGTTAGCCGGGTGTGCAAACTCGATGATGAGAAATTTGATTTGCAATGGACTGATGTTTTCACTCTGCTACTCTGATCTGAGCGACCCCGATAGCGGTCAAACCTTCTCGAGCAACAAGTAGATGTGAACAAAGCCTTCAAAATCCATTTTAGATCGGGCTAACTGCATAATTCCACTCTCTGTAATGTTGCTAGCAGACCAAGGTGTACGCCTCTCGCCCTCAGTCTGCTGGGATAGGCCCCCTGACACAGCATATGGGAAATTGATGGATGGATGTGGGAAAGGGGGAAGCAGGGGAAAGGAAGCTTGAAGGCAGAGCCAAAAAACTCCAAGTACTCTGCTGCTGGCTAATTAAAGCGAGCACGCAGCCAAAGCCCAGTTTTCGTGTGCGTTCACGTCTCTGGCCAAAAGGAGGAGATGGAAATAGTAGCAGGGCTTCCCAACAGCCACTCAAGACGGCCAATCCATCATTGGTTGGCTCCCGGCGCTGCCGGCACGCGGACGCCTTGCGGTCAAACAACCGCCTGACCCGGGTCAGCCGCGGGGCCACGGTTCCCCGCCGCTCGCTGCCGTGCCATTCTGTTGGTCGCGGCGCCTGCCAACCTTCAGCACGCTCCCCCCCCCCAAAACATTTCATCACCCGCAGGAAGAGAAAAACACCAAAACACAGAGAGAGAGAAAGAGAGCAGAGGAGAGAAAAAAAACATTCCAACTTGGTGATCCAGAGGAAGGAAACTACCGGTTGTGGTACTTACATACTCGGGCTCTGTTTTGATCTCCAGGGAGAAGTTCTGTTGGTCTGTCAGGAGTGGCCCGGGCACTTCCTCCATTTTAAAGCTTTTAATTCTCTTTTGCTGCTCTCGTCGTAAGATTTCAGCTTTGGCAGAGGGTAGAAAGGCGTTCAGCGGCGGTCTCACGGCCCCCGTGGCTCTGCCGCGTGCGCCCTGCGTCTTATGTAGGACGCCGCTGGTCGAGTTGTGCTCCTCGTCTCGAGTCTCGATGGTCTCTGCCGGCGTTTGGAAAGAGCACGTGGTTGGTGGCTGTGCCGTGTTTTGGTTTCAGACTCAAGCGCACGCGTTCAAAAGTGTTCAGCTACAGTGGAAGTCAAGGCATATAAAAGTAGTGCTTTGGTGGATGAGCTGTTCCTCATTAAGGTAAATACAAATTCCCCATCTGTCTCTTAATAATCCACACTGACACTAATTGTGTGTGTTCCCAGCCCCATTACAAGTAACTAAAGTACTTGAGTAATTGAAAGTATATTTTTTTAACCTTTAGGAAAATCCCATTGAGATCTGCAGATCTCTTTTCCAACTTAGTCCCGGCCACACCACAACCCAAGTAAATAAATAAAAAATTTACAATAAAACAGTCGACCATTTAAATAAAGATATCACGAGATGACATTAAAACACGATTTTTATATCAATCAAACTCCCCAACTTACTTTGACATCACTCTATCTAAATGAAGCACTTCCTTGGCACCACATTCAGCAAGAACCAGGAGATATAATCCGCCCAAAATCTGCCAGTGTACAAATCTGATATATTCCACGTTAAAACTACATTCTTACTTTGGCCGCTCACATTGAAGACCCTCTTGTTCCTCACCCCCAACACTTAATTAGAAGCCTATAAAGGTCCAGTATGAGCCATAAAGACAAGCCTGTGCTCATTTTGCGCTCCGTTCCAAAATCCTCAATGCACGCCAGTGTGCACGCATACACGCCGCGAAAGCCAGCGTGAGTGAGTAATCAAGGTGCACGCATACCTGGCAGTTCATTGACAGGAGGCGTCGGGCTCTCCGCGAGCCGTCGAGCGCTCGTGGCGTTGGCGCACAGCCCGCGTCCCTCTAGAAGCGCCTGCAGAGGTCTGGTCTCGCCTGGCTGGTGCTGACAGGAGAGCCCGGCGCCGCATCTGCCCGTGTACACGCCGCACGGCTGGCCGAAGCTGAGCGCGCACGTCAGGCAGCAGCCGCAGCCCGGCTCTCGGACCTTCTCCGCGCAGTCCTTAGGCAGAGACTTGCAGGAAAGGCGCGCGCCGTCGTCGCACGGCTCGCACCTGATCACCGGGCCCAGCGCACCTGACCCGCGGCCAAAAGACAACATGACGAAAGTCGCGCAAAGTGCGCGCAAGCACGAATCCATGCTGGATGGAGTGTGTGGCCGAGGGGGAGTAGTCCTGCCGCGGTGACTCGTTCTGCGCTCTCATTCACGTAAATCCACCGCACAAAACATCCCAATATATAGACCCAGTGTAGTCACACCCCCCGGTGGAATTCCACTGATGAATTGCCTCCACTCCACTCTGCCATTTCCAATCACAGCAATGTACTTGACTGCAAATGACTATAAATATCCAAACAAAATATCCCGTTTATACCTCCAAATCCATTAACTTCTCCATCTGCAACGAAGATTTTGCATAACTACATTGAAAAAAAAATAGTTCACTGAAATCTTAATTATTTCCCGAGGCACAAGGCAAAAATTATATACGTTTTATGCTTGGTTCAGATCTTGTGTTTTATTCCAGCCTGGCTGTGAGTGCGCCTGTATGGCCTTTGGAAAGAGACGACAGTTGTGGCATAGCATCTTTTGGTTGCTTCAATTGGATAGCGCTCAATAATAGCCTGAGCATCTGACAGTTCCTGTCCACTAAGCTGCAGAGGATCTTGAAAAAAAAGTGATCCTGAGGGCTCAGTGAAAATTTGAGACTCTTGGGGGAATCCCGTTGAAGGATCTGAATTTGAAATGTATTTTTTTGGGACTCTAGACCTAGAACTTTTTTGACACACAACATACTGTTTGACTATACACATAGTAGTCACTATTATACGAAAGTATATCATGGAATATACAAAGGAGACTTACGGCACAACTTTTCAATGAAACCACAAACTGTTGACTGTTTTTTTTTTTTCTGAATTAGAATTTGAACACTAAGGATAGCCAGCAAGCTGCTTAGCTAGCCAACTCTTTGTGAACCACTAAATTGATGAAACAGTGTTTTTTTGTTTTGTTTTTTCACTTTCAGTGCGAATGAAAACCGGTGAAATGCTGGGGATGAACAGCTAGAAGAAGATGTTTTCATTTTGAACACAAGAAACTACAAGTAACATTTCTTCATATTTCAGTATTCTTAATGGCAGCCATCCATTCAAACAGATCCAAACAATTTTTCCAAAAATGCCAATATTCATTATGTGTTTCCTGCGGGAGGCGGTTGGAAATGTCACCATTTTTTTTTTTTTTTTTAAACTACCCAATTTTCCATTGATCTTGCCTGGCAGTGGGCTGCGGGGGGCACTGACCCCCACAACCTCCCTTCTAGCTGCGCCAGTGGTATTAAGGGTTAGTTTGATGGCCCCCAATAGGAAAAAGATTCCCCACCTCTTTCTGTCAAAAAAGTGAGACGTTCCAATTTAATTATGTCTGTGCTGATTACAGATCATAGCGGGACTACGTTAAAAATCAATACAGCGCCTCCAGTCTCCTTAAAGGCTTTATATCCAACCAGGCTTGGCACTCTGCCCGTCGTCTCGAACTCTTAACTCGGCAGCTCTACAGCAGAGAGTCCTTCTCGGTGGAATGCTAAACATTTGTTTCATATTCAGGAAGAGAGCGGAGAGAGGGGGGGCTGATTTTCCTCTCTCTCCTCCTCAGAAGGGGTCTTTTTTGAGCCACCTGCACATTTTCCGCATAGCAGCAGCCAACGTTGGCCGCTGCAGGAATGTCATCCCGCTGAGCAGCCACTCAATAAAGACTGAGTGTGAAGAATGCTGCAAGTACACACACACACACATGCTCACACAGGATATTACTGTACTTTACATGTGTTCAACACGGGCTGCCGACTTGGCACATTCTAATCTGGTGCAATTTGAAAAGTGTTTTCGAATCATTTGGGCGGCGCTAGCCGGGCAGGTGTAGCTAAAAATAAACTTTGCTGCAGGGTGCGCGCCAGTCGTAATAAGCCACATATGTCCATGGCTGGTATAATACTCTCAAGTCAATAACGTCTTTATGTGGATTTTTTTTTCCCCACTATACATTAAATTGCTATTTCGCCCCAATTACATGCTAATGATGAGTCTTGCAGTCTGACCACGTTAAAATACGGCCACACAGTTTTAGGACTTATTTGTCGAACAGATTGGCTCAGAAAAAAATATTCCGCAAGATAATCACTCAGGATAAAACTGAAGAGACATTCAAAACAGAGGCCTTGTGCAGCTTTGATTAGAAAATGTCCATAATTGAAATTGGCTGTGACTCCTCCCACAACGGCGCACCCCTCCCTCTCTCAGATTTGATTTGGCTATTATTGTAGTCACAGTAGGCAGAATTATTTGTTATCATTTTCAACTAAACCACTGCTGTGTATTAAATATAAAAAGCATGTTTGACAGAAAGCCAAAAGTCATCTGCCCCCATGAACACGATGAACTATTTTCATGACTTTTTGTGTTTTCCAGAAAATACCAAACGGTTCCTATCATCCATTTTTCATGACTTGAGAGCAGTTCGAAGTCCAAACTGTACAGATTGTTATTTTGGGATAATTACCTCAATTTGAACCCCTTTCCCCTACGCAGTGTTTATGTCTATGAACACATACGTACTGTATATACTCTGTAGGTGTGTTTGGGCGAGACAGGAACGGGTGGAGGTGTCGAGGAATGAGTCTGTCGTACATATCACATTGCCAGTCGGGTGAGTTTCATGTTTTTCTTTTTCGCTCTTTCTCCCGCTGATCTTATCGCAGATGGACCGCATGCTAACGACTAATATAACGACTTATAATATAATCCAATATGCTCATCATACCCGTTTAATCGGGATTGGGTTGGGCCAGTAATGGAGAAACAGATACAACTGATGATGATTTTTTTTTTCCTTCAAACTCCACGAAATAAAAGTGATGATTCTGGTTAACATTTCAGGACAGTCCAAAATTATTCAATCGGCAAATCTGTCAATTGCACATCTACCATATTGTAATTGTGCAGTAAAATCTTAAAGGGACATATCAATACTTTTGCGTTTACTGAAGAAAACCCTCCTGAAATTTTGACAATTATTTACTAAGTCCCGCGCTTGGAATGAAAAATAAAGTGTGGGCCCACACAGATTGTTACGAAACCGCTAATTTTGAGCCTTGTAAAAGTTTAGCCTTTATCTGCCCAGTCTGAGGTTATAATTAGCAAGACGGAGGACGTCAGTAGACGAGCTAGCAAGGTCGGCCGTGACAGTTTACAGAGTGTCGACTCTGAAACTGTGCACAGTCCCCCTCGCCCGCCTCCCATGCAGACAATATGGCTTCCTATGTCTGCACTCGTCTGTCTGGCGCAGACTTTTTAACATGTTTTCACACATGCGCGTACATTTTCTCACATGTGTGAAGGAGGTCTGAGCTCTCTGTCAGTCACGCCGGAGCGGACGACAGAGAAACGCACAAAGTGCCTTTTCATTCACGCTTCATTTATATTAGTCTGTTCACACTTCACGGCAACGAGCCGGGCTTTAAGTATACGCTCGGTCAAAAAGTAGCCGAACCGAGCGGCCCGGGCCGTGTCCTGTATCATTACAGACACGCCATTAGTCATTGTAAACAAAGACTCAATTAGGATGGCGATATTCCAGAGCCTATTTATAAATGCCGTATTTGTTTTTGCGAGCGCCGGTGGTCTGCGGTTGTATTACATGGTTTGATGAGAATATTGTCGAAAGCAAGCTATCACTGTTGAATGTCAATAGCGGTTTCGCGGAAGAGGTTGAAAGTAGCAATGGGCGGCCTGTGGGGCCAATATGTGGCCCTTGAGATTATTTGATATAGACCACCGTGCAATTTTGGAAAAAAAAAAAAGTGTGAAAATTTGTGACACTGGATAACAGCACATTTTAAACAGAATGAGCTTCCGGTGCCCGAAACTAAAAAACATAAATGGGAGTTGGCCCAGTTGTTGCACGGGTCAATCCCAAAAAAAAATAGCTGAGTAACAATGGACTGCCCCCTACATGTCAAAATTGGAACTGATTTACTCTGGAATAGATTTGATACAATTTGTAGATGCTTTTTCTCTAGTCATGTCACAAAGTTGTAGTTAGCTGACTCCAGTTCTCAGTCGCTCCATTGAACTCCCGGAAAAAGAAAAAAAGAACATTGTAGAATGCATTTTTTTCAACTTTTGTTCCCCTTGGAGGAAATTGTTGCCCCGCGAAGGCATACGCAAGCAAAAATGGGGCTCTCCTATATTCTCTGCTGAACCTGGCATGCTGCTGTTTATTGCCACAGGCCTCCTGGAGGGCACATTTCATGCTTTGTAACTCAAATCTGCTCTACTCTCTTGTGTATTTTTCCTGCAATTACCTCTCCTGCCTCATTAATCTGCTGCTGAATTCATTCATCAGAGCAAATTGCCGTACGTTGACTGTATGAAATATATTTGTTCCTGTGAAGTTGAACGGTGATGCTTTTTTTTCGTCTGGACTTTTCCCTCCGCTTCTTGTATTTCAAATAACAGAGCACGAGATGAGTTTTTGGTTCCGCTGCAGTTGCCACACCTGCGGGCCTGCGCTTCCTTCCTGCCCACCCCGGGAATTTTTCACTTTCACCACCTGCAGATGGACAGTATGAGGAAGAGGAGGAGGATTTTCTCTCCCACTGCCATCAAGAGAACCTGCCCAGGCTTGTGTTGCAGGTAAACCTTTGTATCTGTCTGCAGCAATCCAGGTTTACTTCTTTTTAATTAGACACTTAATGACACTTTGGGCAGAACACTAGTAGTTAGCACGTCCGCCTTGCAGAACTTCAAAATAACGCTCACTATGTGATACAACTGTTTCCTTGTGTTTATTTACAGAGCACATCAAAACAAAATTCTATTTGCATATACAAATAAAGTTATGCACAGAGGTCCAGTATACATGAGGTACAGATACATGTGGCCACGTTTAACATCATTGTAAAGATATTGAGGTGAGATAGGCGCAAATAAAATAGAAATACATGTTATGTCTTCCACACGGATGAGACAATACGAAAACGGTGGCTTCTTCTTCTCGGACACAGACAGCAGTTTTCAAAATGTGTGGGAACAACTTCCTCTAGTGGGCACCAGAAGACTTGCGGCCAGGCGCAGCAGCATGAGGAAAACAAATCAACAGGGGTAAAAAAAAACAGTTTTGTTTTGTTTTTGTCTTGGGAAATTCTACCGAAAAGAACAAACTTAAGACAACTCCAAAAATGTTCAAGAAAAATTGAAAAGACAAGCTAAAACCCACTTGCTAATTCTTATTGAGGGCTCGTCTCGCCTATAGGGGGCACCAGAGAGAAAACAAGATCATTTCATTGAATTGTTTTTAAATGTTCAATTGGCTCAGTGTCCCGCAAAATCATAAATGGGAATGCGATCTCCCAAAAATGGACAAAATTAAAACATATTTTGATATAATTGGACTAGCTTGTGTCGGTTGGGTTGAGGAATACATAATATATATTAAGGTTTACTTCAAATAATTTTCATCTCACAAACACTCACTCTTTTCCATGTAAATGTTGACAGCTGTCATACACGTAAAACTTAGAGGAAGACTTAAAATGCATAACATGGTTTAAAAAAATAAAACATTTGTATGTTGCATAGTTTATATATGCACGCCATATATCCCATGAAACCAATCTACTATATACACGCACACCGCTCGTGAGATGCATTCTTCTAATCAACAATGTTAATGAACGTTAATAGCGAGATGGGAAAAAAAAAAATCACGTCTACGATGTCATAAGAGTCCATCAAGATCCTGCTCGTAATCGTGCTCCATTTACAGTTCCTCGGATCCACCTACTTACTCTTGAGCGAGCCGATCATCACCTTGGAAACAAAGTTGACGATGGCGCTGGCCGGCTGCTCGGGGTCGTGCTCGGCAAACAGGTGGCACACGTTGTCCATGGAGGTGCCGCTTTTTCTCGCCACAAAGCCAAACATCCTGCGCAGAAGCCAAGCAAAGGGTAAGAAAACCGTAAAATTCAAAAACCTTTCGACCTGTATTTGTGTAGGAATGGTGTTCTTACTTGGCTGATGAGCAGCCGTCCCTTTTCCATCTGTTATGAGAGAAAAAGAAAAGTGACCACCTTGATGCAACATCAATATGCCAGCCCCCAAGTGGTCATTCCAGTAATCTCACTCACTTTCTATCTTGAGGGTCCAAAGCACAGAATATGACCGTGTTGACGTTGTAATGCCTCCTGAAGAAAAGCCTACAAAGCAGACAAGGTCTATTATTTAGCACTTGTGACAGACATGACTGGATCTTGTGTGTGTGTGTGTGTGTGTGTGTGTGTGTGTGTGTGTGTGTGTGTGTGTGTGTGTGTGTGTGTGTGTGTGTGTGTGTGTGTGTGTGTGTGTTGGACTCACTTCCTTTGGTTGTCAGTGAGGGTGATTCCCTGCGAAGACACCTTGAAGTGGACCACCGTGGAAGTCGGAGGGGGGTTGTAGCTTAGAATCATGCCAGTGGCTTTCTGCACCGCCTGCACCCCCGTCAGTGACTCCATGTCCACCGAGCCCAGGAACCAAACGTTACAGGCTACAGAGATGGGAATTGACAAATTCCGTGTGTTTTTGGAATCGTGTCACTCGACAGCCAAGCAGCGTAAATGTAAACCCAACGAAGCGAGTTACCTGCTCCTTGTTTGAGCAGTTCCGCGGCGGAGTTTGTGACTGACTGAGACGTGTTCTCCACCACATCTTCGAGAGGATCTTAAAATTAAGTTGGAGGGGAAAATTGGTAGTTTCAGATCAAAATATGATTTACATAATAGTCTAACAGACTCAAATATGATTTTTTCTTTTTTTTTTTTTACCTCTGTCTGGTATGATGAGCTTACAGGGCAGGGCCAAGGGAGTTATTGAATGTTGGCAAACCAATGCAGTTAAACTTCCTGTAAAACAAAACTTGGTTTGGTTGAAAAAATACACACAGGGACTTTGATGCATTATTACGAAACAGGTTTATCGACTGTTCCTGAACTTTGGGAAATCATGAAATTGTAAAATGCACCCTTGAACGCCAGAGGGCAGCAGAGCGCCGTAGCGACAGATTATTACTAAACTGTTGCTTAACTAAAAAACGTTTGGGAAATCTTGAATTGTAAGATACACCCTTGAACGCCAGAGGGCAGCAGAGCGAGTGGATTGGCTTTGAGTTGTCAAATGATGTCACTCACCAAAATAGGGCTCATTGGGGCAACCCTTCAAGCGAACACCCTTCTGTGAGCACTCAATTAGGAAATGGCGCACTAATTCATTGGCAAGATCTCCACCTGCCAAACACAAACACACAAAACAAGATCATGACTTCATTGCAATTGTTCTCTTTTAGAGGGATTCAACGGCTCCTCGGGAGCAAAAGCAGCAGTTCCGTCCAAGCTTGCCGGGTAATTCGCTGCAAAGACGTGAAGTTGCTGCCACTCGTGAGATGAATGGGATTATGATTCCACAGGAGAGCCTCGGATAGTGTGGGGGGCGGCCAGGAGGAGCTGAGGAATGTCTGGACACAAAAGCTCGGAGAAAGACCCGCTCCTTGAGAAGGGTTGGGTTTCACACTAATAAGAAACCACAATGGGCTAAGCTGAGAGTGCGGAGGGGGGGACCGTGTCATGATGTCACCACAGGTGCCTTTGGACCGCGTCGGGACGATGGTGAACAAAAGGGACAGGTGTGTGTGTTGGGAGGGTTCACATAAGCAGTGGCCAGAAAGGTATGTCCGTACACTTTGTGCTGAACTTGAGAAATAATGCACACAGAGGAACGGTGAGACGAGACTCTCACCGTTACTTTCTGTCACGCTGGAACATGTCCAGAGAATGTTTGGTTCCAGAAATAACTCCTCACTTCAGTGACCCCCATCTACGTGGAACAGGAGACTTCCCCGGAGAAGGATGGATGGAAGGATGGAGCACCTCCTTTGTTCTAGGCTGAAAGATTAGCTGCTGATCTAAGAGCTATCAGACAGCGGCTCTCTGTTTTACTTCATGGCGATGACGCCCCTCGTACAGTGAAGATTCTCGGGTTCCACTATGAAGGCGACTACAGTGGACGGTAACACGAGATGGCTTTGGGAGTGATTCCCAGGATGTCCCTGAGACTCATTTTGCAGTGAGGCCATTTTGTTTTCCTCCCAAAATTCATTTGGTTTTCCACCGCCACATACTCAAGAATGGACATTCCAAAATGTTCAAGGTTCAAATGAACAATTGAGATTCTCTGATGTATTTCGTACCTTTTTTGCTCTGCTGGAGAACAGAGGCGGGGGGTGTTGCCACCTTCATCGCCAGCCCGTAGGCACCTCGGAAGGAATGGCTGTCCCGCACGATGAAGCAGCCTGGCTCTTTGTCCTTTAAGACTGAAATGGCTGCGCCACACAAACATTTTCAGCATAAAATGAAAGAAAGTAAAATCTCCATTGAACATTGGAATGTGAGGAGCAAAGTTATCGCATTTCTACCACTAGTGGCCGCCTCTTTTAAGGGCAAGACTCTTAGTCCAGTTTGACCTTGTGGAGATGAGTTAGTATACCGTGACAAGTCAAGTCAATTTTCCACCATGTTTTGCTCAGATGCAAAGTTGAAAGCTCATGTTTTGTAGTTTTCCATTAGCCATCTGTGTCCAGTATGTGCGTTTCAAATTTGAAAGCCATCAGATTTAATGGATGTGTTTATTTTTAACACCGCCTTGAAGTTACCCGAAATGGGCCACTTCCTATGACTTTTCGCAGGCGCAGGTTTTGGAGACATCTACTCATGATGACTAATTTGACAGAATTTCAGTCTGGTTTACCATGATGAAGATGAATTTGATGATTTTTATTTTTACCATGCCTGAGCAATTTGAAGGGACAAACCCACCTTGGTCTCTGGAGATGTCAGGCTTGTACCAGAATTTGGATGTATCTTGTACAAATTTGACCGTAACCTGCTTGCTGGCAAGCACATCTGCAAAACAAACAAGAGCAGAGTGAACTTTACGTTCTCATCAAGGCCACCGGCTTGCTTTCGTAGCTCCTGCCTGGCTCACCTGGCAGAGGCGAGCCTGTTCTCGGGATCTGAGCCGACAGGTCCGGTAAGATGTTGGGGAAGGGGATACTCAGCGAACTGGCGCTGTGCGGACTTGAGAATCCGCTCGGGGCAGGGGAGGCTGTGCCCCCGTGTTCCCCATCTGGTACCCTCTTCTTCTCAGGCAGATACGGCAGCTGAGATTGATTCTCATCCAAGGAGAGAATCCCGTTTGGGGGACAGTGTGAATCATCCTGTTCGTCAAAGCTTTGGGCGGGACTGTGGCCGAGGGCGTAGCGAGCCATACGGTTTCGCTGGCTGCTACGAGGCGAACTGTGGCCGTTGGGTTCCGGGTGGACGCCTCGGTGCCCATAGTCCAGTGAGGCGGCGTGCTGGGGGGCTTGCCTGTTGGAGGGGAAGCTGTTCAAAGAAGTTTGACGGCTCAGGACGGGGTGTTCCGGCCAGGACTGGTTCACTGATGGGCTTTCGTTGTAAAAAGGGAGAAAGATGAGAGCACATATCTTTATATTTTGAAGCAGATGGACGGAAACCTACCCGTCTTTCCGCTGATGGGAGCCAACAGCGGAGGGAGAATGTGTCGTCCGGTGGCAGTTGATATTTGCCACATCGACTCCAACATGATTGACCGTCTCTGAATATCCACGTGATTCTGTGTGAGTCAAGAGAATTACTGACGGCTTTTCTTTTTTTATTTTGTATTTGTTTGAAGCGAATGGGGAGGAATTGCCTCATCATTGGGAAATACTGCCCGAGAGAAGAGATGTGGATCGAGTTCAATCAATATTGTGGTGTACAGGAAATGAAAACAGCAGTCGTCAATCTTTATGAGACTACCTAGCAATTATTTCTGACACAAATCAGATTTAATTGAGCGCTCTGACATAGTTAGCTGAAAGCTCGCTGTTGTTCAACTTTTCGTTTCCTTGTTTGTATTTGCCACTGTGTACACTTTCAAAAGGGGGGGGGGGGAAAAGTTTGTCTTTGTGTCACGCTTCCTGGCCCACAGTAACCACGGCAACGAGACAGAACTGAATGTAGCCGAGATTCTGGCGCGAGCGTCTCTGCTTTTAAGAGGCACAGCGGGGGCGGCGTTTCGTTCTCAGGCCTTCCGAGCAAAAGACCAACAACTACGCCGATACGGGGAAGTTGAGTCGTAATGAAATACAAGACGGCGATATCGTCCATCTGTCTGTTTGTGGGCGCATTCAGATTTACAATCTTGCTATGTACTAACAGAAAGGCTCCATGATGAAAGGATTAAGTCCATTTCATTGAAGCCCTCTGTCCCATGCTGGTACCACTTCCTAGCTCTGGGAACAATCCAGAAGACAGACGGTTTTCCACCACAGATAAAGCCAACAAAGGCATTGAATCTAACTGAGGAACCAAAGATCGGTCAGGAAATTGTTTTGGGGTTTCCTCTCTGAAAATCAGGTGAGAAATTGTCTTACCATGGTCTGTCCGGAAGCCTCCATAGGAATGAATGGCGGCGGGTGGTGGTGTTTGCCGGTATGACTGAGAAAACTCTGACACATTTTTCACTGAAACCATCGAAACGAGACGTTTGTTATCTCCGTATGCTCATGATAAGGTGACCTCAACATTTGTCAGGGTCACAAGAGAGACACGCACCGTATGGCGTAGGTGGAGATATAGGGAAGGCGGGAGTGGGCGGAGCCACTTCACACCCGGCTTCTACCCTGCCGCCTGCGTCTGGACCTTGCGATCCGTAGTCAGCGCTGTCGTTCCTGCACAACACGGCATGCTGGAGACAAACAGTACAAGTTGCCATCAAGCAAACGTCTGGAGGCAAAACTACGGCGTTTCATGTACCTGCTGGGATTGCGGCGAGTACGTCCTCTGGATTCTGTAGTCCTCGGTTCGCGTCCATCCAGAACTGCAGAACCTTGCGACGTCGCTCCCTTGACGGCTTAAACTTCGTGCGACATCCCCGTCGTTGGACTGGACAACTGGACGTGCAGAACCGTAGAGGAATCATTAAACTGAGGGCTGAGTTCATTCTGGCAGGTTGATCAAAGGCTAACGCCTGAAGTCGTGTTTTGAGAGGACAGCTGAGGAATGCGAGGGAGCAATCTGGTGGGCCACTGTGTGTGGGAAGTTACGGGGGGCTCATTGCTCAGAGTACTCTGAGGAACATCACCATTCAGCACATGGGTGTTAATTTGATGTTCTCAGGACTGTCAACTCCGAAGAATGCTAATGATTCCCAAGTGCTAAAAATGCAGCTCATCAGTCACATTGTCTAGCGAGTGGACCAGAACTGTCATGTCCTGGTGGTCATTTAGTCATTTGATAAGCAACAATGCATAGCCCCCCCAGTCCCTTTGAGTTTGACTCCACCCCCTTTCTTGCAGCTGATACGCTCAGACAGGTATTGGCTTTGTTTGAATCAAATGGAAAAATATTTGCCTGCAGGCTTACAGTTGTTGGGAATTCCTTGAGCCAGGCCTCCCCTCCCCTTCCCTCCCCTCCCCTCCCCTCCAGCAGCCCTCCCAGCCACAAATACATGTTGGAGTTGTGATTCACGCACGACCAGATGGATGACTGCCTCTCCTTTCCGCCTCATTAGTTTCCTGCTCAAAACAGCAACTTGAGTGCATGGCAGCTGTCATTGACCATTCAGAGTTAAGAGAGTGAAACTTAATAACCTTGTTGATTTTCTAGGCTTGACTCACTCAAAATGGTCATGTGTAACATTTTTTCTCGGCATTGTCACGATCATACTAAAAACTATTCCAAGCTATTTTGATTGCTAAACAACTGAACGGGAAGTAGTCTGTTGTTATTTGTTGAGTCACAATGTTCATAAAGCCCCCTCCCTCTCTCTTCTGTACTGGTCCTCCTCCAGATAGCTAAACGGGCAGGCCTGAACAACGCAGCGACCTGAGAAACGTACTGAAAACATCTGAAAAACGCTTGCAGCAAGCCTGTTATTTCTGCCACTCAAACACGCCGGCTTGGGAACGGGGAGGGGGGCTCTTCACTTCACTGCACACTGGACAAGAAATAATGTTTTGCATGATCACATGCTCAACTGTCTTACCGATCTGCTGCGCGTCGTTCTCTGCGAATCGCAGATGGATCCCGTTGGAGCATTCGGAAGACGAGCCGTTGACACGCGCGCCGCCGTTCCTCTGGATGGAGCCGCTTTTGCTGGAGGGTGGCGTGAAAGTGGGGTCCAGGTCCATGATGAGCTGGTTGAGCTGATCGATGGAGTTGTCAATATCCACGGTAAGAGATTTGAATTCCTCGTCTCGTTGGTTGTTGTTGTTATTGTTCAGTGCGGCTTGTTCCTTGCGAGGAACCGTTCCTCTCGGAGAAGACGTGGCCGAGTTCCGTTGCTCCGAGGTCGGGCCTTCTTTGGGCGAACTACTCCTTTGTTTGTTCCCTTGGTACCTTTCCGCATCATTTCCATCCTCGGGCATGAAAATGAACTGTTGCGCAACCATCTGTTGCTGGCGAACCCACGACTGTGTGGAATAGCTTCCCTGTCTGTAGACATGCTTTGGCACGGAAACGATGCTAGGGTTGGAAGTCACCACCGAGTTGCTCCTGGGACTAATGTGGACCCTTCTCGCCTCACCATAATGTCTCTCATAGTCCTCCATAGGACAAGATGGCGGGTGATGGAGCTGGCTCTGGCTTTGCTGTATTTCCTCTCCACCGGGACCCCCGAAGCCGTCCGAGAGTAGGGAGTTCTGGCTGCTTTTGTGGCAGGAGGACGACAAGGTCCCGAAGCTGTCCACGCTATGCAGATCCTGGCCCGTGATGACCTCATCGTCCAGAATGTCCGTCTCCCTCTCTTGAGGACTTCTCGAGGGGTCGCCGTTAATGTGCACTTGAGCCGGGACTATCTGATGGATGGCCACTCTTGGGGCCGGATCATCCATCTCCTCAAGTGAGGGGTCCTCCACTCCGAATCCGCTCAACAGCTGTTTGAGCTGAACTTTCTCCTGTTGGCTGGGACCCTGGTGGGAACGGACGGCGGTAGAGGTCACGGCCGCCGACGAAGCTGCGGGTCTGTCTGCCCAGAGCGAGGTGCTAGACAAGCCTGAGTCGCTGCTAACGGAGAGGGCGTGATCGCTGTGGTCGGGGCTGGAGGTGGCCGAGGTGCTGCAGGTCCTCGCGACCAACGTGGGCTCTCCTCCGTTGGGGGTCTTCTTGCTCTGTGCTTTATCCTGGCTTAGGCTTTGACAGCGCGCCACTGTAACATAGGAAAGAGGTATTTCTATTATTCAAGGTAGGTTGTTTGACTTTGGACTTTTATCGCAGGTTCACCACTGTTGTTGACTTTGTTTTTTTGCCTTTTTATACATTGCCTGCCATCAAGCACCCACGGAAGGTCATAAATACACAAGATGGAATTATATAACACAACAGGAGCATCAGACGGCTGCACATCTCGACAGTTCTGACCCCTGCATTCCTCTCCCTGCTGTGATCGAGCCACCCTTCTCTGCCCCCTGACCTTTGGCATATGTCCAAACAACCTCTTTAAAGATCGAGAAGCACAGGAGGTCAGTGGTATGTGGCCGGGCCGGCTCATCATCCATCACGAGAGACGTCAGGATCAACACTAGAAGAATTTGCTCTCGCTGCGAATTCAACTTTATGAATCCACTGAGGAAACCCCCCAAAAAACAGACTTCTCACTTGATCTTCAGTTCAAGACCATGATCAGATCTAAAGAGCAGACACGCTTGATAATGCTCCCCTTCCTCCCCGCTGATGTATGACTATTGGCTTACCCCCCACATGCACAAACACAGAAATGGGAACGCGCATCCGGCCTTGCCGGGCCGGCTCGACTCGGCTCGGGCCTCCTCCCGCAGCTTCCCAGTAAATCCCTCTTGTAACATTCCGAGCAAGGTGCAAGCTGCTTTATAGGCAGATGTTTCCCCCTACGCGTTGACCATCACCCCTCCGTCATTTAACAAATACTCCTACCTTTTCCTCAACTCGCAGGCGGGCACACAAGAGAATCCACATCTCCTGAGAAGTTGATGAAGAGCCGAGGCCACGCAGCACCGCCGCAGCGGACACGGCTTTTTCCATACCGGATAACGTTCAGGGTCAAATGGCTGGAGTGAGTTCTTTCCTCGCTGAGAAGGTGAGTGTGTTTGCACTCCACACAAGGAGTGTAAAAGGTTGCGGTGGGGTGGGGGGGGCATCTCCAAATAAGGGCAGAGGAATGTAAACACGTGAGGCGGGGCTTAGGGGAAGGTGGGGGGCGAGGGAAAGGCAGGAACTAGACCTCCTGCTCTACATGAGGGGGACTACCCCTATCGGGGAGGGGAGGGGAGGGGGGGCGCTTTATAGGCTCAGAGAATGAAAACAACATTCCTTTCTACTGATTTTTCTGTCTTCAGAAAGATACTTTTTAATTAAAGCAGTTGCCTTACACTCTCCGCAAGAAGTGGCAGCCCGGTAGTTGTCCTCCTCCTCTCGCTGGCGTGTCATTAAATCACATTCCTGACATCTTTAGCGTACAATATGGTCCAGAAACAGATGTGGCCCACACTCAATTATGGGCTGCTGTAATCACACTTTACCTTCAGTGTGGATGGGAAATTCTACAGTGCTCATTCTCGTGGTGGCTTGCGGAGTGAAAGACGAAAAAATATGTTATGAGTTTGGACTAATCTGATAGCAGGATGTTGTGGAAATATGACAAGGGCTATGTCTCAGTGTGTGCTCAAAAGTTTGGAAATTTTAACAAGACTATTTGTCATTGTTTATGAATTAATGTAAAAATAATATATATTGAATTCAGAATTTTCCTGCCATTTTTTACTGTCTGCCGCCATTTTAAAATTTTTACAAATGGTAAAATTTCTATAAGTATAGCACAGCAACTTATTTGCTTGTTTTTTTTTCCTCGTCATTTTGACCATGCTGCCATTTCCCCCCTTTTTTTGTGCTTTTTTAAAATCGCAACATTTTGACAGAAGATACCATCAAATCATCAAATATGACAAAGTGTCACGATTTGTCTGTTTTTGAAAGGGATTTTTTCCTTAAAGACAAACGTGCTTGGTTTAACTGTTGTAAAAGTGGGTCACAAAGTCAAAAGTCAAATGAATGAACTTGTAAATAGTTTTCAATTCCTGTCTTCCACCCAAATTCTATGTATCCTTGTCATCTGTGGTCAGTCCCAACACAAGTGTCATGTGTCAAACTTTTTGGAAGATCTACAACTATACAATCATAGAATGCCCTTCCTTAAATTCCTCCAATTCCAACATCCCAAGTGTCAAAACCTGGAGCCATAACTCGAACAATGAATGCCGATGCTCCTTTCTTCCTACTCGCCAAGTAACGAAGGACTCCAAACTACAGTAGCCCCGACCGACGGTGACAAGACAGGCGGTCGGCTACCTTTAAATATTGACTTTCTGCAAGATTACATAGCAAGTGATGAGAGGGCAAAATGTACCTATTCACTATTTCTCCTTTAATAAGCAACTTGCAAACATTTCCAGCTGTTAGCGCCCCTTTTTGTCAGTAAACACCCTCTCTGGGCTGCTTTTGAATTCACACATAGGGCTAAAACAAACATTGGTACTGATTGGAGGAGAGAAAAAAAAAGCCATTGAAGTAAATGAGTTCTCCCCCCCCCCCCCCCCCCCCCACACCATCTTAGCACTCTTGTGACAAACAGTTTTTAGACTTCCTCGGGTTGTGTCGCTTTGGAGGCTGTCAAAAAAAGGGAAGATTTAGAAGATGTAGAATTCCCACAAAGTCCCTCTCGGATGTCGTGTTTACATGAGAAAGCAGGGCTGTAAATATCCCACATGAATGCTTCGGAATCGAGCGAGGGGGGGGTTGCGGCTTTGTTCACGTCTCCTTTTTTTATTTTATTTTTTTTCTAATTGGGACATAAATGTTTATGTGAGCATAACACAGCGCGACTTTCATAAAAGTGAGTGATGGGAATTGGGTGGATGGGGCATCTATTCTGGGAGGCTCTTGTGAATGGCGCCGTTGCGTGGAGAGCGCCGACCACGGAGAGGACGGCCCGCCGCCAATCTCCCAATGCCGAGGCCGCGCGATGGTTCAAGCGTGCCTACTCATTTGATGCTAGAAAGGCCCTGAGAACTCAAGTCTCACTTCCTTTGAAGCCGCCGACGCTCACACTCAACAACTCTCCTCCCTTTTACCTCATTGAAGCTAGTTCACTTTCTGTCCCTCCCTAGCGCTCGTCCTCGTTAGCATGGCGAATTAGCTGAGAATTTCAAGGCAACGAACTTTGAGGGCTACTTACGTGCTACGGTACCTTCTGTGTCACACATGTTCTGGTAAGAGTCCCAGCGGATCAGGGGGTCGGCCGTATTGTAGTCCACAGTAACGTCGGCGCCGTTGTGCCATCTGTCGGCACCTGAGGCCAAAAGAAACATCAAATCTAGCAATGGGCTCCCTTTACGACAACTTTTGAAGAGTAATAACTTTGAAAATATCACACTGGAGAGCTGTGCAAAAGTCATCAGATCCAAGCGGGTTCTCATCTATCATTCGGGTGTGCGATTCTCATGTCCAGTGGATTTATTTATCTTTGATATTTTTCTAAGAAATATGTGTTTTGTATTTGCTTGGAGCCCGACGACCCTGATACGGATAGCATAAATCTCTTCATATAACCATAGTAAGCAAAATGGGGGGGGGGGGGGCATGGACTGACTTTTTTTTTTCCAAAATATTCTTAAAAAATTCTGATAAACTGAAATTAAAAAAAATAATAATAATCAGATAAACCCGCTGTGCACAATTCCCACCAAAACGGAGGTTGGCTCTTGAGCGCTTTTCCTTTCTAGAGCTTTTCTTTTCGAAATCCAACTTACCGGGAATCTTTTCCGGTCCTTCCGAGAAAACCAGCTCAACTTTGCCGTACTCTGGAAATCTGGAATCTGAAACAACACAGGGATGCAAGACGTGTAAATTAAACCTGGCATGCTCCTTGTAGGCCAGACGAGTCAAGACCTGTTTTTCCTTCCTTTTTTTTTTTTACCTTTGTTGGCAGATTCCATGTCCTCTTTATCAAACATCATCTTATAGCCCTGTACTGCTCCCGTGTGGAACTGCAACCTGAAAATCACCTCCCGCTCTGAAGAAACCTCACTCTTATGGTAACATTTAATCTAAAAGAGGAATATGAAAATACGGTGAAGCTCAAAAGAATTCCTGATGTCATCCGAGGGTGTATTGTGCGCTGTTTATTTTCCTTACCATAATGTCCCCTTTGAGAAGCTGGGCAGGCTCCAGGGTGACGCAAATCCGCCCCCTGTGGCCTGAACCGATGTGACTGTCGTGCAAAAAGTGGCAATCAAAACTAATTCTCAAGTCACAATAAGACGGCACAACTTACTAGATTCCAGACGAATACACCGCTTGCATTCCCTGGTAGACTTTGACGTACGGTCGACATACTGGGAAAAAACAACAACATGCATTTGTAGGAATTGTGACACATTTGCGTGACACTTAAACACGTTAAGCTTATTTTGTGCCATAAGTTCCATTTGTTAAAATGTGACTTGTGTTTGCACGACTCAAGGGCTCACTTCGGCTGAAGTGGTCCCCGAGGTCGTCGGGCATGTGTCTGAGCATGTGTGTGCGTGTGTGTGATGTGGTCACGGCTGAGTGAACTCAAACGCTGCAGCTGTGCATGCCGTATAAAAATAAAATAAATGAATGAAAAAAAAATAAAAAGTACAAATAAAACAACAAATAAAAATAGATCAATAAAAAAAAAGTTTTAACCTCCAGAGGATTCAAAGTTGGGGATTCCATGGAGGATGATGTAATGCAGGAATAAAGGTGAGGCGTTGATCTTCATGGAGCCGCTTAGGAGGCTGTTGAGGATCCAGACATAGCTAAAAACGACATGTGAAAAGCTTGAAGAGTGACTTTATGTTTCTTAATGTTACAACATCAAATTGAAATTCTTCCTTCTTCTTACCGCTTCTGTGACGGCGTCATGAGAGCAGAGACTTTATCGTCGTAGTATTTCCTCATGGCGAAACGATCCAATGCTTGATCAGCACTTTGAAGGAAAATGGGGTGGGGTGGGGGGGGGGGCGTGCTTTCAATTTATTAAACACTTCCAGCAACAATGATTCAACTTGCGCTGCCCCTGTCATTAAAGCGCGTTAACCCCGACTTGTACAAGGTCAAAAGTGGCACACATGCATACACACGCATAATGGAGACGAGTGAAAGTAAGCCGAGGGACAAGGGATTCCCGCAGAGAGGAAGAGAATGGCAGCTTTAAGTAAACAGGGAGGCGGAGACCAGGGCGTGTGTGCACAACTCGGCCATTCAGGCGTCCCTAAAACCAACAAGCGTGAGGGCCTTTTCACCCAGACCCTCACCCGTCCCCCCCCTCTCCCCAAAAACCTATTCTTTTGTAAATCGGACGCATTGTTTTCCTCTCTTACTCTTGACTTGCTCTGACTTGTGAGATCAGCAATATTTTTCTGACTAAAGAGTGGCTACTGTAAATTTCTGGAGTCTCACCGGCTAGCCCGAGTCAAAACAGTCTCAGTGAGTGTCCAAGATGAATAGATGTCATGAAAGTGACACCGTGGCCGGGAGCTATTAAGTTTTTTTTCTTCTCAGGCTGATTCATGTCATTCTATATGGGGTGATTCACCGCTTAAATTGTGTGGTTTTCCCTTTTTTTTCTCTTTGTCAGCCTCTGAATCACATTGACCTTGAATTACAAGAGGTAAACAAATGACTTGACTTATTTTTGCGGTCCGCCGAATGAGTCACGACGCATTGTTGTGGTTTGTTCGCTGCCGACTAGGAGTGGGCAAACTATGACAAACGCTGTCTCGAACACAAAAATAGACACACGAGGGCTTGCTTACCTGGCCGATACGTCTGTGAAATGCACAAAGGATGAAATGACGACACCGATTCTCCCTTTGCCGCCCTAGACGAGTCATCGAAATGCAAAAACATCAAATGAAATGCTTAGTCTGGAATTGAAAACACTTTTTGGCCCATTCAAAAATAAATGGTAATAAAAATTGCTCGTAACGTCTTTTTTTTGTTTTTTTTAAAACGTGAAGACCAAATATAATTACACTCCGGGCCAAATTAGGCCCGCAGGCCATAGTTTGACACCCTTGATTTAAGCTCATATCAGGGTAGAAATAAATAACCATAGAAAGAGATTTTGTTTTTCATTGGCTCGTAATCACAAAGCGGGAAAAAAAAAATCCTTGTGAATGCTCACCCTGCAGTGGATGACCACCACATGCAGTGGGTCGGCATTGAGCCAGCTCTCCATGGCTTTACAGATGGTGCAGATCTTATCTAGAGGCGGGGCGTGCATGTCAGGCCAGCCTGTATCCAAGGTCTGAAAACACACAACAGGTTGGATTCAGGCAAGTCCAATTTCACAATTATTGTTCTGATGAAGACAATCAGAAAAACAGCAATTATTTTTTTTTGCACGCCATGAGTGACCTCAAACCTTATTTACATACCTTTGGATTCATTCTTGACAGATCGTGTCTTTTCTCTGACAGGTTGATAATCTGTGGAAAATGTAGGCAGTGAGTCAATCTGCGTGTTCTTTTTATTTTGATTATGAAAATTACAGCTCAGCGTGAACCAAAAAAAAAAGTTGGTCAACGCTTTCCAACAGTATTCAACTGACCAGGTAATTGTCTGCGTGCTTGGACTTGAGCATTCGTGTGACATCTTTGAGGTTGTGAGCGTAGATCTCTTCCAGGCATCCCCGAGGGAAGGACACGGCGATGATACGCTCCGTGATGTACGTCAGGTCCAGCTCGTATCCCTCCTCCATGTTGAAATTGAGGTTCTCCTGTCACAAGAGAACCGATGAATCGATCGGCGCCGCAGGTAACTTCGCTCGAGTCAATATTTGACGGTCAAAGTCCTCGCCGCTTGTCATTGTGTCCCAGTTTCTCGCCGCTATATTGGGAGATTGACCTGAAAAGCAGATTGCGTAGCGAGTAGGAGTGTTTGCACAGTAACGGTCGTCATCTTAGCAATGGAGCGACTTGTTTATTTGGAAAGATTAAAAGCACTTATCTGCGACGCTGCAACGAGATATTTAATAGCGGTGAGATGACAGCAACAGGTCGGGCAGGGGGGGGAAAAAAAAACTGCTCTAGTTGAAACATGTTAGCCTGAGTGCTTTGTGATGAGCTCATGACAAGAGACTTCCTAGCCTAGGCAAGAAAAAGCAAAGGCCAAAAATACCTTTCAAAAGTTGTCAACAAAAACACAATTTGTCTTTCTTCGCCGGGCGAGTGCTGCAAAAAACAATTTAGGAATTTGATCAAAGTTTTTTTCTTGAAGGTTTACCCTGCTTTTTTAAAATTCTTTCAAACTTGACAGTGTGAAGGAAACACTTATCATTTATGTTTTATTGTGTTACAGCTTCCCGGGAAATAACCCTTATCTTTTGCTAAAAAGTCGTTTTTAAAAGGCGGGGCTTCCTTTCAATGTTGCAAGGATTGAGACAATGCTGAATTCATTCACACACGGCCAATTGAAGTAAATAGTGATAGAGCGTACTCATATGTTTGTCACATTTTATGATCGAGATGAAATCATGAATTAATCCCTTGACACCGGCGGCATTTCTTGATAAAAGACGATCCAAAGACCGGATCCAATCGCAAGCACGCAAACAGTTTCACATTTCCAAATGAAGCGAAACGATATCATCATCCTTCTCATGTGACCTTCTGATTGTTAACTGTGATGAAACTATTGACAGTCAAGAATGTGTCTGACAGTCAATTGTGAAATGACCGCAGGCTACATCCCGGACGGCGCTTTGAAGGGAGGCCCGAGAGGGAGCCGACCGAATGAAAGAACCCGTGTGTCTGAAGAGGTCATCGCTCGGGGAAACTTTGGTAAGTGTGCATGAAAGCCTGGCTGAAAAAAAAAAAGTCAACTAATGGTAAATTAATGAACAGTAGGTAGGGTCTACCTAGCTTTGTACTTTTTGGGATGTGTCAAAGTGTTTAATTAATGGAAGATTAGATTAGATAACAATCTAAGCAACACTTAACCTCTGTGCGACCCGCTGTTGTGAAAGTATTTTGTTTATACGCAGAGACGAAAGGTTGAGTAAGGTTGGATCCAATTTCTACACCTCCTTCAATTAGCTACCGACCGCAATCTAACCTGCCCGAGATAAAAAAAAAAACGTCTGCCGTCACGAACTATTGTCCGACTAAGCAATAAGAAAATCAATGGTAAATTGCCACATCTCTTATCCCAGACCACGACGTCTCCCATTCATCAGCCCGAGCCGACACGAGCGACTTGCCCCGGCACGCACTGCAGATAATTGCTCTTTAATTTGCTCCCACTGCTTTTGTTCTGCTATGAGGCGCAACATTAGCTCACAAGGGGCAAAAGACGTTTTGCTAAGGAGCTCAAATTCCAAGGCCACCCATGGCACGCCTGGCAGGGGATACAGCCTCGGCAAAGGTCGAAGAACATAAAAGTGATCGGGTCTGCTCCCAACAAGCTGCGGCAGGATGTTTGGGGGATTTGGGTGTGTCTGGCTCACGCCGCTCTTTGCCCTGCAGGTATATTTGGACTAGTATGTTGTCCTCAATGCATGCATCTAAAAGTGTAAAAGCTTCAGGAAAGAAAAGCAATGTAAACAAAGCTCTATTCAGGAGCCCCGCCCTTTCACCTGGCCATCATTTGTTTGTTTTTTCATGGAATATTCCACAGCTGCGACGTGACGGCAAAGTTCCCATTCCCTAACGTCAGCAACGCGTTGAATCCCGGCCTTTGGTTTGTTTTCATTTTTGGAAGTTCATTGTGATGACAAAAGTTGGCAAGAACTTTGCATACTTGGCCGTCTTGGTGAATGAGACTGGCTTGAATCGCGCAGATGTTTGTTTGTGTCTGAGTTTACCGGTTGCTACATGCGTCGACAAGCTGGCTGGCTCGCTCGCGGCCTGTTTTCCATCACCGACGGCAATGTGGTCATCATCGCGCCAGATTATTTCTGCATACTCGGGGGAAGCAAACTGAAGGTCTGAGAAACCTTTTACATAACGCTTCAGTCGTGCACTGAGTTCAAATGCCATCTAAATGTTTTTATTGTCACAATTAAAACAGCGGTTTGGGAGCTGACAGGCGGGTAAAAAAAAAAAAAAAAAAAAGATCTCCATTATCCCAAACGCAGATAGTTTTGTGAGTCATGCGACGTTTTTAGCCCAATTAAAGAAAAGTGCGATACCACCGCAAACCATATGAAAGCAGTCTCGGGGTCCAGTGACTTCAATCATTTAAACTCCAAGCAAGCTGACATGATTCAAATCCACTTTTTAGGCTTTAATGTGAGCTCCATTTGCGGTTTGCATCGGTTAAACAAAAAATCATTTCAATCGAACTTTTCTGGAGGTTGAAAACAAATGGATCAATTAACATTGTAGAACTAGAGTCAATGTTTTTGTGTAGTTCTAGAGTCTTGTTTACACGGGAGTGTCGGCATCGGCATGTCGGGAAGAGGCAGGAAGCGGTCGGGACGGCTATTTTTCACCACCCCGTCAGACACAAACAAGAACGCACATCTCAGGGAGCTTGTTTAGTTGCATGATTGCGTAACGTGCCTTGTTGTAAACAGTCAAATCTGGTGATTGATGTTAAAGCAGGAAAAAGATTGACTTTTGTCACCATGTTTTCGAAGAATCGCTTTCTTTTACTAGTACTCCTGTAAAACTTGAATCGACAGGTTATTTGGTGCAGTTGCCTCGATTCAACCTTTGTGGATTATCGTGGCGTGGATGAGTGTGAGTCTGCCCTGATGCAACCGTTTTGTCTTCTATGTAATTTTGGTTATGTGTCACGTCAAGCGCACCATTCGCTAAAAACACTTGATGTTTATTTTTCCTTGTCATGTGTGAGGTTTCTTGCTCACAAAATCAGAGGCCAAGTGATGTTTAGAATCTAGAGTTTAGAATTTGGAGTTCAAATCAAATAGCCACTTAAATGATTGTGATACAAAAAAAAAATGAATGACAGATTTATCAATCTAATTATTTTTCACAAAAAAAATGAAGAAAAAAAATACCTGCATAACCACATCATTCCTTAAAATCAAAGTTGTCACAATTTTCTTGACTCCTGATAGTTCAAATCAAAGAATGGCCTAATTGGCTGTGATTAGCATCATCATTCTTCCAAATGTCTTCATACTTGGCAGGAGTCTTGGCCTCAAACTGCAGGAAAGCATGCTCAAAGTGACATAATGGGATCATTATAAGGCCAGAATTTGGTCCTGCCTTTTCCTGTCATGTCCTCAGGCAGGCTCGCACCCATTTGGAACTAAACAAAACCGTAAAAAAACAAAAAAAAGCCACATATTGGGAGAAGTTTTTATTTTTAGCAAGTTTATAAGCTGGAAGCCTAACATGTATTTGGCACACTTTTTTTTATGAACAGAGGGGAAGAAAAACAACAGGCCTCACTCTGGGGGGGAGGAAGAAAAAAAAAAAAAGCAGCCTGGTGGTTGCCTTAGTACTCCCTCATTATCCGTTCCTATCCCAAGGTCATGGTGGAATGTGTCCCGAAATGGATTTACATTCCCACTCTCCCTCCATGTTCATCTCAAGCATTTCTTGGTCCTTCCGCTCACTTTAATTGTTTTCACATGGCAGCCAAGTTACGGCAACTCCTTTTACTAAACTTACGGTGCTTTATCGCAATATCAACATTTGTCTCTTTTAGCCATCTTGCAGCGTTCGCATTTCTCCGACGCCGGCAACAAAAGCCGTAATTGCTGGCTTAAAAAATGTTTCTCCTGTCTTGCTAGGCCTCTAATTAATGTTGAAAGAGATCGGCCTGCTGCCTTTAGCGGAATGATGCCTGAGGAGGGTGAAGATGGAGGCGTGTGGCTCAATTGAACTTCCATGGAAGGAGTGATGTCAAAACGATTTCGCAGTAGTTCCGAGTAAACACCGAAGAGACTCGGTCCCATTTGGAACGTCCGGCGAAGTCATCCACAATAATGGCTGCACGTGGTACACATTATGAGCTGCGCCCAACATTGCACCGAAGCATGGAAGCAAAAGTCACGGACTGAGAATGTTTAAGAGTGGCATGGCGAAGCATTTACTACGGTTTTTATACAGGGTCTGCTAAATTTATGGCGAAATAAATGACAATCTTTTGAGAATAGCGGAAACGGACCAGAGGAACTTAGGCAACTTTTAATGTAAACAAACACAACTTGTATTTTGCTAACTATTTCTAACTAATGTAATACATACATAACTATTGGCATTAATGGTGAGGATATTAGTTCGGACAACAAAGCAAGCAATTTATTTGCTCCAAAATAATTTGCTTGGTTATTTATCCGTTTATCTTTAAGTGTAGGAGACAACAACTCTTATTTTTTATATGAAAAAAGAGCCAATTTTAGTTAAAATATTTAGTTGACTTGCCCAACTTTATTTTATTTTTTTATCAGAGTTCGTTTTGAAATTATAAGTCCACATAACTTTTTTTTACAGTGTAGTTTTGGTGGCCTCATTGAATGCTTCTGAGGGCTCGAATGTGGCCCGCGTGCCCTAGATTTCCCACCACTACTTTAAGAGGTCAGCCTGTCAGGCATACTTTCCAATAACAAGGCTAAAAAAAAAGACTTTCACAAAGTGTGCTCAGTTTGAATGACTCCCTTCTCTGTCCTCAGACTCCCGTTGAAACTAGTGGACGAATACACACACACACACACACGCGCGCACAAACACACACGCACACACACAAACACGCACATACATAGACATGAGGACACGCGCCAAAGGTAAATACTGTGTGAAACTTTCTGTTTTGCTTTTGCAAGCCCAATGAAATGAGTTGGGGGGGGGGGGGGGGTCGCTGAGAGAAAAAAAGCGCCACTGTGCTCCTCCGCTATTACCTTGTAAGCAAGCAGAGGTTAAAATCCTCCCTGCAGCTGGTAATGATTGACTGTGTGAAGGTGGAGGAAAAAAAGAAGAGGAAAGTTCAGCCTTACCTTAGCAGGCTGCGTGGAAGCACTTTCAGTAGGCTCGCTTGGACCTCTTTTGTCAGTTAGAGGTGCAGAAAGGGTAGAGAAAGTGTCGGAGGGAGGTCACAGAAGCCTCAGTCCGTCACGGAGCGCGCTCATTCCAGCCGAGCTTTTGGACAATCGGAGGGGGCTCAAGATGGAGCTCAAACACTTGGGATTGAAGTTGTCTTATTCTGCAAAGGCGTTGAGGGGTTCCTTGCAGAGTTGCGCTGAAAAGCTTCTCGTTCGTTATCTTGGCACGCTTTCCTCCAGTCGAAGCTGCTGCGCGCTGCAGTTGCCGCAAGTCCTGGCATGGGGATGGTCCTCCCACAGCTCCATGGGCCGTCTCGCTTCAATTGCCACGCCCCCCTTTCCAGCCCGGCCCCCCCTCCAGCCTCTTCCATCCCTCCCTCATTTTGCGCGTTTTTTCACACGCACATTTCCTCCAGACACCCCCCAACAGGACGACCCCTCCTGCCCCCATTCCTAAATCGTCCCATGTGGAGAGGAGAATGGAAATGAGTTCATTCTTTATGAATGATAGTGCGCCCTCTAGAAAAATACTTCAACACGTTTCTTATATTATCGATATGATTTATTATAAGCCGATCGATATTTTTCATCGTCTAACTTTGACTGTAGATGATTGTTTTTATTTTTCTTATCATCTAAAATAATGTAAAAAAAAAAGTGAGGTCCATTTAAATTTTGGAAAGTCCATTAGGACTTTAAAAATATTTTCTAAATTTTAGCGACCGCTCTGTCACAATAATGCGACCAGCGCTATGGTCGCGCGTTCGGCGGTGCGCTACAGTTGCGCGATCAGACAAGATTAAGCTCCCTGCGCACTGAGGTCCGCTTAAATTTTATAAAGTACATCAGGATTTTAAAAATATTTTCTAAATTTCCGCGACGGCTCTGTCACAATAATGCGACCAGCGCGGTGCAGTTGCGCGGTGGGTGACGCGCTACGGTTGCACGTTCGGCGGTGCGCTGCAGTTGCGCGATCGGACAAAATCAAACTTCCTGCGCACTGAGGTCCACTTACATTTTGGAAAATACATCAGGATTTTAAAAATATTTTCTAAATTTCAGCGGCCGCTCTGTCACAATGATGCGACCAGCGCGGCGCAGTTGTGCGGTCGGCGACGCGCTACAGTTGCGCGTTCGGCGGTGCTGCAGTTGCGCAAATGAAAAAATGCCGGGGTTTTTTTTTTTGCTTGTAACGGATTTAAAAAAAATTCCCATTATTTGTAATTGGAAAACATGATTCGGGTTTCGAACGATTCACTTCTCGAACAGCCTTCTGGAACGGATTGTGTTCGAAAACCGAGGCTTCACTGTACTATATAATGTACACAATTAATATTCTTTTGTTCAATTGATCTTTGAACGTCATTGACTCAAGGACAGGTCTTATTTTGTTCTCAAAATTTAAGCGGTTTTATCAACAAATGAGAATTTATTTCACATTTAAGCGTGGTGTCGCTGAATACAAACTCCATAAAATTGTTGAAACGTATTTGCCGTATTTTGTAAACAGATAATTAGCGCCACCCTATGGCAAGAATCGATACTGTTCGCCTGTACATTTTTTACTTTTACTTCTCAAATACATTTCAGTATATATAATACATGAACACAGAGCGGAATCAGAAGTGGTAACAAAGCCTTTATTTATCTTTTTTAATTCATATTAATGACAGTAGTATTTTACAGCTGATCAGCACTTTACTAAGTCAGTGTTTAAATGCATAACAGCATTTGAATTGAGCTTTTTTTCATTCAAGGATAGAACATCAAAACTCAACTACAGCTACAACAAAATGTTATCAAAAAAAAATAGCAAGAATTACAGAAACTAAGTTGAACAAGCATTTTCAAATAAACCACTGCACTCTTCAATGTTCCATGTTAAAATGTATATTATATCTCATTTACGCAAGGCTGTGGATTATAATGCGTTTAAAAAAAAACACCAGCTCCAAACACTCATCCAAATACAATTCATATTCAATTCTTAAACATCCCAAATTCTCATATATACCATAAAAACCTTTAAAATGTTTAACAGGAAAATTGTTAATAAAAATCTAGTTATTAGGCAAGTTATTCTTGTAGTCTGTTCTGTGCACTAAAATGTTGACTTAATAGTTGGCACTTGTGTTGCTGGACGAGCAGCTATAGGTGTATGTAGACGAATAATCCACACTGCCTCTACGAGACCCACTCCTGGAGCCAGAGCGAGATCCTGGATTGGAGACATTGTAAGGACTGCTGAGTCCCTTTGATGACACCGAGGAAGCCTGCAGCATTTTCATACCGTTGGTCTCTTCCACCATGCAGCTATCCATGGCATCCTTATAGGAGATCTTCAGTTTGGTCTTAGGACAGGTCAGATTTTTCGGGTAGCTGCGGACATCCTGAAGTTTCTGTGCCCCCATGCCGTCCAACCAGCTTTTGCGAATGGCCTCCTCAATGCTAATGCGTTTTCCAGTGCCGGGCTCAATCAGGCCTCCGGTGATGTATTGGAATTCCAGGAACCTCTGGCCGGCATCGTAAGGTAGCCACGTCTCCTTCACTGCCTCGGCTGCCGACATCTTCCTCTTGGTTTTCACATCTTCAAAGCCAAGATAGGCTTTCTGCGCCGCCTTCAGCTTATTGGCCATGGATTCGTCGATGACACACTGATGGACGGCGTCCTGCAGTGTTAGCCTTTCTCCCGTTGAGGGGTTGATAATTCCACCGGTGCACGCTTGGGCCTCCAGGAGTCTCTGCGCCGTGATGGCATCCACGATTCCTCTTCTGTGCGCCTCAGGAATGGTGATCTTCTCCAAGGTCTCTGTGTCAAATATGGCCGCCACAGGGCTCTGGTCATCAAACATCTCCGGGGGAGAGACGGTAATGGAAATACTATTGAAGCGCTTGCGAACGGTCGGAGAAGACGGCGCGGCCTGGGTGGGACTGCTGCAAGTGATCACGTCGTCAGCGCTGTTGGTTGAGATGGTCAACTCGGTGCCGCTGGTCCTGCTGGAAATATGGTCAGCAAACTGGGTCAAGGTTAACTTTCCCGAGCGATACTGATCGAGGGATTTCTGGTCGATGATCCCACGCGCCATGCAGTCCTGAATGTCGTACTGGGTCCCCGTCTTTCTGTCCACTATCACCAAGCGTGTCGATCCGTCTGAGCCTTTGATAGTGATTTCTTCCCACTCGCACTCCTGCTCTGACAAGTCCAGAAAGGTGTCATAGTCGATCAACTCGCGGTGATAGGCCTCTCGCACGGACATCTCCAAATTAGTGTCCGGGTCGACGATCACCACCCGCCTTTTGCGAAGGATGTTGCTTCGGCTCTCTTGTGTTACCTTGGCTTTCTTTTTGTCTGTTAGAGGCAGGAGTACCAGGCCGGTCTTGGGATCGGTGATGCATCTCTCCTTTAGCTGCAGATACGTCAGGTTCTCCTTAGTGTTGGGGTCAAAGAACCCTTTTGTGTCATCCCCTTCGTAAGTTAGGATCTCATTCATCTCCTGATCAAAGTATCCTCGTTTATAAGCAACGGAAACGTCAATTCGATGGCTCTCTTTCGGGTCAATGATCCCACCGCTGGCAATCTGAGCCTCGAGCAGACGGATTCCGTGGCCTTTCTCGATCAGATCTTTCTTGATGGCCTGGAAAAGGGAGATTGTCTTTCCTGTGGCGGGGTCGGTATATCCGGTAACGGCCCTTTCCGCAGATAGCAACTTGTTCTTAAATTCTTTTCCGACCAGTCCTCTCATTGTTGCCTCATCTACGGTCAAGAAGACATTGTTGACTGGGTCAACAATGAAGCCGGACGCAGCCTGGGCTTCAAGGAGCTCCAAGGTGGTCCCCCTCATGAGCAGACCTTCCTTCATTGCCTGATAAAAGGGCCATATCCTGTCGTTGACCTCATCATAGATCCCTGCGATGCAGGTCGATCCGTAGAGGTAATTTTTGAGCTTATCCTCGATATCTTTGCTGGTGATCTGACCTTCTCTCAGCCTTTGCAAATCGGTTTCATCCAGCAATTCCGAATTGATCAGCTCCGTCACAGAGACTTGTCCACGGAACCCCGGGAACGTCATGGGTTTTTCTGAGCCCTCAAGCAAGAGTAAACCGTGAACGGGTTCCACTGTGCACTTCCTCCTAAGGTCGCCGTAGCTGATCTTTTCTCCTGTTGTTGGATCCAGGTAGCAGGCGGGTCTTCTGTTCAGAGCCCTGTAGAGTTCCTCATCGATAAGATTGCGATCCAGGGCCAAATCTTTTGGCAGGAATACACTCAGAACGGGGTCCAAGATACCACCGACGGACTCCTGAGCCTGCAGCAAACGGAGCGCCGTCTCCTTGTCGATTCGGCCTTGTTTGCAAGCTTGGCCCACGGATAACACTTTACCCGAGTATGGATCCTTGAAACCGACACTGGCGGCTTCAGCTTTCACCAAGGCGTCTCTGTCTTCTGTGTCCACGATACCCCTGGAACAAGCGGTGTCCACGGGCATCTTTTCATTAAAAGCGGGGTCTGCTATGTAACCCGTAGCCGCTTGAGCCTCCAACAACATGAGTGCGCTCTCCGGGCTCATTAGATTTTTGTTTTTGGCTTCGGTGAAAGGCATTTTCCCTTGAGAACCGGTCATCATGCCGGCGATAATTCCTGTCCCCTTGAGATTCACTTGGATGTCAACGGCTACCTCGTCCACGCTCCTTTTCCCCTGCAGCAGCAGCTCCAGTGTGGCCTTGCTGATCACGCCGCAGTCACAAAGCTGGTGAGCTGTGACTTTGCGACGTACCCCATCAAAAACCAGCTTGGAAGGGTCGATGGTGGCCACCTTCATGTCTGTCTGCGTCTGTCTACTCAACGTACTCGGCCTTCTCTGCAACCTCTCGATCTCTCTCTGCAACGCGTCTCTCTTGAGGCCCAGCTCCGTCACCTCCTTCTCGGAGCTCAACAGCCTACTCTTGTAACGTTCCTCGACACTTCGAAGCTCTCTCATCAACCTCTCGATCTCGTTCTTTAGACTCAACCTATCTTGATCTGTCTTGGACCTGTCCGACTCCCACTGCCTGAGCTGGGTCTCCTTCAACTCGTACTGGCTCTTCAAAAGGGTGAAATCCTTGAGAACATTATTTTTCTCATCAATCAAGCGCTGCTTGTTGCGAAGCTCCGTCTCCAGGGAATGTTTGATGCGGGCCAGTTCCTCTTCCAGGCGCTTCTGCCGGTGTTTATCCTGGTCCAGCAATTTCAATTTTGAAAGCAAATCATCCCTCTCCAGCAGCACCGCGCTGTACTTGCTTTGGGACTCGTGCACCATGATGGATGTCTGCGGAGATAGGAGCAAACAAAAGATTACAACACGCCAAAGGAGTTTGCCAAAAAATAACATCTGCTCATGTGAGTTGCATTCGGCCGTTAGTGATAGGCGGCTCAGTTGAAACAAATCTTTGACATCTATAGCCGTCTTTGGCAGTGAATGTAATAAAAGCAGATCTGAGTAGCAGTGGCTTTTTTTTTTTTTTTTTTACAAAACTCCTACTAATATTACATAAATGCTTCATATTCAACCTTAAGACTCCATAATTGTTCATGCAAAAGATGAGAATTAGGGGGGAAATTTTGAATTAAGCAGAGGCGTTCCTTCAGTGCAATCAAAAATACCTCGAAAGACTGCTTTTGGAATTTGTCTATTTCGACCATAAGCTTTTCTCTCTCCTTGGTCAGGTCGTTGATGAGAGCTTGGAGCTCCGCTGTCCTCTTGTTGCTACTCTGAAGTTGGACGTGCAAAGCTGAAATCTGAGATGCGCTTTCCCCGTCAACGGTGTCCCTGCTAATCCTCAGCTCATCCCTCTCCTGCCTAAGGAACCTCAGCTCCTCCTCCAGCCTCTTTTTCTCCATTGTCACGTTCTGAGTCAGAGCCTTCAGACGATCTATTTCAGCGCTGCATTCATTGAGTTGGCGGCTTTTGTCCTCGATGGTTTTGTACAGACTTTCATTTCTTTGGTTGAACTCCACAAGTTGGAGTTGATCCTGGTGGATCTTCTGTTTCATGGTCTTCAGCTCAGCGTTCGCGGCCGCCAGTTGGTCTTTGGTGACTTTGTGCTCCCTGATGCTCTTATCCCGAGCCTCCTGGAGAGCTCTTAAGTCCTGGCCAAACTTCTTTTCAGTGTTTGAAGTCTCAACCTGGATGGACTTGAGGCTGGTGATGGTGGTGGTGTACTCTCTGCACATTTTGGTCATCCTCTCCAGCTCTGACTCCAGCCTCTTTCTGTGTGTGAACTCCTCCTGGGTTGCCTTCTTTTGCTTTTCCATCTCAGCTCCCATGGCATCCAGAGAGCCTTGAAGTTCTCGGATACGGCTCTGGAGCCTGACGGCGCTCTGCTCGGCCTTGTTCCGGTCACTGGTCTGCTTCTCCAGCTCCACTCGAGTAATGCGAATCTCCTTCTCGGACAATTGCAGCTTGTTAATCATCTCCATGCAGGATTCGTTCCTCGCCTTGAGCTCTGCCTCTGATTGTCTCAAGAGATTGATTTCCAATTCCAAAGCCCTCCTCTTCTTGCCTTCTTCGTCAATATCCCGGGTGAGCATGCTGATCTGCCGGCCTTTTTCTTGAATATTTTTGTTAGCCTCCTTTAGTTTGAGCTCGTCCTCATCTCTCAGATGTGTGAACTTCCTGATTTGGACCTCCAGCTCACTCCGCATCCTCGTCTCTTGGGTCAACGACGTCCTCTGCTGGTTGGTCTCCAACTCCGCTCTGTTTTTTTGCTCTTCGGCGTGGGCGATGGAGAGTTTGAGCCTACGCAGCTCGTCTTCGAGATCTCGCTTCTCGCCGGTGAGCTTCTCGTACAGGCGCCTCAGCTCAGACGAGTCCTCTTCCTTCTGTTGCGAGGCTTTCAGGACGGTGGTCTTGGTGACGTGGATCTGGGTCTCGTATGTTTGCTTAAGTTGACTGATCTCCTGGGTGCACTGTGTTCTTACCTTTGAAACTTCTGACTCTGCATTGCGGCGACGGGCCGCCTCCTCTTCCAGCAGTATCTTCAGCCTCTCCAGCTCACGTTCTTTGTCCTTGACTGTCTTTTCCAAGTCAATCTTGAACCAGTTGAGCTCATCCAGCTCTTTCTGTCTGCGGCGAACAGCCGCCTCAAACTCTTCCTGTTGGCCGGTGTAGCGCTCTTCGGCCAGCCTTTTTTTCCTCTTTTCTTCTTCCAGTTGGTACTTAAGGCGGTTGAGCTGGTCAGTCAGCTCTTGGATCTGGCTTTGGGTACTGTCCAGGCTCTCTTTGGCAACAGAGACTTGGATGGATGTGGTTCTCTTGACTTCCTCCAGATTAATGAGCTGGTCTTTGGACTGGGTGAGCTCCAGTTTAAGGCGGGCCAAGGCATCTTCCAGAGATTTGTTTTTCCCGCCAGAATCCCCGAGCAGTTCCTTGAGGCGCCTGATTTCTTCCTCTAGCAGCTCAATCTTGGTGTTCCTAATCTGAAGACAGAAAACCACTTTAGATCAGTTTGATCATTCACTCGCCGTGAAACGTTCTAACTGGCACTGCAGCTTACCTTCAGCTCTTCCATGTTCTTCAGCAACTCCCCAAGAAACTTATAGTAGTCACCTGAGCGAGTAAGGAGCTCAATGTAGTTGGACTGGATGTTGGATGCCTGATGGGAGATGGCAGAATTCCAGAATTAACTTTCCAATCCGTTGCTATCTCATTAGCTTCTAAGCAATGAAGTGACCAGCGAAGTGAAGACATTGCTTACCTCCTGTCTAACGACAGTAGCAGGGGACTTGAGCATGGTTCTCTTGATGGGAATGTTGAGAAGTGTTTCCAGGCCGGAACTGTAAGAAGCCAGCTGTAGTTCGTAGTCCTGAAAATGCATCAGAAGAAAGATGAAGATTGAGCCAACCAAGATGTTTTTGGTTTCTAAAAGCACACGCTTGAAAGCCCACCAACCTTAACGGAGGCAGCACAAGTGTCGGCGTGTTTATTGACATCCTCCACCTTCTCCTTCTTGCCTTTGATTTCACCATAAAGTATCTATGGAAGGGTTGACAGTTGAATAAAACTTTTCCATTGGAGCTACTTGATATGCAAATAAGGAAGCCGGGGGTGGGTGGAAACATGCCTTCTGCTGGTTGAGGTAGTCCGTGGCCATCTGGATGTTGGTGAGCTTCACATTCTGAAGGACATCCTGGCGCTTCCGGGCATTGTTTATCCATTGGTCCATGGAAGTACTGTTCTGATGATAAGTTTGCAGCTGCTTCTCATGCTTCTCCAGATCCCACAATCTGAAAGAGGAAGTGAGCCAGGATGAAGGATATTTTACAAGAAACCAAACAAGAATGGAATGTGTCGGTGGACTTACCGGGTGTCGATTTGTGTTTGGATGCGGCGCCAGCGGTCAGAGAGTTGACCCACCAGTTCTGCGTATTTGGACAAGTCCACATCACATCTGTGGAAAGACTCTGAGACTTGACCGTTCCATTGAACCGCTTTGGCTAGCTCCGACTCCATCGCAGTTAGCAGGTTTTTTTTGTGGTCCAGCTCGATCTTCATTTGCTTTGATAGAATTACAAAAAACAACATCATCATCTGACAACAACTGAAATCGTAGGGAAACCAAATTTAATAATGTAGTGTGAAAAAAAAAAAACCTTTAGAGTGCTCTGGTAATTATCCAGCTCTCGCGGGTCCAGCGAGGTGGTCTCTTTTTCCGTCAGGCGGGCCTCGTGGACTTTGACAATGTCTTCAACCTGGAGAAGAGTCTCGAGCAAGGACTTAAGCGCTGACACTCTGTGGGGAAAATCATTAAACAGCATAGAAATGAATGTGGAGTCTGTATTTGTATATTTCTTTTTCAGAAAGAAGGCATTACCTTTGGATATAAGCCGAGTAGAGACCTTGCAGCCCTCCCAGTTTCTGGCTGATGATTTCCAGCTCTGAGCGGAGGAACTTTGCTTGCTCCGAGTCGGGAGGGATCCCTTCCAGCTGCTTAAGAATCTTCTCTCGTAGGTGCAGGTATTCGTCGTGAATGTAGTCCAGATCTTGGTGCACAGTCTGGACATCAACATTGGATGCGATCCATTAAATCCAGCCTTGTCATTTTCTATAGCGGTTATCGTACAAATAAGTCAACGAGCATTGACAACAATGGAGTCGAAAGCTTGTAAATGCCACCAGATAGCAAGCTAGCGTTTTGTCGAAATCAAAATCCTCAACTCACTTGGTGGCAAAGCACTACTTTTATCTAAGTGAAGCTTCTCAACTCACTCTTGTCATTTTCCTACAAATTAATGAGTGCCACACCTGCAGTTTCTCGATGTGCACTAAGCAGTCTTGCAGGCTGTTTTCCCCCGAGCAAATGTGCAGATGGCTGGTGAGTCCGGACTCGGACAGTTCCAACCTCCGCCGGAGCTCCTGGAGACTGCTGAGCAGTGTGATGCTGAGGGCCTGGATTTTAGGAGGCGCAGGTTTGCCTTGCTCCTTGGTATCGTCCTCTGCAAATGAAAACAAAAAGAAGAAGCGTTCAAGGAAAACCATTTGACAAATCCAGCATGAGGGTCATTTATGGCTAACTCACTTTGGCCGGTCAACTGGATAACCAGCATGTCATAGTGGTTCTGGGCTTTATCAAAGTGAATTTGGATGTTGATTTTATCCTCTTCCCTGAAAAGGTCGCAACCTTGACTGGTGCGCAGGAACTCTTGGTAATGGGTCTCCAGCCTTTTGATGATGCTGCGGTACTCCTCGGGACTCATTTTCGATATCTAAGGGCGACACGTGAGGTGAGCAAAATCTGGCCAGTGAATGGAGTGGAGTCAAGGTTGTCATCGCTTACCATGGACACTGTGAGAGAGTTGATGTAATTGATGTCTTTCAGGCAGTACTGCCACGCAATGAGGCTCTTGATGTTAATGTACAGCTGATTCCAGATGCCAAGGATGGCCTCGTAATACTGCTCATTCCTAGGAAACAAGTCCAAGACACATAGTTGATGAATCGGAAGTCAAGTCAAAAAATCTTCGCGACGCCACTCATCGATGACTGGAATAATTCAGCAGCAAAATCTACATTCGCCCGGATGCGAAATAGTGGTCTTACTTGGTGGCGAGCCCGATGCTGAGGGGGTTTAGTGGGGGGATTAGCAGACACACGGAGGGAATCAACATGTCCAGACCTCCTGGTCCAGTCACGAGCCACTTGCTGCGCTGGGTGTTGTCTTTCAGTATGCCCTCATTCCCTTTGAGAATCCCTTTCTACAAAAATAAAAGAAAAATCCATATGTCAGTTCTACTGTCTTATAGTGAGGACCAAATTTACTCACCTGGTCCTGCTTGAAGTCACATATTGCCTGAACCATGATGGGGGTGTTGCCTGTAGTCGGTTCCTCCGGGTTGCGGGGCTTCAGCCTCACAATTGTCTTGGACTTGTTGACCAGGCTTTGAACTTGTCTCTTATGCTCCATGATGCGCTCCTTCTCTTTCTGTAGACAGCAAAACTTATATTCAGTGAACGCCCCAAAAACAAAAAACAAAAAACCACAACCCAAAGAAGCAGATTAGCACATCGCTACCTCCAGGAGTTTCACAAGCTCCATAAGGTTTTCCAATGGTGTGTTCTTGTTGCATGTGAACTTAGTCTGGATGTTTTCCCGGTCCTTTCTCATCTTTTCGTAGGTCTCATTCGCCTCCTTAAAAAACTAAAAAAAAAAAAAAAGAATTCCGTTTTGACCATATTTGACAATATGAGAAATCTGGTGCTATTTTTGATGAGCACTTACTTGGCTGTAGGCTGCGTTCTCCTTCAAATGAATGTGAATGCACTTGGTGATCTGTAGAAGCCAGCTCCACTGGGTCTGTAAGGTGTCCATGTAGGCCTGAGGAGGACCAACATACACATTAGTACAGGAATGCACATACTCAACATGATCAGTAGACAGAAATGAAAAACTCACTTCAATCTTATCGGAGGCCGGATGGTTGTTGCTCAAAAGGCCGTCAGCTTTCACTTTGAGCTTATTTAGCTCCTTCTCCTTCTCTTCCAGATCTTTCATCAGCCTCTGTGTGAGGAAAGGGATGAAGATGTGAAGGGGAAATATTCAAAGAGTGCACCAAGTAGGAGGAGCAGGAAGAGCATGAGCTTACAGAGTAGCCCTCCTGCTTCTTGGGGATGTACTGCTCGATGTTTTTGTCCCCCCAGTCGAAGACCAGTTCTTCCTCCTCCTTCTCGTTCACCCACATGATGGCACGGGAGATTTCCTCAATGATGCTTTGCAGGTCACGCAGCTGATTCACTCGGCTGTGGGACATTTTCTGTGGTTGAAGGCACACGAGGTCAGTTCAAATCTTGCACTTTTGCTTTAAAAATTATGATTAGTTTTTTTTTCCCAAACCTGCAAACTGTCCCATTCTTGTTCCATGATGTAAAGGTTGGACTTGTCGCTCCTCATGCCCTAAAGACAAATCCATTCTTATTGCCTTTTTATTTTCACACAAGAGGAGCTTGAAAATACACACATACAACACACACACACACACACACACACACACACACCAACACACACACACACAAAAGGTCAGAGTAGGGTTAAGTAGAGCAACATTGCGTACCAGTTCGTCACGGGCCCGGTCTACTTCCTGGCTTCTTTGAATAGTGCTGTGGAATTTGTTGTGGCTCATGATTTGTTTCTCAATTGTGGAAGAGTCGTCCCCCCATGGAGCTGTCTGAATCATGCGCTGCAAATTTAACAAGAAAGCGTTCTATTAATATGCATACATACATTAAAAATATCGGGAAAAAGAAATGGTGACTTTTATTGCATTGTAAATTTTAAATAAATGTCGCATTCTGCTCTTTGTCCACTAGATGGCAATCTATACCAATGTAACACAGTTGCAAGCAGGAAACTATTCCAACTATGCCTCTCTTTGTTCGGCCCTGCTCTTTTGATAAGAACAACCTCTGCCTGTCCCTGCACTTCACTCCCCGTTTTTCTTTTCACTCTCTTCTCTTTTGAGTCTTTGTTTGCACGCCACTCCCTCTTTCCATGCTTAGTGGGCCAAAGCCACACATGACGGCCTCTTTCACCAGCAGGACTAACACAGGTAGTAAAAAGTAGTCAGATCACATCAGGTGTTTTTGTTTGTGTCAGGAAACAGTATTATAGAGGCGGGGGGAGGTTTTGACCAGGGCGTTTTCTCAGAAACATTTTGGACCGGCCCATTTCTTATAACATCTGTGTCAAATTTCACACTCATTTACTGTTGTTTTTGGGCCTCCCTCTCACGTACACGCGTAGCTTCGCTCCCTCCAATACTGAGCGGCCATATTCCCACGTCATTGTTTCACCCCTCGGCCTGTGGATCAGGTTTTGGCACTCTGTCAAGGTGGTGTCAGTTACCATCAGGTCCGAGGGAGTGATAGGGAGAGTGTGCATTCTCCTCCTCCTTGGGTCATGCATGCAATTATCCACGTAGCTTGAGCAACTTCAACACGGCACCTTGGATTATGTCCAACGTGTTTCAACTTGTTTTTACACCATATGTTCACCAAAAGAAGAAAAGCAATCTTGTCGAAGCATCCAAATATGATCAGAACACAAAATGAACTATGTTAATAATATCAAACTGGCACAGTTTGTTGTCTGTGTATTTGCTTTTATTTTCCTTTGCTGTCAGTGGTCAAGAGTTTTCCCCGCCCATTCCCATAAATTTTTTTCGTTGACAACGCCGGGATTCCCGTTGATCACGTTTCACCTGACTAAACCAATCGATGTGGTGTGCTGTCTTACCTTCTGCTGGCTAATCCAGGCCATGGCGTCTTTAAAGAGCCTCCCCCCTTCGGCGGAGGCGCCCATGCTGCCGGCGGTGGCGCTCATGCTGCCGGCGGCGGCACCCATGCTGCCGGCCATGCTGCGTTTGATGGTCACGGTTCCCATTAATTGCTGTTGGACACCGTCGTACATGTGCTCCAGCTGGTTTAAACTGTGAGTTGCAAACAAATGCAATGATGTTTTACCCAACTGACAATGCCCAATTGTTTTTCTTTGGTGCGCTTAGTAGGTACATGCTTTTTGTAGCTTACCTGGAAAAGACGTCATTGGGAATGCGCCTCTGCTGCAGGTCCATGCCGTACGTCTTCAGCAGCTCCATATGGTCGGTGGCCATCATCAGCATCTTGTCTGCTTCCATGGGCGGTCCTCCCTGGCAATGAATAATGAACCACCCTCATCAGACTGGTATGCCAACTTTTTGTTAATCATCTGCTTTGTGCTTATTTCTAGCAATGGATGTGAAGAAGAGAACTTACGCTCTGCAGGATCATCTTTGCTCTTTGCAGGTATTCATGACTCATGGCTTTCAGCTGCATGACTTTCTCCTGAATGTCCTCCACACTGCAATACCAGAAAGCAATAAATATTGGGATCTTGACAAGGCAACTTTCATTAAAACGGCTGCCAAGACAAATTGCTATCGCTTACACGTTATGATGTTTTTGAGCACATAATCTATCGCAGTGTTTCCAAACCTTTATTGAGCAGAAATCCTTTTTTTTTTACATTAGGAAAAAAAAACAGTTCACCACTGGACACATGTCAGAAAAAGTAGAAAATCGCATTTATCGCCCTCTAGTGGAAGCTTTTAATTGTTCTGCGGTGTCAGTATAAGTCAAGGGCAAAGACAGAGGAACAAAAGGTACAGTAATTGTGATGGATTATTTAATATTTAATGCCATTGAAGTTACAGTCATATTTGCCATAGGAAATCATGTGAAGGCTCAAATCATTGAAAAACATCTTCATAACAAAAATGTTATGTATAACATAACATTCATTCAGGTATAATGTTTTTAGTATGCTGAAATTCATAAAAGCTTCAGATATTTTTTGAATATATTGTGAAACCAGCCGTATCTTTTTCTATGGTTATCATCACACTGACTGAGCTGAAGACTCTTTCTACTGTGTAAAATATAAACATGAAAATAGTATTATCATCAATACTATAGGAGGAATTTTAACTGGCATTTTAATTTTTTTTAACCATGATATACCATTAACAACTGTATACAATTAAGTTTCCTGAACTTCATAAAAACTTATCAGTCGAGGTGTTATTTCTGGTTCTGTTTACCATCCCACAGTTTGAGTTATTAAACTTTTCATTGTAAAAATCTAAATGTACACGTATATAGAATAAAATACAAGTCAAACTATTCATAACCACACAAGGCCTCGTTAATAAAACATTAATAGCTACAGCTTGCAAACGTCCAAAGGTCTGAGTGAGATCACGGCAGACGGGAATTAGGGAGGGGCGTTCCGAGCATTTCCTCTGTTAGGGTCACAACCTTTATTAAGCAAGAGGATTCCATAGTATCACTTACCCCATAGTCATTGCGGTAATAGTTTGTTTATCATGCTGATTCACCATATTTCCGATTATTCCCTTTTTATTTTTCCCCTCTACTACTACTACCGCTTTGGCTTTAGTAAAGATTCTAATTGTAAACAGCATTCTAATAGCATTTAAAAATAAAATAAATAATTATGTGCTATGGAAATGACATGTTTGATGACGTTTGAGCCAAAGCAACAGGTAGTTATAGAGGAACCTCAACTTACCTTATCATTCCTCCTCCTCCGCCGCCACCAGCTCCCATGCTAACTTGCATTTTGCGGCCGCCGGTGCCACCTCCGCCGTGCATGGAAGACCTGGAGTAGGTGGTCTTGTAAGAGTAGCCGCCGTCCCCCATCTGGTATTCCCCTCCTTGGATACCGTTGCCAGATGTAAAAACGTCGTTTCTCATATAACTTGACGACAAGTCCGGCCGGGAATTACTCCGCTGGCCCATAGACGCCAGTCTGGACGTGGAGCCGCCGAACATGCTCATCTCTGCACGGGCTGCGGGGTGTAAAACTTTTTTTTTTTTTTTTTTATGTGGGGGGTAAAAAAAAAATCAGCCAGAGAGATTTTTGTGTTTTGGGGGGACAGACCGTGCGCCCTTGTGTGTCCGTCTCCTGGTGCGCTGAGTTCGGTCTGCTGTGAATAGGCGGAAGCTGCGCGCTTTTGGATCGCAAAGAAACCACACCTTTCACTGTGCGTGTGTGCGCGCATTTGCGAAACACTCCTCTCTCTAGCTGACAAGCAGAGGACTGAACTCTCTCACTGACATTTTACTGAAGGGCTGACATCACATGTAAAACTTTCTAAACTTAGGGAATTGCAAGCGCGCATAGCGAATAATAATAATGATGCAAACTATTGAACTGGGAATCGGACTTCGGACTGTGACTTGGAAAATAATCAAAGCATTAAAAAGCAGATTTATTCAATTCAAACCTTTATCAATGCTTTTGTTTGTGTTGAATTTGAGTGAAGCGCTCCAAAAAGTCCAAATGATTTATGTCATACGTCATTCAGATTGCTTGCAAACAGACATTTCCTGTGTAGTGACTTTTCCGTTGGCGTCAATTAAATGATGCCTCAGCAACAATGGAGAGGGGGGGGGGGGGCATTTAGACCGATAGCGGTGGTTTCATCAAGAATGTGTCGTGTCAGGTTCAACATTCTTGAGGTCAGAAGGAGGTCCATTTGAGAAAGCAGAGGCTGTCGAAAAGTCAGTGACAATCGGGACCAGCCCTTCCCTTTCGTCTGTGTTGCGCGCTCTCACGCTGCCTAATTGCGCCGTTTGCATGCGGGCACATGCAAGTAGGCGTGCCCCCCCCAACTGAAAGACAGTCAGGAGTGTAAAGCTGGCTCTGAAGCGCGCAACTAAAATGTCGAGAAAGTAACCAGTTCTTGCACACATGCGTGTTTATATAGACATGCATGGTATGAGGGGCCACCTTGGATGCATTTCAGGAGCGCGAATGTGGCCCCTCGTGTCCCCATAAAACATCCGCAGCGACAGCAAGAGACAATGCGCCCTGCGGCTTTACACTTGCTGATCTATTGCAAACTGCAGCGTCTTGTAGTAAACGTGTGGGAAAGAAAGGAGGTCGGGCATGGCCGTGCATAAGAACTGGAAAGTCTCAGGAAAACCAACACCCGGAGGTGGAATTCTACCCTCCTCTTCCTGTGTGTGTGTGTGGGGGGGGGGCGTGCGTGAGCGCGTATGCGTGTGCGTGTATTTCGTATGGACTACAGTGTAATCTCTATTTCCCCAAAAAGATGACAGTCTGTTATGAACCACCATTTCAAGAAAGGCCAGTCTCACGCTGAACACACCCATTACGCAAGACACACCCAAAATTTTTCTTCTTTTAGCGCAGGTGTTTTTTTTTTTGTTTTTTTTTTAATGTATCAAGATCAACTAGACTGAACTCGTATGAGCTTTGGCAAATATGGAATGAACAACAAGTGAGGCCAACGAATTTTGCAGCATTTTTTAGGGCTTGTGTTGCCAGGATTTAACGTGTACGTCACAAAATTCCCATCTAAAGTCTGACAAGTGAAAGTTGAACCTTCCCCCCAGCAAGATTCTTTCGACTGAAATGATAAGAATCTATTTCAGAGAACAGAACACACAAATTTTAATTTATTTAAGCTAGTAAGTAAGAAACTCTGAGTTGTTGTGTAGAGGGGTAAATGTTTAACAGAACGTTTGTTTTTTAATGGATGGAAGCTCACCCCTGTTTTGCAAGCCAGTGAGGAGTGACAAGCCAGCATTTTGACGGACAACACCTAGCTGCTTGACTCCTCCACGCTACAATTTGCAATGACTTGCCGCACCACCTTGTGAGACAGCGTGACCTCATTCATTTCCAGACACTCATGCTGTCATCATCTGCTGAGTAGACAGAAACTATATGAAAAGATGTTTTCCTCCCCGATATTTTCCAAAGAACTTGATGTTGACGTTATCTCATTTGTTACGAGCAACCATGTCCTGATTTGACTGGACAAGCCCAAACGTCTCAGTCGTGACTAATCGCCTCTTTGCAGGAACGCTGATGAATGTGTTGTTGTGTGTGGGCAGCATGGCGACGTAGCATGCATGTTACAGAACTATGGTTCAGGGTTTGAATCTTGACTCTAGACTCCCTTTAGTTTGTATTCTTTTGTAACATATTTTAGTACTGATATTATGGTAGCATATGCTAGCATTCCGGTAACACGATAGATAGCCTCACACTTGACATGTTCTGAGTTGGAATCTCACATTTTTCACAAAATATTCCTTCACATCCTGTTTATTTTGCGTTTATCTCGAAGATAAACAGTCGGCACTGTTTGCTATGATTTGAATTTAATTGCATGCTCGTAAACACACACACAGGCAGGCGCACACAGAATGTGAACCTGCCGAACAATACGTTGCATAATACGTAATGCATATATCATGGTGGTGGACTTTGAGTCCTAATGGTCCTATGTCTTGTATCTAGCCCAAGCCTAGCGCAAAGTGCAGTCTAAATCTACACATGGGTGCAGTTGTTTTTTTTTTTTTCATTTTTGTAGTCGGGTGCTTTGAGCCATTGTGGGAGTGAACATATCTGACTTGATTCTCAGCCAATCAAGCAGCTCCCCTCATTCCTTTTAAAGTCAGCGTTACACGACTTGCGCCACAATTTAGACCTGGTTTAACCTGGTCTAAAATCCAATCTACTTTCACTCACTAAATTGACAGGTCTGTCAGAAGAAACACCCTCAGTCTGCCAAAACGCCCAGCGTGAATTACAAAGTAGTTTTTGCTGGCCATGAAAATGAAGATATGCCAGTCTACTAAAATATGGCCCCTGTGTTTTTTTGTCTTCATCTTTTATTAACACAGACATAATCAGCCGAATAAAAACCTCGTACCAGCATAGCTCTTTGCGCTCAAATACCAAACTCACTACAGACACACCCTACAGTTTTTAAAAAAAAAATCTTTTGTGTATTACACGTGTCGAGCCGGTTTAAGAGTCACAACCAGACACTCTCTCTCTCTCTCTCGTTCTCTCTCTCTCACACACGCACACACACACTTTGAGTCACAATATGGGCACATGCCAGGGCGGCTCCTGACACACCTGCAATAGTTGCTAGGGAGGAGAAGAATCCAGGTACGAATGGTAACAAAGCTCACAAGCGGGACGTAAATGCAGGCACGACGGTTGACTGGTTTCTGTTGGAGCGCAGCCAGGTGTTTTACCTATTAAGTGTTTGCACCAGCCTTTTCTAAAGGGCGTGTTTGCATAATCAGAAAGTTATGTCTTTTTAATAGTTTCTTTGCTTCAAAGGAAGATATAAAACAGTTTAAATACTTGAATCTGAATTAATGACTGCACACAATATCATGCACAGTATAACAAGTGCTCAAAACGGCCATATACTGTACTTACTGTATTTTTTATTTTTCAAAGACACTGAATTGTACTAATTCTGAAAACGGCCGGTTACTCCATACTTCCTGCAGGGAGCACTAATGTGTAAGAAACCATTCGGCAAGTTTTTTTTTCCCGCTGAGCTCAGGTTTCAAAGGTTCCACAAGGTGATCTTTGCGTGTAATGCCCCATTATGACCACAAGGGTGAAGCATTGCAGTATTTGTAGTAGTTATATGCAGCCATATGGTCAGTATACTTCATCAAGCATGTGGGGGTGGGTGAAATATCAATACTGTTATTTGTAATTTGCTGCCTTGTTACACCCCCATATTTTTAATTTCGGTCGTATTATTAAACCACTCGATGAAAGTCTTTCATTAAAAATGAGCATTTGTTTAGATACTTTAAACACCCATTCGTGAGTTATGTGTGTTTTACGTCACTTTTTTAGTCATTAGTTTTGTTTGTTTGATGTATTTACAGCTAAATAACTCATTTTTCATTGAAGCTAGACCAAGATGTAATAAAACACATTTTTATCACCATTGCCAGCTTAATGAGTTCAAACATTATGTTTTGGCAACGTTGTGTAAAGCCCCAAGCTGCATGTCATAAAACAGAAAATAAAAATATGTCAAAGTAAATTATAACTTGGTCAAAAAAAATCATCGATCCATTTTGGGTGTTTGCCTCATGTGCACTCCTCTTTTTATAGGGTCCAATATGGAAGACAAACCTCAAATGAATTATGCACATTAAACAGGAAATGTATTCTTCATCAAGGACTTTATTTAAAAAAAAAAAAACTTGACATGATCAAGCACGAGTTTGATTTGTTGTCATCCACTGAAGATGAATGTTTTGAGCTTCTTTCTTCTGCACAAATCCACTGACCAGCCACTTACTTGGTTAGACTTGCATAATATTAGAATTCAGAATCTAAATTGGAATTTATTCTATAGCTACCAGCTGGAAGAGGGACTGGACAGGTCATATTCAAATGAATGTTAAATGGGAGTCAGCACCTGTCAGCAGCAAAACAAACGTAAGGAAAATAAACCCCGCCCCCTCCATAAACACCAACTTCATACTAAATGAGATAAGTGCGTCAGGTTTTAAATATCGAATTGTCATTATTTTTAATCTATGCCGTGACCAAGAATACGCGCCTATTGTGCCAAGTATGAATGAGGAGGACGTCCCTAGGTAGGAGCCATGTTAGGTGAGTCCGCCTCTCCACGCATCCTTCTGCTCAGGTGCGTTACAAGCCTCTTCACTTCCGGGAGCTCCACTGCCTCGGACCACTTGCTTGCACCGACAAAATGGATCGGACGGCTGGAAGGAAGGTCGCCGTATAGTTGGTGACCTGCAGCGTCGGCAAGACACACTGGCTGCAGACAAAGTGTTTCCCGTCTTCCAGTCCACTTGATGTGGCTCCCTCGCTGGAGGTGAGCGCATTGACGCATTGTGGAGTCGACAGGGTGGGGGGAGAAGGAGGAGGAGGAGGAGGAGGAGGAGGGGGGTGACGGCGGTGGTGTTCGTAGTGGTGGTGTTGGAGGGGGGGCGCGCACTGCAACCCCTCCTTCCCGAACACAAACCGAGGAGGCATCTACCGGCGGAAGCGCGATGGCCGACACCGACGACCATCAACCGGAGAACGGCTTCGTGTCCCCCGATAGCACGTCGTCGTCGTCACCGGGTCCGCTGACGCGCATCGACGGCGCGGTCTTGCCTTTCCTCGGCGGTTTCGGGAAGTACCAGAAACAGCTGATCCTGCTCACATGGATCCCGGCGCTCTTTATCGGATTCAGCCAGCATTCGGACAATTTCCTACTCGCTCAGCCCAACAACACCTGCATCCAACCTTTGACGAACGCCACCGCTTCCACCACAACCACCACCAGCAGCGCGACCACGACTGCAGCCGGTGGCAATGTAACGTGGGCCCGATCTTGGGCATCGGGTGGCCCGCAGAACGCGAGCGGGCGGGCTGCTGGCGTCCACAATGACACGGGCGATGACACGCAGTGCATGTGCAACGCATGGACCTTTGAGATGCACACCGGACTTGTCCAGAATGTTGTCACTAAGGTCAGTAGTTTTGTCTTTCTCCCACATTCATTCATTCATTGTGCACAAGAGCAAAGGAGGGAGGGAGGAGGGAAGGGGGATACCCCATGGAGGGTCTTTGCTTGACCACCTGCTTCATTTCCACCATTTGCTCCCTCTTCTTTTTTTAAATTCTATGGTGTCCTCTTTGAGAAGGGTCCACATTTGTTGGTGTCACCTTACTGACTGACAGGCCTAGTGGAATTTGCTGGCGATAGCGGCACAACAAAAGGACATAATAGACAGGAGCTGTTTGATTTAGGGCAAAGGTCTTTATTTCGTATGCATGCTCTGGAATAATGCAACTCCTGACCAAACGGCACCCCACCCCCCACCGGCTACCCCATGACTAAACAACATACATGGAACGGCTCATTCTGGGGGGCTTTTTTTTTTTTCTCCATGTGGCACCATCGCTGTCATTTTATCAGATTTGCACAGCAATTAAAAACCCTGGCTTATTTGTATGTAAAACAACCATGATTGGATAACGTAATCATATCTTCGACACGCGGCCGACAAGGATAATCAATGGAGATGAAAGTGCAATTTGATTAGTTCGCGCCTGCCAGGAGACAAGAGGAACTTATCCAGATTCTTCAAATGAATGCTGGTTGAGTTTTGTGGGCTTATCAACACACACGCAGTCTGATGTTAAGCCAAGCTTTGAAGCGTCTCCGCACTAATGGTGGTTGGGGCATCCTGAGTTTGTGTCCGCTATGGTGCCAACAGCCCATCTGCATCTTCAATAATGACGGATTTAAATAAAGCGAGTAAACCGCAGCGACTCAGGCCGAAAGTGAGCGGGAGTTGATTCAATCTTTTGGTCAGAATCATTGATTTATCTATCATCTAGGATTTGTTATATGGCTTAAACAACGTACACACGTGATAAGTTTGTTGTTTTTCTTAACCAATTTCTAAAACATAAAAGACAAGCATAAAACGATGGTCTTAATTCCCCTTAAAGTTGGCAAACTGCAAAAAAAAAAAGAATTACACAAAAGTTATATTTCAATGCAAGACATGGTTCGATAAAAAAAAAAATGCTAATGCTAAAGTCAATATAAAATCCTATTGACATGCTAATTGGAAATTAGCACTGACTTGTGGTCAATGATATTCCTTCAAATAACAAATATTTACAGACAAACAATGTTTTTGTCTTGCAGTATTAAGCTCTGGCTCATCTTCCCATGGTAGCGTAATTTCGGCACACTCTGTATTTGTATTGTCTTTGCATAAACACTGACAATGTCATGTTGATGACACGACATGCTCAAATGGTCTGTAAGAACCTCAACCATGCATGTCAACCTTGTAACAAGGTCATCATGGGTAGAGATTAACTCAATGGTAGCACCAATCCCAAAAAATGCACAACAACCCTTTGGCTGCGGAGACCCCCCTCTCCCATTTTGTGCTCCACCTTGTGTATATTGTCACATGTTCCCGTCTCCAAGTAGATAAAATAGGATGTGGCACAGCAGCAGGAACCGATGACTCTGCATATATGCCTGTGTTTGGACTGCGTAGTCACAATTGGGTTCAGCTATCCGTGTCGCTGTGTAAGTAAGGCAAGTGTCAACATTGGACTAACACACGCACACGCTTGCACAAATAGTCCATGTGACTGGAGCCTTATGATCATGTGTGAACAACTCGAGGCCACGTTGTAGTTCCTGCTGGAGGAAAGGACCTTGAAACCTTCCAACAGTGACGCGCTGAAATGACACAATTGAAATAAAATTCAATTATGTTATGTTGTGTTTTAAAAACACTGCTAGCTTTAATGCTAAAGTCACTGTCTTGACATGCTAAGAGGAAATTAGCATTTACTTCTGGGAGTGATTTTCTTAGTTGAATAACTGCCGTATTTTCCGGACTATAAGACGCACCTAAAAACATAAAATTTTCTCAAAAGCCGACAGTGCGCCTTATAGTCCAGTGCGCCTTATATATGGACCAAATTCCTAAATTTAAACTGGCTCGAAGCATTGTGTCATGAAAGAATGAAGAATTTTTTTTTTATCCTTCCATAATCGCCCAGCCATTCGAGCTGATACAGGATCATGTACCGTTTACATGGCTGGAAGTGCAAGTAGCGTTTACAAGATATGGCAAAGAATCCAAAGTGGCTCATGTGGAGACCTGCTCTAAATTGAGTCAAAGCCGTCCTCAGGGTCCATCTTAATTGGACTGAGCCTCGGAAATGAGAATGTATCATTACTCTCGTGTGTAACTGACCCTTCTCGGCTCACACTTGCAGTCTGAAACATTAGAGCGAGACCCAAGAGCGTCGCAGGTCCGACTACGGTGTGGGGGTGTGTGATAAGGAGACCGTTACGCAAAAAAAGCAGCCGGGCCTCAGATGTGAAAGCTGATACTGTCGGCCGAACACCCGTGAGGAGGCCCTCACTGTACTATGTCCATTTTCTTCTGTTTGGACAGCTGCTCCCCCCCCCCCCCCATCCCTCCCTCCCCCCTGCTGATCAGTGTGGGACACTTTGAAAGACTCTCAGCTGTAAAAAGGAGGTGACCCCACCCATTCACCCACTCAGGGCACGGCACGCACATGAGTGTCACCCGGAGGTCAATGGGGACAGACGACGCCGGTGTTAGCCTCAGATAAAATGTAGATGAAGACCCTGCGTGTCAGCTTCGTTTCTGATAAATGCAGTGAACATTTGGCGGGGTTGGATTACATCACGCAATTTGGGTGGGACACCAAATCAACATTGCTTTGCGGATTTGTCATTGTTACATCATTGCAACATGCAACTTTTCAGGGCAGAAAAAAAATGAATTGTACATGCTAATATTAGCTAGCCATGTTGATGAGCCAATTTTAAATGTCGGAAACCAAAATGTTGGAAATCGAATAATAATAAATGAATCTCTTGATTAACTGAACATTTTACTTTGCATTAAAGTGTGTCAACAAAACCATTTCCACATTTATTGTTTATTAACCAATTATTTGTTATTGCTCAGTGATTTATACCCCAAATTATTTAAAAACATTGAGGGGGGGGAAAAAAAAACGGTTTGGCCGCACCTCAACTGTAAATCGAGCTAAGTGGTCGAGCAAACGATTGGTTGGATTGTGCAGGTGTACCTAATGAAGTGACCACTAATAATCTCTTGTCCTTCAGTGTTTCTCACTGTAGCAGTACAAGTAGACAAAAGTGAATTCTTTTCCTTTTTTGACTTGATATTATCTTTTAAGGCCCGCTCTTTACGCCCACCACCACAGTATTTTCCACCCATGGGTAAGGTAAAACTTGGAAGGGTCTGATTATCACTGTTGCTAGGCAGTAACTATGCCGCAGCCTCTTTTGCTCGCTGCATCTTTCTCTGTGTGCTTCTTTCTATCGGATTCATTCTTTTTAATCCATGTACTGATCCTAAATCTACTGTCGTCCACGTTTGACATTAGGGAGTCCACGCACATCACAATAAGCGTTGGCTAGCCCCGATCCTATTCCTTCATTTCTACGTTTCTTCACGTAGCAATTAAGCAACACGTTCTGTGTCTGACATAAGCATTGTTCCGCTGCAGTCGCAGTCACTTAGGAGAAGTCAGCAGACGCTTGGAGGATTTTGACGGATTGTCTCTTTTCCCCCCGCCCCGCTCTGCCGGGCTCTTCACGCTTGGCATTTCTGCCTGCGACTAGGTTTATACAAGCGTCTTTACCAACTCTGAGGGCACACTGACTTCCATTCATTATCTTCTAATGAGCAACACAATAGCAAAGCAACAGAACGCAGCGATAATGGGCTACGTAGCGGAAGGGCCGCGCGCATGACGGGACTTAAACTGAGCCTGATTGTTCATTTATATTCTTATAGTAGCACCTCGAAGAATGAAACTCCAGGGTGCTGCTGTTTGGATGTTTGATTGACTTTACAGAAAGAGAAACCTGTGTAATACGTTTTTTTTTGCTAGCATGAGATGCTAGCACCATCTGCAGCATGTAGGTCCAATTTAAGAATTCACAAGCTGGAGACCTAGTTAATAATACATGTGTATTGACAAATGCTTCAGGAGAAAATTGCGCTAATGACATGTTGACAAGATGAACTTCCCCCCCAGTCTGTCTGCGATACATTTTGGCAACATTTTTTATGTCGCGACGCTGGTTCAAACCGCCGCAACCAGCTCCCCCCCAATTTTGTTTCAGTCTACGGAGTGATCTTGTTTTTCTTTTGTTTTCATTCCGTCTCCCAGCTGCAAAGCGATTGCACAACCGGAACTTGTTTTGCGATCCTGCTTTATTTTTCCACGGCTGACATCGATACCGAAAGCTTGAATGAGTGGCATTCCCGGATCATGTGATGATGACTGGCTGGTTCTGCGTAATCCTGGAGCGTTCCATTCAAAGCAGGTCACTGCCATAGAGGAGAGGTCATGGCAGGTTAAAGCAAGCCACCCCCGAACCTCACCGCGTCACAAAGGAATAATCATAAAAATATAGGACTATTATTTCTATTATTTCAACCAAGTCTGTCAAAAATACAACACGCCAGCTTAAATGTTACAATGAAATGAGACCGACTCGTTTATTGTCTTTACAGTGGAGTCTGGTGTGCAATTCGTCATGGAAAGTCCACATTGCAAAATTCTCACTCTTGGTGGGATCCATCTTTGGATACCTGGTGTTCGGAATCCTCGCGGACTGGTAAGGCATGCCAAGAATGTTGCCGTCAAATTGTTTTTTATTTTTTTACATCAACTGTGTTTGAAAATCGTTTACAGTTCAAATTTCGACTTTGTATCTCATTGTGCAGGTTTGGCCGTCACCCGGTGCTGATCATATCTGTGCTCTTCATGCTAGTGTTCGGCCTCACCGTGGCCTTTTCCGTCAATGTTCCCATGTTCAGCACGCTGAGATTCTTTGAAGGCTTCTGCTTGTCTGGCATCACACTCTCACTCTACGTCCTCAGTAAGTCCAGTGCCGCTACTTTTTCTGAGCTTTTATGAAATGTTCTCCACCGGCCATGTTTTACATTTACTCAAGTATTAGTCGTTGCAATAACGTTTTCATTTGACCATGACTTTAAAAGCAGCTGTTAAAACTATAAACATGTTTATATGTTTGGATTATTATCGATTTTTTTTTTCTTGAAGTCCATATGATGTAATATACGAAGCGCACGTTTGCTGAAGCTTTTTTTTTTTAATATGAGTTTTTGTCTGTTCCATGCGGGCCCACCTGTATTTCTGATGTGTTTTTGTGCGACACTTGATATTTACGCTGGAGCCAATCTGTATTGACAAAACTCGGCGAGCGCTCCGAGACTAAGGGACGGTCATTCAATAACACATTAGCAGGAAGAATCAATCTTGTCTGACCTCCAGGCGTTCTCTTTTAAGCATTCGCTTAAAAACGTACATGGACAGCGTGCCATAAAGGAAAAAGCGTCACGGTCGTCTGAAGTTCAGCCCATTTTTTTGGGGGGCTGGATTTGTTTGCACTCTCCCAGCATTGGTCTAACACTAATCCCTTTCCTTCCTTCCTTGATCATCTAGCCACGTGCCGTTGAGTCTCCTTCATGTATAATGCTTCGCTTGATCCTTTTGCGTCATCCTAAACATACAGGGAGAGTATTTAGGTCCTGAGCGTTCGGTGCTTTTGGAGAACCTTCAACAAAAAGATGCTCAGTAACACTCACCTCGATTGAGAAGAAAAAAGAAAAATAACACGAGTATGTTTGGTGGATGGGAAATCTGATGGCTTTGTCATAACAAGACACACGGAAAAGTCCAAAGAAGCCTGAACTCAAACAGGAAATGATCCATTTAGTTTGAGCGGACAAATCGGACCCATCGGTATGTGGCTGGAATTCATATAGCCGACTTCACAGAAGGACCAAATTAACGTGAAGATTTGCATAACATCAAAGTTTGCGTCTCCAAAAAAGCACCAAACTTTGAACTCCACAAGGTCAGATCTCGACGTAACCCTCAAGTCAGATTGCTATTATGAATCTCATTACAAAAACTCGAGTGAGATTGCTACCTATTGCCCATGTTAACATTAGCCTTAAGATAAACTGTGTGGTTCTTTTAAACCTGCATATAATTTTTTTTTGTCTTTGTTATATGTTTAGTTTGACAGTAAACCTAAACTGAGAGTGTCAAGTTTGTTTTATCCAATATTTCATTTGTGATAATGCAGTGAAGTTGATGATACCACGTTATTTACGGTTGGTTAAAATAAAATTTAATTAAATTAAATTTTAAAAAAAAACAGCTGCTAGACAATGTGCACGCCAGACTGGCCTGGCGTGGCGTGCTGAGGCTTTTGAATGGGTTCAAACATGGCTGATACGATGTGACACTTGTGCAGCTACTGACGCTATGCACCGCGCAGGGACATTGAAAAATAAAGGAAAAAGAATGAAAAGGAGGGGGGGGGGGGATTGCGTAGGGAAGCGGACATGCTGCCTGTTTGAATTAAGAGCGTACGGAGGAATATTTGACGGAGCTGGCAAGCATCCTCACCTGTAATTTCTGCATCCATTCAAATGAAAAGTCCTATTACATCATTTTACAGCAGTGATTCTGTTAGATGAGAATGCGCTCATGGGCCTGTGCGTGATAAAGCCTTCATTAATTAAGCAAAAGACGCTTGTTTATAATGTTTACTCGCTGTGAGCAGTCTGTGTACGCGCTGGGCTGCTAGAAGCGATATTTTGTCTCGCTTTTTTTTTTTACGCGTCCGAATGGGCATGTCACGCGTGCTCATGTGCGCGCATGAGAGAGGAAGAAGAGCGAGAAAAATGCAGACAATGCCGCGTGAATGTGTCATGACGGATTGTCCGTTTTTTTTTTTAAAAGCAATGTTGCTTTGAGCCATAAGTTTCTGCTGCTGTCAAGTTCCGTCTCAATATTGCTCAATTGTGAGTCATTCTTTATAGTGGGCAAAGGACAGGCCCATGCAAAAAAATAATAAAGTTGCCCATGTTCTGTTTTGTTATTTGCACTCTGTCAGGTTAGTCAGGGAATGTGAGGACATCCCCGTTCCCGTCTGTTGACGCACAAAATTCATGCAAAACGCGACGAGGCTCCGTGTTTGTTTGTCCACACAAGGAGCTTCCTTTGTGTTTGCTGGATGAGCGCAGACGGGTGTCATGAGATGTTCTCATATTAGCGTGGATAATTTAACTGCAGCACCTGTTCAAACATGTTCACATTGAGTGTGTGAGGGTGTGTGTGTGTCTACAGTACTACTTGAGAACAAATGTTTTTAGATTTCAATTGTCAGAATTGAAGCTTGAGCAGCTGTACAGCTGCTGTGCTTTTTTTTTTATTATTGGAAAAAAAAACCCACAAGATAAAATACATGTTTTGGTGTATTCAAAATCATACTGAAGTAAAAAAAAAAAATAGATGCCAACTTAATGTTCATTATGTTAAATTACTTTGTTATTTTTTTCCATTGTATTTGATGGAACATTTTGCTTGGTTAGCTCAAAGTAATGTTATGTTACATTGTTGGACTCTTTCTTGGAGTATTTTTCTCTCAGAACTATGATTTTATTTTTCAATTCTCTGTGATAGTTTGCCACGTCCTTGACCCAGCCCTTAAACAATCTGTCCTAAGTCGTCATCTTGATAAATGGGTAAAGGTGCATATTTTTCCCTATCAAGGAGGGTTAAAGTTCCCTTCCGTGCATGCTCAGCAAAGCCTCTTCTGCTATGACTCCACTTCACCTTCCGTCTGTCTGTCATTTTAAACAAAAAAACAAAAAAAAAGACTTCTCTGTTTGTGTCACGGCACCTCAAGCTATCCCACAAATTCCTCAGTGAAGTCCTGTGATTGACCAAATCAGCGTGATCAGCCATTGTTTGGCTTTTGTAAAAATCAAAGGAATTCAAGTCTGCGTTGATATTGTGAAAATCTTCCAAGATTTTCTTTTCTTTTTTCTTTTTTTGGTAGCTGTTATCTATTGGTGCCTCCCACAGAGCCGATTTCTGTGCTGACTGAACGTGTGTGTGTGTATGGAAGGACAAGGGTTAAGGTTAGAACAGACAAACACACTCAAAAGGAAACACTCACCCAAGCGTAGTGTTTTACTCCACTTTTTTTAAATGGCTAACACTTTCAAGCAGATGAATTAAAAAGGTGGTGACCTGCGGCTTTTTGGCAGTACGGCTCACGTCCACGATCAATAGCGATGACCTTATTAATCGTCAATAGCTCCCTTTCATTGCTCCTCGGTATCGACGGTGCCCGAGGTTTTCTGTTTTGTGTGCCAAGTCTAAACGAGACACTATTTTTGAATAAACGACATTTGTGGAAAAGCTCTTCAAAGAGTTAGTGGCCGGAATAAGTCACATTTCCATGATTTATGATGAATGTCAATGAGATGCTATTAACAGGCTTTGCCAAGGTGGAAAACTGTTAAAGTGTCACCATCTTTAAATCATTCCTAACTGTCCAAGCCTAGTAATACAACCATGTCATAAAAGTGTAAACTACATAAATTATATCTTAAAGGAGCTACATGATGTTTTGGACATGTTTTCCATTCCACCAGATTATCAAGCATAGGTCTTTTTTATTTTTTTTATTTTTTTTAATCCCAAATTTACCAAGAGTTAATCTATTCCATTTCAATGCATAAAAGTACCCACACAGCTGGAAGCAAAGAATGATACAAAATGTCTTGATAAGATGAAGAATTAAGATTTAGGGAGAACTGAATGTTCTTAATGCAATTGAAATGATCAGTGGTTTAAAGCTGGCCTCCTCCTCCTCCTCGCACTGACAAAGCACTTTTCCTCACTCCTCCATCTGTAGAACGTCCAGTCCGGCCGGCCCGGCCGGCAGCAAGCCTGGCTGGCTGCAGATCAGTGCTGACAATGCTGCACTGGCCTGTCACTCAGCGCCAGCCAAAACTAATCAGCAGCTTTGCACATGGCTGAGCTCGCTTTGGTCCATTTCTGTAAAGGACTTCAGCTTTCCAGAGACGAGTCTGTCTTGAATTTTGAAGATGTTTTCAAATGTCACTCCACATTATTCTTTATGTGAAATACCACAATTTGGTTGCAATCACTTCAGGACAATCTGCGCCTGTTGTTGCGTTCCACCTAATAATGAACTTTTAAAAAGCAAACATTGCTTTTGTGATCAAACAAAAAAACAAACCGGAAGGATTCAACAAGCTGTGGCTAGCTACTATTCGTCATATTGCCCAACCCCTGAAACCTGCTGAGTGTGTGCACATGCTATTATTTTTCTTCCAGTTCAAGTGAAGGCAAGACACAGAAGGACAAGTGTTGTCTTTTTTATTTTTTTTCCTTTTTATTTTTTATTTTTTTATCTCTGAGGCCCCACAAAGAAGGCTCGTGGCCCAAGATAAGAACACGTTTGCGCAAACACTAAACCAGAAAGTACTGAATGGTCCCGACAAGCTGCAGAAGGAGGTCATGTGAGCGACCGGTTGAGCGTTACGGTGGCTACAGGAAGTGAGCGCTTGTGGTGCTCAACTGAGTAAAACAATAAAGCTGAGCCGCGCGTGCTAAACGTCTACCACGGTTCATTTTCTGCTTCGGCCGGTCAGCAAAGCGGTCAAAGCTTCTTTGGGGATTACTGTTGCTAATTGGCTCCCGGGTCGTGTTGATTACATCATAATTGGACGGGAAAGTACAATAAAGCACAACCTGGAAAGTTGAAGACTTAGATGTTAATAACGGGCCGCTTTCTAAAACAAATTTCTTTAATGGAACCTTTCCGACTAAGATGGAAGCAATTAGATTGAGACATTTTCATCAATTACTTTAATGCAACGTAACTGGGCAGAGCGCACCTATGGGTTTGTATTATTGATTGGTTTGAACTTGGCGCTTTTGACTTTGTGGAATTGGCGAGCAAGAGATTTATGTCAGTTGGCCACTAGCTCAAGATCTGCATTGTGCGAATGCTGATCCAGTGAGTCAGGCGGGGGGGGGGAGCATAGATTAGGGTCAACGTGATGTGGAAAGGAGCTCAAGGCTTCTTTTGTTTATAGTATTTTTTTTCTGATTTGTCTTTTTAAGCCTTGGTCAGCATCTTACACCCACGTGCAATTTCGTTTTCGCGCTTTCTCAGACTGCCCGGTAATGACTGACTGGCCCATTTCTCCAACAATGCCGCCCACCACCGAAAGGAGGAATTCTAATCCCTTGCAGTGCGCGAGCAGTGAACCATCTCGCAATAAGTTGAGTCGGGTCAGACTCGGCGGGTCCTGCACCCGTTGCCCCGCTCTCCACTCATCGGCCCCGTCGTGCTAGCCGTGACGCCGAACGTAATTCATGGCCTGTCCAGAGGGAGGGTGTTAGGGGGGGGGGGGGTGTTACTACCTAATTGAAATTCCAGTCTTATTCTGCTGGAATGGAGCGGGACGGCTAGCTCCCGACGCCCACCCTATTATGATGGCCTCTGTCACCTTGAAAACTCCATTTGAGAGAGCTTTCTCATTCTTTCTGAGCAGAGAATTTCAAAAGATGGATGGACAATGTGAGAATAACGCCGATACGGTGCTGTTCACCCTCCGGGCTGTGTTGTGAAGCCATCCCACTGTGGTGCCCACTAAAGGACTCCACTGTCTGTGATGGCTTGTAGCCCGTGTGGTGTGAATGCTAATGCTGGAATGAATCGCTGCCATTCTAATAGTGGACAAATGAGCACAAGGACGCTTTTTTTTTTTTTTCCCCCCCCCTTCTCTCGCCTTCTCACAACAGCACACTCTTGTTCAATCTCACAATAACAGCAGCTGTAGATTTGGAATGTTGACACCCCATTGTTGACTTCAAAAGCTGCCGTCGTCATTCTTCATCCTCAAGGTTTGCAGATTAGTTTTGTATCGGGATGCAGGCGTTTCCTTGAAGTCATGCTAACAACACGGTAGAAGACGTAGCACGCCCGATCAATGAATCATCGCCTCACTTCAGTGCTCGAGGTGTTTTGCTAAGAATGACATCACCATTCAAATACAAGTCACCACCTGCAAGTCTGCGATGATGGACAGTCTTGCATATTCACGCTGTATTTATTTTATTTTGTTTCCCCCCCCCCCGCCAGGGATCGAGCTGTGCCTGCCAGGTTGGCGCTTCTCCATGACCATGGTGGCCAGTTTTGTGATGCTGGGCGGCCAGCTGCTGATGCCGGGTGTGGCTTACCTGTGCCGTGACTGGCAGGTGCTCCAGGCAGTCATCATCTGCCCCCTGCTGCTTATGCTGTCCTACATCTGGTGAGTCCTGGCGGGCCAGGTACAATTTTGAACCCAGGACCCATGTACAGCACGTTCCGATGCTTCATCGATGATAAAAGTGGGAACGAGATATTTTCCGGCAAGGTGACACGACATGTATTTGTTAGCTTTTTGTAGTGACCTTGCCCGAGACTGGAGCCCGCCATCCAGAAACGCACTCCGTCTTGGATCGTACACTGCTGATGTCGACAAACTCGCAGGGAATTAGATTTTATTGCAGTCTGTATGCCGAAATGTGGCGTCCTTCCAAGGCCTACCTGCGCAAGCTAAAGTGGTTCCGCTCAGCAGCTCTGGAAAGAGTTAACCCGATCAAATAGCAGTAATGGAGATATAATAGACACAAGCGGGATTGGCTGATTGACGGGCCTTTCCAATTTAGTGGAAGGATGATGGAGTGCAGGCATCAGACCAAATATTGGCCCGCTAGCCACGTCATGCAAATAAATGCCTCCCTTCCTCAAATAGATGGAACAAAATGGGTTCCAATTGTAATCATTTCAATATATAAACATACCATAAATTGTTTGTAGAAGTAAATAGTCGATAAATTTAAATATTCACAGCTTTCATTCAAGTAAATAATTAATATACATGCAAAACTCGGTTTGGATGGGACAGAAGATGCAAAATGTTCAATCAATCATCCAAGCATTTTCATTTTGAGCCCAACGTGACAGCACAGATAAGAAAAATGAGGTTTAACAGTGCGGCATATCCCGCTTGAAAATGAAAATGAGTTTTCATTCCAGCCGACCTCATTTGTCGGACTTCCCTCTCGTCTACTTGTCAGGATCTTCCCTGAGTCACTGCGTTGGCTGCTGGCCACGCAGCAGTACTGCCGCTCCAAGTGGATCATGGGACATATCGCTAAGAAGAACTGCGTCAATATGCAGCAGGATCCTGACAACATCCTCTCAGGTAAAAAAAAAAAAAAAAAATGCTTTGTCACTCAGTGGATTTATACTCCTTCTCACTTCCTTGAACACTGCATATCATTGTAGCCGTTTTAAAAAAAAAAAAAAAAAAAAGCTCAGACGCATGCGGAACAATCAATTGAAGAGTGAACTCAATGACATGCCGCGCTGATCTCAGGCCTTGAGGGTCTCGCTTGGAACTTTGAGGATCAATTTAAGAGCTGATCGGGCCAGCGATAACCTCGCAGGCACGGGATGCGAAATGCCGTCACATGGCCGACCGACTTCACGTGGAAACACCCGAGCGCTAAGTGTGAGGCTTGTTTGGGAGCTTCTTTGAAACTGTTGGGTGAAATGTCACACCTGGCTCTCTCACATGCTCATTTTGTCAAGTTTGGAAGGAGGTGGCGAGATACTGATGGCAACTTCTTTAGCAGGAGCTAAAAATGTAACTCTTAGAATCCTTATGAATTTTGGGTTTTTTCATTTACTAATTGTTTTGGCTGTGTTGAGTGAATCTAGGTCAAATGTGTCAGTCGATAAGAACAAGTCTTATTTATTTATTATTATTATTTTTTTTTAAATATATTAGCTAAAGCTTAAATGTTCAGTCCTCAATGTTGATTTGTGTATGTCGATTCCGTTGGACTCCTCCGTGAGTTGAACTTTTTGTGTTCCCAGAGTTGCAGAGAGCGCTTCAACGCAAGCCCAAAAAGACGTGCATTGTGAAAATGGCCCGGACGAGGAACCTGTGGAAGAATATTGTTGTGCTCTGTGTCAATTCGTAAGTGTTTTGTGACTCGTGTTCTGTAGCTGTATCCGTTTTTTTGTTTGTTTTCAACATCCATGAACATTTCAACACATCCAATATTGCTGTGTTTACATTCAAGACACGTAATCACTAAGCGGAAGTAAGCAATAATAGCAGTACATAAATAATGCAAATATTTCATGTTACATCACGTTTAGTTGCTGTTGTCTCTTCCTCGCCGGTGATTCAAACAAGGGGAAAGCAGTGCCAGAGCGTTGGAAATTATTTTGCTTCTTTTATGATGGACACGCCACTAATGTCACAAATGTGTCGCCAATCTTATTAACGCCGCCGAGGGTGAATCCAAATCCAGCCTCGGATTCAAATGTTCACTTGCCAACTCAATACATATTGATCAGCTGTCCTCATTTCTTTTCCCCGCAAAGCTATTTTGTTCTTCAACAAGAGTGCTTCCTTTCCCATTTTTATCCTGCTCTCTCCTTTTCCCTCCATCCCTGACCGGCTCTTTAGCACGTACAGACACTCACCACAGCATACGCTGACTCTTCAAGTCGGCGTAAATTTTACATGAGCGGGCCGGGCCGTCCTTATAAAACGTTACGCACACACACACACACACACACACACACACACACACACACACACACACAGGGAGGGAGTGCAGCCTCTGCTTTTTTTTGTGTATCCTAGTGCCGAGGGTGCGCGTGCACGCTTGTGTGTCAACATGTACGTGTTGACAAAGTACATTGTAAATTACACAACAGCACTGTGGACTTTGAAATGTTGTTTTATTAGATGGGGTTGACTTATCAGTCGCTACTCGCTATTCGTTTGAAACAGTGATTGTATGGACTAAAAGACGAATTGCAAAATTCTTCAAATGTCACATGACATTATCTGTTTAGATCAATAACTTGCTGACATTGTCTGGATTTGCTTGCCTCTAGGCTAACAGGCTACGGGATCCATCATTGCTTCGCCCGCAGCATGATGGACCCGGAGGCCCAGGAGACCACCATGTTCCACGACTTCTACGCCGATTATTACACCATGGCGGGCATCGCGGTGGCATCCTGCCTGGCGTTGTGTCCGGCGGTGGGCCTGATGGGCCGGCGCGGCGGCCTCCTCACGTTCATGATCATCACCGCGTTGGCGTCCTTGCTGCAGCTAGGCCTGCCCAACTGTGAGTTCTGTGAAGTCAATTCAAAAGGACGCCTCTCTTGTGTTCAAATGTGATTATGCAGGTGTACCTAATGCAATGTCCAGCGCTTGCACAGCGAGGCGTGTCCTGCGCTTATGTTAGCTAGTCATAATGGAGCGTTTGGACACCAGAGAAAACGGCTCCCGTGGTCAATGTGTACCAGCAAGACACGAGTCCGTTTACTCAGTTCCATTTGACTTAATGTTCAACTGATGTCGACGCATCAAGGCGTCGCTTTGGCATCCCACTTTTTTGTGTGTTGTGATGAGCTTTTGTGTTTGATCACTCACGACCGATTTTCTCTTTCAGTGCTGGGAAAATATAGCACCCATCTCAACATAGGTAAGCCTATTTAGCAGGACTGTAATCTTTTGGTGCTTTTGGATATGAACTGGATTCATTGCATGTAAAAAAAAAAGAGGCCCAAATCCATGTGTGCAGCTAGAGCGCCCCTAGAGGCTGGATGTGCTGCTACACTCGAACAATACCACAGGAGAATATAATGCTGGATTTACCCTGTATTTTCGTTGCAATGATGCATTTAAAACTTAGGAATGGAAACCAAATGCTCGTTTTTGCGTGTAGATAGCTCAAGCACACTGAAGAAGAACTTCTCCATCGCCTTCTCAATCATCGGGATGTTCTCCTCCCACGCCGTTAGCAACCTGAGCATCTTCTTCTGTGCTGAGATCACACCCACTGTCATCAGGTAAAGCTGACTTTTTTTTTCATTGAATTGGTTTATATGTATATTGTTTTCATACAGTCTTTACTGTAGACAAAAATGAGCATGCATGAGTGATTCAAATGTAAAAACTGAGGAGAAATAATTGAGCATGTGCCAGAGACTTTTTTTTTCTCACCTTCACCGTCACATGAAGGCGGCAGCAGGCAAATCCCCTCTGAGCACTGCATGAGGGTTACTGTAAGCTTATGTAAGATAGGTTGCAGTTTGGAAAATACATCAAGGGCGCCACCTGCTGGATGGAAAGTAGTGCCGCCTGGCAAGTGAAGTGGTGCTGCAGGACATTCTGCTGTCTCAAATAGGTTCTCCTAAGTGAGGGAAGTGATATTACTGGATTTGTAAAATATAAAAAAATTAACAAACAGTCTATATTGTGTATTTTTTATGTGAGAAGAACCTCTCTGGGAAAATTGAAGCTTCACTGCCCTCTTCAGGTTGTAGGCCGTAGACTGACCGGGCCAATCCGTGACCTTAACGCATTTTTTTTTAGCCACTCCTTTGTTGCCATGGCAACATGCAAATGTACCTTGGTGCATTGTCATTGTGAAAGACCATGATCAGGGTTCTTAATGAGGTTTTCATTCAAGATTTTACAGTTTTTGACGGTGTTCATTGTTCCGTGTAGGGGCGGCGGCCTGGGCCTGGTCCTGGCGAGCGCCGGCTTCGGCATGCTGACGGCGCCCATCATGGAGCTGCACAACCAGAAGGGCTACTTCCTGCACCACATCATCTTCGCCTGCTGCACGCTCATCTGCATCATCTGCATCCTGCTCCTGCCCGAGACGCGCTACCATCCGCTGCCCGAGACGTTGGCCGACGGCGAGAGCTACACGCGCCAGCCGCTGCTGCCGCCGCGCAAGCCCGGCGAGCAGCGCCTCCTGCTGGTGCCCTCCCAGAGCGCCCGAGATTACACACGCGTGCACGACACGCCGCTGCACGAGGCGGCCGCCGCCGGCGTCTCCATCATGGACTCCGCTGCCTCGTCCGCCGTGGATTTGAACGCCCCCGACGAGGACGACGGCGTTCGCGCGGGACCGACGAAAGACGACATCATCCACGCCAGCAAAGAGCACCTCCTGTCTTCCACGCCTGAGCCCGCGCACCCCCTGCTGTCGGACGAGGATAAGCCTTCAGAGGTCGTCCTTGCTTCTATCGAGCCGCCGACTCGCGCCGTTGTCCTCCAAACGGACGACTCTCTGCATCCGTCCCCTTCGTTGGAAGCTCTTTCGGACCCGGCCTCCGAGGAGCCCCCGCCGGAATCCCCCGACCAGCTGGACGAGGACCCTACACCCATGGAATCGGGTCCACCGTCGCCAGAGGACACCCTACCCGCCCCCCCTTCCCCGTCACCCCCTCCCCCGGACATTGCGTCCCCGTCACCCCCTTCCCCGGACATCGCGTCCCATTGCTCAGACATCCACTTAGAAGTAGAGGATGAATCAACGCCACCGTCCCCTCCGCCGGACCCCCCTTGTGGCGACGATCTTTCTCCCCCACCTTCCCCCGTTCCAGACTCCGTTTTACCCTCGTCCGGCCACACACCACCTTCCCTGCCTCTTCTGCCCGGCGCTCCCCCCATTACAGAACCGGCCGCCGTTGCCGCTGAGGCGACCACATCGACTGAACATCCTTTACGAGATTCCCCAGACTCAGACTCAGATCACGGCACTTCAGGACCTTCTCCCCCCTCTCTAATGGTTTGTACAGTTTCCTCCCCCATCGACTCTGGCGTGCTGTCAATCAGCGCCAGCACAGAAAGCAACGCCCTCAACGGCGTAGCATCGTCATGATGATGATGCGGCAAACAAATATCCCTCGCACTTAAAAAAAAAAAAAAAGTCGTGCCAGCTTGAAGTTGGCTGGTCTTTAAATACGATCCCTTTTGTTTTCCTGCACAACAGATTGTTTCATGATGGCATTGTTTCCCCTTTTTTGTCTGTCACAGGAAAAAAAGAAAAAAAAATCACCAGCCTATAAACTCCATTGATGGACAAAAAAAAAAAAAAAACTCAAGCATTAATCAGAAGCAAGCGCCCGAATGTGAGGACAAATGCTGCTGAGAAGTCCAAGTGAATAAGTGTTTGTGCTTAGCACATTTAGTAGGCCACTTTCTCAAAAATAGTTTCCTCGCCTTTATCGAGCCCATGCAGAAAACAAAAATACAACACTGCCCTCCATAATTATTGGAGCCCCTGTTTAACATGTGTTCTTTAGCTTTAAATAAATTCAGTTTTTTCTTTTTTAACAATACAAGACTAACATTTAAAAAAAGGAGTAAAATCCAACTTTGAACTCAAGTGCATTTATTCAGTGGAACAAAAACATTACCGCCATCAAAAATAATTCTGTGTGCCACAATTATTAGAAAATGTATGTTGTAAATGACTAATAATTGAGTTGTCTGCCAGTCCTTGTTAAATTGCCCATGACAGAAAGCTAAACAATAATTTTGGTAACTATTCAAGCTGCTCATCATAAACTGCTCGGATAGATTTTTTTTTTTTTTTAATGGACTGTGAGGAAGAATAAGACTTTTTTGGGGGAGGGTCAGTCCCCAAGTAAACAATCACAGGCAACGGCAAACCAGGAAACCAAAATGAAAATGTTCAAATGGTGCCAAAAATGAGTATTGCATGTTTTGGGGGCTTCTGTTTGTGCGGCCCCCTGCCATAGACTGAATGCGGATGGAGTGAATTGGATCAATGGAGGCAATGAGAAGGAGCTGCATACAAAAGTGTCTTTTTTTTTTTTTTTGGTTCAAAGCAAAATGTCGTAATCTTGTAGTGATTTTGTCAGCGAGTGCATAATTGTGTGTGTGTGTGTGCGAGTGTAAACCAAATGGAAAATTATGATTGACCTGATAAATGTACAAAGCTTCATCTTGCAATATTGCTGACATGACACAAAATAGTTGTCAGGCAAAAGGCAAATTTAAAAATTTATTATTATTTTTTTTAAACATCCATGCACAACTCAACTGGTTTCTAAGACTTGACTCTTCCGTCTATACTTGATCGTCTTGTTTACAACAGTCCTCATAAAGCAAACCAAGTATCATTATTGTAAAAACTCCAAAGCCAGACACATTGTTTTTTCTTTTGTTTTGTTTTATTTTAAAAATATGACTCAAGGTTGCCGCCCTCATTCTATTGCGTGGAATTTGCCCAGGGAGGAACAGAAAGCTGCGCTCTCTGGAGACAATCTTGTGATGCGTTCATGAAAACACGAAAAAATAAATAACCCACCAGGTACTTTCCAACAATGTTCTTCCTTCCAAATGCACTGACAACAAGATTGTGCTTGTTTTTTGTTTTTCTTTCCTTTCTCCCTCCCATGCTTCCTTCCTGCGCGAATGATGTAACCCAGCCTGAATCAAAATATGAGCGTGCTTTTTGCTGTTGTCGCTTTTCAAGGTGGCTGTTGTCAATGGACGATCAAGTTGTGAAATGTTCATGCCAGTTGTCTGATGCTGCTACACGCCTGAAAGCACAAATTCCCTGCAATCATGTGACATCACATTGATGGAATGGTAGAGGCACACTGAGAAGGAAGCAACAAAAATGTTGGCCAATTGTTTGACCTGCTAAAAAGTCAAACGTGACAATAAACCTATCAGAAAATAAGAATAGAAAATGGATTGTTATGAGAAAATATTCATTGTACAGGAAAAAAATGTGGCTTTTTTTTTGTTTTGCTTTACCAGAATTTCTTTTTTTTTTCTTTCATTAATATTTCATAAAAACTCAAACCCCTACACATATCTTAATGAGTTCAATTCATTTTAATTGTAAATCAAAATTCACTTTATTTTCATGGTTCTGTTCTACAGTTTCGTATGTGGCCCGAATACTTCATACATAAATTCATTAAGAATAAAAAAGGGAAAAAGGAGCTTTCTTTGCGCAATTGCTAATGCAGACTTCCTTCCATTTGCTGTGTGTGGGTCAGCAGCCATTTTAAAATAACAAACGACACGATTGTGTCAAATCTCATCAAGCTTTTGGACGGTGCCGACTGAAGCGTCCGCAATATGACAATTTAGCACCGGCGGAAGCATTTGAACGGACATCCGATCCAGTTTCTGGATAGATCATGTGGAGGACAAGTAGAAAAGTGAATGTAAAAATGAAGGATGAAGGCAAAACGTGTGAAAGGTGATCAAGTGTTCAGGTTCGGCCTCCTTCCTCAAAGAAAGAGTTGAATGAATGTAAAAAAAATAAATAAAAAAAAATGGATTGTACTGTTTATGATTTCTGAATGTTTGGTTAGACTTTGAGAATTCTTACATGCACTTGTATATAAGCCATACCTGTTGTCAGAATAAACCACTATTTATTGATGGGCTGTCCACTTTGTGTTTGCCTGAAGGAAAATGTGTTGCCTTGCTGCGGCGGCATGGCGAAGTAAGAATGAGTTGGACTCTAACTGTGTGACTCTTTGTAACCCAATCCTGCTACAAACTCTAAATCCTGTCTGGACAATTTCCTTGCTGGGGACACAATGATGTTGCTAAGCAACGGGCTGCCGTGCAGGAAGAATGCCCCCACTGTTAACATGCTTTTTCCTCCTGACTGCAGCTTTATGTATATTGCAGCAGTGCTATCAATTGTCTTACAACTACACACACACACACACACACACACACACACACACACACACACACACACACACACACACACACACACCTCCCACCACCAAAATGCAACAACAGGATTTAGATGGCTTGCCAAAGCCAACCTCTGCTCGGCTCGTAGAGGACAAAGGGCAGCTTAATGAATAGCTCGCCGGGACAGTAAAAAGGTAACAGTAATGTGCGTGAGTAGGAAGAAAGAACACAGAGTGAACATGCTTTGAAGGCTGATGTTAAATCCCCAGCCAAACAGGATGTGAGACAAAAGGAGAACTTGGATTTAGGCCGCCTTTTTCAGTCTGACCCGACACTTTCATATCAGTCACTTCTTGTTATTAAAAATGTTATAAGAGCAGCGAGGTGAAGTCGTGGGGTGGTTTGCAGGGCCGGGATTGGGGAATGCCATCTTCTGTTTGCCATATTGGAACGCGGCCCCCGAGGACTAGAGTTTGACACCCCTGCTGTAGGTGGTCATTTATTTATGACAAAAAGCCTGGTCATTTTTCTACAGAAAAGAAGCCGTACTATTTGTTAACATTAAAAAAAAAAAGGCCTTACTATACATGGTCAATTTTTCCCTAAAAAACCTTATTATACATGGTCAGCATTTTTTTCATCATTCTTTTTTTTAATTAAAAAAATGCATGTATGTATGCATGTATGCATGTATGCGTGTATGTGTGTATGTGTGTATGTATATATGTATATATGTATATATGTATGAGTGTATATATGTATATATGTATGAGTGTATATGTGTATATATGTATATATGTATGTATGTATGTATGTATGTATGTATGTATGTATATATGTATATATGTATATATGTATATATGTATGTATATATGTATATATGTATGTATATATGTATATATGTATATATGTATATATGTATATATGTTTATATGTATATATGTATATATATATATATATGTATATATGTATATATGTATGTATGTATGTATGTATGTATGTATGTATGTATGTATGTATCAGTGACGTGCTGTGAGGTTCATGACTGGGGAGACACTGACGTCACCCCCCGTAAATGATGTCTTTATGTGTCTTGACGTGAAGAAGTTGACAATAAAGAAAATTGTTGGGGATGCTTTGAGAATTATTGTCAATTGATTGTCTATGTGAAGCCCTTTGAGACTGCTTGTGATTTAGGGCTATACAAATAAACTTGACTTGACTTGAATAAAGCAGACTTTGACTTTGATGTGCATTCCAGTTCAATTAAGTGTAATGAATCTTTAGAATCAGTTCACTCACAAGATTCGTTCAAACGAATCGTCCCTCCACACACACACACACACACACACACACACACACACACACACACACACACACACACACACACACACACACACACACACACACACACTGAGCCTTTTTAAAGAAAATTTATTTTATTTTATTTTATGAATCAAATAATCAAAAATCATGGTCAAAGCTTCACGGAAAGTGAAAAGTGCCACACCCGCCCTCACCCCCACCTTCTGATTGGCTGTTTGATATGTGACGTCACTCGGACACTCTATTAGGTACACCGCCATTTTTAGGTGTTCCTAATAACAGGCCACTTCATTAGGGAAAAATCATGGTCAAAGCTTAAATGAAAGTGAAAAGTGCCACACCCAAACAACCCCCCACTTTCTGATTGGCTGGTTGATCTGTGACGTCACTTTGACACAGGTGTATCTAATTACAGGTGATTAGTGAAAAAATTTAACTGAAAGTAAAAAGTGCCACACCCGCCCTCACCCCCACCTTCTGATTGGCTGTTTGATATGTGACGTCACTCAGACACTCTATTAGGTACACCGCCATTTTCAGGTATTATTAATTACAGGCCACTTCATTAGGGAAAAATCATGGTCAAAACTTAAATGAAAGTGAAAAGTGCCACACCCAAACAACCCCCCACTTTCTGATTGGCTGGTTGATCTGTGACGTCACTTGGACACAGGTGTATCTAATTACAGGTGATTAGTGAAAAAGTTTAACTGAAAGTGAAAAGTGCCACACCCGCCCTCACCGCCACCTTCTGATTGGCTGTTTGATATGTGACGTCACTCGGACACTCTATTAGGTACACCGCCATTTTTAGGTGTTCCTAATAACAGGCCACTTCATTAGGGAAAAATCATGGTCAAAGCTTAAATGAAAGTGAAAAGTGCCACACCCGAACAACCCCCCACTTTCTGATTGGCTGGTTGATCTGTGACGTCACTTGGACACAGGTGTATCTAATTACAGGTGATTAGTGAAAAAGTTTAACTGAAAGTGAAAAGTGCCACACCCGCCCTCACCCCCACCTTCTGATTGGCTGTTTGATCTGTGACGTCACTCAGACACTCTATTAGGTACACCGCCATTTTCAGGTATTATTAATTACAGGCCACTTCATTAGGGAAAAATCATGGTCAAAGCTTAAATGAAAGTGAAAAGTGCCACACCCAAACAACCCCCCACTTTCTGATTGGCTGGTTGATCTGTGACGTCACTTGGACACAGGTGTATCTAATTACAGGTGATTAGTGAAAAAGTTTAACTGAAAGTGAAAAGTGCCACACCCGCCCTCACCCCCACCTTCTGATTGGCCGTTTGATATGTGACGTCACTCGGACACTCTATTAGGTACACCGCCATTTTTAGGTGTTCCTAATAACAGGCCACTTCATTAGGGAAAAATCATGGTCAAAGCTTAAATGAAAGTGAAAAGTGCCACACCCAAACAACCCCCCACTTTCTGATTGGCTGGTTGATCTGTGACGTCACTTGGACACAGGTGTATCTAATTACAGGTGATTAGTGAAAAAGTTTAACTGAAAGTGAAAAGTGCCACACCCGCCCTGACCCCCACCTTCTGATTGGCCGTTTGATATGTGACGTCACTCGGACACTCTATTAGGTACACCGCCATTTTTAGGTGTTCCTAATAACAGGCCACTTCATTAGGGAAAAATCATGGTCAAAGCTTAAATGAAAGTGAAAAGTGCCACACCCAAACAACCCCCCACTTTCTGATTGGCTGGTTGATCTGTGACGTCACTTGGACACAGGTGTATCTAATTACAGGTGATTAGTGAAAAAGTTTAACTGAAAGTGAAAAGTGCCACACCCGCCCTCACCCCCACCTTCTGATTGGCTGTTTGATCTGTGACGTCACTCAGACACTCTATTAGGTACACCGCCATTTTCAGGTATTATTAATTACAGGCCTTCATTAGGGAAAAATCATGGTCAAAGCTTAAATGAAAGTGAAAAGTGCCACACCCAAACAACCCCCCACTTTCTGATTGGCTGGTTGATCTGTGACGTCACTTGGACACAGGTGTATCTAATTACAGGTGATTAGTGAAAAAGTTTAACTGAAAGTGAAAAGTGCCACACCCGCCCTGACCCCCACCTTTTGATTGGCCGTTTGATATGTGACGTCACTCGGACACTCTATTAGGTACACCGCCATTTTTAGGTGTTCCTAATAACAGGCCACTTCATTAGGGAAAAATCATGGTCAAAGCTTAAATGAAAGTGAAAAGTGCCACACCCAAACAACCCCCCACTTCCTGATTGGCTGGTTGATCTGTGACGTCACTTTGACACAGGTGTATCTAATTACAGGTGATTAGTGAAAAAATTTAACTGAAAGTAAAAAGTGCCACACCCGCCCTCACCCCCACCTTCTGATTGGCTGTTTGATCTGTGACGTCACTCAGACACTCTATTAGGTACACCGCCATTTTCAGGTTCGTTCATATAAACCAGCTAGCCAAATGTCTGATTTTTATGTTTTATTTGGCAAATATAAAAACAAGGAATAAAACACCAGACAAGTTTTAACATAAATGTTTATTAAAATAATAATAATAATGATAATAATAATAATAATAATAATAATAACAATAAAAGTAAATTTCAAACCAGCAATCTTATGTGAAATTGCAGTAGATATATTGTATATCAATATTTAGGCATATACATGCATACATTACTTATTTACTTATTTACTTATTTATTTTTACAGAAGAGTCTTACTATACATTTGTCACAAAATGCGAATGCGTCAGTGTGTGTGTGTGTGTGTGTGTGTGTGTGTGTGTGTGTAACAGCCTCATTCTGCTGGTGAGGCATGCCGAGGATGACACAGCACATTTGATGCTGCGTCTGCTGCATCACTGCCGAGCTCTGCCATTGGCTGCCAGGGATGCTGAGGATGCTGCAACGTCATCCTCCAGGCGGCACCGCTGATCACGTGCCTGAGGGAAGCGTTGACTCTGAGCCGCACCGCAGCGCCGCAGCACAAGCCGGCCAAGCCAAGGAGCCACAGCAGCGGACGTACCGCAACCACCACAGCAGCCACCCAGTCAGCCATCGGCGCACGACTCCGCATCATGAGGGAAATCGTGCACATCCAGGCCGGACAATGTGGCAATCAGATTGGGGCCAAGGTACTCGTTGACTGTTGTCCAATCCAGCAAGTTGTCCCATTTGGTCAGAGAGAAAAATTTGCATGCTTAAAAGATTTAGCGATACATTATGGATCTCTCGGTTATAATCAAGCAAGTATCAAATGTATGCATGGACTCAAGTTTGATGTCATTTGGACACCAAGCAGATTGTGAAGGGCGTGGCTTTTTGTAATTGGATGCTATGCTCATGCGTAGCAACCTGGATTTGTGCGTCTTGCTCTTCCTATCCCAAAAACATCTCAGTAAGTTTAAGCCAATCTTTTAAAAAAAAAAAATGAAACGAGTGGTTGGCACATCCGCCTTAGAGATTCGCCGTTTGGGTGTGAATCTCCTTCCTGTCTGGACGTGACATTTATACAAAAGCATGTATGTTTATATGAATTCAAAACAAAACAATGGATGTTAGTTTCTAAACACGAATAGTGAGACAAACTGAAGCTTGAACAAAACTGTTGTCTTCTAGTTCTGGGAGGTGATCAGCGACGAGCACGGCATCGACCCGTCGGGCAGTTACCAAGGTGACAGCGACCTGCAACTGGAGAGGATCAATGTGTACTACAATGAGGCTTCAGGTAAATAACAACCTAAGAGCATAAATTCTTCTTTCGTGAGAGAAAGTAGGTCCCGACACACCCAAAATAGTGAACACAATCGATGACGGTGAACAGCAGCTTTAAATCTCTCTCTCTCTTTTTTTTTTTGTCTTCATCTCCATGTCCACCTCCACCCATGTGTCCACAGGGAGCACAGGTACAGTATCTGCACTCTCATCTTATCGCATCTCACTGTCTCCTGCATTTGCTGCAGTCAGGTTACTTCAGGTCACAACTCGCTCAGCCTTCAGCCGGTCAGATTCAGTTGCAACTCCTCCTCTAGCTATCGACCGCTCTATCTAGCCATCTGTTGCTCTATCTGTCTATTATCCATCCATGGGTAATTTTATTTTTTTTTCCAGAAAAGTTGCACTTTTTCCACAAAGAAAAATGGAGATGCTGTGAGAACAAAGTCCTTTTTCTGTGGGAAAGTCATAAAGTTGCTAGGAGAACAAAAAGTGGTTAGAGGTTGCTGCCGAGCACAGGGGCTCATTGTTCGAGCAAAGACAAGGCTTGAAAGGAAGACACATTTTGGAAAAGGGCCTCGCTTGAACCGACTGTGCCGACCTCAGCGCTTTAAGAGGCCCAGTGGTTTGGAAGAAGCCATGCAGTATGTTGCAGCACTTTGCTGGATCGCTCAGCGTAAAGGGCGTGTCATATGTCAAAGACAGATGGAGGGACATTCAGTCACTAAGTGTGGAATGACATCATCCAGTTCCTCTCTCTTCTTTGTCATCCCAAAGGCAGCAAGTTTGTCCCCCGGGCCATTCTGGTAGACCTGGAACCCGGGACCATGGATTCGGTTCGATCGGGCCCATTTGGCCAGCTGTTCAGGCCTGACAACTTTGTCTTTGGTGAGTGGAATTATGAGCCAAAAAGACACACAAACACAGCGTGACTGCACGAGTGTCCCAAGAGCAGCCGCTGCATTCCACAGCGCACGGCCCTTCACGATATTGTGCGAGTTGTTAGCCTGGGCGCTAGGTGACACGCTGTCAGCTCTCTTGGTGGTCGCAAGGGAGGGGCTGCCATCAACAAGCCACTGACAGGTCCTATTCATTCTCATCATGGCCAAAAGAAACAGTGAGTTGTAGTCCGATTCCTACCAGCGGTGGCGTAGTGGTTCACATAGCTAACTTTTGTGGAGCTAGCGTGGGGTCATTTCCCACACAGACCATTTCACAATTAAATGTCCCAATCCAGCTAAGTGTGTCTTTTGCACATTGGTTAGGTTTTGCTTCTAGTTTCTTTCGTCAGTCCGGTCCCTTGTGTCAACCAATCACCTCCCTCCTACCACCGGCGTCTTGTCCAGTTGTTCCATGTTGTCTTGTAAAAGTAGGATAAATGCAAACTCTCCATGTGATGGAAACATACGTCTCGCAGGTCAAAGTGGAGCGGGAAACAACTGGGCCAAGGGTCACTACACGGAGGGAGCCGAACTGGTGGACGCAGTTCTGGACGTGGTGAGGAAGGAGTCAGAGAACTGCGACTGCCTGCAGGGCTTCCAGCTGACACACTCACTGGGCGGCGGCACCGGCTCCGGGATGGGCACCCTGCTGATCAGCAAAATCCGGGAGGAGTACCCCGATCGCATCATGAACACCTTCAGCGTCATGCCGTCACCCAAAGTGTCCGACACGGTGGTGGAGCCGTACAACGCCACGCTGTCCGTTCACCAGCTGGTGGAGAACACGGACGAGACCTTCAGCATCGATAACGAAGCCCTCTACGACATCTGCTTCCGCACTCTGAAACTCACCACGCCCACCTACGGGGACCTCAACCACTTGGTGTCAGCCACTATGAGTGGGGTCACCACCTGCCTGCGCTTTCCCGGCCAGCTCAATGCCGACCTGCGCAAACTGGCCGTCAATATGGTGCCCTTCCCCCGCCTGCACTTCTTCATGCCGGGTTTCGCCCCCCTCACCAGCAGGGGAAGCCAGCAGTACCGTGCCCTGTCGGTTCCCGAGCTCACGCAGCAGATGTTCGACGCTAAGAACATGATGGCGGCGTGTGACCCGCGCCATGGCCGCTACCTAACCGTGGCGGCCATCTTCCGCGGCCGCATGTCCATGAAGGAGGTGGACGAGCAGATGCTGACCGTCCAGAACAAGAACAGCAGCTACTTCGTGGAGTGGATCCCCAACAACGTGAAGACGGCCGTGTGCGACATCCCGCCGCGCGGGCTCAAGATGTCGGCCACCTTCATCGGCAACAGCACGGCCATCCAGGAGATCTTCAGGAGGATCTCGGAGCAGTTCACCGCCATGTTCCGCAGGAAGGCTTTCCTGCACTGGTACACAGGCGAGGGCATGGACGAGATGGAGTTCACAGAGGCCGAGAGCAACATGAACGACCTGGTGTCTGAGTACCAGCAGTACCAGGACGCCACCGCCGACGAGCTGGGGGAGTACGAGGAAGACGAACTGGAGGATGACGACGGCCGCCATTGAGAAGGTGCTGCCTTGGGAACTGGAAACCGACCTCTGCAGTATAGATTCAGTTTTTCTCTGGCCGTTGAATCGATTGCAACCGAACTGTTCTGTTTCTCCTTTCATCTGAGAGGGCTTCATCAGTTCATGTAAATATGGAAACCTAAGTCCTTATGGTCCAGTTGTGTATTATTTCTGGTGGTTCTTAAAACTGAGTTTTCCACACCAACGCAGCCTTGTTTCGTGAACCGATATCAACAGAACAGATCAGTTGCGACCGATTCAATGAGCCGGATGAATGAAAATATCCCCGCCCGCAGTCTAAATGTATGACAATAAAAAGAGATGTCAACGCAGATATTCTCACCAAGTACATGAGTCATTCTCAATGCAGGTTGAAACTGCCATTGCTTTTTGCGTGGGCAAAACAAAGTTTTGTCTTGATAGATTCCGATTAAAGATTATACGTGCAATTGAGCAACTGTCTTTTTTTTTAAGGCGCGGTGAGAGCTCAGTAGGAGTGTAGTCCTCCGACTTATTTGGATACAAAGGTGTGGCTGACGCCAACAAAACCAGTGAATCATAATTGTTTTAAAAATGAAGTCAAATCAGAATCATTTGAAAGAACAAATTCAAAAATACTAAGTCCATTTTTTCTTTTTCAATAGTTCCTACTAATGTTGCTTATCACGCTGAAAGTGAACGTGATGAAGCGATTAATCATTGACACGCATGCAAACAATCCATGGGTAGTTTCGGGAGACTGTGGACTCTGTTTCTTTAAATGCGGCCCCACCCTACACCGTCTGTCTGACAGGCAGGAATGCCTCATTATGAAAACATCTGCAGTGACATGACTAATGACCTCACACGCGAGCACATACACGCACGCACGCATGCACACACACACACACACACACACACACACACACACACACACACACACACACACACACACACACACACACACACACACACACACACACACACACACACACACACACACACACACACACACACACACACACACACACACGCACGCACACGAAGAGTCGTGGGGAGGCCTGAGGGAGAACGTGCAGGTGAGAGTTCAAGAAATATTACTCCACCAGACAAGATATGATTCATGATACTTGCGTGGCACATGAGTCATACGTCAGAAACATTTGTGTGAATTTTTGTGGAATCTTGAGATGATGATGAAAACCTGATTCCAACCTTCTTTTTTGTTCACAGTAAGGCCACATGACCTAATTCTATTCCATTACCACATTTCAGTGTTGGTCACTAGAGAACAAAGCATTTCTGTGTAATCAATTGATCAGAAATAAAGAGGGCAAGGTAACAAATCTGATTTGACAGATCTGCTTTGTCTTTAATGCAATACGGGCTATTTACATTTTGAATGTTACAACTTGTATGAAATATTTGCGTATCAAAAGCAAAGGGAGAAAAGGCATCTCACGGAAAAGCAATTCATTATTCCCCCCCAAAAAAAGCTACCAAAAGAAATATAATGCATCCATACTCACGTTTGGTTGCAGGATTTTAAAACACGTTGGGTTTTGTTAGCAAAAATGCTTTGGATATGTTATTGCCGTAGATCTATTTGAAAGACCGAAAATAAACAGTCGCTGATTAGTTGCACTATAACTAAAGCTCAATCTTCGCAAGGTCAGCTCCAGGCATTCCTAAAGTTAAAGTATTACGAACTGATTATCAGAATCACACCAAACACATTGTAGCACATAAAGAACCCTAAAACAGAAACGTTGTTCTCCAGAGCTTATTATTTTCAAATGAAAAAGCAAATACGATAGTGTTTATTCACTCTGTACTGTAGATGGTGGAAGGTTCTTCCAATATGTCCAATACATCTCGGTTATTATTATCTGTAATTGCTATATTGTGATTTACGGTTATGATCATACCCGCATTTGCTATCTTTGTGTTTCTCTCAAGTAAACAAAATACTGTTTGTAAAATACTCAACCAAATCATCCTAAACCGTTTCAAAAGTGAGCGCCTGGAAGAACTTGGTTCAATCAAGACCCACAACCAACAATATGAACATTGGGACTGCATAAAAGATATCAGAAATACAGTGAAGAGTGCTTCCAGTGGACATTCCGATAGCAAACGTTATCTTTAAGCTCGAGACGACGATTCTATATTCCGCTCTGTAACCGATACCTGCTTTCGCTGCTGCACCACCACCCTCTGGCCGACTTGCGACTTGGGTGTGGCTTTCAGGACAAAGTCCTCCTTTGACCCTGTGGAATCTTGAGAAGCCAATGAGAAACTCCTAGCCTGCACACTTTGACCCCTGACATCCAATCCATGCTCACTTGATCCCTGACCTGTCTGGACTACCTGTGCACCCCCACCGGAAGATCCCTTTTCCACCAGCAAAACTTGTCTAGATAAGGTTGTTTGTTCGCCAGATCCCTGACCGGTCTGGACGAGGGCCACCTGTGCACCCTGGCCCCGACCCATAGACCCGTTCTCCACCACCAGTATTTGTCTCGGTAAGGTTCCTTGAGCCACCTGCCCAACTTGGCCATCCACAAGTACCATCCCTTGAGATCCCTGGAGGCCCCCGATTTGAACCAGGCCTTGGGTCAGCCCAACCTGACCCACTCCCTGTTGACCGACTTGGACCAGGCCTTGTGTCAGCCCAACCTGTCCCACTCCCTGATGGGCACCTCCCGTGACAAGCACCATTTGGGACTGGGGCTCAACGACATACATGGGTGCCGAGGCGTAGTACAAGGCTGGCTGTTGCACGAGCAGGGTTTGACCGGGAATCACGACATTGTCTTGAACGTGGACCTTAGAGAGCGTGGATGATCCCTCTTGGACAATTGTGGATTTTCCAGATGTTACCTTGGAGGTTCTGAGAGTGTCGACATGGAGGCGATCCTGGTCTCTAACGCTCTCTGTGTGAGTCTGGACATGATTCTGAGGGGAAGGCCTGACAGGAGACAGCGGTCTGACCGGTGGACAGATACTTATGTGTGCATCCACTTGAGCTGACCCCTTGCAAATCTCAGCCAAGGTTTTGAATTTAGGGTCCAGGTCATCGAGGAACGAGAAGTCGTTGTCATTCTCATGGATGCTGCAGCAGCCTATGGAACCTGACAGAGACTCCCCGCCCTCGTAGTCATAGACTAGAACGGCATCTTTCTCCTGGGACTGCTGGGCAGTATGGTTGGATTTCTGGAAGAAAGTAAAAACAATCAATTATTGAGTTGAGTTCAACTTGAGGGGTGGTCAAGTTGGGTTTGGTACTCACACTGGAATAGTATTCCTCGAGGAAGTGATCGGACACGGCCAGGTCGTCAAAGGCCCCGCCTCTATACTGGGAGAATTGACCTTGCCCCATCATCGTCCCCCCATCTATGACGTTCATCCTTCCATGGCCAGAAAATTGGTTGTACTCGTTGTACAGGTGCACATTGTTGGTTGTTAAGTTGGAGTGCTCATTGCCAGAGATAAGCGCTCCACCCCCTTCAATCAGTCCCCTGATGTAGCCCTTTCCTCCCAAGTTTATGTCCTTGCAAATGATCACCTGTTCGGCATCTGGGGTGTGTATGAGAGGAACTTCCTGTGGAATAAAAGCCAACGAGCCATCAGTCAAGCTTTTTTTTTTTTTTTTTTACCGACTAACCGGAAAGAATCCAAGTACCCGATCTTCTCCTTGGCACTCGGTGTGGTAGGAGATAAGTTGCTGTTTGGTATCAAACGGAATGGCTTTGAAATCTCCTCCAGTTCCTCCGCACATGCAGAAGAGCAGCAGAAGCGGCACCACTAATGTGACACAAAAATATGTCAGGTGATGCATTCCGACAGGTTGGAAGTAGTGCTAGCTAGTTCTGGCAAAATCTGACAGGTAAAAAGTTGGACCAGAATGGTGACAAAGAAGTGTAAACACACTCACAGAGCAGCAGCAGAAGTCCCAACAGCAAAAGTAGAATTCCCCCGACACCAAAATCGGAACGCCTTTCAATGTGGGCCGCACAGATTTTAGTGTTTTCCTCACACGTGCACACAACAACGTCAAGCATCTGAAAGTCGCCGCACGACTTTCCTTGCTGGTCCTTGATCTCAACAGCCACTTTGTACATGCCTGGCCGCAAGTTATTTTGATCTCGCAGGATTGCCGTCGTGCCTGAAGTCAAAGACAGTCAATGGGTTTTAAAATGGGCCAATCGTATGTTTTACATGACAAGAAGTTTATCAGTGAAGGAACACTAGACAAGAGACTACGGCGTCTCGGTGTAAGCGAACGTTAGGATGAGTGTTCAGCGATCTTGACGTACAATCGAGCTGAGCAGCGCATACTGGTAACGATAATAAGAGGGTAGCTAAAACTCGGTCGTACCATTGAGGTGTTCCACCGACCACTTCCCGTGGCTGCTGGTCGAAATCACAGTGAACTCAAACGGGGCCGAGTTGGGGAACTCGTCTTTATCTACAGCCGTGACGTAGAGGAAGTTTTGGTCGTAGCACATGGTCTGACTCGTGGTGGTCACTTTGGGACAGTGATCGTTGAAGTCTTCCACCTGAATGGCGATGGTCCCCGTGGCAGTCTTTGAGGTCACTTCTGAGACGTAATCAAGCATACACTCAATACTAATCACCCAACTTCCATCTATCCATCACAGCGACATATTTCTCCAGAACTTACCCTGGCTGATGCATATGATTTGGGCGTAGTACGTTCCGTTGATCAAAAACTTGGACTCTCGATCGGGTAGTTTGTTCAGTCTAATTTCTGCGGTTTTCTCATTCACGATCAACCAGTTGTCATCATCGCGGAATTTAACATACCTAGAAGAACGAGAACAAGTTTGGTCTTGAGTCATAGGTCACGACTACGTGTGAAGTCTTTTTGGCCAAAAAGATGTCCGACCTCACGTTGGTGGCAATTTGCTGCGTGTCGGTGTCAATGGCGGCGTATGTGGTAATGACCGAGTTGATGGAGATCAACGTGTGGTCCTCAGACAGAGTCACCACTTTGACGGACGGCTGGAATCGGGGACCCTCCTTCTGATTGATCACGTTGATCTTCACCGAGTACGACTTTGAGACGACAGACGTGGAGGTGGAGGAGCTTCCGAAATCATAACTGGCCTTGTTGGAAACAACCACCGCCAAATTGAGGGACTTGAGCTCCTCGTAATCCAGCTCCTGCATACGCGAAGCACAAGAACAGGCTCGGTTTGGATTGGACAGTTTTCATCCGTCCTTTGGTGAGTTGCACATTGCGTTACATTCAATTACAATATTTACCTCTTTCAATTTGCTTACCTTTTGAATCATGATTATCCCCTGGTTGGTTTTAGCATCGGTCGTGATGCTAAAATAGCCTCCTTCGTTCCCTGAGATGATTTGAAAGACGGCCAGCCAATTATCCGAGAATTCCAGATCCAAGTCGATGGCCTGGATCCTCAGCACTTCCACGTTGATGGTGTTCTCCTCTACACTGCCCTCGTACTGCACACAACAGGAGTTCAAGTGGGCCCAAGGGATCGTTTAGAAACGAAAGAGATGTAATCTTGACGTACCGATTCTTTTTCCAGAGTGGGGACGTTGTCATTTATGTCCAGGATTTTGATCTCAACTTCACCCGTTCCTACGTTTCCTCCGGATTGTCCATTTAAATCCGAAGCTTTGACAATCACCTTGTATGTATCTTTTTTCTGAAAGAATACAGGAATAACATTGTCAGAATTCCCCCACCTTTTTTTTTTTTTTTTTACTACATTGGCTTCATAAAAACACAATAAAAAAGTTTTCTAGTGAAGCGCCTCACCTCCCTGTCCAGAGTGTTTCGCCGAACCGAGACATCTCCGGTCTGAGAGTTGATAGAGAACATGCCGGCAGTGCTGCGCGTCTCCACGATGCTGTAAAAGATCTGGGAGCTTATGGTGTTCTCTTGATCTGCATCGGTGGCGATCACACTCATGACAATTGTGCCTGCGAAACGACCGATTGATGGTTACCGACACAAAAAAAAATCTTTGCCATCATCAAGCAGACGTTGTTGGATACCTGCGGCGCATGATTCCTTGACGCTTCCCACTTGGCCTACTTTGATTATGGGGGTATTGTCATTTTCATCCACAACAGTAATTCGGATGTCAACATCCTTTTCGGCACGAGACCCGTCTTCATATTTTGCCACTCCTTTTAACTAAAACAACAAAGAAAAGAATCTTGGGCTTTCCAGTGTGTCTGTTTTTTTGTTTGTTTTTAACAAAGTGATCTTACATTATAAAAGGCAATCTCCTCTCGGTCCAATACTTTATAGGCTTTCAAAATGCCAGTTCTTTGGTCCACCCCGAATACACCAACTGGAGGCTCGTCAGAACCAGGTCCCTTTAGCGAATACAATATCGTCGTGTAGTTCTCTTTATCGGAGCGAATCTGTAACATAAACATAAAAGGATTTATCGAAACACACACAAGAAAACATTTTTGGAATAGGCCCACCATTCTCAATATGAACAAATGTGAGCCAGTTGTGCCTTTTTTTTCGATACACGACTCTGACAAGTAACATTAGCATCTCGTGCTAACAAAAAGTTGTGCTGTGGTACAACTTGTTACTAAAATGTGTCTACTTGAAAACAATGCAGCATCATGATGTCATCATCACTCGGTTTTGTGTGTGTTCATGAGAAATATGGGGAAAGGGCACATACTTTGCCAATGTTTGTCCCAGAGTAGTCGTGGTTTTCCTTCAGCTGCCTGGGATGTTCAATCCAATCTCTTTTCTGCCTGCGCAGTCCATTTCCTTCTGCCCGCATAGGAACGAGCTGCAGGTATGCACAAGAAGGGGATAAAGAATAGGAGTGGGCGTAAATATACACGTCATGAGAAGTGTGGGCTTTCTAAAAAAACAATCTGATTATTGCATAATATAATAAGAGTCAATTTATGCAATTAAAGCGTTTCACTTTCAAGTCGTCTGTTCTTAATGTGAATACATTTGAAATCATTTTGAATACTTAAAAAGAATATTTTGATATAGAGGCCAATTACAGTATTCTCAAACTTGAATAAACTATTAAATACATAAAATCTATTTAATAAAATGCATGGAGATATTGATGAGGAAATAAAGTGTGAACAAATAATGGTCTTCCACTTTTTTTTTGGTTCTTTTATCACAAACAATTTATTTTAGGTTGCATTACCTGACACGTTCCGCTGATGAAGGCGGAAGTACATGTCAGGTAATGCAACCTAAACTAAATTGTTTGTGATAAAAGAACCCCCCAATAAAGTGATTGACAAGTGAAACAAAATGAACTTAGTGAATTTAAAATGAATTTAATAAATACAAATTAATTCCATTGAAAGTTAATTTACTCAGACTGCGCAACTGACATCTTTAGATTAAATTCATCATTCTGGCTCCACGTTTAAAATGCGCAGAATTCAAATCCGCTACTCGCAACGCAAATTACAATAAGCCAATTAAAAAAAACAAAAAAAGCCGCGCCTTCACTTTTCATGTGCCTCAAGCGGGCTAAATTCCACTCGGGCTTGAGACAGTTGACTTTCTGACTTGTCTTGACACGCAAAACCCAGAAGCCCACAAACAAGCCCCACCTGAGGAAGGGTCCGTTACTCGCTTCGCCACTAGAACGACTTTGAGCTGCGCCACACTCACCGTCAAGCAGCAAAGTAGAGCAAAAATGATGCCTCTCAACGCCATTGAGGGAATGAAAAAAAAAGTCCACTTGATAATCCGAAACTTTTTGGCCGTTATTTTCTGTCTATTGTTGCTGTCAAACTTTGACCCTTCGCGGGGCGAGGAAGAAGAACATGTAAGTGCAACGAGAGGGGTGGACGGACGGGCTGATCCCTCCCTCCCGTGGTTCGTTGCTGCTGATAACGGCCAAGGCGGAGGAGGGAAGCAGGGAGGTGCATCGACGGTCATCCACAGATCTGCCAGACAGCAGCAGCAAAGGCTGTTTCCAGTTCAAACGTTACTCATTTAGCCAGTTTCAGCATTACAAATATCTTCATTATTTCATATTCATTCATTTTAAGTCAAAGTCTGGTTTATGGTCAATTTCTTCACATGCAAAGAGATCAAAATTTCGTTTCCCACTATCACACAATGAAGAGACATATTACAAAATATGTCTTGTCACCGTGGGACGTGAATTGATTCATATCTTTAAAAATGTATTTTGAGACTTGCTGAAAGTGAGTGCCCAGGTAACAACCAATCATGGTTTAGCTCGCAAATGTCACATGACCAAAGCCAGAAAACAGGTGAACCGTCAGCAGCCCTTACCTGTGATGTTATTTTCAGGTAACAGCAAGTGGCAAAATGCCTTCTTAAATGTATAAAAAATGTTTGAAATTTAGCAAATTAACTAATAATAAAATATTCAATTTTGACTGCTGAAAAAAATAAGTATCCCACAAAGCTCAAAAGTATACTTACTATACCTGAAAATGTTGAATGTACATTCTTTCCATGTTTTATTGACACATTTTATCCAAAATCTACATTCTGATTAAAATAAAAAAAATAGTACTCAGACTACACTTCCAGTTGGCCAGTCTTCCTGAATGGTTGAGCAAACACATTAAGGGCCACATTTTTGAAACAGACAAATATGCTGGGTCATTAAAAAAAAAAAATAGATCAATTATGTGCCTCTATATATGTAGAGTATTATTCATTTTTGTACATCAAAAGAAAAATACGTCATTATTTTGGAATGAGAATAATTCTAAATGGAAACACGAAACATTAAAGGGAAGTCAAGTCCAACATTTACTTTCCAATACTGTGTTGTGTACGGCCCCACGAGTCCAAACATGTAATTCTGATCAATCTCACATTGTGGACTATGAATTAAACACTCAGCAAAATGGATGGAGATGCATGCTGACACATCAGCTAAAGTGACTCTTTTTTAGCATGAATACAGATCTTGCACATAAAAGGGAGGATTTCAGTTTTAATGACCAAACTCTCTTCTCCTTTATATCAGAACTACTGTAAGTGACGCCATTTGTTTGTGTGTGTGTGTGTGTGTATCCCAGAAACGCACAACGCCACCATTTCCTTGGAAGTACAATGTTTAATTGTGCCAGATAAGTTCCACGGTGCCACTCCTTCGACTGACTGCACTTTGCATGGCGACAACACAGTCAGCCAATGTGCGCCTCTTTCTTAATCTGCTCGTGTTCACTGACTGCACTGAACAAACACGTCCGCTCAAAGTCACAGGGAATGCAACGCCGTGCCAAAGGTGTGCTCCCAGGGAATGTCACGGGCACGGGGCAACTTCTACACTTGTGTGAGAACACATCAGTCTAAAAGGCAGGCCAAAATATTTCAAGACTACACTATTTATGTTTCAATCTGGTCGAGGTTTGTATTCATAGTTATTATTTTACTATTGATAAAAAAGTGTCCAACAGAAGCAGAACGCACGTGACGTGCCCACTTGAGTTGCCACTTGCCACACACACACACACACACACACACACACACACACACACACACACACACACACACACACACACACACACACACACACACACACACACACACACACACACACACATGCCCAGAGCAAATGGTTACATAAAGCGTACTTGGCATACGCGTACAATCGTGTGACATTAATGCGACCTTTGAAATGAGATTACATGTCCGGTGGCGTGTTTAGATTGAACATGTGCAGATTGTTTTGGTCCAGATGTGTCAATTAAATTGAAACGCAGGTTGAAAGTTGTGTTGCGAGACGTTGGGCCCGTTGATGTGTTGCCATTTCAAAGCATTCTTTTTCAATTGGAACTTTTCCTAACTGTCATATTTGTGTCAAAATAAGTTAAAAGGTAAAATCCGATCGTTTTTTGCCACTTGCTGCAGTGGCCAGTCTCACAACAGCGTAGCCTTCCCTCTTGCAGATCCGCCAGCCTCTGCCCCTCTAAAATTCACTAACATCAGGTCTAATACGTTTTCCACCATTCATTATACTTCAGACACGGAAATAGAGTTTGTAGTCTTCATTCAACCGATGAAGGTGTACATTGAAGTCGCACTCGCTGCAGATGTTAACCACTTAAACATAAAAACAAACAAACACTGTCAAAGATGGATCAAATTACAAACCTGGTTGAATTCTAAATTGTACAATTTCAAGTCCAGATTAATCTTTGGGCCTACACTTAGTTTCTTTTAAATATAGCACCTGGCAAAATGTTGTAGCTGTTGGGGTCGCCATTAGTCTTTTTGACCTTTTGGGGCTTCCAGATTAGAGACAATGATAAACTGGAATTTTTTGTGTATTTTGTGATGCAAGTGTTTAAAAACTGCAATGACGTTTCATTTGTACAAGTTGCTTACATTTACTTACCGCTTCCACATTATTGGGACATTTACTGGAACAGCAAAATTCACAGTGAAAATGACTCATTTTTAGCTTATCACCAAAAATGAAGAGTTCAGGGCTAGTGGGTGGGGGGGAGGAGGAGAAGGGAGGAGGTTGCACTTTCAAATTGTGTGTGTCCATACACACGTCTCGTCTTGAACGTGTCACTTTCCTTCTGGGAGTGACAAGACTATTTGCTGAGTCGGTTTTGCGTTTACTGTTATGGCTCCCAGCCCTGGGCGGTTTCCTTGCATTCACGCCCATGACTCACAACAATCTTCCTGACATTTTTCTCACCTTTGCTTTACGCACGTAAAGTCTGGTTTGATTTCAACTTTATTTCTGTCTCTCTTTGCACAGTTTACGCTCGAGGACATTGGCCCGCAGTGTTGTCGACCACTTTTTTTTCCTCTCTCTCTCTGGCTTGCTTCTTTGCAAACACTTTTTTTTTAGAGATAACAAGTGGGAGGACAACCTCCCCACCCCCCTTTGCCAGCCAGGCTCCATTTAGTGCACATTCCTGCAGTGCTGAGCGAGGAGCCTTAGCTGTGTTGAGGAAAGAGGAGGGGCACATAGAGGTTGTTGAACTGTGCAGACTTGGGAGAATTTCCACAGACCGGATACACTTGAAAAACAAGTAGAAAAGACAATTGTGTCGAGGCTAGATGCACATCACACGCATACTTGCTCCCTTAGAGACATGCATAACTATTACTTGTGCAGCAGCATCAGTAGTGTAGTATTGTGCAGCTTTATGATGAAGACTTAAATGAAACATTGGGAAAAGGTCCTTTAAAAATCCCAAATTGGTGTCAAATAAATTGGAGAAACGGCTCCTCCTGCTGGAGGATTTTAGAATTTAGAACGTTTGGAGGAGTGCTTGGTGCACACAAGTCCTCCCCTCAATGATATGGAGCCTGCTGCGGAAGCTCGGCCTTTGGGTGGGGCGTTCAAGGTGTGTCCGGATTATTGACACACCGCCAGCAGCGAAGAGCGAGCGAGCGCAAAAGGTGCCGTGGAGTAGTCGGAGAAGCAGCAGGAGTTTTTTCTTCTAAGTGAACACAGCTTCCAAACAGACACCTGAACGCTCGAAACTTTTTCGCTTTTTTTTTTTTTTTTTAATGCTGTGAGGGGATTTTTTTTTTCTTGGAGCAAAGTGCAAATTTATATTTGAAAAGAAAAACGATGGCGAATGCTGTCATTTTCAACGTCTGCCTGGCGCTGGTGAGTCCGACATATGTTATTTTATGAACAAAGAGGAACCTTGTGATATTCGACACTAACTCTATGTGTAACTTTAGATCCTGGTCGGAGTAGATTCGTGCTTCGTCCCAAGCGTCCAGTACGTCCCGGTGCCGCAAATAATCCCGGCCAGATTCGAGATAAGCAGACGTAATTACAATTTCTTTTTTTTATTCATGATCTGACCCGTACCGCATTTCTGCAATAATAATAATTAAAAAAACAAAACAATAAAAGTCACTCAACCTGTTCTTCCCTTTGCTCCAGTCAATGTGGCAAGCTGCGCGAGCGTCACTTGCAACGACCGCGCTTTCAAAGTCTGGCCCAACGGTTCGGTGACAGCCACGACCGACGTCGAGGTCTCGTCTAAAGGCAGAACTTTCTCCGTTTGGGCTGAACGCAATGACGGGCGGCAGATGCAGATGGACGTCAACCTCATCGCCAGCGAGCAAATGATCAGACAGGTACAGCCCCCCCCCCCCCTCACCCCTGCGCACCCAACTTGCAAAAGTATTCACACCGGTACTTGAGTAAAAATATACATCGATACACAAATGCGTTGATAGTTGATAAAGCGACTTAACAAAGTAACAAGTAGATGTTCTTATTTCCCACTCCTGACTGTGCCGTGTAGCCCACTGACGTGCTGCAACGGTTCAGAAGACGCTGGAGCCCCCCACCCATCAATATCCTGGAGAATGACCCCGGCCCCTATCCAAGAGACGTCTCAAGGGTAATTTTTTCAAACACACGCGACACACCAAGCATTGTAATTATGCATTTCAATATACACGAAAACAAAAAAGTCATGACAAAAAATACAGCACACTATAATGCCGGATTTCCAAATGAAGGGTAGAATATTAGTCAGGGTTTCCAATTATCAAAATATCAAATGAATTATCGTATTATTGATTTGTCTGATAAGCGACACACGTGATTACGTTTTTTATGCAATCAATATTTTGCGTCATAAAACCGTTCCCCATTCCTCATGGCCACTTGGGACAATAATTTTTACAGTGACTCATATATACAGTACACATGACACGTGTGTGTGTGTGCCAACTGTTGAAAGACTCCCAACAGCCTTGAGATAAGAAGGGAAGAGTTTTTCATTTATAAAGCTGAAACACACCCAACCGTAACAATTACATAATAATATAGCAGAGTAATTTTTTGCTATTATGTCATAGTGAATAATTCAGTTTAGAATGATCTGTCATAAGGGTCATTTAAAACATTACTAGCACCTCTCAAATTTGTAACCGGATAGTTTGTTTTTGCGGTCTTAAAATGTTTCCAAAAGTGACTTTGAAACTTGGAAACTTACTTCACCCCCCCAAAAATATCCATTCCTGTCATAAAAGAATAAACTGTACATTTGAGCCTCTATTAATTTCTATGGCTACGCACGAAATATTTATTGATGTCAATAAGAGAATTTGCCTTGGTCATAAGATGGCGCTCGACTTTTGCTTCTGTTGCAGCTCGTGTCCGACACCGAAGCCGTTCATCAGGTGTACTATACTCTGACTGGGCCCGGCTACGACAAGTACCCAGAAGGAGTGTTTAGGTTTGACAGCGACTCTGGAATGTTGACTGTGCTCAAGTCGGTCGATCGTGAGGAGTTCCCGCGATTTGCCGTGAGTTGGCGCTTTTCCTCGTTCAGATTTTCAAAATAAAATGGAATTCAATTGATTTTAGATACATCTTCAACTTACTGTCACTTGCCAGTTTGATTCTATTGGAAACACTTCCAATTACAATCAATAATCTCATGAGCTATCATTCTGTTTTTCCTTTGCAGTTAATAACCAGGGTTTTTGACAAATTTTCGCGGCAAGAAACCGATGACCCTTTGGACATCTATGTCAATGTGGACGATGACAATGACAATGCGCCGCAGTTCAGCGACCAAATGCAATTTTCGGTGCCAGAGAAAAGCAAAGCAGGTGAGCAACTTGACACACCGTGGCCTGTTTAATGTTTGTTCTGGCAACAATCTTCTCAAATGAACACATCGCAGGGACCGTCATGGGGAAGGTGAACGCCACCGACAGAGACCAGGCAGGCACCGACCACGTGAAGATCCGATATTCCCTTTTGAGTGAATTGGACCGATTTGCCATCAACCCGACGACGGGGGTTTTGACAACGGCCACCAACACTTTAGACAGAGAGGTGAGGCCCGCCAGAGCTCGGGTCCCGTAATTTCAATTCTACCACGTGTGACGTGAACGGAATCTTCTCTCGTCAGAGTAAAGAAAAGTACAACGTGATTGTGCAAATTAAAGATATGGACGGCGGAGCCAAAGGTTTGTTCACCACTGGGACGGCGACCATCACGCTGACCGACATCAATGACAACCCGCCGACCTTCACAAAGAAATTGGTAATCAGCTTCCACATTTGGAAGACTTTTGAATTGTTGTTCATAATTGTTGAACCTTTGAATCTTTTCATCGTGCAGTACCAAGCCACCGCACAGGAGAACGAAGTCGGCAAACTTATTCTCCGAATGGCTGTCGAAGATAAGGATTTAAAAGACACGGCCGCTTGGAAATCCAAATTCGTTATCACTAAGGGCAATGAAAACGGAAACTTCCGGATGGAGACGGACCCCAAAACAAACGAGGGCCTTCTGTACATTTCTAAGGTGAGTTGCTTTTTACTTTGGAGTAACACCATGAGGAGTCCAAGCCATCTCAAGTAAAGAGTGCCGACGTCTTTCCAGCCATTAAATTTTGAGAAATCCCCAAAAATGAGGCTGGAAGTGATGGCCCGCAACGAAGCCGAGCTGAGCGGCACCACGGCCCAGTGGGAGATCGTCCCCGTGGACTTGACGGTTGGCGACGTGGACGAAGGTCCCGAATTCACGGCGCCAACCATTCGCTTCACCGTCAAAGAGAACACGCCAAACGGCACGGTGATAGGAACGTACAAAGCCATCGATCCGGAAACCAAGAGCAGCGACGGCATCAAGTAAGCGGCTCACTCTAACGGGACTTCGACTCGCTGGAAGGAAGCGAGACTGATGAGAACTTTGCGGACCGTCTCGCCGCAGGTATTACAAGATCATGGATCCGGCCGCCTGGATTAACGTGGACAGGAACTCAGGCGAGCTGAGGGTGGCGAATACCATCGACAGAGAGTCGCACTTTGTCAAGGAGGGACTTTACAACATCACCATGCGAGCTGTGGACGCAAGTATGTGGCTTCTACAAACAGATCCGTCGCCTCGAGTAGCCGACTTGAGCGGGAGCGTGTTCCTTAATGCCTTTCAGCTTCCAAGACCGGTACGGGAACGGTCATCATCCAGGTGGAAGACGTGAACGACAACGTGCCGGTTATCGTCCCGCCCGGCGAGAGGGTGGTGTGCGAGAAGGAAGGGGAACTGGGCTCGGCGCTGCTCGTGGCAGAAGATGCCGACGATGCGCCCTTTAAAGGCCCCTTCACCTTCAGCCTGCCGAATAACGAAGAGGGAAAATGGTCCATCATCAGATTCAATGGTAGGCGACGGTTCGTAGCTTGTCATTCTTCCGTCAGGCCCTAAACGGATTGCGCGCTTCCCTCGTAGACACGGCCGCCACGCTACGGCAGACCAAACACCTCCCCTTGAAGATCCATCAAGTTCCCATTGAGGTGAAGGATCTGCAGGGCAATGGGAAAATCCAGACAGTGAGCGTCAGGGTCTGCCAGTGCAGGAACGGCGCCTGCTTGACCAAGCCTTGGTCGTCCTCGCTGGGCCCGATGGGGTGGCTGGCGTTCCTCCTGCCTCTGCTCCTCCTACTGCTGCTATGTCAGTTCCTCTCCTCTTTTTTTGAGACGTGCCGTGTGTGAGGTTCCTTCCATCTAATGGGCCATTTTGCTCTTGCAGGCTTGCTGTTCGCCTGTTTGTGCACAACAAAGCCAGACTTGCAGATCTTGGAGGACACGACCGACAGCGGCGGAATCCTCATCAAATCCAACACAGAAGCCCCGGGGGAAGAAGTGGTAAGGAGCGAGAAGAGGTCTCACTCCCTTCAATCCGAGCGAGGCAAAAGAACTACTTTTTTTGTTCTGCTTCCACAGGACGCCAGTCTGATCAAGGTCCCCGTCCTCGGCTCGGATTTCAAAGGCTCGGTGGGCAATCAGGATTGGCAAACAAAGGGTTCCACCCTGGTACACCAGGACAACAACTTCTACAGGTCCAGCTTTGGTGCAACCGATACAGAGTTCTTCAGCAGAAATTACGACAGCCAGTACGGAAACCAGCAGATAAACTACGACTCAAACTTTCTCAATACTTGGCAAACAAACGAACGCTATTTGCGTCAGGTGATGACGACACTCCCGTTTTGCTCGATTATAAGCCTTTGGGCTCGTGTGTAAAACTTCTGGCTTTGCCTTTCAGAAACTTTCCTATTTCGGAGGCAAGGAGGACGACGGGCGCTACGCGGACGACATCATCCACCAGTACGGCTTTGAGGGAGTCGGCTCGGCGGCCGGCTCGGTCGGCTGCTGCAGCGATGACGTCGCCAACGAAAACCTCGATTTCTTAAACACGTTGGGACCCAAGTTCAAAAATCTTGCAAGCGTCTCCAAAAAGACATGAACAACCAAGCCGGAGAAAAATAGCCTTTTGCCCATTGGGTGCCCAGAATGCGACGCGGCGCGGCCCCTCCCACCCTGCCACCAACAATGAAAGGGAAGACAGAAGCCGAGTCATGTGGGCTTTTGCTCAAATTTTCTTTTTTAATCTCTGCTGCCTTGTCGTGAGTCCCAAGCACTGATAACCTTGCTGACTGTACATAGTGTACCTGTTGCTTTGCTTTTTTTTTTTTTGGAGTGGATTCTTGGTCGCTAGTAGCTGATGCATTGATGTTGTTTTTTTTTTGGCGAGGGGTGTGATCATTTTGTAACAATTTCAGGTTTTGGGGTTTTACTAATCCCATGTTTTCATAGTCAATGTGATTATCTGTTTTAAATGGCTCCCCAATTTGTTTTATAAAGTTTTGATATTTTTGATAATATGAACTAAGATACAATTGCCTAAGAGGCAAAAAAAATAATAATCAGGCAGACTTTAAAGTAGAGTCGGGCATTTGATCAATTGCATCTTGAAGCAACTGAGGGCATCTGACGCTCGAGTTCTGCTAACCTTAAACTACTATGGAAGCAGGGGTCCAGAACTTTCAGTGTTTTTTTTTTTCTTTTTTGCCCCATAGCAATAATGCTCACAGAATGAAATTGATTGATCAAGGAAATTGATTCAAATGCCTGCCCCTATTTTTTGTCTTTTTGACTACTATTGGTTCTTAAGTGTGCACACGCATTCCAACGGAATGTCATAGGTGGAGCGGGTGTGGCTCTAGTAGCTGTCAGCGGTTATTGCAACATTCTGCCTAAGACGTCTACACTAGGGCGTCAACTGGGTCTCTGGCGACGGCGTAACAAAAGAGTCTGATGACGGAAAATCTGGCATTTTGGCATTTGGCGTCGATGAACGTTCGAAATGAGAATGCGTAAAGGTAGATTTGGTTTAACTTATTGACTTCAACAGGCTGATGTCTTTTCACTGTAACACCTGTAGTGTGTGCGACTGTAAAATAATAAAAGGAACTCTTGTAGGAGTGTGAATATTTTCTCTTGGAGGAGGAGAAACAAAACAGGTTGCAGGTGGGAATGCTTTTTTTTTTTTTTTGGGGTGTGGCACTCTGACTCGCTTAAGTTCAAGCATACTTGCGTCTAGGACACCTACGGTTAAAAAGCGCCCCGCCCAACCTGGTTTCGTTGAATTACAGCACATAGCGTACAATCCTTTACACCTACTATGCTTTGAGCCGGGAATTTCAAATTCAGGCTCCGCTGCAATATACTGCCAGTATTGAATGAATTAAATATAAATAAATAAAAAATAAAAAATAAATAAAAAAAATAGATAGAAAATATTTAGAAAATCAAAGCATTCATTTTGCAATAATACAGAGAGGCATGTGACTGTTCTTTGATACATCAAAATAAGGTTGCTGCCTAGCAGTGGGTTACTCGACACGCGTGATCTTTCATTTTTTAAGACAACGTCATAAGAAAAAGTATTGTAGCGTACAATCAACATCACCCTCGAATGAATAATTCACAGCATATTTGGAATGGGGGAGATTCTGTAGATAACAAGCTTGTCTACATTATGCAGCGACCACCATAAATAAGTTATGCACTATGAAAAATGAACTAAAAACCAATTTGCCTTAAATGAAGACACAGGGATTATTTATTCATAGCTGATTTTGTGCACAAAGGCAGTAAACAATCCAAAGAGTATTGTTTGGAAAGCATGCTGATCACGCACCAGTAGTGTGATATATTACAAAATTGGTTAAAAAAAATACAACACTATATAATCGTGAGGGATTACAAAAACACATGTGGTCGATATGTTAACATCAATTCCAAATCCCACAGAGGCCAATTAAAACAAGCTCGAAAAGTCAAAAATAATGAAAATTATGCTCAATGATTATTAATGAAGGCTCCCAAACCACGATGGCAGCCATGTTAGCGACATTTTGCAAACAAACTCAATCTTTTTGTTTGATTTGATGCATTATTAAAACTTTAACGTATCGTACTACTGCTCATTAAATCTTGAGTTTCCGCAACTTCAAATAGTCGCAAGGTATCCTACTAACATGTCGACATCAAATTTCCAGCACACTTTACACACCCAATTTTGTGTCTTGCTGAAATAAGCCCATTGAAACAGACCTTATTGTGCCCTGTGGTACATTGCCGCGCCAATGCAATTGTTACCATGACAACCAGGTCTTTGTTACTAAAGTAGAGATGTTGGGCGTTTCTTCTCATCGTGCCAGTAAATGTATGCGTAAGAGATCCAAGACTGGAACTGAGGACCTCTCGATTGTGAGCTAGTGGTGCCTCAAAGATCATCAAGTGTATCAAGTCAAGGCCTGTCTGATTAAAAATAAAAAAAAGCGCTGGATTTAATAGACACCGTCGTGTCCATCCCTATCAGAGCGGCTTCTACTAAGATGCAATTAATTCCAAAGCAGTAGCGTGAAATTAATTTAATGCTTCTTCATGAGATTGCAGCCCGGTGTGGAAACAATCTTCAGATGGGATTCTTTGCATCGTTCACCTAAAAGGACAAGATTGGGATTGATGCCTCCCAGCTTCCTTAAGTACAAACTATTTACCTGAGACACAGTATTTTGAGTCACGTGACTTTTTTTGCGGCAGAAATGGGATACAGTCACACATGAATAAATTCCCAGTAAATCTCAAATCATTTTTTTTTTTGCAATAAGGCTGCTGGGTCCAAGCACAATCCCTATCATGTCCACTAGATAGCAGCGTTTACCTCTCATAAGAGGAGAATGCTTCTGTCAGATGTTTTTTCAGAGATCTTGTGAGCCAAGCAACCACCTGACAACGCTTCAATTAAGCATTCACTGTCACTTGTCTGACAATAACTCCATGTTGGGTTGTTTTTTTTCGTGCGCACACACCTGCCGACTCGTTAAAAGTCACAAGAGACTCCTCCATGACAATATTCCACACACAAGCTCACAAGCTTTGAAGTCACTTGCACGAAGCCTACTGAAGTCTACATTTTGCAACTGAAGAAAGGTAAACTCTCGTTGCAGTACAGTACAACTATATAGAGTGGGCGGTTGCTGTATGAACAAATAACAAACAGACTAATAGACGGCAAAATAAGAGACTAAAGCAACTCAAAGAGTTTTCTTTGATTATATTGACCTGTTTTCTCTCCACGCTGCACATGATAAACTAAAAAAAAAGTGTGGGATGAAAGCATAACTTTCATCTTGTTGCTGCCATTGAGGATCAAACATGGATCAACTGCACTCTCCATCAAACATGTCTGACTATGGCATGGACTAGTCATGTCGACGATTAGGTGTAAAGGTCTGTGGTCCTGTGGCGATTCAGCTGTACCATCACAGCAAAACCTGCCGTTTGTTCCTCGAAAAGCGGTGAACTTCCTGTTCATTACTGTCCACCCTGTAGCTAGAAGACACTTTGGTTCCCACTGCGCGGAGCAATGTTCTCAGAGAAGTGATTAAAGTCCAGCACAGCGTGATTGGAACCAGTGTCGTACATTTAACATGAGAAAAATCATCGACCTCTCAGGTTGGGCCACATACGAGGAAATTCTTTGTTATTGTCCAGCGCTTTCATAAAAACAACTAAAGAACACATATGAGAAAGAAAATCACAACATTTTGAGGCATCTGCAGTTCAGTTGTATTTAACTTTAAGAACGCTTCAATACATTTGCATTTCAAATCAATATTTACTATCAGGCATTTTGTGTGCTACCTTTTAATTGAATACTAATCATTATCCACAATGGTACTGGGAGTAAATAGTTTGAGTACTAAGGACTTCAAATGACTTCAAAAAGAGTGCCAGAAGGATGATAAGACAAACTTTATACCCAAAAAGATTAGAGACAAAAACCAAACGCCTCAGTGTGCCTTGCTGGGATCAGAAAAATAGATCCAATATGTGGATGTGTCTTGCACCTGCTCAACACGGAAGAGAAGAAAAATGGCGTGTGGGCTTGTGAGCGCAACCCGGGGCTCCATGCCAGGTTTGAAGTCAGGGTGCTACCCCCGCCGCGAGGATCTATAGACCACCTTTGGTGCGACTTGCTCCTTTGCCTTCTCTGGCAGTACTTTGAGGCTGAGAGATGTCAAACTGTCTTCTCGCCCGGGGGGTCGTGGCCGGATAACCGCGACGACTATGTGTGGAGTTTAATTGGCTGCTTGCACATTTTAAATTTCAAGTCCCCCTACTTAGTCGGGGTTTAAATAAAGGATGGAGCAGGAGGTGGAAGCAATTCTTGTTCCTGCCTGCCACAACAAAATATGTGTACAATTGTGGACAAAAAGGGCCACAATTCACAAACATGACGCACCAGATGGTTGGTTTCACAGATTGGGAGGGGGTGGGGTGGGGGGGGTGGGGGGCTGTGGTTACAATTCCATCTGGGAAAGAGCTGATAAAAACAGAAAAAAAAAGTGTCTCGTGCTGAAAATAACTCTGAAGGTGATTGGGCGAACAATTCCATCCATGATAGGAAACCGGAAAATAGCATTGAATTGCCCATATTCTGATCAATCAATCAAGATTCTTTCAAATGTGGATCAAAATCCACATGATATACTTTCACTTCTTGCACACAGCACCAAAACCTAGAAACCACATTGAGGTTTACATGCAACATTTTAAACCCAGATTCTTTTCATGTTCTAAGACCGAGCTTCGGCTCGCTCACGGGAAATACAATGGATGGATTTTCTGCCACTCTTGACCCGACATTCTCCTATCAAGAGCTTGAGCACCTCACAATGCAGCCAACAGAACACAAATAGAGCACAAATGACAATATGAGCTGTAGAAATGCGAGATTCAGAGGGTTATGTCACGCAGCTGGCACCCAGAAAGGCGTGCTCACGCCAAGCCAAGTCCCAGCGAGCGCACTCGGATTGTTTTTCCTAAATATTGGCAGTCCGGTGATAGATGCCAGAGAAAATCTGATTGGACTGAGTGGCTGTATTGAATGATCGGTAGGAAACAAAAGACTCGCAGCAGCACGCGCGACCGGAATGGATCCAACTTGTGTAGCTTAGACGCATGATCCATCCAATATCAATTAAAATGAAAATCAATCTTGCTTTCGACTCAATCATTTTGATGATGGTGATTAAGGAAGAAGAAAATATATGCCCTGCTCTCTGCTGCGGCTATAAATTGTATCACTACCCTTTTTTTTCCTCCCGGTAATAAGTAATCTGCTGTAAAACTTGCTTATACTTTCTGCGCACACTCTTGAAAATGAGAAGTACCACTGCCACCTTCTGGAGTGGATGTGCAACTACAATTTATTTTAGTACAAAAATAAAAACATGTCAGATTTTTAACCGGCATGTTGTCCTAGAAAACCTGACGTGCTGATTTTCAACAATGCAGGCAAAAATGTACACAAAATGTCCTGATATTGAGAAGCAGAGGTGTCAAAATACAAGAGCAAGATAGCTAATGCTGCATTTTCATCAAAATACACTTGAGAGATGATGAATGGTTATTTTTTTTGTTTTGGTTTGTTTTTCCCTGGTCTTCACCCTTCCAAATTCTTCTCTTGTGCTTTTTTTAACCACTGACTGACAAAGTGTGTCCCTGTCAGCAAAAGCCCTCTCCATCCATCGTGAGTGACAGATAAAGGGGTGATGAGGGAAGGGGGAAATCGATGCATGAACATTCCACAGTCTTTCCTCTCCCTTGACCTTCAATCCTCACCTCAGAGAGGTCAACTCAAAACCACGTCATTTGCAAATCCCAAAACCAGGCATGTTTTAGCATCCTTCTTTCAGACAGACTAAATATATCTAGACAGTATGACCGTACTTTTTTTTAAATTAGAGCCGGGAGTTTAATGAGTTTATGTAGAGTAATTAAAAAAAAAACGTTAGTTTTTCTCACATCGACCATGACTTTGGTTATTCCAACAGGACTTCAAACCAACATTATTATCTTAATGCAAAACACAAACCGCAAGCTAGCTAACATTAGCTTCCACCAAACAATGCTAATTTATCTCAGTAATTGGCGAAAAGTAATGGCGGTCAGTCTGTGATTTTTTTGTGTTTAATTTTTTGACTTGACAGGTACCAGAAGCACATTGCGTTATTGTTAACCTAATACGAGTCCACAAATGATTTCTTGATTTCATTTGACATTCACCAACCAAAAAAAACAATTCTTTACAATATCATTTTCTATGTGCCCCATCTAGTCTGATTAGTTTTGCATTTGAAGAATAAGAATTCAAGCCAGGGCGGCCATTTTGTTACTTGCTTGTGACTGAAAATGACATCCCGGTGCTTAAGTATCGAACAATCACGCCTCACTTGTTTTCTGTCACGTGACAATTTAATACAATTAATAAACAAAGTCTCTAATTAATGTTCAACCAAGTCCCACCACTACTCGAAAGGTCTTTAAGCAAGTCGATTGCGTCAGAAAGTGAGTGAATATGTGCATCGTGATGAAATGATATTGACATCCTACAAACGCAGGTCTCCAAAAAGTCAAAGCCGCTTTCGGAATTTGACCTTTAGAGGGTCCGAGACGACAAATCTCCTTTAGGTGGAATGAACGTATTAGCCTCTGCCGGTGATTAATTACGAACAGCAAATGGCTGCCATGGGTGACAGCTTGCGTGATAACATTTCTTATCAGTGACCTCCATCGGCAGACCGTGCCATAACTCACACAGTCCTGATTTAGAGCGACTCTCATGGAAGTTTTCTGTAGAGCCACAGTTAATTCATGATTGATTCCCTGATTAGAAAAAGTAGAAGAAGAAATGAATGCATACTGTAATTTCACCTTCAAATGATATCGCATTACCTCCATATCATTAATTGGTGCCAGTAAGATAGATCGCAATCTCGTCAAGAACTAATTGGAAAAAAAAATTGCTCAAGTCACAACGCCAGTGTACATATTATATATGATGCTCGTGTCGGTGAGAACTCTCTTCTATCGATCCAAAGCCATGATCTGTTCTCTTTGACAAGTTTGTAAACAACATTATTAATTTATAATAACACGGCCATTAGCGGGTTCGAGCAGGAGTTGTGCGGGGGGAAAACACAAATGAACCGATAAAAAAAAAAAGAAAATACTGCTTGTTTGTACACGCGAGATCCCCGTGGAACTAATTTATATCAACGTGATTGTTTTAAGGTAGGAATGCTTTATCCAGCGGTTACACGTGTTGCATTGATTCTATCATGGTATGACTCATTTAAGAAAGTTATTGTTGTCTATGACCTGTACTGGCTTGTACTAACATTGAAAATACACTTGTACCTAAACTTGGGAGTTGAAATCATTCCGTGACCACCATTCACTTGTCCATATCATTTTTTTAGTAACTTGATATGCATTTTGTTGTATAATGATCATAAAATCGTCTTTAAAGATTAAAAAAAAGGAAACCCAGTTCCATCATTTGTTTTTAAATCTTGTTCCGCTACCTATTTTGGATGTAATTCCACTCTCTGCCACTAGAGGGTGGTATATTATTGCGTTCTCATTTTGTCTGACCTTCCCGATCAATAAACGGTTGAAAGTGTGACTGTGGTGCTCTTTGACCACACATGAGGCTATTAAAAAGAAAATAATTGCTCCATGTTTTTGTCTTGACTACAGTGATACACTAACTTTACAGGCATGACGAACTAACTATAAACCGTAACTACTGATTTCTTTTTTTTTTCTTTTAAAGATCGGATGGTAACGGAGCTCTATCCGTACTCCGAGAAGCATTTTTCAGTCATAAAACATTTCTTGCTAATAACGTGAACACTAAAGCGCAAAGTGGTTGGAAACTACTGTATTTACATCTTGAGGAGGTCATCTGCTTTTAGCCTCCTCAGAACATACCAGACGTCCTTCAAAATGCTTGTTTTATCTGAATAACAATCTTTACATTCATTTGGAACACATGTAGAGCCAGTGATAATGAGAATCCCACTTGAAATTGTTTCTCATCTAAAATACACAAGGAGACGTTCATTATTCATGCGAATAATTATTTCATAGCCTTCCATTATCAAACTTAGTGACGGAGCCCTAATGGGATCTACGCACACATATATGCACGGAAAGATAAAATCGGCTGACAAATAGTATATGTTTATTGATATAAAGGGTGTTTTATTTCCTAGCTGCATTATACAGTAGCTTTGACCATGGGCAACTAGTGGCCATAACAAAAGGCTAGATGAAGGTTGCATGTAATTACATCCGCCTCCATTGGCTTAATTAGATCACCTTTAAGTCAGTGTTGTGTGACCGCATGAATGTCAACATGCAGTAAGTTGTTGAAAACAAAAACTCTCATACAGAGTATACTTACCTGAAGATTTCATACGGAGAGTATATTTAACTGGAAAAAAAAAAAAAAAAACTCGAGGATTTGATTGTTTTGACAGGCACGTGTCAGACGCCAAAGCGCGCTGTTTATATTAACTGTCATGTCGGTTTTTGCAACAGATGAGCACGGAGTCATTATAGCTGACTAAACACAGCGGAATTGTAGATTGGTGCTAATAATGGAGCTTGAATGTGTTCATCTTCTTCTTCTTCATCATCATCGCGGCACTCGTCTTTCTCCCGCGTAACGCATGAGTGCAGTTGACAAGTTGAAGTGTGCTGATGTAGCAAGCGATAGCTTTGCACGCTGTATTTGACTCATTTTGAAATTTGGTATCCATAAGAAATCATAGAAATAGGAAAATTGGCTATATTATACAATTTCACACAAACAACTTACATTACCCTCAAAAGTCAATCTTATTTTAAAAGAATAATAATTATGATGTCACCGTTTTCACATAATGTGCAAATACCAGTTACTGCTTGGCACAAAAATCGGTCAATGAACTAAAATAGATGTTTCGTTCTTTTATTTTATAGTCAAGAATAGTAAAGATCAAATCTAGCACCAACGTCACGGCTCCACCACAAGTCACCATGCCGTTAAAAACAATTTTGTATTGTTTTTTTTAGATAAGTTGCCACACTAGCGTGAGGCAAGGCTGCCTCAAATAGGCCGATTTCAGCAAGACAAGAAAATGGATGTAAATTCTATTATAATTCTTGATCCTTCGGGTATTTTGTTGAAAGCATGTCTCAGACATATTATTGAGACACATGGGAACTTTTTTAAATGAAAAAAGAAAAGCCTAATTTGTCTCCTTTAAGTACTGCACATCCACGAGGGAAATTAGCGACGATGCAAATCTTCTCCATTCAGTTTTTCTAATTTCTCCCAGTATTCCTTTGAGGTAGCATGTAGCCACGATCTAAAACATGCACGAGTGGGCAGGTATGTACGTACTTGGCATTCCATTTTATTGACTGTTTTCAAATACCGCTTTGACTGCTCATTTAATCGCACAGGAATTTTTCCAAGGTGACATTATTGCCCGCATTTCATGTTGCACTGTGCTCACCTAACCCCCCCCCCCCCCTCCCTCAGCACACTCTTCCACCACTTCCATTTTTCATTGTCATTTTAAACTGTCAACCTTTACTCTGGCATACCCTGCGTTTCTTTTTGCGCCGTCCTTGGTCCCATCGTTTCAAATCATTGTTACCATGCATGACTGTTTACTGGAGGGAGGGGGTAAAAAAAAAAAAAATGCTAATGATGTTGGCTTCCATTTACAGTTAATTAGAATCCAATAAATATGGTGGAGGTGGGTGGCGTGATGGATGTAGTGTGCCACAAGTCTGGTGTGCAGCGATGTCCGGGTGATCAATATCGGAATATTGAACGCATTACCGCACATAGGCGCCTAATGAACCAACGGTTTTTATCTGTTAATTACATGTGAGAATGGGCACACACACACACACACACACACACACACACACACACACACACACACACACACACACACACACACACGCCTTAGCATTCCTCTCACAGTGCGACAGCATTCTGGGCCCAGCTAGATAATGGACGGTTATTTCGCATAACAAATCGGCAAGCACATTCCTCTCTTTTCGCCCACTCACACTTTATCTGGCACAACCCTTCCCCAGCTTTCATTTACTGCAGGTAATTCTCAACGCGACAAATTGGATGCTGTATCTGTGCAACGTGACGCTCCCATTGTCCCCCAAGCATCTGAATTTATTCTGCTCAACATCGCATCGCTGCGACTGTGGCCGGCTTTCAATATATTGGCGAGGTTAATCGGGTTAATGTTGGCAAAATGAACAAATGTGCCTCAAAACACATTGTGGGAAACTTTTCTTGTGTATTCGTATTGATGAAATGAAATTATTTATTCAACAGTATAACAATTTGAATTTCGCTCAAAGGAAAACAAGGATGTATAAGGTGAAGGTAGTCAAAAAACAAAACATGAACTTTATTCTAATTAATCAAATGCGTCACTAAAATATTGCTTGTGCAAAAAACAAAACAAAAAAAAGCTTCTGAGTGGCTGTTTTAAAAAAACAAACTGGTTTGTCCAATGTTTAAGTTGAAAACACTCAGTTTGCTCCTGCAAAAGTGTAGATGGAAAGAAAAAAGAAAGCACCCAGCCATAGTTAAAAAGTCTTACGTCCAATGAAATGCGGAAACAGTGCACGGACACAAAATAAAAAATGTACACCGAAAGTTTTGGGCTGGCTTTCTGTTGCGGGTCAACTTTCCTTTTTCCAATAAAAAAAAACGGATTTATTTGGATTGCCTCTTTGCATACACAATACGTATAATAAAATAAAAAAAGTCACGTTTTACGTACAACTGTCTTTTTCCTCAACCCATGAAACAACTTTCACGTACGGGTTGCATGTAAATAACTCAACGAGCAGTGCCAACAGAAAAAAACCATGACAAAGAAACTAACATTCGGTTGTGTTGACCTGAGCTGTCTCTTTCTTGCCATTGATTTGAATGAGCGTGACCTTCTCACTACTCCAATGACCTTTGTGGGCAATTAGTAGCTGATTTAAAAGGACAGCATATTTCATTGTCAATAATTTGCGCCGATTCCGATCGGAAGCTATCTGATTTTTTTGGAACCTTATTTACACTGCTTTGGCTCAGACACCAATTGAAAAAGCCCTGCAGTGCTTCACAGACTAAACATGATATATAATAAACGATATAGCGATGAGTCAATTTATTTTGAGTAACCCTTTGGAAAAAAAAAAGTTGTTTTTTTTCCTTGACATTTTCAACTTCCCCCGCAAGCACAAACACAAGGCTGACCTGTGGGGCCATTAGTTTTGGCCTCTTGAAGCGCACTCCAAAGCTCTTGGCAACTCTCCTCCCATGGGCTCCACTTCTATTTATTTTTAACTTCGGCGGCTGCACCTTGTCCTTTCTTTCGCTTTGGGCGAATCTGACAGATAAGCCGAGAGGAGGGAGGCATACGTTCTGCACAACAAGTTTTTTTTCTTTTTTTTCCCGAGCGCTCACAGTTATTTACAATGAAAAGGATTTCGGTAAGCTCGCTCAGGTGGAATAGATTCTAAAAGCAGGTGGAACGGCGCTATTAAACGCTAAGCTCAGTCGACAATATGTCGGAGACATGTTGAAGATAGAACGGAGCCGAAATGTAAATGCTAGTTGGACAGCCTGGGCTAGCTGGCGGACTTTTCTTAAAAGAACTCTTATGCAACTACTGATTGCTTTTTTTTGCACAGCAGGCAGTGAAGCCCGCTTAGTGCAGGCTGTTGCACGCTCCGAGCAAACAAGTCTGCATGACTGCTGAAGATGATTTTTTTTTTTTTTAAAGTGCTTCCTCTTGAGCTCGAGCAAGTATTGGTCATACAGAAAAGTCCAAGATGATCATTTCAAGTGTGAGAAGAGGACTCGGAGGTACTAATCCCAGATAATTTTAGAGTGCATCCCAGATTGGTCAACAGCCAATCACAAAGCAAGACAAGCAGATGTTAAAAGCTTTTTCACACTGCACTTAGTAACAAGTGGCGTGTTTCATTTGCTGTTTTTGTCTGGTTAAAGCTTTTTCAAAAGTGCTTTTTTTGAAAATGGCTGCAAAATATCAAGAAGGTCATTTTAAGAACCTGTCAGGAGACTAACTTGTACAAACGACGTTCACGTCAGATCTTGAAAAGGTCCCTGTACTAAAATGCCACAGTCTCAAATAAATATATTTAAGATAAACTGCACATATCAAAGTGGCCTTTTAATATTATGAGACTTTAAGCAGCAGTTAATGTTGATATATCACACCTGTTAAATTTTATGCACTCTTATAATAAAGCTCACTTATATATTTTATAACAATTTAAACAAAACAAATCTTTGCATGCATGTTTGCTTCCAGAAATGTAAAATCCAATCCAGAACTGATGATATTTTCTACTGGTTACAAAACAGAGTCCGTTGTGATGTAGAATTTGAGCGATACTGCAACACATGAGTTCCGAACAGCAGGGCAGGAGCTTTCATTGCCTTAACAACGTTCACGTCATTCTTAGGGTTGGATCGGAGTTTACTCACTTTGGCCATGGCATTGCTACTCGGCCCTGGAAAGGACGGTCCAATGGAGCTGAAAATGAATACGGCAGGCGCCCTGCAGGCGTAAGAAAAGCCAGAGGCCATTAGGAGAGGTGCCAAAGAAAGCTTACCGCACTCCATTATGAGCGCTGCTGGGCCAAATTAAAATCTAATTCTGGGCTGACGTCAAAAGAGAGAGAGAAAGAGAAAAAGTGTCATTTCTTCAATTTACACCCTTCTTCCATTCCATTAAAGATGTAATTTCTGCTCATCAGACACTGGATGAAATTTGTGCCCCAAAGGAGCTTTTTTTTCCAGTTTAAAGTAATTAGTTGCTAAGAGCAGACTCGTGAAAGCAAGCATGCCTGTGCAAGTGAACGGAAATTGAGGAAAAAAAAAAAAAAAGGGACTGCTGGGGGCTGCAGAAAGTTTTGTTATTTAGTGACGGGCTTAAAATCATGACTCATTGGAATTAACGACCTCTCCAGAGAGAAAGCCATCATGTAATGTTCTTAAGATGACCAAGTCGATTTGAGAAAAAAAAATAGACTAGAGTGCTCCGTATTTTAAGATTTGTTCAAAAATGAACACAAAACATCAGCTTCATCTTTTGGCACTTTTTTTTGCAATCTGGATCAACCAACCTGGAAAATGGATTAAGCAAATTAGTGATCAGTTTAGTTCCAGGGACCTGAAGCAAGGCTTTATAAATGAATTAAAATATCACACCAAAGCCTAAAATGAGACTTATGCAACGGGGTTAAGATCAAGAGATAAAAATCGAGCTGTCTTCATTTTGGATGTCATCGCATGCTCATTGGAGTCAAAGTGCGTCTTTAATGCTTTTGTCTCAGCTGCTGGCCGTTTGCTTGCAAAGCTTATTATAAAAGTGACTCAGCGCCTCACCGACTGAGCTCTTTCATCCAGACGCTCGCCAGGCGGGGTGACCATAGTGAGAAGGACCGAAGCCCATTTGGGTCTTTGTAGCCAAGCCGCCGGCCCTGCGCCTCTGATTGGATTTATTGTGCCTTTGTCGTTTGATCATGACTCCGTCCGTCCAAAGCGGAGGCAAATACGTAAGATCAAGCTACCGCACAAGCTTGCGGTCCTGCCTGGCCCAGTAAGGGTGCTTATCAAAGAGCAAAAAAGAGTGACAAAAGGAGGTGCTCAGAAATGAAAGATAGGCACACATTTTTTTTTAAAATACAAAAAAAAGCACTTCAATAGCTAACAGTGTGAAGCCTTAAATGAGGGGCACCTCAGCAGGCATCAAACTAAAAGTGCGGAGAGAGAAAAAAAAATTGGTGGCATATTTAGGTGTTTTTGCAACAGCCAGTTGTCATGACAATTTAGTTGAATTTTATGCTAAAAGTAAAGCACAAAAAGTGTTTGATATTTAAAAAAAAACCATTTTAATCAGAAAATATGATGTGATTTACACAATCCTTTGGCTGTCGTGAGAGCCATGCTTCAATTAATCACCGAGAACATAGTAGATAGTAGAGATCGATAGTGGGACTCAGCAGCCGCTGCTTGACAATTCCCATTACGGTTGTAATTAAAGATGCAAGCAGTGATGAACGAGCCCTCACATCCGCTATTTTATGCCAAATTCCCAAATAAACTTTGATCGACATGTTCAGGCCACATTAGGTGGTGGTCATCATTTAGCATTGTATCCAGGGGCGGAACTATATAGACCACCCCAAGAACATTTTGTGATTTGTCTTTTTTGTGATGACGTATTTTTTAAGATGCATTGATAGTCCGCCACAAGTTAATTATATTAACTGCATATTTAAAAGAATAAATATACAATCGATGTCAAGGCAACAGCTGCCACAATCTATATCTTAAGTAAAGAAGTCGTTACCGATCACAATTTGTCCATTGTAAATTTGTCCATTGTAAATATAATTAGAGCTATATAGTGTTGGACTGGCAGGTCTTAAATGGAAACAAATTAAAAAAAAAAACTTGTGGACAAAGCTGCAGATTCCTTTGCAGGTACATGTCCAGATCTTTGAAATGAAAGGAAATGTAAGGAAAGTTTTTGTGTAAACTCCAGCAGCCCATTGTTGTGCCTGAACAATGGGAGCGCCATCCTTACCATCTTAGCGCACCTTCCATTTTTCATAAAACACAGACCGCAATGAAAGCAGGACATTCATACTCACGACACAATATGTCACATTCACTCCATTCAAAAGGCAACCAGCAACACAACACTTGGTATTTGTAGAACCGTTTTTTTTTTTTTTGTCTTTTAAGCTTGCCAACGTCAAAGAAAATAACTTTTTGAAATGAATGGAAAAACAATAAAAGAAGCATTCAATACTGTATGAATGACTTTCTCCTTGGGCTGGACGACTACTCGATTCAAAACTTGAACAGCTCACACTAACAATATGGCTGTGAGCAGAGAGACGCTAGTCTACTTCAGCATTCGGTGTTGCCAACTTGCTGATGCCTGCTAGCGTACGGCATAACAGCTAAATACTAACGCACCGTGTTCGCTTTGACCTCGGGTCCACTCATTGACCCGAGTCCGCTAACCTGAATAATCAACCGTACTGTCACAAAACTTTCAGAAGACAACATACAAAAGTAAAAATTATTTTGCACAATTCGGAAGCGGTTTAGTCAAAGCTGATGATGACCAGACCCGCTCCTCAACACCCACCGGCGCTGTTTTTCATCTGCCAGCGAGGGGAAGCTAGCAGGGCATAAAACAGAAGAGCTTTACGCTATCTTCCCCGTTTCCACTCCCCGCTGTGCAGGCACCTGGACCGAGTGCACCGAGCGATAAGAACATCCATCATGCGCGCTCTCAGCTTTGGGAGTGCTTGCTGGGGTTGCTGCAGCGTTAAAATCACCCCCCCCCCCCCCCCAAAAAAAAAAAAAGAGAATCTGTGGCTGTAGAGGCGCTCTCCCGTGTTGCAGGATGGCCAGCCAAGGAGGCAATGTGCTCCAATAACACAGCCTGTCGACTCGGCCCGCCACGATTAAACTCTTAACAGGCCGGCGACATGAGGGCTCGAGGGAGCAGAGGAGCTTAGCTCGGTGGAAGTTTTCCACTGCTGCTTTTCGACGCTACTTTTTATTGCAGGAGAGAGAGGCAGAGTAGACACAGACAGCAAGAGTTGGAGCATCGGGTCCCACTGTGCTGCTGATTGATCTCTGATTTAGTTCTCGTGTAAGAGCAGCGGAAGAAGATATTCCTAAAATTTGTCTCTCTTTCACTTCATTTGACGTGAAAGCAAGCAGTTCTCCCCACGCAAGCTTGCATGGCTTGACCTAGATACAGCACGCATATTATACTTATTTATATAGATTTTATATATATATATATATATATATATATATATATATATATATATATATATATATATATATATATATATATATATATATATATATATATATATTTATAGATTTTTTTTAAATACATACTCTAAATAACTATACTGGTTTTAGTTACTGTACTCACTACTGTAGTATTCATGAGCCTTTTAGGAATGTTGTAGCCAAGTTAGTGACATCATGAGCTGGGGTCTGGTTATTTTTGTATGAGAATCAGTCAGGAAGAAAGAAAGAAAAAAAAAAGAAAGAGGGATTACAAATGCCTCCAGTGTGAGTGTCCTCATTTTGTATTTGTGTGTTGGATTGTTTGGCTCAGTTGGCGACTGTCCTTGTCCACATACACAATACCTTCAGGTCTTCATTTTTATACAGGTACTTGTATACAAGTCCTACAAAAGTCCATTTTCCAATAAATCCTCTATCAGCCAAATATAACCTAAGCTGTCGAGAACATGACCCGCAAATCTGTCGGTATCACTCGTATGTTTGTGCACCAGCACTCTCTGCTCTCTACCTGATCGGGTGTGTTGACCTACTTCCTCACCGAGACTTTGACCCTTGAACCCCAACTCCCCCGGACAGCCATCTCAGAGTCGTCTGGAATCTTTCAGCGGCTGTCCTGCGTGTGTCATAGGGCCAAGCCAGCATGATTTATTTTCCCCGCGCTGGCCGCGAGGGGCAACGCAGGGTCAAAAGATGCGAGCTGTGTTTTATGGCCGCTCCTATATGTTGTCCTAAGTCAAATGCTGACGTCTTTTATTGCACCACTATCATCCAACATCTATTACTGCAGAGGCTAAACAGCAGTTGGCCTGACAAACATGATGCTTATTTACAAGCGAGGCTCTCTGCAGTCTTTGCAGTAGACAAACAGTCTTGCATAAAAAGTCATTCATCACAAATGAGAAACGGATCTCTGTTTAGCGCAGACGATACGTTGCCGGGCCAACCGCCAACATACGGTGTGATAGTTTTAACTCTCCCATATGCTTTCAAAAATTGGAAACTTTGATTTGAACACATAACATTTACATTCCAGACAATGGCTGAGTAAAATCAGTCATAGGGGGAAAGGTGTATTTGACATGATGAAATGAAGCTACAAGGTAAACAAAGCAAGCCTCCAGTACCTGTCTCTAGTATCTCTTCCTGATTTGACTTAATGCTGATAAATGAGGCAGCGGGCAACGGCAGCATTTTTCATTCTGATTGACCCGAGTGGATTTAGCGGCGCTCTGCAGTATTTCTTTATGCACCTTGCATTTGTGGAATTGCTCGCAAGGACAAATGGTCTGTGACGCTCACAGTGTTCACGCTCCAGTTACTTGACAGCGACAGAGTCAGTCAGGTGTCTTAACACGTACTCCAAATTATTTTGTGAATTGAACCGATTGTAGTCAGCGCTAAGACTCCGCCCCTGAATTTCATGATGGTTGGATTTAGCACTGGCCCCGCCCACTTGCATGAGACGTGAGTCACACTGTTTTCAGCAAGAGAAAATATAGGGTATGTAAAGTGTGATGTAATTATTTAGTCTTGGTGTGTTTTGTTGAAGGCATAGCAAAGGCTAACAACTGTTAGTAACTGGAAAGCAAAAAGCAAAAATAATCTGGGGAGGAATACAGAAGCGGAACGTATAGAGCGATGATTTATGTTATTATTAACTTTTTCCCCATAAAAAATAGCTATTGTTTGAAAAACAACAACGACTACACAGTTTATCTCGCTCTTGTGCAAATAGTGGAGAGCTTATTTCAACTTCTGCCCTAAGTGAGGTGATGAGAAAACTGAACCAGTGAGTATGGACCAAACTGCAAAGCAAAGAATCTGCTCCGACCAATGAATCAGTATGAATACAAATACAAACAATAATTAGGCATAATTCAAATCTGGGTGAAGTCAATGTAATTTATGAACTAAAATATTGGACGTCACTCGATAAACTTTTTTGTTGTCAGCATTGATTGTTTGTTTGCAGCGGCTCGGGTTTGTCGTCCAAAAATGAAAATAAACGTGCTTCCGCTGAACTGCTTAATTTCACCTTTGAACAATAAAAGCTAACATCAATTTCTCGCTGATATTCCAATCATAGCAATTACAGAGGCTCGCTGCTCTGATTGCTGTCTGAACAATTTCAGCCGCTGTGCGTCCATAATACAAACAAAGCCCAGTCAACTTTATTGAAGTCATTGTTATCAAAGTTTATTTTAAAGTTATTTCAATAATTAGGCTCCAAGGAAAGCGCCTGACTCCTTTCAATTGAGACGTGAAGCTTCTCTTGATCCCAACGTCGCTGTGAACATTTTTCATATTTTTCCTCCTTATCAGCATGAGCCACTAGCGGCTAATTACACGCTTCTGCCTCCAAAACATACTTCAATCAATATCAGTTATTTAGGGATGGATAAAGAAATTGACTCTTGAGAAAACAGAGGGAGGGTCGCGACAGGTGCCCTCAGTCCGTCGGACTTAATGAAGCACGGCGGCGTCGTTTCAAAGCCATCTGCGTGGAGATGGCCGCGACACATGGCAACAATACGTGATTCAGAAATGTCAAAGGCTGACTCATTAGGCCGTCTGGTCGCCTAAACGCTTGACTCCCGCAGTCTGTCTGCTATCGGCCCCTCGAGTTGAGCACCAAAATAAAGCCATTCTGAAATCAGGAGTGTCTGCCAAGTCTGTCCACACTGCGATGAGTCACATTCTTAAGCCCAGTTCAAACAGGCAAATGAGCCAACTGCTCGAGTTGTTTGACGTACACCACGGCATGATTATCTCCCCCCGAACAATCTCCAGTCCCCACAGACAAAACCAGATGGCTGTTGTAATACCAAGACTGGCCTGTGATAGGCGGCATGATGCCAAACTACCAGAAAATAGAACTACTTTGACGTTCTTTCACTGGTTGCGTGTACGTTAGCAATAACCTTAGCCGGCCTGCACTCTGTGACCGCCTTTCGGTCGAAAAGCTACGTGAGTCAGCCCATCCGGTGTCAGAACACATGCTGTGAGCCACGGCTCGACTAATAACATAAACACCGATAACGACACACAAACAGAGCCGGTTGATGTTTTTTTTTTTTCTCGACAAAAGCGACAACGTCCAATTACGTGCAGATGTTAACTTCACAGAGAGGCGTTTTAGCGCATCTGCTAGTTGGAGGGAGATCTCATTAAATCCAGCCCCCCGACATCCGGCGCTGATTGGCACAACAAACCCCTCGGAAAAAGTTTCCGGTGTCATTCCAACACTCGCTGCAATGATGTTCATAATCATAAGATACAAACTATCAGCTTTCTTTTTGTAATTTATTTCTGATTGACACTCCAGCATTCAGAAGTCTTCATTTATTGAGAGATAGATTATTTGCATTCATTGCTCAATTGCTTCCTCAGCAACCTTTCAAAAATAATCACTCGCACACCTGAAGGGGAAAATAGATAAAAACATAATTGCTTGCAGTCCTCAGAGCATGCTGCCCTTGTATGATTTAGGTGCATGTAGATTGGATTAAAAGAAACATAGCTAAATCCTCAGTTTTCAGAATGGATGATTTAAACTATGCAAATCATAAGCAAGGTTGTGAGACAAAAGTAATTGAGATGTTGACCAGCATTTGCTAAACTCAAAATGGAAAAACCAAGGATTCACTCCACTGAAAATATAACCAAATCCAACAGTGGAAGCAAAAAAGACATTTGCAAACGTCAAGGGCACAGTTGTAACCTTACTTCATTAAACTGTTATCATCATCACTATGCGGTGTCAAGTGGAGGTCCCATGTTGATAAAATAATTGGCTCTGTGCGCTACACAAGCAAGGTAGTCAAACAAAATAAAAAAAACTGTGGGCGTGCATACCTACTCGTGTTTGGGCGAGAAATGACACAAACATCCAGGTTGTCCTCATTAGTCGAGAAATCATGTGAGGATGTTTGCGTGCTCGCAGCACAATTGCACATTTCTCTTGCATCCAACTTGCTCGACTTTGCAAGTGGAGTCGGTGACAAATTTGCATACAGATGCTTTGCGAAGGCGGCCTTCCCTGGGATGGCAAAGGAAGGCACGCAGGCAGCAAAATGTTGACCTTTAAAGCTGCGTCGTCGGCCAAACCATTCCTGCACACGCGGCAGTAGCGGGCCTCGACGTCCCCGCTAGAATTAGCTTGATTGAGCACAGGCGCAATTGGATCAAGTGTTATCACGTACGCTCGGAGCCCGGGCGGGGAGTAATCGCCTGGCCCGATGTGGCGGTCGGATGCCGGACTGTTTAGTAAACAGGTTCTGATCTAAAGCTTTGCGGACTCATGGGACTGAAATAGGCCAACGTCGATAACATAGGCAGGTGTTGAATATTTGCACTAAAATGCTCAAACAGGGCATCTGTTTTTTTGTGTCCAATGTTATTGTAATGTCCATATCAAACAAACAAAATAATAAATAAATAAATAAATAAATAAATAAATACATAAATAAATAAATAAATAATCAATCAATCAATAAATTTATCAATAAATCAATAAATCAATCAATCAATCAATCAATCAATCAATAAATAAATAAATAAATAAATAAATCAATAAATTATACTGATAAATTTATGCCAATATTTCAAGTACTAGTTTATCAGTCATCAAATGTCACGTAAAGTGTCGTGTAAAAAGAGGTCAACTGCTAAACACAACACAATGTAAAAAAAAAATAAAAAATTGTCATACAAGTGTATGTGTTGTCTTACGATATGACTTGAGTTTGTTCTGACTGCACATCTCAAATATTACAAATGAAAATTCGAATCCAGTCAGGCACACAAGCAAAGCATGATTTGGTTGAGATGGATCGTGATGGCTTATCAAAAGCTCTCAGCCTTAACTGCTCTCAGGAGTCACATTGCATGAAAGAGGCAAATTTACAATCTTAGCGGCACGCTAACAAATCTCAGTGCCAGTAATAAAATCAAACACAACAAAACACATGCGCTCACCTTCCTTAAAAGCCAGAAAAGCTGCTCGCTCATGTCAACAGACCTCAGAGGGCCTCTTGATAGGAGATTAAATGAGCTCTCCAAAAAGAAAAGGTGATGCGCAATAGGAAGATTTAGTGCTTTCTACTCAAGAGTGTGCCCGAGCGCCGGGGGAGGCGCAGGCACAGCTGGGGGCTAATGCAGAGTAGGACGGCTGCAGATGGAGACGTGCCACGGGAAGATGAATCCCCAGCACGGGACGAGCGGGCCAGAGAGCTCCTGAGATTTTAATTACGCCCCCTCCACAAAAGCCAGCAACAAATTAATAATTCATACGCGACAGCAGACTTTCCTTTGGTTCAGTGGAGGTCTGCACGGCTTTGGAGTCAAACAAGTCCTCCTTGGCACCATTAGAGGAGGATGGTGGAAAGGAGCATGAAACGGGGGGAAGGAACAATGTTTTCTCAAAAAGCCATGAGCAGAATATGACATACAGGTTTTCGTTTCGTAGTAGTCAATTCTTCATATTTGCTCTTCACCAATATGTTTTTTTTTCATTTTATGATAACACTGTTAAACAACATCAGAGACAGCTTACTGTGTCTAATAATGTATTTTTGAAAATGTCTACTTTATTTTTTTTTGTGTTTCAGATAAAAATTCAACCTGTTGCTGAACCCTGTCAGAAGTTCACTTGCATCTCTGATTAAAAAGAATTTTTAAAATGAGTTTGCCAACGTAATTAGAACTGAACTTTTGCCCTCAATTACCATTAAATTAACAGATGTATAGTTGTGTTTCATCAAAACAGTCATAGCTATGTTACGTTTGTTGTTATTCTTATTTCACATGTATCGTTCAATTTTTGATGAATTATTATTATTATGGTAGCAAAACCTTCACACAGCAATAGTGGGTTTTCTTTCAAAAGTGTGGCTTTAGCGGGGGGGGGAGACCCCAACTACGTTAATTTGTTACTTATTTGCTCAATTACCGTTAACAGTGCTCTTAATTGCGTTCGTACGCCGACAAGATCTAATCAATATATCGGCTATATGCCTCGTTGTTCAAGTGAAGCTCACAATCGTCCCTTGCATGATTCATTCCAAAGAGCAATCACGGGCAAAGATGCCTTAATGGACTGAGGACAAATAGATAAATAATGTGACATGGAAATCAATAAATAAGAAGAGGGCATGAAATTAGAACACAGACGAGACGATTACGGTGACGCATGATGGGAATGAATAAAAGGAGAGCTTTGACTTGGTGGCACCTCACGGCTTTTTCATCCGGACTTGAGTCAGTATGACTCATGCAATTACACTTCTCTGCCTATTGGAGGCTACCATTGTCCAACATGAAAAGACGGGTGAGCCATCAAGGCCAGCGATGTTAATATTTGAGATACAGTGATGATCAGTCATTCCCATCGGCCGGCGTGCTTCATACAAAGGGGTTTGATGTTTTGTTTCATCATAAAAGCCTTACAAAATCTCTGTGTGTGTTTATCAAAATGGGCACTGGAAATGTGATGACTTCACAGAAAGGAAAAGCTCCCGTTTTCGCATTTCAAATTGAGATCTCAGTTTTACAATTCTTTTTCTTTTTTATTTCACCGGTCTTATCCCGCATAGTATCTCTCTGTTTAATTACTTGACTTGACATTATCAGGTAGAACATCTTACAATGCCAAGAGGTGTAAAATCCAAGACAAAATTTCATTCTCCTATCAGATGGAATGCAGTGAATTTGACTTGACTGGAGAGTGCCGCTGCTTATCAATTCTAATTAAGTTTTCATTTCAGCTCGTTAGCCTCGGCAAAAGGAGCCCTGCATGTGTGAAAATGGAGGGGGACTTCCAATTAAATATTTATTAGACATAATGTGAAGCTCAGGACTGGCAAGGAAAAAAAGACCTGCTAAGGGTAGAGGTGGCGGGTTACGACTGACTCTCTTGGGGGTTGTGTAGGTGCTAAAGTTGTGGTTAAGTGGGAGTTAGGGCTACCGTTGACACATTTGAACACATTTAACTGACTGACTCTCCAAACACAGTCTCATCCAAGTAATAATGAGGGTGTGCAAATTTATGCAACCATTTATTTTGACTTCTTCTTTGAAGCAAATAAAAGCAACTGAATGTCTAGCTCGTATCAAAAACCTAGCGTTCAAACAGGGGTGTGCAGACTTTTGACCTAATTATGACAAAAAAATGCACATATTGGGCATTTAAAAGCTAAGACGCGTTTTTCTAAAAAAAAAATTCTGGAAATGCTAATGCTAAATTCAATAAGAAATCCCATTGACATGCTAATAAAAAATTAGCATCGAATGACATTCCTTCAAATAAACACAACGAGAACCAGTGTCTTGCTCAAATAGACACTGTCGACTTAAAACCAGAAGAAAGTCTGGCTTCCTTTGGCTAAACACTCTGATGTCCCACGCGAGGATAGAAGCAATTACCAAAAGCGACCTGGATGACAAAAAAGGCCAAAAGTCTTTGAGTGGTCAGCCCCAAACTCTGGGATTGAAATGGACGGGAAGGCGACGGATGTGAGACGGACAGATTGCAGGCAGAAGATAAAGTGAAGGAGCGTCGGATTTAGCAGAAGAAGGAGGCGTCTGCAGACACGAGTGATGGAGCGCTAGGCTGCGTATGATGGGCCGGGATATATCGCCTTTCCTTCCTCTCCATGGGGGAAAGCATTAACTTGATTGATTCCTTGGTGGTATTGCTGCTCTTGTTCTTTACAATCCAAGGAGAGATGTCGATTGTACTGCGGGTGATAAACAAATGTGTGCTCGCTGTTAAGGGGGATTATCAGCGAAGGACAGTCGCTTGGAAAAAAAAAAAAAAAAGCACACCGGCCAAACTTTTGCCTTGAGCGATCCTAAATTTGTAAATTGTTGACACATCTGAAGAGGTCAAGAGTCTAAATCGGCCATCAAGTTCAACAGTTGGCAAATCGCCTTTTGACAGCTTTGGACCGCCAATAGGGCATCATTAGAACGCAAAAGAGAAGGTTCGGTGATGGGATGAGCACAATTACTCGGATGCGTTGGAGGGGTCAGGATACTTGGAGAACCGTGGTGAAATATGCAGAAGATTCTGTTTATTTGTTAGGTGAGAGCCAGGATGATCCTCCGTAATGGCTCATCTAAAGTCCCTTAGGCAGCTGTCAGAATGGGAAAGCTATCCGATGGGTTAACATACACCAACAGCTGCGCATGCTAATGGCCTTTCCCATTTTTCCAACGGCAAGAATACTGAATATGATCAAATTTAATGAGCAATTCTTCAAATAAGATTTGGAAAAAAATCAAGTCACGCCTACAACGATCTGAACTCCTGCTTACACACATGTCGTTATTTTAAAAACAGTTAATTATTTGCTCCTTGAATGTTTTCGTGCCAATTTTGTATCGAGTGGAATCATGAGGTCACAGCAAACAAACAAGCACAGCTGCTGGGATCAACCCAGTTGTGTTCTCCATTTGACTTTACTTACCATTAATCAATTCCATACAAAAGATCAATGAATTCAAAACGCCCATCACCGCTAACTACTATTACAAAGAAACTTGGTTTTGAATGAACGCTTCCAGCACCGGGACTCTCCTTGTTGAGAGGTGCGCCACTCTTTTCCCATTCTTTCATCGCAGCGTGCGGATTCCAGCGGGCCTCCTCCTGCTTTATTTTTCTTGTATAAAAACACAAGCTTGGTGTTTATCTGCCCCATCAGCATCTGGCACTTATTACAGAGATGGGGTTGGGATTATTAGGATTAGCAGTGAATTGAGAAGGACAGAGGATTCATAGCAAGGTTAATAACAGCAAAGACTTTTTTTTTTTTTTTACCCACGAAGCAGCCGCGAGGCAGAAAGCTGCAGGCTTTCCTCCACCTTGCAAACATCTTGGCCTTAACCCATTTTGGGAATGAAGTCCATGGGAAAACCATACTTCAAATGCTTATACGCCGTTGACTTGGGGCCTCTTCAATAATAAAAGCATACAGCTCACCTGAGATGGCAAAGTGAGTAATGTGCCTGTATTTGTTACAAAGCATGGAGCTCTTTGTGTATTTCGGTATTTGCTATTCTAAAAGACGGGCAGATATTGAAGGAGCACTAATCCAGAGCGACAGAGGAATAAACACGATCCCTAATCTCATGGATCCCCGACAAAATCATTCAATTAGGCTCCGTCTGGCACCGTGCACATTGGGAGAGGCGGCAAAGGTAACAATTTCATCACGGAAAAAAAACAAAGAGGTAAGCAAAGCCGATGATTGAATGCCACACGTAAGAGCTTTACAAAGCTGACCTTTTTGGTGATGTCAAGAAGCGAAACGTGACCCTTGCGCGATCTGAGGTGCGCATCGACCATTTTGGTCGGCTAACTAATTTCTTTCATTACGAACTTCCTTTTTAAAGATGATGAAAATATTGCCGACATGAGGGCACGTAAGAATCTTTGTGTAGGTTTCTTTTATCATATCATACAAACGCGCACCATTGCACAGGATTTTTCAAGCTATTACGTTCTAGTGTAGTTGCGTAGTTAGCGATCCAAGATGGCCGACCCTCAGACACTGTAATGAAATAAAATAATATTCATATTTTATTGTTACTATATTTTTGTATAAAGCCCAACACTGGTGACCTTCCGTGCAAAGACAGAGTAGGTTAATTATTTCCCGGACAGCCGCATGCCAGACCTTCATGCCAGCTTCGACGACATCTGGCAGCGGGCATCTGGTGCCATACATCAAACCGCCTCCTCCGCTGAGGACGGCCCACACACTCAACAGTCAACATGATCAAACCCATGTCGAAAAAAACCAAGATTTACTTTACGGGGGCGCATCAGAGACATCTCGGAGGCTTTCCACTCAGACTCCACTCCTGGTATACTTGTTATTTGTGGGTTGAAAAGCACAAGAACGGCTCAAAATGCCCGTTAATGCTCGCTCATCCACATTCTGAGCACAACGTCACCACACCCTCAGCTGCCTCCTCCATGCCCGCCTCCCCCGCCATCGCCTTTGAAGCCACTTGCCGAAATGTCACAAAGCGTGAAGTGTTCCAAGCGCTCCTGAAGCTCTAATGAACAGGATGAAAACACAACCGTGTCGCTGTCACGCCGATGACATCAGTCCGGGAAGAAATTCAGTCTTTCTTGGGTTAGGAATGTTGCCTGTCAGATTTCATCTCTTTAAACTCATTTCCGCAAAACGAAACACTTTGGATCAAGGGAGGTCATTGAGCTTTAGCTGAGACCTTAGTTACTGTTGCTAGGGCCGTCAAGCTTTTGGGAGACAACATCAATTACCCTGAACCTCAGGAATTTGAGGCAGACGTGCTAATGCTAGCCAGTAACCACTAATCCACAGTGCTGCCAAAGTACGTAAACTGACTTTGGGCATGAGGCGGGCTACACCCTGGACACTTTGCCAGCCAATCACAGACCTGGAAGTAATTAAGAGACCACTGTAAAATTAGCACATATTTCAGATTTGACCAATTACAGAGAAATGTTTGAGAAAAATGTACTTGGGGGTTTGGGGGTCGTAAGCGTCGATTCCAGGTGGACATCGCGCAATGAAAATAATGGAGAGCAGAGGCGTGTCGGCTGTTCTGGAAACTCCAGAAATTCCCGATGGTCACCTGGTGACCCGTTTTTGTAAGAATTCCTCATGTAGTCCTTCCTGTACTAATATCAATTTCTGCAAGTCACAGCACTGTAGGCCACAGTGAAAACATCCACGTTTGAATATGAGCATGCTATAAAATGTTATTTGTGTGTCTGGGAACGAACGGCGGACATGGCACGATCTCGCTGGGAGTATTCCCTGGCCAAAGTGCACGTTTGCCAGCGTTGGGGATAAATTCAAACAAGATGTGGCCTACTCTAGTGTCTTTGAAGGTGTTCCACATCATACCTCCACTCGGGCCGAGGGTAGGAGCACGGCCATAAAAGGACACTCTGTTTACCTAAACCTGCCAACGTCTGCTCGCCAGATGTTCCCAAATCGTTCTTTCATCTCCTGGCTTAGAAAAAACATAAATACAGACGTTACTGCAAGTTTCTTACTGTTTTGCACAGCCAAGCACCGGGAAAAGTCTTGTTTCTTTTCCCGAAGGCTAAATTTAAACATGTTTTAATTTGCCTTGGAGATCCAGCCAGGATTTGAAGGCATATAAGGTTCAGCGTCGTGTCCTTGGGGCTCCTTGTTTGCGATGGAGAAAGCGATAGCGGGAGGCTGGGGCCTATAAACATGGCCTCCATTAAGTCATGGGCTTTGGCGAGCAAGTGCACACCCGCATGTCTCCCACAGTTACTGTTATTCTTACCTGAGGGTTTCAATTGGCTCTGATTGCTGGCAACTGCTAATGGTTATTCTAAGCCATTTACTTTTGGGGTTGTGTGGAAATACCAGAAATGTACTCTTGTTGGACACCATATGAGGCACAATGACAAAATAAAAATAATGACCATAATGATAAGATTGTTATTTTTTTTAATTGGGAAAGAAAACTCGATATAAACGAAAGCAAGCACACAAATCTGTCGCTGCAACCCGGTTTACTTGACGAGGGAATTCTACCTCAACGTAGAATTTTCAACGCCTGCTTTTGAAGCAAAGGCATAATATACTTTGAGGTAGAACACACAATACATACTGTACTGCTCAGGGAAAAAAAAAAAAAAAAAACGCCGGCGCAACCCTGCTGAAATCCTTTAAAGGAGCATACTGCATGATAAGTCCTAAACATTCTTTACAGCCAGGCCTGTCATTTGAATGTCATTTGGCCTGTATTTAAATTGTGACTTTGTGCGTACGCGTGTCGTTGTTCTGTATAAAACGGTCGATTTTATGGCAAAGCCACACAAACAGGATTAGACAAATGGCTTCAAATCCCAGTTAACGCCGGTTCCCATCACACTTTCACTCAGTCTGACATTGTGGATTTAAATGACTTTTGCATGCATGAGTGATTCACAGAATAGAACACGTGTGATCATAAACGGGAATCAGCTGCCGTGTTTAAATTACAGCAGATGTTTTGTCGTGGCGGAGTTCTGCTTCGGTATGATTCTGCGGAAACTCAAGCTAACGTTAATTTGTACAGCCAACCAAATTCTACGCAGCTCTGCTTACCTCTTTGCTTTGGCATGATTGCAAGGGAGATGCCTCTGTGAGCAACATGGGTGTTTTTGAGGGGAAAATTGTTTCAGAAGGTGGAGGCGCTTGAAAGTGGCTCTTGATCTTAGCAGTTCATGTCATGTCCGGTATGAGGGCGGCTATTATGTCAATTATCCATACTGTTATGTAACAGATGAGTGGAAGTGCACAGATTGGTCTTGTTGGACAGGAGGGCAGGCACTCCAGCGACCCAACGATTGAACGTAATGATTTTACCCAAAATATATTTAATGCATACAAATGAACTTTTATACAAACAGAATTTACTTGGATGCATAATAATTGGTTAAATTCTCTCTCTCTCACTTTCTCTCTAATGTCTAGGTATGTTACGGAGACTTGCCGTTGCCATAGTAACCCCATGTTTCACCAAATCAAGCACAATTAAAAGCCATCTTATTTAAGATTTTGAAACAGATCTTGGTGTGGGTATTACAGTGATCTTAAAAATGTGCTGTGTGCGTCACCTAACTCATTTCTTGTTGATATCAGGGGTTATTTTATTTTAGTCTCTTTAGGATGTCCAAAAGTTCCAAATCAAGCTTTTTGGTGAGAACACGTGGTAGCCCACAACGGTTTGTTCTGCTTGTTGGCAATGGTTGCGCCAAGTCCATGGCGACTGTTGCCGTTTTTCTCCGACGAGGTCACATGAAATTGTTGCCATATTCCAGACAAAAGCGTGAACCAAAATAGAAATAAACGGCTTCCTCTTTGAAACACTTAGCGTTCCCTCAGATGCTCGGCAGAGAATGAATCAGGTGCATTAAAGAAACAGCATGATGCTGCTCCTGCTGATGCTATGATCTGTGGGTTTTTTTTTTTTTTTTGCTCAGTGACACTAGAAAAAAAGTGTTTCAACAGCCACCTGAATCCTCCTCTTGCACCTTCCTGTGTGTGTAATAAGTGATAACGTGTTCAAAAGGCTGCCTGATTGGATCGAGCGCATTTGTCGCTGGCATCCTACGGCTGCATCGTCGGCTTTGTCTCATTTTACATGACAAATGCGAGTGCACGGCCTTGTGTGTGTGAACTGATGCGCAAATTCCTTGGAAGGAAAGTTGTAGCAGGAAAGCAAAAAAACAAAACATCAACAGCTTCACAGAGGGGCGAGAAGAGATGCAAAAGCAGATACTTTCAAACGTATCTAAGCTAGCGGCTGTTTGAAGACGATACAGCACAGGAACGCAAGTGAGGCTGTGACTGCAAACACAGTAGATGAAATCAGATGAGCAACTGACAACAGTGAACAAACACAATGTTTTCTGTAAATAGTCACTGGGGCATTTGGTTACTCAACTACAGAAGCGGGAGACATATTTTAGAATATAAGCAATGATTCAAGTAGTACATTTGATACTATATGTTATCAAAAATATTTAAGAAAAAATAAATAAAATATATATACAAATAAATATATATAATTATAAGATATATAAATATATAACATACATTAATATGTATAATATATAGTACAAAATTATATATATATAATTATATATTAAAAAATATATTTTTTATATAAAATATACAATAGAAATCAGTTGGCCCTCTTAAAACTGAATGGATGCATTCAAGTGAACTCAAGTAAAACGGCTTTATATTTCCTTTCATTTTGAAGGTGTGATAATTGAAGGTAACAGGCTCTTCTCTGACATCTGTGGAAGACCTCGTCCTCCTTTCGTGATAATCCCGTAAACCCCAAACGAGCGGCACGGTAATGAAAGGCTCAGCAAGCGCATACAGCTAGCATCTCTCATTAGCCGCGCAACCGCCGTGTTGATGTTGGGCCCGTGCCGGCCTGTCTTCGGCAGGGGGTCGATGTGCATTTTGATACCCAAAGCCCCATCCGTTAGCATGCCCGCTGAAGAGACGATTGCAATTCTTGTATGTTTTGCTCAGTGTGTTACCATGGTTACCGCTTTTCAAGCCAGCTGGAATATTCACTTTGACAGCTCATTGTACTTGTTACTGTACTGTCTACATACTGCTTGACTTACTCAACACGTACCACAATACTTCCATTCTCTTTTCCCGTCGTAATTTCTTCATTTACAGCACCGAAAATTTTACTCAATGCACTCACGTCCATTGCAGTAACAATTATAGCAAAGTCAGTCTTTGAATCTAACTACAAAGTCTTCAGTCTTTTGAAAAAGTACTTTTTGCTGTCGCTGAAGCCCAGTAAAGTTTGCGGACTCATTTGCATGTGTCTATTAGCAGGTAAAAAAAAGAGAAGAGGAGGCAGCAGTTCTTTTGTGTCTGTGTTGTATTTGACTCAGTCTGTAGGAGGTTCACCATGAGCACACAGTGACCTCATGCAACAAGCATGCAAGTCCTGATTCCTCCCAGACCCGGACCGCTTTATCACACATGATAAAGCCTCTCTTCTGGTAAGAGTGAGTTTGCAAGGGAGGGCATGTTTAAAAGGTGAGCAAAGCCATTTAAAAGGCCGGAGACGCCCTCTGCTCCCACATGCATTCCGCTTCAATTGTCGGGAAAATTGGCAAAGCGGAGAGCATGAAAGAGGCTGATCAAGTTGAGCAAGCGTCAAAGTCTAAATCCAAAGAAGAAAAGGAAAGGTCCCACTTGACAAAACAAGGCGAGGATGAAGAGGAAGAGGAGGAGAAACTGATAGGTTATTTTTAGCACGGCTTTCACAGCTGCAAGCGTTTTGTACGGCAACCGAACACAGGCGTTCTTAACTCGGCGGGGATCGACGTGGGAATGCTCGCGACCATATATGGACTTAAGCGAGAGGCGGATTGGTTTCTATGGCAAGCTCCAACTTCCAGTAGATGTCGTGCGAAACAGAGGCGTCTAGCAAAGGGAGTTACTGTTGTGTCTGTGCAGAAGTGAAACTAGCGCTGACACTGCTCCCACGTTTGTCCACGTCTTGGAAATTTGCACAATATAGTATTTATGTACGGGTCACTCCTGGCTGATGTTCTTAGAGTACACATCTTTTCGTTCCCAAGGATTAACTCCTATGAAAAAAAGCTAGGTGGGCTGAGTACAAAAGCAAGAGAGGATTTGCTATCCCGCGACTCTAAAAGCTTAAGTGATTAATGAACCACCCACAGTGTGTTTTCATTTATCACACAGCCAGAGAGAACTGTGGGAATGTGTGGTCAAGTAATGAGGTGCTACTGGTACGCCTTCTGTGCAATGCAGGTACAAAACTCCAGAATCCACCTTGTCAAGGGCAAAAAATACAAAATGACTTATGGACTTGTTAGATTAGAATTTATTTGGTGAATGCATACTGCTTCACTCTAGCCTTATATTTGGCGGTAATGAATTTAGGAGTATCCATCCATCGAGTGAGCTAGCTATTCTTAAAATAGGTAAGTATTGACACGAATATTAATGGAGGAAATATACTACGATTTAAAAACTGTAAAAACTTTACATCTCAATCGATGTCCTGTGGTAGGTTCACAAGATAAACAACAACTTTGCATTGCTAAGCAAGCCAACGTTCTACCCTGCCTGTTGAACATCAGTTATAAAACGATGATGAAAAGGATTCGTGCAAAGACCAGCCTCCCCTCAATAGCAATTAGCTCTCAAGAGAATTGCACGCTCCTCTCCAAAGAGACCATTTTAATGCAAGCCGACTCGGCCTTGACTCTGCTCGCGCAGATTCATTCTCGCGTCTAAACACACATGAAAGCTTGGCACGTAAGAGCCCGTTGGCGAGCGTTTGAAAGCTCTATGCGGAGAAAAGTTTGGACAACCATCAAGACATCAGCAAAGACGTAAACATGGAATTCTTTTCTCTGGCTATCTTTTGTTCCAGGGACATAGGGATGGAATTTTCTGTGACAGAGGATTCTTTGTGCTGAGCTACAATACCTCGGGACTACTAAATATTTTGTTGCCTCAATTATTATTATTACGACAAGTGACATCCACACTCCATTTCAAATTTAGCGTTAAAAACAACTAAATCCATCTAGTGGCTGATAGTAGAATTACACCCAAAATAAATGAGAGGCAGAACATAATGGAGCTTTCTGTTGAATTTACTAAGAGTGCAGGTTAACACTCGCCAGGTCGCATTTGTCGGGGACGTTCCTAAAAATAGAAGTCCATATCCTGACGGCCACGGCCCGTCCTTTGGTTGATGAACTAAACACAATCATTTGTCGCTCAGCTAGTAGTGAAGCTTTGAGAGAAAAATGTTGAAGGCCTTGTTTAACTCTGAGGACAAAATGTCAAACTTCTTTCTGCCGGAGGGGCTCGAGAATGCTACGCGAGAGGGGCGAGTTGTAAATTGCCAGGATGGCCTCCGTAATAAAGAAAACACATTAAAACGGCTCCTTTTTATGTGTGGACAATAAGAGGAGATATGTTCTTCTCTTGATTACGAGGACGCTGGCCATTATTGCAGAGTACAAACTGCACAAATAGCACTCATAATGTGAGCAGTTTTTGGCCAATTATAGTAATTACCCAGGCAGGCTGAATATGAAAACATATATTGTGGAAAGAAATGGAGGGGGGAAAGGGAGATATTAAAGCCCTTTTGCGTGCCTGGAGGCCACGCATAATATCCATCTCTTTCAGAATATTCCACAAATTGTGTTTCACAGCGAGTATTACGGCGAAAAGAATACCTAATATATTTCCCAATAACTACTCTCGCCCATTATACATTTATAAAGATGACCATATGGGTGAAACTCTTAAGATGAATACAAATAGGACTTTAATGAATAGTAATAACATAGATATCGCCGACACTCTTTTGTCGGATTTTACATCGGCTTCTTTTGGGTTCACGTATTAGCTTCTTGTTTGTACTTTGCTCTGTTATGTACTGCAGTCAACAAACAGTCTTTTGATCAATCAATATCAATCTGCAGGGATTGCATAAGTAGCTGCCAAAGCTTTTAGCCTCGAAGGCAGGCCGGGCCTTTATTGGAGGTTGGCCTTTATTGGAGGCAGGCTTAATTGGAGAGACGTCTGCTCCTTTGAGTCCTGTTTGATGCCTGTATTTGCTTCCATGTTTGTATGAACACGACTTGTTTTCTGACTGCTAAGTACAAAGAATAGTTGCTCATGTCAACAAGTCTGCTCGGAAATAAATAAATAAATAAATAAATCAGTGAGTTCTTATGTTCACAGCCTAACACAAAAATGACCACATATAAATTTGAATATTATGAGGCTGAGATAATATTTTTATCAGAAAGAAATATTTTTGCAAAAAAGTCATCGTAAAAGAATGTAGTTTTTTCCAGAATATAAGTTTCTAATATACTTCATACTTCTTATATACTACTTAGTGAATGTTTTGTTTGAATGTTGAATTTTGCTTCACATAAAAATTTAACAAAACATTGGCATTCTTTTTCATGATTGTTCCAAATGTGCTATATGCCGCTCCCATCAATAGATAAATAAACAAATGTAATAAATAATTAATTCCATCATCTTTTAATGACATCTTGAAATAGCATTTTTATTTTTCTGATATTGCTAATTGGAGCGAGTTAGTCACAAAACAACAACACTCTCGCTGGATGCGATCAATCACCAAAGCATTTAAGCCTCGCTGATATTTCCCTTATTATTGTCAGCAGACAAGTGTGAAAGTATTGCTTTCCCTCGTGGGAGCGAAACAAATGTGATTTGCTGCTTTGACTCGGACGGACAGACAGGCCACCGTGATTAATGTGCCACTTGTCTGCTCATACACACACACACACACACACACACACACACACACACACACACACACACACACACACACACACACACGCACACACACACACACACACACACACACACACACACACACACACACACACAAACACACACGCTTTCATCGTATCCACTGATACTTAGCCGTGATAAAGTGACACATTACTGTAGGACAACTAAGACACATTCTTCTGCAGTTTTTTTATTACTCTTATTCTACCATGTTGTTGTTGTTGTTTTATCTTTGTTAAGAGGACAACATGAAATGTAACCATTGGTTAATCGAGAATTTAAGAGGAAACAATCACTAGTTGTGAAATTTAGGCCTTTTTTTTTATTTCTATCAACGGTATGGTGGAAGTAAGGTGCTCAATTATCACTTGAGTTGATAGGAAAGCCTTATTTGCTTCATTCTGTGAAGAAAATGAAAATTGCGCAATTAAAGATGTATGTTAATTAAGGTGTCTATCATAAGCAGTTTAGGGACTTGAATGAATCCTCAGAACCATAATCAAGATAATTAGTTCACAAAAATTAAGATGATTACGTTAAGAGCCTTTTTCAATGTGTCACTCAGGTTTTAACTTAGCATCAAGTCCTATTAAAAGCTTCTGCTAAGTGGCACTGACTTGATTGCTCGGTGAAGTTGTTGACACGGCAGCAATGAGGAATTGGTGTATGATGATTTGTCCGTTTGTCATATATGCACAGTAAAGAGCATTAAGTTGTTGCTCCACTTTTCAACATGCTACTCATTGTTGTTAACTTGACATAACACCCAATTAAAATACTTATCAACAGGGTTAGCTTCTGACGAGTAATAGTGAGTACCGTATTTTCCTGACTATAAGGCACACCTAAAAACCTAAAATTTTCTCAAAAGCCGACAGTGCGCCTTATAGTCCGATGCGCCTTGTATCAGGACAATGTTTTAAAATGGGCCATTCCTTGAAGGTGCGCCTTATAGTCCGGCGCGCCTTATAGTCCTGAAAATACGGTAATTTGTTTTTGGTGAAGTGTCCAAAAGTTATTTTGTTTTGTTTTACTTTGGGCCTCTTTCAAAATGGCAGACGGCAATTGCACTAAATTAGCCAAAGAGCATTAGCTCACGCAATCAATTATTAAAACCCTTTATTTGTATAATCTATGACTGGAACAATCATGTCAAGTGAAAACTGGAGTTATTATAAATCTTAATAATTAATTTCATTAACCTACAAACATGCATGCATGCACTTAGCAATGACCTAGCAATGGAGTCCAAAGAATTACAGCGATGTTTTGTTAATTTAGTTTTAAGTGGATGACTAATTAGATTATTTGTGGAAATCAAGTACAGCTCAGTATTAAAATAGTTTGTGACTACTTGACTAACAACCAACCCAAGATGTAGGCAGCTTCTCTCTCTCCAAACGTCAGCTAAGTGTAAAGTGTTGCGAGGATAGGCGCTATAGAAAATGGATGAATGAAACAGCTTCTAAAGGTGTACACATGAATTGCTATTTAATTAAAAGATAATAAACTATCATGAATATGCTAGACGCTCTAAAATAAAAGATTCAAAGGCTCACCACTGAACCAGACTGAATCATTTAAAGAATTTCCCTTCGACCTCCTTGCACATCACAAACAGAGCACTTAAGGCACATTCGCTGGTGATTCACAGACACTTACATCATGTATGGCTGAGTTCTGCTGATCCAGACGCTGCAGTTTGATATTGAATCAATCTGAATTAATGATGAGCTCCTGTCAGCTCCATTAGAAATACAGGCTTGACCATTGCATTTTTAATTATCCCTGAGTACTAACATATCGGGGAGCTGTCCCGCGTGTCACCACATATAACTCTTGGCGAGAGAGCAGAAATGACTTTGTGTATTTCACACTGAACTTGATTGGACTTTTTTGATGATGCCAGTTTTGAAACTTTTCTGACACACCTTGTACATTTGTCTCAAGTTGATGATGCGCTCGCCGCTCGATTTTAAAGTGGATGCGTGCAGGTGATGCAGTCACAAACAACAGCATCAATTTGAGGGAACCATTTTTTTTTTTTGTCTAAGAATGTTTACGTGCTTTGTTGATGCTGTCTTAGTTCGCAACAGAGTTCAAACTGCGATCAGCAGTTTACTTTTTAAAGTCTACGTGTAACAGTAACTGTCTTTCTTGGAATCTATTTGAGTGAGGCATTAATTTGTTCCAAGTTGACTAATTGGGCCACGGTGTCTGTTGTAGGGGGGTGAGCGCCATTTGAGGAAATGAGGTAGTGAACAAAAACAAGCAAAAATAAAAACATGACCCAAGTCTAAGACTTGAGGATCCCATGGTGTTGACAGCCGCGAGCATATAAGAAAAATCCTTGCGTGTGTTATGTTGACGGGGTAAAAAGTGAAGATTGTTTTGTTGAAGTGTTTTTTCTTTTTTTTGCAGAATGTTACCAGAGGCGAGACTTGTTTGTTGAATAATTCAGTTGTCAATGAATAATTTAGTCATGGAGCATCAACAAAACTGCCATTTTTATTTTTTTTTACAGCATATGCAACTCTTGCTGCTAACGTTAACAGTAGGTATGCTACATGGAGTCAGGTATATTGAATAATTGTAACACCCTAATAACCTGCAGCTTCAGAAACAAACACGGTCGTTCTTAAAACTCAAAAAGGCATATACATATTCAAGTCCAGATGAAGTTACGTTTCCCAAATGCCTCATGACCATTAGGGTCACAATCTAATTAGGTGGACAGGAAACTTTAAATAATCTATGCAGGCGGTTGGCATAACACACATTAACCTATTATAAAGAGATCACAGCAACAGAATTCTCAGTGGACACATGATAATTGACAACAGATAAGAGGTGTGCTTAGCTGGGGAATTAGACGTTAGCCCAAGTCATTGTGGGTCAAATGAAACTCGTCAAGGCAGTGATACGATCGTGAACGTAGTAGTATTATCACACATGTTGACAAGGTAAGAAAAAAATTTGACAAAGGACAAACATGTCAAAGCCAAAGGATCAGTTGAGCTGCACTGTTAGCAACTTAGCCAACAGTAAATTAGCCATTGGTCATACACAGGTTTGTCTGAGCAGATCCTGAGATAGATCGACTGGAGGACGCCTGAAGATATATGGAATTTGCTCGATTGTAATTGCACAGTCCTGCTGGGTCGAAAAATGTTCATCATGAGAGCCATTAGTCATAATTGGTAACGTTTAGCTCCCATCAACGACCACAGACTTGAGCCAACAGTCGGGGGGCCCCCCGTGTAACAATCATGGGTCCTGACAGCCGGCGGTTCTTTGGAGCTTTTCACAGGGCAGGCTGACCATCTCGTTTCTTTTGGGGGCTTTCATTATGGTACATTGTTTCGCAGAACAATGTGCTTTATGAGCATGAATGATCGCTACACGCTCGCCACAGGTTGAAGCGTGCGGATGATGGATAGCAACTCAGCCGGGTCATAATTCTAGCGCTGTCGGTGACTTGAAAGCGTTCCAGCCACAGTCATTGACAAAAGCACCCTTTATTTCGGGTGAGGCGTTAATCAAATAAAATTGCCCCGGATGCTTCCGAAGCAGTCTGCGCGCATCCTGTCCCCGCTTTGCTCAGGGCAGATAAGTGGCGGCCAAAGAGCAGCCGGGTCATCTGCAGTGGAGCCTGCAATTAACTCCTTGGGATTAATTGCCGATTTGTGGCGCTTCAGAGTTATAAGGCACAATAAGGAATGCTATGATTGGCTTTCACACTAGCTTAGGCTGAACTTCACGGATAATGGCCAACATTGTATATTAGTATTCCATTAGAGTATCGCCTTTGCTACAGAAAAAGAAACAAGCCACCAGAGAATCTTCTGTGCAGAGGTACTGTGTCACTCCGCTTTATGGCCATTTAAGTGAAAATATGAACGCTAGTGCAAGAATAACGTCAGTTTACACAACGGAAACTAAGAAATATTTATTAGAATGAAGCCACAGTGTTATGAGAATGAATTTATGCATTTATAGAGGAAAAAGTTGTCATTTTAATGGAGTGGATAATTTTAAAAGATCACAATTGAGATTATAAAAATGAATTCTGAATTTTTCAGGTTAAATGTGATTTTACAAAATAAAAATTGAAATAAGAATGACAATGATAAAGTCATATTTACATACCAGAAAACACCACAAACAAGTATGAAGTTGTAATTTCCGATCAATGATGAATGACTAAGATCGTGCTTAATTGTCCTAGAATTGCAAATTAATTTTGCCATCTTCATCGCAAGGACAACTCGCCTACTTATTTGTCTTCCGCCATGTTTGCACAAGATGAATGGAGAGCACCGATTGGTCCTTGGTGAGCAAATGTCCAATTTTGTGCAAAATAGGCTCTGGTCCTTGGTGAGCAAATGTCCAATTTTGGACAAAAGAAGCCCAGGCTGTCCGTCAAAATCAGCCGCTTTTGATTCATTTAGACAGACATTGTAGCCCAAGAGCCATTTTACAGCTGACACGGAAGAGACTAATCACCCAAAATCCGGTGGCCATAAAGACAAATGAGATGACGGGTTAATTACTTTGGTTTCATCCCGTTCCGGCACAAAAAGGATTCGCGGTGAGGCATGCACTGAGACCCGGACGCTTTTGGGAAGGCTTCAAATGAGCTCTACTGGAAGCGAACTGTTACCATGACAAACTGAGGCGGAGCCAAACTACAGGAAATTAAAAAAGTCAATAGTAGATAATAGCTGCCCATAAAATAAGTGTATAAGTGCCCAACAATGTCATCTTAGAATTATGAGGATGGGGAGGCCCCAGCTGTTTTTATCATCACCGTTCCACTGCTGACTGGACAGGTGGTAGGTAACAAATGTAAAAGCTCTATTCTCACACGCTGACATGTCATTTAGCTCCCCAAATGAAATAGCCGTGTTGTCTCACAGTTGTGTCAGGGAACATCATTCACAGCAGTCTTGCCTATAAAAGCATAATAGAAGAAAGAAAACATGATTGGCGGCGTACAAAGAGAATTTCGCCCATGCATCTTTGTGAATTTAAATAGGCACAGAAGCCTTGCACTCAGTAATTTTGAGCCTTATGAAAAGGGAATTTCAATTCATCCCCCATATAAAACATTTCAGATGAGCAAAAGAAAGAATGGATTGACCTTCACAATCTCTTGCATATGCAGAAAATTCAGCTTAAAAGATTCTGGCAATAGTAGAAATAGAAACAATACTTCATAAAGGGAACACTGATGTACAAACTTGAATTTAACGAATGCTTCCTAAAGTTAGTGTTAACCCTAACCCAAGTGATGGATGTCCACTGAGCACATTGTGACAGTAACAAATTTCTCCTGAATGGAATGAAAATTTATCGTCACTGCGCATGCACAAGTACGGAGAAACGAAATTCACTTAACGGCGACCACCCGTCCAAAAGATATAAATAATGACCAACAGGGGGAGACAGAGAAGCCCCATGAGTTGGCTAAGACTAAAGTTTACATTTATTGAAGAAGGCAATCAGCATTTGACTGTAAATGTTTTTGCTTCAAGGCCAAGGCGCACCGGTAAACGTGAGCTCCTTGCGGGTTGTGTGGAACTGAATTTAAATATGAGCGGCCCCAGACGCCGCTAACAAAACACATTTGTCCGGGCCCAAGAAAAACACCCCTGACCACTTGTCAACCTATAAGCCCTTTCAAATAAATAACGCCGACCTGTACAGTCCACAGGGGACGAGCTAAGTAGAAAAAAATGGAGGTGGAAGAAAATAAAGAAAGATTTTAGTGAGAGGGAGAAAATGTTAATGACTCTGTTAAAAGAACGTTGCCAGCAGCACCAAAAACTCGCAAATTTTATTTAATCTGTTTCCATTAGCGAGACCCGTTCACTATCCCAGACTCAGCCCATTCATGGTGCCTTTAAGTTTTGTCTTTGCAGTACAAACAAGTTACAACGCTCGTGGTAAAAAACAGTTGTTAACTCTGCAAACTTTTAATTAGGACAAGGCACAAAACAACAACACTGGAATACAAAATAAAACAAAGAATACTTATGAGGCTGCCATGACTAGCATAGTGCTAATTAGCAATATCTGGTTTAAAGGTGACGTGACGTCAAGCCGCAAAGGCGCACGTGCGCGTGCAAAGTAAAAGGCTTGATTGCAAACAGAGTCACATTTGAAGTTCATTGCAGTGTGTGAACAATGCATAGCGGAATGCTAATTATAGCCGGAAATTCAATTAGAGGGCAAGGCTGCAGACACAATATTTCATCTCAACAGGAGAGGTGAAAACAGACACTAACAAACAACAAAATACGCCAACATCGGTGTAAACAGTACCAAGAGTTAATAGACTACATTTATAAAGGAGGATTAACACAATACAATTTTATGTAAGGCATATCAGGACCACACTAAAGACAACAAAAAAATCATTTTTTTCTTCTAGAATCAAAATAATTCCCCAGATACTTGGGAAAATGGCTTAGGACAAGTGTTTTTTTTTTTTCCGTCTGCATAGAGCTCTCAGCAATGTGTCCCTCGCATGGAACTGATGGCATTTTGACATATTAGTGGCTTTTAACTCACTTAATTAAATAGTGTTACGACTCGCTATCACTCATTTCCCTTTGGTGTTTCCGAGACTCTGTCCGCACAGCGTGATACAATGCGACTTATTGAGTTTCCAGAGTGATTGCTCGGGCCTATTTTAAAGCTTCAACCTGGAACACTTTGAGGACGTCACTTTAAATTCCTGAAAGCAGCGTGGCTGCCTTCCAAAAAGCTGTGGGAATCAATGTATAACAATGACTGCTTTTACTTGTCATTATTATTACGGCTATCTTTTCTTTTCTACTGGTCCTCCTCCTTCGTGGAAATGTTTTATTCTTTGTCAAAACACAATGATGACATTCAAATGGAGTGTTTAAGTACATTCTTGGCTTGGGCTTGAAAGAAAACACTGAGCAGAACATGTGGATTAGGAAAACATTTGCGGGCCCTGACGCGGCGTTGCCTGAATATCTGTTGATGAAAGCAGCTGAATAGTAGCGCATACCTCAGATGAATACTATCTAGCTCAGAGTGAGGCCAGATAAGGTCTTGAGAACACGGTTATAGAATTTGAAGTCTTAGCCACATGCTAACCATTCGGGCCGCAACAAGAGTGTGTGGGTAAAAACATTGGAGAGTCAACGGGATTTCGACATTTTCCCCATCTGTTACGAAGCGTATTTTAATTTGATGTTCTGCGTGATATATTGTAAATGTTTCGAGCCTGTTGTTCATTTTCCCCTCTCTTGCAGCAGAAATCCTTTGTGGAAAACAACGCGACTTGCACTCCAATGTCAGAGCGGCCCAAAATAAAACGGATGACACGGCTGACCAGCTGAACTTGCCGGAACATAAAGCCAGCAGAGCGTTATCAGCGCATTCGTGCGGGAGGCGCGTGACGGCGGCGGGGAGAACAAGGGCAGACCTTCACAGCTCGTTTGATGAGGACGGGACACAAGCAAATAAACGTTGTTGGCGAGGGGGGGGGGATATATGGGCCTAAATACTAATGGATGGATGGATGGATGGATGGATGGATGGATGGATGGATGGATGGGAGGATAGGACGGACAGATTTACGGTATTTATTTTATTAAAATGTCTTTCTGCATATTAAAATCATTTGTGCCGACAATTTGAATAAGAGTGGATTCGATGGATGCCGGCCGCTCGTACACTTCATCCACACACAATCATATTGATCACACTAAAGATGTCAATCGGCCTCAGCAAGAAGAATCACTCAAGGGGGAAAACGCCACTATCATTAAGAAAGGAGCCAAAACCATTAAAGTAGCGGCTAGTCTTAAGCCTCTTTCATTTTTGGAGTGCACACACTTCAATAGTCCATTACGGTGATGTACACGTCGCAGAGGAGCAAAAACTCAATCGGCGGGCTCAGACGGCATTATGAGCACTATCAAGTTCGGCCTGGCGTCGGCTCCACAAAAGAAGATTCTTTTTACGGTGTATATACATCACTTGTAATTTCTTAACGCGATGGAAAGGAGATAAAAATAGCTTAACACTGTCATAATGCATCAAGTGTGACTCGCGGGCGAACAGCAAGAAGCTGACAGAATAAATGAAGAGAAAATCCCAAACTGCAGTCAGCTCTATTTGAATCCCCATAAATAATAATATTTTTTTTAAAGCACATTTGAATTTGTCAGTGAGGTTTTTGCCGATGAAAAATACCTTTGGTCGCAACCGTCGGGATGTTGGCGCCTATCGTGCGCAGCTTTAATATAATTTTGGATATAAAATAAATAAAATTCCTTCATATCTCTATCAGTCATCCATTCATCCACCAATCCAACCAACCACCCATCAAATATACTAACAAGAACTAGTTATTAAAAACTAATCAGCTAGCAAGTGACTACATGTCCAACAAAATCGGAAATAAATATTCCAAAAAATAATAATATTCATAAAAAGTAGGCAACCAAATGTATTTTTCCAAACACTGTGTTGCTGACGTGATTTAACAATACTAAGCAATCTGCGCTTTCAAAGACGGTCCACTCTCTAAAGTCCAATAAATGCTTAGCAAATGTGCTCGAACTTGACTGAAAATGACAAATAAACAGCCTTTGTTGACACGCTTTGGAGGTTTCAAGCAGAACACGACGCCAAACAATCAAAAGAAAAAAGACAGGAAGTAGGATGACACAAACATGCAAACACATGGCAGAAGAATTTGAAGTCCTTTTGGGATGGATTGTGATCGCACGTTATGCGGTTAGCACATCTGTCTGACAGTCAAGACATTTTAATAGAAGTTTTTTTTTTTCAGGATTCCACCTCGCAACATTTTGCTGCCACATTTGGAAAACATAATTGCTTAAAGACTAAATTGACCATAGGTGTAAATATGTTTTGCCTTTGTTAGTAACCAAGTAAGCACACAGGTTTTGATTATTTCCATTTTTTATTGTATTTGTTGTTTTTAAAATGCTTATAGCAGGAATATTTGAAGAAATCCTGTTGGAGAATTTACTGCCATCACTTTAGTGTTAAATTCATGACACTTTAATGGATAAAAATGGATATGCGCTGATACATCTTTCCTCCCCTGCTGTCTGTTAAATGTTAAACACCTGCAAAGTCCAAGCAGTGACTTTTTGATGAGGCTCTTTTTGTTCAGCCTTTCTAGAAACCAATTGGGGACAATTGCGTCCAAGGAATTCACTTATTCTTTGAAATGATTGAAAGAATCTACTTTGCTTCCTCTGATAACAGCCTAGCTCGCTAGGTTTTAGCTCTTAAAAATGGAAATTTGACAACGTCCTTCATCAGAGATGCTGCCTGACAGTTTGACACCAAGCGATGCTTTGTTTTCCAATCAAAGTCTTCTTTGCCACCTCTGTTTCTGTTTATATCGGAATGGCTTTGATGATCATCGCGTTCAACTAAATTTAGGCACCAAAACTCTTTGCTGCTGCTGCTGCTTTGCAATGAAAATGTGTCGCCATTAAACCTGCAATAAGGTCTCCAAGGGTGGTCAGCCTCCAATTTATTTTTAATGACATCTTTTGTGAAAGCTGTATTTAATCACAAGATTTATCTTCACAAAGTCCAAACCACACTACAGCAAAACAATTAAAAGAAAGGATCACACTGTGGTTAATTAGCTCTCCAATGGACTCACATTGTTGTCATTTGGTCGCAGAAGGATTACACATGCTGTGGCAACACTTAGATGCTCTTAAATGGAAATGTCTTAAGATGAAGTAGTATGAAATGATACATATACGTAGATATACGTACTCTGTGTGTGTTTGTGTATAACATTTTATTATATATATGTATATGTTATTTTATTTTTATATATATATTTATATGATATATTATATACGTGAGAATGTTATATATGACATTTTATATATTTTTATTTATTTATTATTATTTTTAATATATATTTGTATTTTATTTTATTTGTTCCCTTGTTTTGGTTGGGGCTGATAGCATTTGGTTTCTAATTGACCCATAAAGCATAAGCCCATCTAATGGGCCCTCTAATGTTTTTCTGTGGGGAAACAGCCTCAAATATATCTCTGGAGTTCCAAGTCAATGGTGCTTAAATCCCTCACCTCCCTGACTGTCACTTTTGTTTGTTATAATGCCTCAAGTGCTTAATTTCAAGAGAGGAGGTGAGACGCATTAAGAAAAAAAAAAAAAAAAAAAGACAACACGGTTCATCACTGGACGTAACGGAACAGTTTGTGGCATCATTAGCGAGATCCCATTTAGCGCGGCCGTGGGGGGTTGCAAAACAAAACACAACCAAACCGGACTCCCACTGGATGAGATCATCAACAGATCAGCGGGACGTTAACAGCTTTTCAACCACGATCCTCCTAACAAGGATTTATTGTTTATGACAATGCAAAAGATTGCTGATGACTAATCAATAATGTTGACAACTCATTTGTCATTTCCTGTGACTGTGAAATGGAAGATTTATCTTTTAATGAAATTCCACTTCATGGAGATTAGATGTTTGGTATTTAAAGGCAGGAGCACATTGCCATTACACAAAGTTTATTTTGAACATTCCACTGACACCGAATCATCGAATAAACAATTAACTCGCTAATAACAATTAACTTCCTGATCGGAAGCCTCCGATCAAACTTGCTAATTATTATTATTATTATTATTATTATTATTGTTATCCACGGAATATTAACCAGCATGCTCTATATCTGCAAATAGTGTCTGGGGGCATTTATTTACTCGATTGTAGTGGCCAGGCCTTTATTTGTAATTTAAAAAAAAAAAAAAAAAAAATAATAATAATAATAATAATAATAATAATAATAATAATAATAATACTGCTGCATTATCAAACGTCGATTGCAACTATTAAACATGTTTTAACAATTCAGAGGTGTTTGAGAAATGATTTATATATTTTTTTACGACTCATAACAATCAGCGTTACGGGGCGAAATACATAAAGTGTGTAATAAATAACTTTGTTTGCTAAGGTGAAAACACAAGTAAGTCTGCAAAGCTTTGGGACAAATGATCAACATCAATACTCGTGTCAAGACAAACAAATTGTTTTGGATTCCAGCAAGAAGTCAAGCGGCCAAAAGCGAGGTGTTTTCCACTTTGTTGGCAAGATTAATGATCATCACAAGAGCCTTGAAGGACATCGCTAGGGGGAATTTTATTTAGCCTGTTCGTAGACACATATAGGAAATCTAGCCATTATAAGAGAACACATTTTGTCCCTGCTTTGCATGCGGCGGGATGCCTCAATGTCCTTTGGAATCGCAGTATGCTTAATAGAAATTCAATTAAGAGCATAATATCGCAAAGGGGCGGGGGTATTTTTAGCGTGCCATTTGGAGCGTCTTTTAAGCCTCCAGTTATTGCTCAAGACCGAGCGCATCTGTCACGAAGGATGTGTTTGAGAAGCAGAAGATGAGAATCTGTGTTAATGCAAAATGCAAAGATTTGGCTGGCTGTCGAGCAGACTTTTTGGCTTCTTTTTTGGGGGAAATGTCACTCAAGGTTGAGGAAAGAGTTCAGATCAGAAATGAATTCACCGTGTTATCACAAGAGCACCGACTTCCAAGTTTTTCAAGTTGCAAGAAGTCACATGGTCACTTTTTCACTTTGTTTTTTTTAGATACACAACTGCTTGAGTGAAAAAAAAAAAGAAAGCAATGATGTTGAAATTATTTGGGAATTTGATAAGGTACAGAATCCTGGTACAGTCCACATAAGCGATCATTATTCAATAAATCTTGAATCCGCTTTAGTATCAGCAATGAGGCTGCAGTGAATGTTTGAAGAGAAATTTCTCACTTATTTTTTTTTTCTTTATTGGGGGGGCCATGGTCACAAACAGAAGAATAAAGGCCATTTTGCCCATCAAGGCCAAGGCCAACGCCATTGTTGGAATATTCCATCAAAATCTCACCACCATCACGATTATCGTTACGTTGCCGGCTTTGATAAAAACGACCTTCGGCCAACGGTGAAAGTGCCACCTAAAGCTGAATCCAATTGCAATGAGTGAAAGCAAAAGTGTTCAAAAGCCATTTGGAAGAAAATCAGCGAGCGTGTTGACGTTTCAAAAGTGCATTTGTGCATACTGAACCAGACGGGCCGCTTCATATCCATGAATTGGAGTGAGTGAGTGAGTGAGTGAGTGAGTGAGTGAGTGAGTGAGTGAGTGAGTGAGTGAGTGAGTGAGTGAGTGAGTGAGTGAAGGAGTGAAGGAGTGAAGGAGGGAAGGAGTGAAGGAGTGAAGGAGGGAAGGAGTGAAGGAGTGAAGGAGGGAAGGAGGGAAGGAGGGAAGGAGGGAAGGAGGGAAGGAAGACTTGAAATGTAATTGTAACTTGAAATGTTAATGTCCAGACAAGTCCTTGAGGAGTTTGCCGCTTTGTTTCTTGCCATCTCGCTGTCAGCCCGCTTAGCCGGATCCGCCAGTCTCGCTCACAGTAATCCAAGACGACACTTTCCCCACACAATCGTAAAGTCTCGCCACGATACGATTTGTCATCACATTTGGGAGCCGGTGATATTCATAAGCAATGTTTTGTCAGGGTCCATTTCAGTGTGACTGCACAACCCTAAAAAGACGTTCCTGATGTTTTTTAGCTGTACCTGAACATCACAAAGGTGACCAGCAAAACCTGAAATCATCCATTGTAATTTTCGTGTCATGTTATGTCAAATTTAAAACAAACAAAATATTTTGCCAGTGTTGTGACAGTTCAAGATAATAAAATGTTACGTTAAATACTTAAAAGTTTTACCGTGGCCACAGTTTGACCTGCAAACTAATGATTTACAATTTCATTACTTCCTATTGGGAGAAATTGAAGCAGTAATCAGCGGCGGCTCCTATAGCGTGCGGCTTTTGTTCATTATTGGAGATTAGCAGCGCTTATGCGCACCAACTCATATAACTTGAAAGTATTTTGGCGGCGAAAGCATTAATGACCTATGGAGCTGCAACGGCGAGCAGCAATCAAGGTGACGTGTGTCTAATTTGTCCCAGAGGCGGCGGTGAAGTCGAGATGTAATGGTGCGTTTATGAGAAGTCATTTCTGACCCTTCAGGAAACAAAGTAAATTTGCCACCAGGGCATGAGTACTCTATCCCTTGACCTGACTACCATTATTCTAACATTTGCATTAACAAATAGCAGGAGAAATTTAATTGAAGGTGGAGGTAACCTTTTCATACGCGAGGCCAATCAGTACGAAACGCGGAGGCGGGGGCCGAGCCGCATCGCATCTAATATATTTGATTTTTGCACGAGAAAAGCAAAGTGGTGAAGTGAGTCGGGCAACCTCATTAAAAGTTGACCATGAATCGGTGCGTCCAAAGGTCAGCAATCAGTCTTACTGTACGCCGAGAGGCACAAAATTAACCTTGTCGTGTTAGGTTAGGTTAAATATACTCATGGCACACGACTGTAAGTGTAGAATAAAATAGTTTCTTTTCTTTTCAAAAGATTGATGATTCTATTTTTAGATGACTTGGCTGCTGGTTTATTAGTTCTTTTTAATGTGGAGAATAGACGGCAACTCTGCCAAGAGAACCACTCTGTGAGCAAGTTGATTGCATTTACATGGTAGAGCAAAGCGCAGGCTAAGGCGCATTAGCGAGCTGAGCTGCGAGCGTCGGAGAAAGAACAGGCGCCTCAACGAATGCCAAGTGGGAAGAAAAGCCAAAATCAACAACTTTGTAATGTATGCTCTGTATAGAAAATGGTGAGGAAAGGCAAGGTGCATCACGCTAATCCAGTACATTCATTCATTCACCCATTTGTTTATTTATTCATTCATTCACTCATTTGTTTATTTATTATTTTTATTTATTTATTTATATGTTGTTGTTCAATATGTGTCACTTCTATTGATCAGAATTTGGGACTTGCAGTGCAAATCCAGCCATAGTGACAAAGAAGTGATGATGGAAGCAGCATTCGAGCGTCACTATTTTATTTATTTTTTTACCTCAGTCATAAAAAGAAGAAAAAAAAAAAATCACAATTTCCGGCAAGGATGTAATTATACTTTATGTGTCCAACTGTGAAGCTGAAACTTTGTGGTGAGTAAATGATAATAAATACTGCTTTGTCTCACATATTTTCCACAAACTATTAAGCACATCTAATTTCACTTCTGCTTTCCTGGACCGCTTTCAATAACACCCCCCCCCCCCCCCCCCTTCCGTCCTCCCACCGCGGCCAACTACAGTCTTGATGCTGCCATTGGGGTTAAGAATATGTGCTGGAAACACATTACTCTGGCTTTCAATTCAGACTATTGCTATGAACTATGTGTGGAGACATTTCAAGGTAACTTCGAGGTCGTGCGATTAAAATTCAAATGAGAACAGAGCCACCAAGCAAATGAAAACAGCTGACTTATGAACAAATCCATTGCATTCATGTTATATGGCCACCGTGGCTGCTATCAGAGTAAACACAGCGGTTATTTGTTCAAGATAATTGCCTATGCATGCTAAGAAAATAATCAAGAAATTCCTTGAGCAGTATTTTCAGTTCCAAGCAAGAACATTTATTGCTGTCTGATGAAAATAAACCAAGTTCATTCAATCGTGGAACAGAAGCAGAAAAATAATACTGGACAGATTTTTTTTCTCTTGAATGGTACAACAATGGAGGAGAACATGGTGAACTCTTCATATTCTATTCAAAAATAAAAAAAGAGTTGTTCACTAACATGCACTTAGTTTTGTAGAAAAATCTCACAGGAGTAGCCTTCTACCAGATCCGCACCATTAAATGCCTCGTTAATTTAAGAACAGACGTTGCATGGGCTATATAGAGCATACAAAGTGCCATATTGTGAATTGTTTATAGGGGCCCACATTAAATAATTAGCATGGCGCTAGATAAAGCTTATTAATTACTATGGACATTAAGCGTACCCTCCAGTGAGTAGCGCCTGCCCTGCTATAAAACGTTTATTATGATCCGGCCGTGTACAGCAATTGGCCTTAATGTGCCTCACATATGTATTATGTCTGCTGAAATGGGATAGTATGGACCCCAAATATGAAATTTCTTTAGCGGTGATCAAACATGACGAGAGTATTCCATTGACTTAAAAAAAAAAATGTGGCTGCTTTGTGTCAAATCAACGCCATCTCGCTAACACGGCATCGACTAGCAATACAATTGGCAGCTGTGTGTGTGTGAGACACTTTTTCGTGTTTGCGTGTGACCAAGCAGGTGGCTCGACGGTTGTGCGCCGCATAGCAAATGTTGCATAGTTCACACCTGAAGAGTCACCGCTGTCATCATCTAGACGACAGCAAGAAATGAGGACACATGAGGATGCTCGCCTTTATCATCCGCTTGTTTTTATCCTCTCATTGGAAACTAAAGTGGACATTTGAAGGAAAATTAATTTTTTATGGCTTGTATAAAAATAGTTGAATCTGGCATGCTCACTGATCAAGTGTGAAATTAAACAACTGAGTTCTTTTTCTTAGTCGTCCAAAGATCCAGAGCCACTTTCAAGCGACGGAAATACCGATAAACTCACGGATAATTTGACTGCGTGCACGAATTAGCATTTTATTGTCATCATCAACTATATATCATATTAATCTCTTGAATCAAGAAGGCGTGTTACAGAAAATGCATAAAAAAGAAAAAAATATCCTCAAATTACTGGTCATTCAAAAGACTTCGAAATTGACAAGCACACACTCAGTCTCGTGTTAAGCCAACATGCATGTTGGTGAGGAAATTACAGAGGGAAGCCACGCAAACCACAATGGGAAGCATCGCTAAGCACCCAGCCAAGGAAACGTGACACTCAAAGGGCAATTTTCCAACCTCCTAAACCTTTTACTGTATTTATCCCTCCATTTCCATAGCGTTTATCCTATTTGAGCATACGGAGAGCCGAGATTAGCGTATTTAGATGGAATATGCAATACAGCGTGCTTGTGAACAAGCTTCGGCGTTGTTCGGGTAAATATACATTTGAAAAGACCTTTTTGTGTGGCCTTCTCAAATAGCAAACATAAGCAGAAGTGGGAAACGCATTGCAGCGCAAGATGATGTATTCACGTTGTGGGAAAGGACGTAACGTTGTTTACAAATGATGCCTCGCATGCATTATAATGAATCGGTCTTATGTGAATTTTCATATTAAGAGTGAAATGGAATGAATTGTCAAAGTTTGGAAAGGGAGTGAATCATATTACAATTTAGTTGCAAGTGAAATGTTTTGCATAACATCAACATAGAATTGAATCATATCATAGCAGAGTAAGACTGTAATTGCATCAGGATAATTGTGAATTGTATTGCTATGTAATTGCAATGAATCCTACAATTACAGTCAATCGCATTCAAATTGAATTGTTTCACTAATGAGAGGGAATCAAATACTGAAGGTGAAATGAATCGTATTGAATCGCAATTAATGGTATCATTCCATAAAACTGCTCAATCAATTCGTACTAAATTGAATTGAATTAAATGTTCTCGTTCTCAAACGTCATAGATATAAATTACAATGCATAGGAACAAGTCAGCTTTTCAAAAAACATTTTTTAAAAGAACTGATGTGCTAGTAAAAAGTAATGGAAAAATGTTCTAAATCACCGTCAAATATACATTTAGAGACGCATGAAGCCATCTCTGATTGAAATTTGCCGTTGACTCATGAAATTGGAGTCACTCGTATTATCTCACGATACGAGTCATTCATATCATATTTGGAATGAATCTTATCATATGATAAATGGAACTAACCGTATATAATTGGAGTAAATTATATCGCATTGCATATTAAGCAGACTAAATCGTATTTCACTTGGGACTTGAATCATATACATAAAGTGTATCGTTTTGAGTGATTGTGTTGAACCGTATTGTAATTGCAATGAATCATATCAAAATTGGAGTGGATGTTATCATAACCGGAATGAATCATATTGTATTGGAAGGGAATGGTAGCTTCATTCGTGATGTGAGTGAATCGTATCATCGACAGCGAATCAGAACTAATCTATATCGGCCTCGGCGATAAAAGGAAAACAATGGCCAAACGATCGCCCTGGTCCTTGTTGACAGTCACAGTTGCTGTCACAAGTGGACACCTGGCTCCACTTCCTCTGCCACTTCATCCTTGACATCCTTTATTCCCAGCTGGTTTTCTTCCGGACACTTCCTCCAGAGAGCTCAAGGTGACACGTGGCCGACTGGCCGTGTCCCCCCCCCCCCCCCATCCCTCTCGGTGAGCCGCCATTTGGCCGCCCCATCACCCCCGCCTCACCCCTCAGTCACCCCCCCCCCACCCTCCCGCACTGCAACAGCAAGTGACCCAAACGCACCATGAGCCCTTTGTTGTTGTTTTTTTGTGTGACGCTAACGACGAGGGGCAGGTTGACTCACTTCCAGCTCACTGACACAATCATTCACTGCTCGGATTGGGAATCGTGTGTATGTCCGTGTGTGTGTGCGTGTTTGTATGTGTGTGTGTGTGTGTCCACGCCGCAGGGCCAAAGCCTGTTAGACAGCCTGGCTGATTTTTTTTTTTCCACGATTTTGCAGGGTCAGCAGAGAACGCGGCCAAGCCACCACGGTGACCGAGTGAATCAATGGAAGCCAATTAGATGCCTCCAAAAAAAAGATGCTAGAGAAATTGAGCTTCTAACAATAAAACAGAGAGGCTAAAAAAAAATAACAAAAAAGATGATCTGGAGCTGGCACAAGAGAGGAAGAGGGAGAGGGAAACAGTCAGACATTTTTGATGGTTTGATGATTGAACCATGAAACCTGACAAATGAGACATTTGAGTGGAAGGACACGTGAAAACAACCCAAAAATATTAAATGTTACATAACGTTTAGTTGGCCTGGACTGACTTCGCCCCCAATAATTTAAATGAGGGTAACCTTTCATATGACTCAAGAGGCAATTATTTTGCTTATTTAACAATGGATACCCAGATAATGTTGCCTAATTACACCATATTTAATTGTCGCTGCTTTCCCCGTACTTTACGGCGGACATTTTTGATGTGTTTATCTGCTTGAGCAGACACAGATGAGTAAAGTGGACCTGTCAGCCTGCAAATAGTAACAATGTGTGTAATTGACGCCCATTTTACATGGATTTTTATTAACCCTCAAAATAGAAAACGCCTGAATCTAATCTAAACATAACAATTTTATGTTTTTTTGTTGTTTTTTTTTCATTCAAAGTGTGCTGGAAATTGCTCAACACTTGCCCGCCTTCAGTGACTTTTTGACATTACAGTCATGTGGTGTGGTAGGATGGTGAAAAGTGTGTGTGTGTGCTTACGTGTGTGTGTGTGCTTACGTGTGTGTGTGCGCGAGGAGCAGGAATAAAATTCAATATGTCTCATGATCACCTCCCGAGCGAGCCAAATGAGCAACCTGCCACTGACATCTGCTGTATTGGCGCAAAATGCTCTTTTCATAAGTCATATATAGATTACACACTACATGACAGTTCAGCAGTCATCAAGTACATAAAATAAAACGAAAAAAAAAGAGTAGAAGAATAAATGTAGAAATTAATACAATAAATAGGTCATTAAATGAATAAAAAACAAATATGTCATATTCCAAATGAAAGTTGTGTTGTAATTTATTCCATTACGTTCTTTCGAGACGCGATAGAAATCAAAGGAAGACAAGGGGGAAAAAAAAGAAAATGAGATATGAACACCTACCAGTGAGCGTCGAATATCGAGATACAGCAATTACAAGAAATTGGAACATTTTTGTAATCGCATTAAAACATAATATTGTCTCTAATCAGCAATTATGTCGGTTGCAATATCATTAAGTGCATTTAACTTGTGTTTTTTTTTTTTTAACACAATCAACCGTACCAATGCATTACCACCGGTTTTCTTTTGGATCTCATACCATAGAAAATCTGGAGTTTTTCTGATTTTTTGGTTTTGTAACTTTCCAAGGCTCTCATGAGTGAGTTTGGGCTTTTTGTATTCAGGAAACTTAAACCAAGGAGTAGTAATACATGCAGTGATTCCAAGAGAGTTTTTGGAAATTAATTTACTGATTTCATTTTGGATAGACGTCATGATTTTAATCCCATTAATGAGCGTGCTACGCATCTTCACAATCTAAACAACCTGGATAGCAAACGAGCTTAAAACAGCCGCCATTAGTCACACATTGTAAACCAGCTCCTGCGCCAAAACTCCTCTTAGGGTTGGAAATGATCCCTACCGGCAAGATTATTAACAAAAGTGCCAGTTTTGGATTAAAAACAAAAAAGTGATTCTTAATTTTTTAGTAGCACTTTATCACTAACCACTAAACTGACAATTTATTGAAAGTCAGTGTCGTAAAAACAAAAGTGTAGTCGTAAAAAAAAGGTAAACGTTCACGAACGACTAAACATGCTACGCGTTTTATGATTTTGGTTGAGTGAGTGCCGTTTACATTTTCAACAATAACCTTAGCAGTAAAGAGTCATCAATCCAAAACATACTTTATTATTATTGGAATTAAGTCTCAAAAAAATTGAACCTTTTGGGGAAAAAAAAGAAAAACACAATGAAAAGTAAATGACATTAGTAAATGAAGCCCACCACTTTGATGTGCCATTTCTAATCAACATACGTACGTTTTTAATTCAAACAAAAATCAATGACGCTTCCCTCTCTTATTGGGCTCGTCTGCAGTTCAACACGATTTTGCCCTAATCAGGCAATCAATCATCATTAGATATGACGCGTGCTTTGCTGGAGCTACAAAATCAAAGCATCAAATTGGTGCAGACGTGTACTAGAGGAACACTTTGAAGGTTGCTGGAGATGACGCTAGAGCTTACCAAAGAGCCTTGAATATTTTTTTGGGCATTTACAAAACAACACTTGTCATATTCTGGACAAAAATACCGCATGCATAAATCGCTTCTATGTTTCTGTATGTTGTGAATGCCGTTGGGCTCCATTGTTCTAACAGTGGACCAGATTGAAAGGGCTGCTTTGGCACGGGAGTGGAATAATAAGAGTATTACTTTGGTCTTGAGAGACGCCTTATTGAATGCATGACAATGACTCTTGATTGGAATTGATAATGGCTCTGAAGAAAAGGCCGCTTTTTCCTTGGCTCTAATTTGTTCCGGCGCAACCTTTGACATGTGTGGGATTGCCAATGACAAGGTAATTAGTGTTGAGTGCGGGCAAAATATGTGTGTTTATGATACAAATAATGGAATACAGTACACTAGCGTTCCAAAGTTTGGGGTCACTTAGAAATGTCCTTATTTTTAAAATACAACTGCTAATTTTCAATGAGGACAGCATTAAATTTAACCAAGAACACAATCGATACATTGTTAATGTTCTAGATGACTATTCTAGCTGCAAACGTGTGGTTTTAATGCAATATCTATATAAAGGCCCATTTCCAGCAACCATCCCTCCAGCGTTGATTGTGTTTGCTAATTGTGTTAGAAGGCTAATGGTCGATAAAATTATGTTATTTTCATGGAAAACACTAAATTGTCTGGCTGACCCCAAACTTTTGATTGGTATCGTATGTAACACGGCAGGCCAGTCTGCAGCTTGCATGTGTTGCTAAGTAGCAGTCTACACGTCTTCAATTCATGCTATTTGTCAAATAGGCCAAAGGAACGGACTCAAGGGCACAAAACCGACCACAGACAATACGAGTCTTAGCTCACATGAAGTTATTTTTTTTTCTCCGATGTACCGCCATTTGAGAACGAGGAATACTACTTTATTTCCTTGTGCGGCGAGTTTTAAATTGTTCCACAATGGCGGTTCTGCCGCATCCCTCTATGACGGAATGCTACAATCACCACACGTCCCTTTCTCATGAAATCAGCAAAAAAAAAAAAGAGGATGTGCGCATACTTTGTTAGGAGAAGTTCATCTATATTTGGCTTTTGCATTGCTTGGCAACATGAGCAAGTGACCTGTGGGACATTCCTGCATCAACAAAAACGCCGCATGAAGAAGCCAATGTGGAAACTCTGCTGACCTTGTTGTGTTTTCTTCCAGCGTCATTAAGGCCATATTCTCACAGTGAAAGGTAGAAGGAGGAGGGGGCTCAAGCAAGGCCCCCCCACCCCCGGGACCCTCCAACACCCTCGCTTATGAGAGTCAAGCGCAGTGTCAGCACGGCGGCCGACATGAATCACACAGCTGCCTCCGACAACGTTATCTTGTCTCGGCGGAACCACCGGAATATATAAGCCATCAACTAGACAACAACCTTGACGCCTCCCTTGACTGGATATTTTACACCAAATTGTTTTGATGAAACGTGGAACATTGCCCCGTACGGCTCCGACCGCGTCGACACCAAATTGGATGGACGAACGGCCGCTCGCCCCGCGGCCGAGACAGGCGCTGATGAAAGATAGCCTCCTCTGGCATTAATCAAAGAGATGAAGCGGTCTGATCCCACTCTCAATTAGATTAGATTACATAAATTGAAGAATTTGTTCAAAATGTGATATCAATTCTCAACAGGTCATTCGATTTGATCTCTTCTTCGCTGCCCGCTGACTTGAATATGAATGGCTTTGACGTGAAACACCACCTTGTCATGTTAGGTAATTGCTTTAAATATGGACACTATGGCAACCGTGTCTTCTCGTAATAGGATGAGGGCGATGATCTAGTAGAAACTCGGTTGTTGCGTCACATTTGCATAAAGACTGCGAGGTTGTTTTTGAATTTATTCAAATGACTGCCAATGGCTGTTACGTTTTATGTAAAGTTCGGGCAGGTCCAGGTCGAATCCAGAGTCGGATTTGAGTCCAGATTCAACACAGATATGTAATTGTATTTGATTTGACTCTGACTCTTTGGCATTTGAATCAAATTGTGGGTTCAGTTTTCCTGTATGAAGTATGTTTGTTCTATCTGTGCTTCTATATGAGTACTCCGACCTCCTCCAACATTTCAAAAATCTGCTTGTTGGGTTCATTGAAGACTACTAACTCAGTGGTAGCCAAGGTATGGCTCGTGGACCACATACGGGCTCACTCACTTAATCCGGCCCACCAAAGAAATCCTGTAAAATTCATTGAATGACTTTTGTAAATGATTTTCAAAATATAAGTAGGTACCAGGTCTGACATTTTTATATCGAGACCTCAAGTATTAATTCCAAGCTTCAGCCCAATCAACAGTCCCTTTAAACAGAGTTTTAATTTGCTTCTCCCACCGGCTTCATTTGCATCAAAGCGTGCCCCTAATTATTTGAAAACATGAACCATCAGGCGTGATAATCAATGACATGAGTGGAGTACAACACAAATCACTTGTTAGCGGCAATGAGCACTCCTCTTCCTGTTCGTGGAGAATGAAAGTGGGCTGCAATAGAATTGACGCTTTACTTACGATTACAATTCACCCCCAGGGGCGGATGGTTTGATTTGTAAGGAGGAAGAAGGGGGGGGGGGGGGGGGGAAGGAGGAAGAGATCAGCATTGCACCCATCTCCTCCCCGCATGATACACCAATAAAGGTGGAGAACAACACCGATTAGGGGGTGAACCAAAAGTCAGCTCTTGTTGTCTCTTGGAAGATGGTTAAAAACACTTTTTTTGTCATAAGCTATACATTCCTTTCCTTAGTAGTTAATTAGATGTCAGCAGCACAACTGAGGTAGCTTAACCTTCATCAGTTGTGAGCCTATAATGTAAGGAGAATTATTCATTGCATATTTTAGCAGCGCATGAAAAAAAGAACGCCTAAGTGAATGAACAGAATGCAAAAATTGAAGTGGGGTGTGGGGGGGGGATCCACAGTAACTAAATGAGAGTCTATTAGGCAACATGAGAGAGACAGATATGAGCACAAAAAGCACCCACAGTTAATAATCCGTTACGATCAAATGTTGCTGTGAGGAGCAATTAGCGTTCGGAGCCATGATAAAAAAAAAAAAAAATCGCCTACCTGATGATCAATAGTCTGGCCTACTCTTCTTCATGCAGGAGCAAACTGGCCGATGACAATCACATTTGCTCCTACTGATTGGAAGCTAATTAGCAAAGAATGTCAATATGCAACTTAGAAAATAACTGGAGTTCAATTAGCCACTACTCATTTTTGTTAACTTAAAGCATCTTCAACTGGGCATTATTTAAATGAGCACTTTAAGAAAGGCACACACATATTGATTTATTTTTAAAATATGAATTTTAACTTTATAAACTGCCATAAGGTATAACACACAGATATAATGTTGAACCTTTTGAATGACAAGCACAAAACAATTAACCAGTCCACATCTACCATTTAAGGCTAACTTATGTGGAGTACGTCTTTCTGACACTTCCGATAACGCAACTAGAATGCAAACAAAAGGCGCTCAATTCTTCTTTTGAAAAACAGCCACACATCCAGATGAAAGAACACAAACTGTCTTCCATTGTCTGTTGTAAACTGTCTCACATTCCTCTTTTTTGTTGAAGTCGTTGGCCGGTAACACCATGACGCACCACTATGATGTCACACTGTTTGAGTAGCTGACCTCTTGGCATCCTGACTACACACCCCATTCATCCATCTATTAGTCTATTCATCTATTCTCAATTAAAAACTTAACAAAAAAGTTATGGTGACACTACGTCTTGCCCAAGTCCAGCTGGAATTTTTTTAAACAAACATTCATGATCATTTGTTAACTGGCAAATAATGATTTTAGATTTACAATTTTTGTCTTTAGACTTTATATGAAATGACCTTTTTAAAACTTGAAGCAATGTTTATCATTGTTTACTTTCAATACTTCTGAAACGACTTTGACTAGCCCGCCCCCTATGGTTTAAGAGCAGAAGTGTCGGTACAACGGAATAATCTGATTGGATTTGGGGGTTTGCCAATATTGAGACTCTTTGATCCTAATCTCTTTGTTCATCAAAGATTTTGAAAACTTTAAATTCTTTGTCGCTGCCACTCCCATCAGTTTAAGAGAACTCACTCTTATTCTTCGGCAAGGGGTGTGTGACCAGCAGGGAGAGACAGTGAGAACTGTTTTTATAGTGGAGTGGACCAGTGGCTCGTCTTTTGTGTTGCTTTGGAGTGAAGGAAGCAAGAGAGAGAGAGAGAGAGAGAGAGAGGGGGGAACAGAGAGAGAGAGCGAGAGAGGTTGAAAGAGGAGGAGGCGAAGAGGAGGAGAGTTGGAGCAGCCTCAGTACCAGCCAGTGCTTCTCCTCGGATACACTCCACGGAGGAGGCTGCTGTAGCCGAAGACGCCACACACCCTTTCTTCTTGATAAAAAAAAAAACAAAAAACAAGAAAAAGAAAAGCGGAATCGTGTTTTCACTCTAATTTTGAGTGCGGACCAACGTGTGGGATTGCACTTGTGATTTGGAAGAGGAATTAAGCCAACAAAAATGTACCGACGACGGGAGGGCAGCGGCGGGCTGCTTCTGCTGGCACTCTTGGCTCTACTGCAGGTAATTTCCCCGAGAACCGAGCGGGACCACTTAAAGTCGCATTGTCCGTACCAGACGTGATGTCGCTTCTCTATCTCGTTTGTCAGCGACCCAATTTGATTTATTTCTCTTTGATCTGAATGGAGAACGCTGTTTAACGGACACGGGAGCGACCGTTCAGTTGCGCGTGTGCCGTTGGCGCTAGCTTACGGGTCGTCCCGTTTATTCAAACTAAGACAAAATCTTCCACCGTTACTTGTTTTGAAAAATTCAAACGTTACAATGTTTGGCTTTTTGTTACACTAGCATAAATAACACTTGAGGTTAACCTAGTTGGAGAGCGCTTAAGTTGAATATCTCCGTCCGTGCCTCGGGGACGATGGGGAGAGTTGATTGCATCAATATTAAGAGCTACTCATCAGCCTTTTGTTGTTTTTGAATAGCTTACAACACTACAAACATGTATTTTCAAACTAGTAGCGTGTTACACACAGATACACACTCCAAATCATCCAACTGTGGTCCATGTTACCCCACTACACGCAACAGGGCTTATGAGGCTTAAGGGCAAAATGAGTGCACACACAGCAGGGGGGACAATATTAAGCACAAAGCAGTAATACTCGAGTGTTTCAAGCTGGCATCGTTAAAAAACATTCGTGTCTCTTTTTAGAATAATTATTGCCACTGGGGAGAGCAATCATTGGCTCGGGGGATGAATGTGGCCCAACTGATGCGTTTCAAACGGTCCCAAGTACAATTTCCATGCATTTCATCCACAAGTAGGCTCATGAAATGTAATAAATTTGCCCCACTGGTTAGAAAAGGATAGCCCACTTTTGTCCGATAGTATCCCAGCTCAGGTCCTCCGCCCATTCCCTTTCATGTTCAATTTAAATTCCTCTGATTAAGCAGCGGCACAAATACCCACAATGCGTTTTTTTTTTCAGGTTGGGGGGCTGGAGGGGGGCTCTCTTGTTTTACATTCTTCTCAGAGTTCATGCAATGACAAACGGGGTCAAATCCGGCAGACAAGTAACAGAATCAAGGCTGAGGTTATGTTGTGGGAGTTGTAGAGTACGCTCGAGAAATGCTTCACACCCCTTTATGATTCATCTCTTGCCATTTCTGTGAAGCGAACAGGCCAGTATTCTTTCAAATTTGAGAAGATAACTTCCTGATATGGTCAGTTTTATCTCAATGACTCACTTCAAGTGTAGGAGGGGGGGGGCATCCAAATTCCGGTAAATCCACAGTTGGTAATCGCAATTTTTTTTTTGCTTTCTGGGTGTTCCGCCCGCTTGTATGGCAACAATAGCGGATTGTTGGCATGTACGTTGTACGGCCGTGTTCCTGCGCTTGCAAAGTACACAACGTTGATCAGAAAGGCAGACACAGAGGCTTGGCAGTGACGCCCGCCTGTGCCTGGGCCCCTCTACTGGGACAAATGGAGCTTGTTCTTGCCCAGCCATGCTTTTTGGCTAATGCTTAACCCTTTTGGCCTCATTATCCTAATTGCAGTGCCTGCTATAAAAACAACAGATGCTTTTGTACAACTGAGGGAGGTGGTGATGCAGGGGGGGGGGGGGGGGGGGTATGATTGAGAAGGGGGGGGGGGATTCGAAACGTGAGCGAGAGGTTTCGGTAGGGCACGGGGTGCATTTTTGTGGATTGATTTATGACTCATTGTCACCCCCACCCCCTCCCCACCGCAGATTGCAGCAGAATGCGGGGTCATCCCACCATGCAGGCCTGGCTTCTCTGAAGATGTATACAAGGTTGCCTTGCCAGATATCATCGAGAAGGGACAGCCCCTTTTCACTGGTGAGTGTTGATTCACACACACGGACACACACTCCTCCCCTGCTGTCTATGTATCGCTATGCTCCTCTGTTGCAATGTAACAGTATTCCTGCGCAAAACAAGGCCAACCTTTTGGAAAATCACCAACCGGGTCGCTACGAGCCGTGTCGTTGGCCTCATGAACCAGCTCACATGTGGTTCACATTTATATTGCCCCATTTGCTTACACGTTCCCCCCTTTTTTTTTCATGGTTAGCTGAGCGGCCTGTGTACAGAGTGCAGCTTGTTAGTCAAAAGTGAAAGCATACATTGTGGCTAACACCCCTCCGTAATTTGCATCTTTCACAGGGGCTCCCCCAGAGGGCAGATAATGAAAATCCATTGCGCGCATTTCAATAGCTATGCATGCGCCTTTAATCAAGCAATTGGCGTTGCTAGACGTTAGGTGTGTAGCATTAGCACCTTAGCGCAAAGAAACGAGTCATCTTGTTAAGAGACTAAACTTAGATTGTCTTGAGGGAAAAAAGTTGGTGCAAGGTTTCGAGAGTAAACACATGATGAGAAATAATTTGTAATGATCCGGGAATAAATGTTAGTTTTTTTTCCCTTCCTATTACAGGACAGCATTTTATGAGAACAAATTGTGCTGTAATTTAAAAAGTGATGATGTCACAAAAAGTAAAAGACATGACTTTTTATGTGTAGGCCCAACACTTCTTTGTTGGACAGTAAAAGGCTGGTAGGTTCAATTAGATCACTTTTCACAGACTTTCACATCAGGATCCTCAAAAATGTTTCCGTCTTTTTCGGCAGTTGCCCATTGAACTCCCTCCAAAAAAAAAAAAAGGTCTGACCGGCGCCGCTATTACTGACCTAACAAGGATGCGGCTACTGTGAAGCCACACATTGCTCTTACAGCCAGTAATAAAAGTGGAATATAACACCAGCGCGCCATTAGCGAGGTTACAGCCTCGAGGTCGTTTAGGCCAGAAAACATTCGAGCTTGTGTTGGATTTCACAGTATGTGCCCAAAAGTTGCACACCGCTGTTGGTGTGAGTCAGAGCGGAGGAGGGAGGAAAAGGGGGGAGGCAGAATTGACCAAAAAAAAGCACTCGGACGGCCGGCTGCTGCTTTCACTGAGTTTTACCTCGTGCACGAAGTTCCCGTTTGATCCCACAGGTGATGGATTTCCCTCTGCCGGCTTGCGGATGAGCCGTGACCGGGGGTAATGGCGTTTTTTTTATTTTATTTTACACCCCCCAGACCCCACCCCTAGTGCAGCGGAGATTTCCTTGACAGAAAGGGGCACTCCTGTGTCATTGTAATGCGGCCGAGCAGCTCAGCAGCGTGAGATGATGTTAATGAAAGTGCACTCTCCGGTGGAAGACTCCCACCGTGTGCCGGGAGAGACAAAAAGCCCCCGCGGTGGCAGGAGTTTGCCCAAGTTTTTCAATTGTTGCTTTGGATATTGTTTACTTGGTCGATGCTTGGCATGTGCCCTCGCATTTCATTAGCTTGGTCAATTTTCACCTGAAAAGGCTTCACTGATGCATTAAGAGGCATTCCAACCCCATTTACAGCTACGCACGCAACTTTGTCGCTCATATTGTCTTGTCTTAACAATTCCAGACTACAAAGCAAAAGGTAAGCCGTTAAACGTCTTTGTCCCGTCTGATTGCAGTCTGGTAGATTAAAAGGAATACACAGCCAGAGGAGCGTAAAAACGGTGGAAATGGTGCGATTCGACTTGTAAACAGCGCACATTGTATGCAGCAAATTGAAGACTTCCTGCCGATTTGATGTTGGCAAAGGCTTGCCGCCACAGTTGATTGTAAGATTTAATCACGATCCTCGGGGGCGTCCTCTAGACTTTAACCGTCAGCTGGCAAAGTGAGGCGACATTGATTTTCAATAAAAATAAAAAATCTTTTTATTTTTGCAAAGTTAGTTGCCAGAGCGCTGCAAAGAAAAGCCAGGAAGGACTTTTTTTTTTTGAGAACTGCGATCCAGTCAGGTAAACGGAGGCGGTCCTCATTGTTAGCCGATGCAAATCCTTGAAGCTTTTAAAGCATGAAATGTTTGCTCTGGCCAGATAAGTGAATAGAGTAGAAGCAAAAACCAAGTTATTTATTTAAAGCGTTCTACAGACAAAGATAGCTTATCTTGTCGTGGCTTGATTAAGAAGGCGACGTGTTTAACAAAACGGCATTCAATTTCAGCTGGGTGGTGGCTGCGGGTGGTTTGCCTCTCGGTGGAATTCTAGTGTCTTGCCCATGTGCATTGTGCTGTTTTTATCCAGCTGGGGCCTTCAAACTGGAGAAAGTGTGTCAGTCGGAGCATTATTCAGCAGAGGTTTTCCGCCCTAAAAAGTGGGTTAATGAAAAGGCCACAAGCTTTAACTGCACTCAAAACACTTGGCTTCATATATTCTGCTTTCTCTCCTTACGCACGTTTTTGTGGTGTATCTTTATTTGTTCATCACTGCAAAAGGACTTTCTCAGTAGAGGTGCTTCATGAAATAAATGGCAACCATTAGTGTCAGACATTGAGACGTGGCCGGTACATGGGCTAGCGTCGCAAATTTTCTGCTAATCTATCATAGAGTAAAATGGCTGGTCTTGGCATTGTTTACACAAGATGGAGAATTTAAATAAACGAAAACGTCACGAAAAAGTTTCTGTTCAGTCCGACGGCCGCGTGTGCAGCTGTGACCACTTAGATGTTTTTAAAGGGGGCCCCAGTGTTTGGCGAGACACGACCCCGCTCGACCCCGTCCTGTAAACTGGGCCAAGTACCCTTCGAGCTACTCAAGGGTTTTTCCTGCTCGCAGAGTGCACGGTGATGTTGGTCAGGCAATCCCGGTCAGGTCTGGCTAAACGGACCGGCGAACAAACAAGGTCGGACGTATGGGCGGGCGTGGCCCGGTGATGCGTTTCAGACAGATATTTGTACGTCCACACCTGGCCTACATGCTTTAGTGTGTGACATTTTGGTGGCCAAACAACCAGAAGAACTGTAGGAAACGCAAACTCTACACAGGCGGATCCGCAACAAAATTCAAACCCAGAACCTCTCGGTTGTGAGTCAGATGAGCTAACCACTGGCTTCACCGTGCTACCCCCCTTGTTGGCTTTACGGATGGAAGAGAAGTAAGATAAACAGATGTCTGAAAGTACAGACCTGCAAGACTAAACTTCAAACCGCAGCGAGGAACGATTCAGCCACCTTTAATTCTCTGGCTTCTCTGGTTCTTGGTGATCTCTTTGTATTGAATGAAAATAGGAGATTTGTAACCATCTGCTTTTACTTTGGAAAACAATGACCATCAGTATTTCTTTGTCTGATATTGCGCAGCCCTTTAGTTGTTTTGTAATCACCAAATAAATAAAAATAATTGGTTAATAAACAGTAATCAGGGAAACACTTGAATGCAGATAAAATTGTATCCAATTATTATTATATTATTATTTTTAATTATTATTATTTTTTTTTAACCAAGCCACCTCATGGCCATTCCTCTTCCCCCTGAAATGACATCTCACGTTGCCTTTTATTTAACGACGTGCTTTGCTCATAACGTCACTCTATCGCCTTTGTACTCCTATTTTTCTTTCCGGAAGGAAATCAATACATTCAGTTCTTTGTTTACAGTGATCAATATGTATGTAATGAAGGCAGTGCTCCAATTCCCAGCTGAAGCATCACTGGCAGGTTTGAGTTAAATAGGTTTTATTCTTTGGATTTTTTTCGTCCTGCGTGAATTTATTTTCATTTTTTCTCTTCATCTTTCGAGGAGCGCCATGCATGGCCTAGTTAATCTACACAAATTGTGAAGGTAGCTGTTGCAGTGGCAATATTAATAAAACAACATGCATGAACATGCATTAAAACAAAATGCACACAAATCAGACCTGGCACAAAAAAACAACAACAACAACGTTTTAGAGATTTCATTGTGCGATTTTCAATCCTACAAATTTTTAGCCACATATTCGCTATTGTATGTTTCAGCTAACACTGCGAAAATTGGGAGGCATAAGTAACGACCCAAAACCTACCAAAAAAAGTAAAAAATTGGAGCCATGTCCCAAGCCTCACAGGACTTTTTTCTAGAATTAGAAACATTTTGTCCTTTTACATAGAGGTGATATTTTAACGAGAAAATGTATGTGATTGTCTTCAAACTTTGTTTTTTTCAGTAATTAAATTTATTGAAAACTTTTCATGGTTGTTGACCCCAACGTGGCCAGGGATGCGAGTTGATCGCTGCTCTAATTTTTATTTTCCCTTAAACAAGCTCCATTGCATACCTAGGGCAAAAGTGTAAACGTGGAATAATAATAATCATAAGTGTTAGCATAAAGCTGGCACAATCATTTGTAGCTAATTGGTAGGTGCATCTCTGAGCCTGCTGGGTGGCATGGCGGGATAAGGCGTAATTTATTTATGTCTGACCTTTTCAGGCTGTAAGTTCTTAGCTAACTGGAGGCTGTCTGAAAATAATCCCTCGCCATGTGCGAGCGCGCCGTGCCTTAAGACCATTACGGGTAGCATGTAGAGGGCTAACGTGGCACCAATAACTTCTCATCACCTCTGTTCATATCGCAGTTATCAGCTACAGGGCGTGCCCTCCATTACTGGCAACTAGCAGAGTCTGACATTGGCCGGTCGTCTCAGTCATGTGTGGGGGGGCAGGGGGGGTTGTCCTTCACACATAATTAGCTTGTTCAATTCAAAGGCACAAACAGTGACACATTTGTAGCCAAGGGTTAGTAAAGGCTATTTGACCCATACAACCTCAATCAAAGGAAATCTTTACTGTTTGACTCAAATAAATATGCAGTCAATACAAAGCCATTCACGCTAGCTAGGTGAACTTTTGCCTCTTGCGCACGAGTGCTGTCGAGGCTGGTTTATAGCTTATTTGGTTTGAGATCACACCTGGGTCCAAACAATCTGAAATGACGCGTTCATTTGTCCAAAATGAATCCTGCATGAAAGGAGTGAATGAGTGTTTTGTTCTCTTGGTGTGTTGATTTAATGGGAAAAAAGCAATGAAAGCAGATTAAATGCAAAGAGGTCATGTATAAATAACTATTGACCTGACTTTCTTGCACATATGCCTGCATATAACGGGGCTTGGTAGTCTTTGATCTGAGACACAAAAATGCGAGCATATAAGCAAAAGACAATGACATTTTTTTTTTCTGCTAAAGCAAACAACTCTATATGTCTCCAACACAACCTCTGTTCTGTAATGGCTGATTTCGCAATACTGACATTCAATTTCGACCACTCAATCTAGCCCATTGTGTGTGCCTTTTGTTTCTCATTAAGTTAAACGGAATCAGCGCATAGGGACCTTGAAGGCCTTTTGGTTTTCCATCAGCAGGCACGTGAAAGAGCCACTCCCCATCCCCATTATGTTGTCCGTCTCATTAAATCTTTGGTGCAGTCGGCAGTATATTCAGGCTCACTTGCGTTGCTGTTTTTTTTTTTTTTCCTGGCTGCAGATCTCGCTGCTTTTCTTTACACTTGTCCGCTTTGGTTTGGTTAAAACAAACTCTGGCGTAATCGCAGATAGTGTGGTTCGATTGATCGCGCAAATGTTATCATCTGATCTTTGGACCGTGGTCCTTTTGCAAGTGAACTCTGGTGTGGCTTAGACTATACTCGGCACCCCCCTTCCCAAACGAGGAATCGGCTCTCCATCACGACTGAACAAAAAAAAAAAAAAAAGACATTTGAAACCGGGGTACATTGATTGACCCTGATACAGTAACCATGTTCACAAAGAGGCGACGACCTCCCGCGGGCCACGCCAACTATTGTGTTCCCGGCAGAGGCTTCAATTACGACGCACCAGCGCTCAGTTAGCCGCTGCACCTTTGATGACTCACTAGGTTGTATCTCGTGACATTGTCCATGCATCATCCTTTCATCCTTCTTTCCTCGCCCTGCCTTCCCCTGAAACAGAGGAGCTCCCCACTGCTCCTGTCCGTCCCATGATGGATGTGATTTAATTGAGTCACGGAAGGATGGAACTCCTTTATTCTTTGTCGTCAGTTCACGTCTCCAAATGACCTTTGATGTCTCATTTCTTAAACCGACCGGTATGTGGAATTTGAGGCGAGTTGCAATCTATTCCTATTACATTCTTCATCTCATGCGATCGAGAACACGATGTGCCTACCAAAAACTAGTCTGATGCAGCTCTGGATATTCCACATCTCGAGTGATCTACTGCGAGCAGACCCCGATGACACCCCGATGGCACGTCTGCTTGCCATCACAGTGCACGGATATTATGATTGACCAAAAACAATTTCTAGTCTCAATTTGAGCGACCACCACGGCAGTAAGCAACATATCGCTCGGCGGCCCGCGTTGTCTGAGTTTATACTATCGCTGCCTCTGTCGATATTTATTGAGGCATTAAAGAGCGTGCGGCGTGTCGCCACTTTATTTCCTGCAGCACTGCCGGCTCAGCAGGAATGAGGCTGGGGGGGGCGGATATTCTGACAGAAGGGTACAATATAACCCCGCGGGATGAACGGTTGAACATTTTCATACATTTTCTATACAAACAACTTCACGTAAAATAATCGTGGGAGATTGGAACATTTCCATGAGGTTAATAAGTACAACGAAATCTATACGGTCCTTCCTATCGTACTGTAAATATATCGCTGTTGATTCATCAGATTAAAATAGAAACGAGTAATTGTGTTTGGTTTTTTTTGCTTGTCAAAGTGTTTCCAAAAATATTAAGGAGATTTCTCTTTCAAAGACCCGGCAGGTGGCACCTCATCAAAAGGTGTTGCATTGTATTTAACTTTGTGTAACCTGTCATTCATAAAATATGTTCGGCAGCAGTCGACAAGTCACACAGCAAAGAAAATATCCGTGCTGCACTCCAACCAGCAGTCAAGAGCAGAAAATGCTCGCAGAAAAATCACTACTCCGCCGAGGAAAAAAAGTCATCTGGAAAAAAAACAACAATTTATACGCTTTTGTAGTTTTACGTTACACCGTGAAGGAAAGGGGGTACCAAAGGGGGCTTCTATTTCCTCCTCGCATATACTACAACTGTTTACAATTGTTGTAGTGTGAAATATCACCCCGCTTTGACGTTCTCCCAAGAAGAAACACCAGCGTGCCGTCACCTTTACGCCTGCTGGCCGACGTTCCATCTTCTCCGCCCTGCTCCCCTCACACACGAAGAAAGCATCTAAGCAATGTGACCTTTGTCGAAGATAAGCTAAAGACTTTTGGAATAACGGCCTCAGCCTTTAATTGATGGCCGTTGCTAAACATATGAAGGCTGCGAGCCAAGGTTATTGACCTTTCACGCCTGTCCTGGCTGATAGAAGGAGGTAGACACGCACAGAAAATGAAATGGGTTATGGGCTTAGTTGGCAATTTATGCTAACTTGTCTTGCGGTTTTACCTCAGGCTTATTGTGCATACACGGTCTATTTGTAGATGTAGTCCAAATGGGGGGGGGGGGGCGGGGGGGTTGTGAATGGACAGCTAAGAATTTAAATAAAAAAGAAACATGAAAAGAACGTCATGTCGACAGCAGAAGAGCCAGCTTTGGCCGGAGAAGATTGAGCCGATGTTATTGCAGCCTTGTCCTCCCTTTGCGCTCCCCCGCCTGTAAAAAGCTGGCGGGGGGTTAGGAAGGCATGCATTTATATTGGATCAACATGCCATGATATTTTTTTCCTCATCCAGTCCCACTCCTTGTGTTTATAATCATAAGCAGTCCCTTATGGGGCTTGACTGACCACTTTTATTGACTCTGGAGAAGCATATCTTTTACTTGATGCATTGTTTGTGAATAGCACCACCGACCCCAGTGGAAATAAGCCACTGATAAAAAACAGGAGAAAAATAAAATAGAAGTTGCTATATAAATGTGTTTTGCCATTAGATGGTGTCCCCAGTGAGGTCAAACCTAAAAGGATTTTTTTTTAACATTGTGCATTTGCTTTGTTCAGATAATGGATGCATGGATGGATGCTGTGCTCTGAATGTTGCCATAACCTCAATTAGTGAGCATGAACACACACATACACAAACGCACACCCTTTATGCCGCTTCAGCCGTGTTAATTTACAGGGAGTAGTTGAAGTGTTTGTTTCTACGCAGCAAACGGCTAATGCACGAAGAGAATGGGAACTAGCTTGTGCGCGCGCATTTGTTTGCAGTACTCGTCAGCACGCCTGGTACTCATCAAATTATACAGCACGTAAAAGAGGGAGGAATGCGTCTGGTGGTAACTGGGCCATAAGGAGTGTGGGGGGGATATTTGGGAGCAGAAAACTTGATGTTGCATTCAAGTGGAGACATCAAGTGGGTGGCAGCTGATGGGCGGCACAAACACCAAAGGATCGCTAACACCAAATATGGTTGTCATCCAAAAGTAGACAATGAATCAACAAAAACTACTTTAGTGGCAGATGGGATTAGCATTTATTTATTGGAAGATGAAAGCGGTCAAATTTTCCCAATTGTTAATGAGATTAGCTTTAATTGTTTGTTTAGAGAGGGCCCCAGGTGCATACAAACACTCATTGTCTTTTGAATTGGATCTTATGAAATAAATAGCGGAAAGGCCAAGAATGTGCGGGCCAATGGATATGTGAGGTCAAAAGGCACAAACACGGCTTTGTTCTGGATTTGTCAGGGTCACTCCATGTTGGGAGATTGTCACGGGCAACAGCAGCACATATTATTCAATTTTGTAGCTGTTGAAAGATTTACTGTTTGGTTGAAGATTCCTTTTCGGGAGCTGAAACCTGGATTCAAAAGAATGTTTACTTTGATTTCGAATATCCAGATTGAAATGACATGTTTTAGTAGTTTCACGTTGTGTTCCGTGTCATGTTCGTCACAGTAGACGTGACTCAGCCGCATTTTTGAGCCATGATAGCGTTGCCTCGAATAGCGCTAAATCATCAAACAGATGATGCCGTCATGCTGCGGAGCTGTTGAACACATTACAGGGTGTGGATACGCCACCGAGGTCTCGGAAGAGTTTTCCGATGAAAACTTGGCCTCTCGCCTACTCTGTGATCTGGCCAATCGTATATCGGTCTGCCCGCAGTGCGCTCGGCACTCACACTCGCATTGATTTGTGTCAGTTTGAAATGGAGGAGGTCCCAGACGCTGCGCACATGCTAAAGAGAGAGCTCTGTTTGTGCTTTGCTATGTTTAACCACTTTTTGGGAACCGCACAGTTTAGAGGTTGATTCCATGGCTGTTGATCATGCCTTTTCCCAGACCACCAAAGTGTCTGAGCATGCGAACACGGGCAGCTGTGCGGATAAAGCTAGAGAGGCCGGCCGGGCGGGGGGGATTTTGGTTGGCACGTTCGCTGTCCGTCAGAGTGGGCTAAAAAATGGACAGCTGGCCGGACAATTTTCAATTCGATGGGACACGCGAGGAGCGGGGTTGCCACAGCTTCCTCTCGCTGGCTCGGAGTGAATGCTTGACTCATGAATTACAAGCTATATGTATTCTGACTAAAGGTGGTCATACACATCAAATTTCCAAACATCTTTCCACATGTTTAAAATGTGAGAGACCTCACACATGACAATTGCCATGTGTGATTACTGCTCTTAACAACGTGCGGTGTTGGCCATCGCAGCACGCCACACACATAACGGCAGTATTTCTCCACCAGCAATTCTCCTCGTATAAACCAGATGTCTGTCATAGACCGACCTGTGAGAAGTAGAAGAATAGGATCTAACTGCTAACCACTAACTTACGTTGCGTTTGTCATTTTGGTCGTTAAAGCGGGCAAGTTATATCGTACAAAATACTCGACACAGTCGGTCGCTCGCCTTTTTTGTTCGGCAACAGCGCAAGCTTCGGGTTACTACCTAATTGGCTATTGTTTTGTTTCATGTCACGGTCCCAGAATCCCAGGCTAGGTCCAACTCGACGTTGAACCTCACATTTTAGTTCTGATCGTCGGCCTTGAAAAAAAATGGCCTTTTCACCAACCTCAATCACAGGATAACCACTCGGGGTAATCTTTTAGAGACATCTGATAATCAAGCCTTAGCACCGACGTAACTGGTTGTAAGCACGAGCAAACGTATTGAAAGCTCGTCTACGTCGATGCTGAAAGCAGTAATGGGCGGACGGGCGTAAGAGGAGTAAATTATGTGCGAAGGAGAAGCCTCCCTTAATGGGAGTCTTTCTCTGTTCACGGGAAATATGAAAGACCCTTTGTTAGTGAAGGGCTTGCTGCTGACAGAAAAATAACTAGCCCCCCCACCACTACCCTTTCCTCAACTTCCAAATTCATTGCCTCCTCTCCTGCTCATCCGTCACTCCCCACCCCCACCCCCCCCGATAAGCCTAGTATGTGTTTTCTGTCAAAGTCGCTCATTTAAGATTCCACGCCGCGCCCGCTGTACGGAGGAGGACCCGGGAGACACTCGGCTGCATTGTTAGTATTCACCGTCTCCTTCAGACTTCCTGCCACTGGGTGGGCACTTGGGCCGAGACATGTACAGTCGGTGATTCATGCTTTCACCTGTGATGTCCTTCACGTGTGTTTGAATTCCAGAGAACCAGTATTGTATACAAGACAAGGCAATATTTAGTTCCACGCGGTTAATACGTGGCCGGCGAGTTGCACTGTTGCGAAGGTTGTATTTTTAGCTCCTGCGCCGACGTGTGCGATTGTGAATCTCCTTAGGCTATGCTAAATAAAGAATGGACCATCAGTAAAGGGAAATGACTGCTTGGCACCGCTCTGGTGGCGTGTCTTTCATCAGGTCGCACGTTGCTCTCCTCACACCTGCGGCTCATGACAGGATGTTGGCAGGTGTTAATTGCCATTGTAAAACAGGGCCATGATGCTCTGTGGTTTGGTGGCAGTCCCCAGTTCTCCTGTGGCTTACACAATGTCGGGATGGCAAAAAAAAAATCATTGTCACTGTGGGCTGTATTTCCAAGAAAGAATCAATTCTGGTACTTTGATTGGTTTGGTCAAGTGCGAACAGAATTGTATAATACGATTGTACAGTAGGCTTTGTTTTTATTTTGGCTGGATGCATCTTATGAATAAGTTATTAATGAAGCTTCAAATGTGCTTTGTGAATTAGTTGTATTTTTTGGCTCTGTTGGTTTGAATAAAAGAATTTGATAAGTGGTAAGACAGTATTCTTTTAGCCCAATGTTGAACAGAGTGCCCTCTAGAGGAATGGAAATATACAACAACTGGTTCATGAAGCAAATTTGGAACTTCATTTTCCATCACTATGAATAACAGCATTCTTTTGATGTTTGTCAAAATAGCAACTTGAACGGTAATCATCCATCTGGGTTGCAACACATGATTGCGATTCTTTTTTTTAAAATGTTTTTTAGTAGCAACATACTGCAGCGTTTGTGTTACAGATGTTTTAGAGCCGTTCGTCATAGTTTGCGTTTGCCTGCCTTGCCTCGGGAGCTCCACAAAGTCTCGGCAGAGAATCTATTGGCGCCATATTGACTTCCTCTGGCTGTCACCAATGGATTTGACATGGATAACGCGCTGGGGTTTTGAGGCGCGAGGGGGGAGGGGGATGTAATAAAAGCGAGAGACCGGCAAATGAAAGGAAGCGAGAGAAATAAAGAAGACTGAAATGAAGAGGGCTCAAGTTGGGAAAAGCCAATAGGTTGTCAGGGGCAACTACCCCGGCCTTCCCATCTTGAAGGCTCTGAAGAAACATTGTAGATGAGTAGGACTGAGTAAGACTTATTTGGCTCAAACAATATACAATACATTTCTACGTAAGTGATTTATAATTGACTCTTCTCGGTTCCCCGCTCGGGACATACAGTTAATGAGGTTCATAGTTTCGTGTTATTGTACGCTTCAATTGTAATAGCAAAGGCAACGTTCATTTGTTTAATTCACCGGGCTTTACTGGTATTGTAGCGGAGGCTTTAACAGTCGTTCTCTGGAAACGATAAGGCTTATTAGGTCTGATGGGCCTCCCGTCTCATATAATCTAATGCGGCCATGATAGACAGGATTCTGGATTTGGATTCATTCATACCATAAATTCAAGCACATTCCCTGTACTCTGTAATGGGCCATTACGGGCCATGTTTGTAGATGAAGAAGCCAGATGTCCCTAATGTGGTTGAGGGTCCAGCATTGGCTTTTTAAGTGAGGAGACGCACGAGCTGGACACTGTCCCTCATTAAAGTGACCTGCTTGCCGCTAGATTCGACCCATAAAACAGGGCCTTTAATGTTCTTAGCAGAAGAGCGCACCATTTGCCCACAGCTCCACGGCCGTAAAAAAAAAGGGAATTGAATTCCATAAGAATGATCTGTTGTCATAGCTGGTGGCACCAGCTGTCTGACCATGTTTAAATGCAACCCCTGGGTGTCACTCCCTACTCTGTCGACTGCCACGATCCTAAAAGCTCGTCTCCCGCTGGTCCACTTGAGCAGAACAACCTTGCTGGATTGAAGTGGGCATATATGCAAGGATAACAGCAAGCATTTCAAAATGATCATAACAACCTTGGCGATGCGTCGAGGATGCATCATGGGTAACAACTCTACCTTATTTGTTTTCTTTGTCCAAATTGGTCAATTTACTTGGCACATTGACTGTACTGTATCCGCGCATGGCGGCACTCTCCCTCTATGGACACCTGCCTTTGTGTTTGGACAGTAAAACCTGATGCTCAGCTGCTAGGGGAGCACATCTTGGGGTTGGTGCAATGCCGATGACCTCCTAATGTGGATTCCAGCGAGGCAGAAAGACAAATGTTTGGGTTTCCAGGTCTTGGCGGTATCCTGGGCTGCTGCAGCTGTCATGTTATCCTTCTGTGCCCGGGACCTTTTGAGCTCAGCAATGCAACCTAATATCTACTCGCTCAAAGGCCTTAAACTATAGCTAGTCTTATTTTGACAGATACCTTCATATGATCGTTGATGTTCCAGATAATAAAAGTCACGTTTACATAACAGCCTGATGGGGATGGTGGGGGGTCAACAGCCAAATCCTGCCCCACATTGCGAATGTCGACACATTCATAAACTTGGGAGGCACCGTGTGCGGACGTTGTCTTCTCCTCCCACATTGTCTTTAATTGAATTCATGCTTCTCATTGGAACGCCGAAACCTCGTTTGTATGCCGGTCATACCGAGAGCCGATGCAAATCTTATTTACACTTGCTGCGCTCCGTAGTGTTGCCCAGTGCAGCCAAGTGCCTCGTTTTTGCCAAATTGCCGACCCCCGATTCTGATAGATGGTTCTTTTAAAGAAGGAAGCCAACTCCGCCTCCATTCCTCTCTCATGGCCTAGGACACAATGAAGCAGATACTCGCAGAGCTCCTCGTCCACCACCCCCAATCCCACTCTTTTTTTTTTTGCAACTAGCCCGTCTGTGGTCTGAAAAACAATAGGCGTTCTCCAGCTTCACGTTGCGGGAGTCTCGCTTTCAAATTCGGTGCTGATAGTTGAGGTGTGGCTACAGGCAGAATAGGAAATCAAGCAGCAAGGGAGCAGCAGACTCTCTCCCCTTGGCTGCCAGGCTAAAAGCAGCCAGCTCATGCCTGATGCGAGACCTCGCTCAAAGGGATTTGTGACGGCGATGCACTTTGACCCCTCAACGCCTACATTATGTAAATGTGTGCAGAAAACAAGGAGCATGATACTGTTAGTTCCACAGAAATGCACTTCGTTTACTTAGAGTAAGTTTTTTCTGGCATACCATTCAGACAGTCTCTGTAAAAACAACCAAGATGAACCTGTTGTCACGAAATGGCCCTTCCTTGCATGTGTTGTTACGGCGGTGGTTGGTACGGTAACCAGATCTCTCCCCTCCCTATCCCTCCTAAGCCATGTTATTGTCCCTGCGCACAAAGGATGGGGGATGTGTAATATAAGACGAAGCAGCACGATGAGGTTCATGGAAGACGCCCTTTCCCAGACCGTATCAGCGCGTATCAATTGACCATTTTGGGAAAGAGTGTAGCGTCGAAAGATTCGGGACTAGACCAAACCGGCTGCAACTTGACTTCCTAATATTGTTTGCATTAATTTGTGTTTGAACACGCACGTGTCATTTTCTGCCAAAGGGCAAAGCCTCCACTCAATGAATTTGTTCACTGCTTTGCCCGATTTGTTCCCGCTAATGACTGATCGCTCCTTTTGTGTTTTGAGCCTGAGTTAGGTCCCGCTGCAGGACCCAAAATTGGCAGGATTTTGATGCGTTTGGAAGTGTCTAGTTGTGTAGCAGGTGGTGGCGGTGGTTGTGGGGGGCTTGTTTTTTTTCTTCTGTGAGCTGCTTATACTTAATACCGCGACGTCTTGTCAACCACAATGCTTCCTTGTGTGGATTAAAATGGGCATTGATGTCTGAATGTAACTTGTTTTCACCCCAAAACATTTTTTCTAATAGGGCTGAGACTCAAATTGGTGAGGTGATTTATGTGCAAGCATGAGTGGATTTACAATTTATTTTAAAGCCCCTGATTTATGTTATGTACAAGGCAAAATACATTTTATGATGTGTTTTAATCAATTCGGGACTTTTTCTTTTTTGAAAGCCCCGCTACAATACAAGTCAGATGTATGTAATTCAAACCATATGTCGCGGGGACTTGAAAGGCTCATGCAGAATCAACAGACACAGCTGGCGGACAGTCTTGTGATCTCCAAGCCCGCGCGCTGTCTTTTTTGCTGAGCTCGTCCAGCTCGCCAAAGCGTGACCTCCTCCGACTAATTATTAGCCCTCCGATGAGGTGCCGTTGTTGAATGTTCTTTAAAAGTGGCCGGCCGAGCTCGCCTGAGCAAGCAGACTGAGCCGGTGGGTGGGTTCGATGCTGACGCCGTCTGAATTTTATTTATGATGGCATGCTGCCCCATATAGGCTTTGCAGAATCACACTCCAGATTGGCAGCGAGCTGGCCGTGGACGATGAGTTAGAGCCCACCCGCCTTCAGCGCTGATCATTAGCGCTTCCAACACACTGGGATATTAAAGTTGCTTTTACGGCTCCTCATCAACAAGCATGCAGCCGCTGCAGATTATCGAATTCATATAATACGAGTTATAAAAGCCGTACATCTTTAGCGTCTGAGTCGTGGCATCTGGACGGTGTGGTCCGAAGGATTGCGTTAACTAATAAGCAGATATGTCATTCCCTGACCTCTGAAGGTAGGACAAGTAAAACGTTGCGATTGTTGGAAACAGTTTGGATACATTTGTGTATAAATCTCAAGATAGCTAAGTATCAAGCTTGTGGTCAAGTGAAGATAACATTCTGAGATTAGAAGTAGATTTAGAAATAAAACTAGTTACAGACCTTATATTGTGTTCTGTGGCTCGGAGGAAAAGGCTCGATTCTGGTAAAAGAAAGTTTGAAGAGCAAATTGTACCACCTGGAACAATTTAATCCCCCCTTAAGTATTTCCAACAAGGAAGAAGTGTCTGTTTAATGTGCCTGCCAACTATAAATGTGTCCAACTCTGACCGGGTCTTTGTAACGAGAAACAATTTCCATATTCATCAAAGCTACGTCTGTTTTCGCTTCATCAAGTTCATTTGAGCATTTCCTGTTTAGTTTTTTTTTTTTTTAAACAGCATCTGCAACAAAGAAACATCTTGCCATCTGCCGTCAAACGTCTAAGGCTGGGATTAATTCTGTATAGTCAGGAATGAGTTTGTCAGGGGACGAAAGTAAGACCAACAGAGAATCATATGCAAAGTTGGTGCCGGATTATGCGGAAACAGTTTGATGTTTAATCACTCCTTGTGCATGAGGTGCATAAAATGGAGATAGAATAGCTTTCCAGGAAGCTCAGACGGAAGGAAGCACGATGTCCTTCTGGTGAATCTTGCCTAGCGTGAACTCGCACAAATGTGTGAGTTTCCACTGAATGAAGCAGAATGATTGGACGGGACTGACCCGGCACAGAACCCCCATTTCTCCTCCGCCTCTCATCTCTCGCCCGACTCTCGGCGCCTTGATTAGTGTAACGCACGGCGAGGTGTCAGGCTTTTATTGCATTTTTATGGTACTGCGGCTGTCCCGCCTCAAAGTGCAGTATAATCAGACGCTTATCGCACCTAAAGCAACAATGCGGCCATTTTGCCAGCTTGAAAGTAATCGTCTTGACGGTTACCACGTTAACGATATGATGCTGTTGATGCTAGCCCATTTGAGCGGCAACTTCCTTTGACACTATTAGCATCCAAAGCTGCGTTTTTACAACTTAGCCGGAATAGGAGCATTTTCATTCCCAGACGTGATGTTATAATGCAAATGCTTTCCTTTCCGACATAATTTAGCATCTTTATCGTCTTGGCTTCTCTAGCCGCAATTTGTAGAAATTAGGCCGAAAAGCATCGCCAATCCTTGCGATTGTGCCACCTTATAGTTTGTGACCCCTCTGAACAAGGTGACACAACATTCCATCATTCGTCACATTAAAAAGCCCCAAAGGTCTGGAAGCATTTCTACAGGCGGAGACAGATTTGTACATGGTCATGCTTGTGGTTGCTTGTTATGTTATAGCTTCAGACAAACTGAGGACAGATGTGTTTGGAGTCATTTCCACCCCCTCCCCTATTCCTTCCTACCCCCCCGTTCTTGATTCCCCTTTCTCTTCCGCCCTCCTTCCACTTCCCCTAATCTGGGACTCATTGTGTGTGTAATAAAGCACAGCTGCACACATCCCGCCCGCCCGCTCTGCGCCCACTCAGTCGAGCTGATTACATGGGCGGAAGAGTCCAGTCACACGGCCATGCGTCCTTAACGTAGATAATGCACGTTCCATCGGCGGCGCTCCCCGTATCGGACTCGTGCCAGTACTAATCGCTGACACCTGACTTCACATTTGTGCCAAAGTACTTACACAAGCGACCCGGTTCGTGCTTTCGCATCTTGAGTTTATGTAAATATTTGCACGTTCTTTTTGCGGAATGTTTCGATGACAAAACGGGACAGTCAATGTTTTAAATAATTTACTCGTTTTAAACCTCTCTGGCGGTTCCACTGAACTTTGTCATTTCCACGGGGCGTAATCGCATGTGCATTATGTGAGACGAGAGCGAGCGACTGCAGAGTTTCAATTTGGCTGGTGGGATGATGGTCAATTGTTTCAACGCAGAAATAAAAAACCTGGTCGTGCATGTGGAAGTGAGCAGTACTAATAGAAAAATGTGAGAAATTAAAAGGCAGAACTTCTTTATTAAGTATAAAAAATAGTGTCGCCAATCAACAGTACTTGTTTCTACTAACAGGTATGCGAGAGATACTGAAAATTAATATATAAATGACAGGGTTAAGATTTCGATTGGTTGTGTGTGTGTGTGTGGGGGGGGGGGGGGACGTTCTAAGCGACGTTCTAGTTTGACTACCATGGCAACAGCGAGGGCCATCCAGGCCATCTCGACTCAAAGCATTCACAAAAGCTTTTTAATGGATTTCTTTGTCTCCGCTGGGCAAAACAACTTTTCATCCATTTTAAATCATAATGCCTTCATCCTTGAGATGCAGACTTTCACCAGCAACAATTTTCTTACTTTCTTTTGTGGAAGACAGACGTTTGGGGGACGAGGTCATGAAGGTTAGAGTAGATTAGTATGGAGATCTCAGCGGTCACAAAACGCATTTTGGACGCTACAAGACATTCTCACGTGCACCAAAGTATGCTCAAGTCAAGCGGCGCCGCATAAGCTGTCAGAGGAGAAAAGCTTGAAAGCTTTTAAGGGCCAACGTTGGTCTTGTCTTTGTACGGTGTTTTTACCCTTTTCTCTCTTTGTCAAGCGCAGGCTAATTGTGTTTCAAGCGAAATTTGACACGTATTGATTCAAACGTGCTACGACACATGCGCACACACACACACACACGGTGTGTATTGGCAGCTCCCCTAATCCTTCGCTTTGAAGAGGCTTTCCCCCCTCGCTGGTTCACATTGTTTTTCAGACTTTTTTTTTTCGCCCCCTTTTCTCTACAGCCTTTCACTTGAAGCAGTGCCTGTGAAGCCTGGGGTTGGTTCGTTTCGTTATCATGAAGGGCTTTTAGAGAAAGACTCGCCGGCATTTCGGGAAGTGTGGCACATGACTTGAAGAAAAAGAAACAAAAAAAGTGCATAATGGTGTGACTGCAACCCACCAAGTGACTCGTCATTTTGGGGTGTGCAAACGATTACAAAACTTCCTGAATTAGCGTCTCAGATGCCATCGCGCAGTCGAATGGTGCTTTCCAGCGGCCGTCGGCCTCATCGTCTTTTGTCTGCCGCTTTGTTTGTCGGCCAAGAGGATGCGCCTGCCTCCTGTTGGCTGGCGCTGTGCTTTATCCAAAATGGAAAAGAAAGAAAAGCCAAAATTCCACTGGCTTTGTTCTCCTAAATCCAACATCAACTCGTGCCACACGTGACGAGAAATGGCTTTCACGGCCTCGACATTACTTCTTTGCTAAATTGTCCTTCAAAACTGCTTGTTCCATGTGTATGTGAGCCATTCATTGAAAGTGACTTGTCAAAACACACTTTTTATAAATGTAGAATTATTAATTACAAATGTGTTGTAAACTAATATTGCGCCGTTATGACGATACAAAGACACACTAACTCATTTACTGTACGCATAAGCAATGAGCACAAGATGGTTATCGCACGACTTCGCTCAGAGACACAAGGATTAGCATGATCCCGCTCCAACTCTTTGAGAAGCACATCACATCCGAAGGCTTCTTGTCATGCACGATGACGATCGTAATCACAATAATAGTCGTCGGTGTGCCGCTCGCACTACTAAGTGAACGGCGAGCCGAGCCGAGCGGGCGCTTTGACAGTTTGTCAGAATTTAATCACATTCTAACGTATGCCGCCGCGTCAATTTCATCCAAACGGATAACATGCGGTTTTTCTCAGCGGTCAGTTTCTGTTGATAATGGCTTTGTCTTCCCGCACATTCATTTGCACAACCTTTGCTCTGTGCAAATCAAAGATGTAATGAATACTGCGCTTAGCCGTCTCACTCTAAAGCTTCCCAAGTTTAATGGCATTTATCAGACAACTCTGCATCTGACTGAATCCGCAAACCAATTGTTCTCTTCTTCCTGGCCAATGGAAAAAAGTCAACTATTTTGTGGTTTTTAAAGGATCCCGATTGTCAAATAGTATTTCAGAAACTTTTCTTTGCCATCCATCTGTTTGCCAGAACGCGGCGCGGCGCACAGCTGACAAATATGCATTCGGTCGGGAATTTAATGGAAACAATATGTCTCTATTCCTTCGTGCAGACAAACTGGGCCGAATCCTTTGACCGCAGTGATTTACATGCTAACCCAAATAAGTGCTCAAGCAAGAATTCCGTAGCACACAACCTTTATTTGATTTGTCAAGTTGTCTCATTCCTTATTTAAGACTGGGAGGATTTTCCCGACCGTTGCATCGAAAGCAACGCACGACACACGATATTTATAGCGGCTACGGAGAACATGGTTACAAGTTTCCCACGTGCTGAAAAGCAGAACTGAGGCCACTGACATCACAGCACAAGTCACTTAATCTGTTTTTCCATAAAAAACTCAGCAGGCTGATGGCCCCCGTGGGGAAACCTTTGGCACACTTCTGCTTTTCCTCTCTCAGCAAATGGAAGACAGGAACTTTTAAACAACTGTAATCAAAAAATCTCATAAGATCATCAAAAAGAGTTACTTTGTCGATGAAAGTAGCAGTACCTTCATTTCATCGCCGTACTTCACTAGATTGCTGAAATAGTGGCCTATTTACCGACTGGATGGGAAAGACCAACCTCGTGTGGTTTACTATTCTTCCTTCTGGTCCGTGACACTATCCACACAAGTGCTTAGACATTAAGTGAATGGTCTTAATGGTTGGACATGGACATGATCATCTGAAATCCAAAATTCCATTGTTACATTTGTGACTCAGCCATTTTGTGCCATCTGTCTGAGAGAGACTTTTTATTTTTTTCAAAATCACATTTGCATCATGATTCGTACATTTAGAACCATCTATTTCTGGCTAGCGTTGCCTGTCAAACATTCTAGTAGCCTCACTAAATTATCTGGCCACTCACTTCACTAATTCACACCGCTATGCCCGGATATCTACTGAAAGATTAACTTTATCAGTTCCCGACTCCAGTGACACTCTAATCCACACAGTGCTTGGCTATGATTGTGCTGTATGGTTAAGTCAGTTTATTTACTTAACATACCTCTGTAAATAACCACCCTCAGATCTTGTCCTCTGCCGCAGACAATCCGAGTTTCAAAGTGTTTTTCCAAAAAGATTGTCTAAACTGGATTTGCCTGGGGAATAAGGGGCTATCACTAAATGTCACCCTAAGAAGCTCACGGTGGATGGTTCCGTTAAGATATCTTTTGCTTAGCTGGGGGTACTTAGTACTTTAGGTGGGATTAGACTACCAATGGATGATATTATCCACCTGGTCATAGCACGTTGCACCCGATGCAAATCTTCAACAATATTCACAGTAGCGCTCTCAAACGTGGCAATTCTGTAGGCTATTTGTGAATTTTTCCTTGTTCTGTGGCGAGTAAAGCTATCGGGTAGCCTTGCTAATACCGACCAAGTAACAATGTAAAAAGGACATCCTTAAGGGTCACTTTCCTTGGGATAAAAAAAAAATAATAATAAAGCATCCAAATCTGTGTTAGCCACTCAGTCTGCCATGGCGCTTATCACTGTATTGCAATGTGGATGAGTGTGATAAGAGAAAGTCATATCGGAATGCTTTTTGGGGGGTGTCTTCATAATGTATTCTTTGCAAGAGTGTCCTCAGGAGTCCACAGATTTAACGTGGAAAAACAACTCCTCCAAGAATGTGCCTTCACTGCACAAACCCAAATGATGACCATTTGAACTTTTATAAACTGTTAAAGGGTTTCTACACTTGATTTGAGCATAAACACTTCTGTAATGTTTTCATGTAAAACCGTCGCATATTTTCAGACCAACTCGAAATGCGTGGAAGGCTTTGCTCGTTTGAAGTGCATTACTCGAACGCCTTCAAGCACTTGAGTGTGGCAAAAAGGCAAATGCCCTTATTTACAGATCCAAGCTTTAGCTCCAAGCAGTTGACAGTCTGAAGTTTTCTGGAAAAAGGAAAATGTAGCCGAATCTTACAATTGGGTAAATGTTTGCAAATAGTTTGGATTCTAGTCTAGGTCACCTAGGTCTAGTCGCTCTCAAAGTGCTAAATCAGCAAACTAGACACAAACATTTACATGTTCCCCAAATATCTTGTAAGAGCTGCAGATTGTGCCGGTTTGAAGAAGGACTTCAGTAAATAATTTGGATATTCCACGGAGCACATTCAACGGGATCATCTGCTTTAATTTGCATCATCACAATTTCTTTGAACTTGGTGTTTGTGTTTAGTCGGTCGGGGTTGCTGAGCTATTTGCTAGGTTGGGGTATGGGCTAAGTAGGCCTTTGGGGTTTACTTTGCGGATCTATGTGGATCTTTATTAGTAGTATTATATTTTTTCATATTATGAAACAAAAGCCATCTCTGGCTATCGCTCTCGAGCCATTAAAGTCTGAATTTTCTCGTGATGGCGCAAACAATAGAGGGGCACTATGGCACTTGGGGTTAGCCTGGGTTTTTGTGTGGTTTGTCACTAGCATGGGGGGGGGGGGCATATAAACGTTGAATAGGATCATTGAGTCGGAGGTAATTCCGGGGCCCGGTGCAAGGCATTAGTCGGACAGGCCATTCTGCTGACGGGCCCGTTTGTCCCACACACACCCTCCTTTTTTTAACCCCCGGACCCTCCCCCTGCTGCATCGGCATTTCTTTCCGAGCTGAAGCCTTTATCGTTGTACCCATGACGACATGTCTGATGGGGCGTGGCAGCCGAGATCTCATTTGGCCTTGTAGTGTGGGGAGCCAACGTGTCCATATATAGATTGCAAATAGCTAGACCTACACATTGGATTTTTCAACATGGAGAAATGAATATACACACACAATTGACATTCTCATTTATTATCATCGGAGGTGGTTGTGCTGGCTCGGAATTTGTGGTGCAAATGTGGAATGTGGAGCCTCCCCGAGATGTTGGGATCTTCAGACAATGTTGACGAGTTTGAGCTTAAACACATTCACTGCGTATATTTTACAAAAGCCAGGACGGAGAAACTCGCGCAAAAAGATTTTGCGGGATCGCAAGAGTTAAAGTCACAGGCAAGTCTATGCAGTATGTAGCAGGTTGTCTTCTGCTGCACACAGGCCAAGTAATAAAAGGAAACATGCATCTCTGTCATCACAATTCTATTACAAACTGGGCGTGGAAGAGTCTGGCTATTAATTAGGCCTGGAGGTTAAACTTATGATCCCAAGCCGATCTACTACATCCTCCGCCCAAGCCCGGAGGAACTTCATCCAAGTGCAAACAATTCCCTGAAGAGAAGGTCTCGGGCCCATGAGGTAGCAACAGAAAGGAAGATGAGATGCCCCCTTGCAGGCTTTTGTTAAATAATGCCCCTTTCTGCTTGAATAATTCAAAGCAGCAACAGCAGAGCTTCTACACAAAGCATACACCTCGGGAATATGTTCCCTTCTTTGCCTTTGTGCCATTTTGTGCACCGTATAGCTAGCTGAGAGTGGCGACGCGGGGAACCCGACCAAGACTATAGGATCATACGCAAAACAACCGTGTGTTTCTGTCCATTCATTTCCGCTATGCTATACTGCCACTCGCTTGTAACACGCTGCCACTGAAGCCCTCGCCTGGACCGGATTCCCCAGGGGACACCTGTCTTTGGTGTCTCTCTACATCTGTGTGTTGTGATGCAATAAACATCACAAGCCCTGCCCGTGGAGGATTCAGCCATCCCAGGCATCCTGGAATGCTGTGAGCAACAAAGCTAGCATGTAAAGGTTGATTTTACATGACGTACTATGTTGGACGGACGAATCTGCACATAAAATTGTAGCAATAACATTTTGTCTTTTGGACTGCCCTTAATAGCTCAGAAAGCTCAATTTCACTTGCCTCCCCTTTCAAACTTGATATTCCCACACACCTGTTTTGAGCGATACCTTTGGGGCACAACTTGACATGAGTAATTCATGAGCATAAGGGAGGGAATCACAAAATCTTTGTGGACCTTCCGTCGCTCTGTAGTTTGTGTTGCTGTCTGTCTGACCTTTTTAGGAATTGTTTTTCACCACCGGGCTCATTCTTAATTTTATCTCTCTTTTGCAGCGAGGTTTGTCGACTGTAGCCGAGGGGGTCTGCTGCGCTTCGAATGCAACAACCCAGAGGACTTCCGGATAGAATCCGACGGGGTGGTCTACGCCGCCAGGAATCTGCAGCTCTCTGGACTTCAGGCGCCGGTGCTGCTAATCAAGGCTATTGATGACACTACTCAGCAGGAATGGATTACCCTTGCCAGATTGACGCCTTCCAAGCAGCAGGTAAGCAACAATGAATACAAAATGGATTCCATTGCTCGACTCCAGTCACAACACACAGCGGGAAAGAAAGTCATAGTTGCTCAATAAAATATCTTAATTTTCCTTTTAGGTGAACATACAAAATACTACAAAAGAAAGACGGAATAATCAATTGTGCCCTTGCATCAATCAACTTCCACTGATTACCCTCGGTGCACATTCATAGATGACTAGTTCCCCAAATTGTAGCAGGTGTTCCACAAGACAAGATGGATGCCTGCTAATTAAAAGTTAATGTGTCAATTTAGTTGGAGCACAAACATATACTTAACACGGTCAGTGTCTAGCGAGAGCAGATGCGCAACGACTGCTCATAAAAAAAGATTTCAGTGAGCGAGTCTTGCGATGGAAAGCTTATTGCCTCTGCGAGACAGCAAGCATCTGCTTGAGCTCTCCTGGACAAGACAAGCAGTCATCTGCGATTAATTACGTCGTCCAAGTGCTCATATGTCAACATTGTCTTTGGCCGAGGATAAGAGAAAGTTCACATTTAAGTGCGCGTGTCATACCGCGCTTTCTTGTAGTCAGGAAATGAAAGAAACTTCTAAAGGCTTTCGAGGGTTGTCGATTTTATTAACTTGAGTGCCGGGGAATTACGCGATCCTGCTCTGGAAGACTCGACACAGACAGACATGTTTTCTTTCAGACTCTAGATAACAGTACAACTGCCAAAGTCAAAAATAGCCCATTTGTTTGGATTTCAAACGATATTGAGCCTGAAAGAATTCTACGGATTCTATTTGGAAAAATGGCTTGCCCGTCGCCATACTTAAATTACAATCAATCATCTGAAATCAATCACTAAAGACACATGCAACATAAAACACTGTACCTTTGGATCAGAAGTGATGGCTAGCATGTTAACAGAACAGCGCGGGAAACTAACAGCAGCCTACCCGTCGCTCCGGGTTGCTTCTTTTCAAATGACACAAAACTAAATACACCATAACAGTCAAATGGATCTGAATGACAGTCCTTTGTTCACCCCCCAGAATTTGGTCAATATCAGCTGAGAATTGTATCAAGCAAAGTGTAACTGGAACAAAACAAACCCAAATTAACGTAATAACTGCAAGGAACTTCAATTAGCATAACCATTGCCTCTACTTCCATCAATGCTTGCTGAAATGAGAAGCGTTGACAGTTGGGACATTTTCATTTGTTTTTCCAAAGGCTTTGGTCCAAACGCCAAAGTTTTATGGAATATACACAAGCCTAAATGCAAGAATCCATCTCATTAACATAATCATTATACTGACTAAATGTGACGATATATTTGTCAACATGTTTGCCACCGGGGACAATTTCGACAGAGGGGCAGATAAAAAAACAATTGTGGTGTAGTTCTTGGGGCCAGCAGGCACGTTTAGTAGCCAGGAACTAAATTAAAGTTTTAGCCAGTAATGATTTCACAGCCTCTCCAAGCACATCATCAGCCACACACAAATGCGGCTTAGGTCTTAATGATGCCATTAGTCACCGCCGTTGCTAAGATAAATACTTTCCCCAAAAAGGTAAACTATCAGACTTTTTTTTTTTCATACATAAATAAGGCACCCTCAATATATGCATTCGGTGATGATTTCTTCATCACATCAAGGGATGGTTATTACTTTTTAATATCACCGTGAGTGTTTCTGCCCTGAGGGTGAAGACATTTTTATCACTGACAACTAAACAATAACCTCATTCGGATGAAACCATGTCTACAGACACAAAGTAACACTTAAGTGAAAACAAGGGAGATTTCTTAAAGGGTGAATTACACTTCAATGTTGAGGCTCTGAAGATGTCAGAACGGACATGTACGTGCACATTAGTGTGTGCGCTGCGTCTTCACAGATAAGACACACGTTGGGCTAAACAACCTCAACACGCCATTCATCATTCCCCAACGCGGGTTGCAAATAATTGCTACTCTCACTCATGCCGATTTTAATAAAGTAACCAATATTTCTTAAGCGCACATGCTGCTTGTCTGCGCGTCTGCTTGCCTGCCTTTGGTACTTGTGCAGTGTGAGAAAGCATGATAATCAAATTTCAAACATGATTAGTGGAAGCTGTCTGACGGTGGTCAGTGTGTGTGTTTGTCTGCATTTGTGTGAGTGTGTGCAAGAGGCATGGGTCGTTATAGGGTGGCAAAGTGGTAATTCATTTCTGTGGTTACATGGAACACTGGACAATGAAGTGGGCAGCATGTAGCACAGCAGCAGGGAATATGCTGAACAAATACTTTTCGTTGTGTTTTATTTCCTTTTACAGTTCCACAGTAGGCCGAATCAAGTTTTCTCATAGGCCATATATGGCCCGCAATCTGTAGGTTCCGCAAACCTTTCCCAGTATAAAGACTGTAAGGAATGAGGACCCCCCCCCCTTCTTTTTTTAATTGTTGTTGTTCTTTCCCGGCTTGCGTTCAAGGTTATCATAACTTTCCGTGACACTACTTGAGTCCTTTCCTTCATGTCTCTGGAGCAGCATAGGCAATTTGAGCCATCTGTGTGTTTAGTGTCTGGCTTGCAGGTACCATCCTCCTTTGTTTCAAATCTCATTCATTACAGCTGAGGGAGGATGGCAGATCCATTATGGGAGCCGGTGGTGTCTGTGTGGGTGCATTTTATCAGGACATGAGATGAGGTTTGCCATTTAAAGCTGAGCGCTGCTGCCGGTGTACTCCTGCTGCTGCGCTAACTGCATATACCAGAGCATGTCAAGGAGAATTGTGCTGTAATGTTGATTGCTGAGACCAGGGGAGGGTGTCTGACTACATTTACGGCAAATTTAATGATCAATTAATTCCTTCTCTGAATGTTCGCAACTGCTCTTTCAATGCCAGTGTTGTATAGGGAAAAATAATGCTAGCTATGTTTGCATACTGTAGATGTAGCTCAACGTCCCAGACATAGCTTGCTTCCGTTTGTTGTTCTACAGATGGTGCATCAATAGCGCCTCTAGTGGATGCAAATAGTGCCTGAAAAGATGTGATCAATCAAGTCTGATTTTTCATTTGACTGTTTTATACGTATGGCAAAATGTATGACTATCATAAGTAAGTTGGAAATATCGACACGCTGTCGCGCGTTGCCGTAAATAACATGTCTACGTTTTATATGTACAGTCTTACGTAGAGAAAATCATCTATTATTTTCCAGGTCACGGAACCCACTTCTGATCTGGCCATGTCCAAGGATTTGACGGAAATAACATTTCCGTCACGGAACTTGGACGGCCAGCTGAAACGCATGAAGAGAGACTGGGTCATTCCCTCAATCAATGTTGCTGAGAACTCACGAGGTCCATTCCCACAAGAGCTTGTTCGGGTAAGCCCCCCCCGCCCCATACACACACAATCATACTTCACTCATATCTGTGCTTGCTACAACAACCTCCTAGATGCTCGTAGTTTCCACCCAGAAGGTCACAGGCATGAGACGAAGAAAGTGTTTTTATTTACAGCTCTTTGCTGAAGGTCACACCCCGTCGCACCGCCCCTTACCTTTTTTAGTTCTTAAGGGCCACACTGAACTAGCTGCCATTGTAAGGTGGCAGCGAGCACGTACTTCCTTAGCTACTGTAGTATGTCGCGCTTTTATCGCGGCTCAAGGACACGTTCAACTTCTTTTTATTGACAAGCGTCTTGTGGTTGAGACTCGGTGAGGGCGGCTGTCAAAGGACAAGCGCTCCTCAGGCCAGTTAAGGAGATCCTTTTCAGTGTATTAAATGGAATCTCTTATCAGGTCCTCTACACACATTTTGTAGAGATTATATTAATGCGGGACACATTAAATGGGGTGTTTCTGAGCTTAGTGTGTAATATTGTCAGCAGGAAATGAGATGCTCAGCGTGGACCAAGAAGAAGGTGCAGAGGCTGTCAATTTACAACAATAGCAACGTGAAAAAATATCCTCGTCCTGACAGAATTTCGATTGCGATTGTCAATAAGACGCTCAAGCTACAGGACGTTATTAGCATATGTAATAGAGTTGCTGGCTCGAGCTTCGGATATGCTTACCAATCGTCGTGAAATTGAATACATTTCCTGTAGAAAGATTTAGAGAGGGAAAATTGACCTTCACTTCAAACACGATACAGATTTGAACAACCACCAAACAATCAAGGACTGAGAATGCTAAAAATGAGATGATTCTGAAATCTTTTGTTTACATTCATTGATACGTATAAAATCTCTGCAGCAGTTTTACAATAGATAACATAATGATCAGTCTAAGAAATGTTACATGTGCTTCAAAACCACGGTATTGGCGAAATTACGATAGTCAAGCGTCGTCATTAATCATCCCGCCTGCAGATCCGCTCGGACCACGACAATAACCGATCCCTGCGATACAGCGTGACAGGCCCGGGCGCTGACCAACCTCCCACCGGCATCTTCCTCATCGACCCAATCTCAGGAGAGCTCTCGGTTAACAAGCCGCTGGATAGAGAGCATATTTCCAACTTCCATGTAAGTCAAACCCTAACGATTTCCTTATGATCTGGCTATTTGTTCTCTCCCTGGCAGTGTTGTACTTTGCCTGGGGTCGCTATGTGCTCCAGGGTCATGCGTAGCCTAAACACTCGGCTCAGACTCAATAAAGACTTGTGGCGTGACGTGGCACTCAGAGAACTGGATTTATCCGTCTGAGAATTTAGAGGATTTTGCATGTGCGTGTGTGTGTGAGTGCATGTGTGTGTGTGTGTTAGATACATTAAGATAATCCTCGGCTTTAAAAGACCGCGCTCGACTGCAGTGGCTCTTTGACATTGCAATAAACTTTTAAAATAGCCTTTTTGTATGTGCACGAGAAGGAATCATGGCTAAATGAGAACCTTGAAGATCATTGGATAAGCGACTTAGCCAACACTTGAGTGTGTGATCTGTGAAAGGCACTTTCTGACTTATTACTCTTAAACTTTGAAAGCTGACTAAACTGGGGAGCTAAAAATATTCAAAGGGCCTCGAAACCGCGTTTTCATCATTTGTTATATTGCAACGTTATATTAAATACAACAATCATAAGTCAAGAAGGAGCTTTGCCAAGAAATCATCGATAAAGATAGCCCACAGCGACCCAATTCAAATGTGGCTTTGTCTTCTCTTCAGCTGAGAGCGCACGCCGTGGACCTGAACGGCAATCAGGTGGAAAACCCCGTCGACATTGTGATCAATGTCATTGACATGAATGACAACAGGCCCGAATTCAACCACCCCATCTGGAACGGCACCGTCCCGGAGGGCTCCAAGCCAGGTAACATCAACAGGATATGTATATCCAAATAGCCGATCCCATCACCGCAGTGTTATCAACTTACGTTGAAATTACGTCGTTGTCCTCCTGTCCAAAAGGCACGTTTGTCATGACGGTAACGGCGGTGGACAAAGACGACCCCAAAACCACTAATGGCATGATCCGCTACAAGATCTTGTCTCAGACCCCAGACAGTCCCACATCCAACATGTACACCATTAATAATAAAACTGGAGGCATCATTACTGTGGCAGCAGGCTTGGACAGAGAGGTGGGTAGCTTTTTTTTTGTTTTGTTTTCTTCACAGCGACTTTGCGGGATGTCTGTCGTGTCATGCCGGACGTGTGTAGGCCTGTGAAATAAAACATGACCTCTGCGAGCTCTCCAGCAACACGCTGTTGCCTCCACAGGATAAAAATGGCATTACAAGATCCTCGCTGCTTATTTGGTTGTGGTTATTTCCAAAGTCTGGACGCATTGTTTTCATTAGAATTTTACAATGTCTGTTGATCTATCAACACAACAGTTTCTACATAAATGAGCCAAGTGTTTGTTAAATATGATGGCAATCACAACTTGGGCATGTTTGGTAATGGAGCCAATGAGCCAAAGTACGTTTGCTGATTACCACGTAAATTACAAGTCGAGTCGGCCGCGGCTTTTTCCACACACGTTTAATCCGACAAGAATGTTGCACGCTTGGCCGATCATCTTAATAATCCCCTCCCCTTCCATTCTCTGTCCTCATTTCCAAAGTGCACGTCTTTTACTTATCTTCCTTTGTGCTGTAAACAACCACCTTTCCCCCTAATTGGCTCACAGAGCTGTGGGAGGAAATAAATAAAATGAAATATAAAGCACATGCCGATTGATGTAATCCTAGCGAGGGCAATCTGGCTGGCTCGCTGCTCAATCACTCCCACCTTGGGGCCGGCGTTTTATGTGCGACAGTCGCCACCATGAAAGTAATTTGCCCTATTCTCATTACCGAGTGACTAGTCCATCACCCGAATAAGTGTTAATGTGGAAATAGTCATTTGTCACCTTCGAGCCGGTGTACAGTAAAATGTAGCAGTGGTGCAACTCTCTCCTTGCCTCCCCGAGGAATACATCAATATTAGGACAGGAAATATAAGAAAGCCATTTTTTACCGTTTATAATTCCGTGCCGCCTCGTCAGCCTGCTTGAGGCACACGAAAAAAATCCCACACAATCTATATTACCGATTGACTGTTAATTCAATTATAGCGGTACCAAAGAAAATTTCTTCTTTATTGGGATTGTTTTTGTAGAGAATCAAAGCTGTCGTCGTCATGAAAATTGTATGAGACTCGTGAATTGAATCACTGTCAAAATAACACGACGACGCATCCTCTCACGGGAAATGAGAATCCGTAGGAATGAATGAAGGGAATTAATATCAAGTTTTGACTTCTGAGGCAGAAACCTTTCGTCTAACTGCCAACTGTATTACATTTGGGGCGTTGGATCTCAATTTTGTACATAATCTTGACTGTATGATTCTCGACCCATTTCCCCCCTTCGCCACTGCAGAAAGTGCCTCAGTACACGCTGATCATCCAGGCCACTGACACAGAGGGCAACCCCATGTACGGCCTCTCCAACACAGCCACGGCCGTTATCAGAATCACCGACATCAATGACAACCCGCCAGAGTTCACAGCTGACACGGTAAGCGGTTGACACCTATTCGGGCCGCACCGTCCGCGTTAGTGGCGTGCAGTCGCTCTTGCCCACCAACATGCAACAAGCACTTAGACGTTACTCTCGTGTTGTCAGATATAATGACGATGAAATAACCACGATAAGCATCACTAACAAAACTATTTGCGCAGTTTTTCGGCGAGGTGCACGAAAACCGCGTAAACGTGATCGTGGCCAACCTGACGGTGACTGACAAGGACCAACCCAACACTCAAGCCTGGAACGCCGTCTACAAAATCACCGGGGGCGACCCCACCGGCAGGTTCTCCGTGCCGACTGATCCCACCAATAACGAGGGCCTGGTGACGGTTGTCAAGGTAAGGTCACCTTTGCAAACCTAACCAATTACGTTCTCACGGGGACTCTGGATATTTTTCCAATTCAACAAAATTGTGTTCTCCAGAGTGGCTGACCGTGGCCCACTGGTTGAAAATCCACACTTATGGTGGATACAGGAATGTCTTCTGTAGCAATCAAGGAATGAATGCACCTAGCAACAATACAAACCGGATTATTATAATACTTGTTTATCAGCCAGATAGAGTCGTGTCTTCTCATTTGTATGTCAAACAGAAGAAGGTCATTAACAAGAAGCTGGCGGCCTTGCTGCTTTCTATTGTGGGGCTTTCACAGGAAAGATTTTGAGGGAGGAGGAATGGAAAACGTTTTAATTTGCCTCGTTACCCTCAGACCATTTTCAAGCATTTAATCCACCTTCCCGCCAAACATTTCACATGATAACGTGAGCCTCGCTATCCCCGTGTCCCCTGTGTTTTCACAGCCTATCGACTATGAAATGAACAGAGTGTACGTGCTGACGGTGGAGGCGAGGAACGAGGTGCCCCTCGCCAGAGGCATCCACTCTCCCCGTCAGTCCACCGCCACCGTCTCCATAAAGGTGCTCGACGTTAACGAGAGCCCCTACTTCGATCCCAACCCCAAACTGATTAAACTGGAAGAGGGAAAGCCGGCGGAGTCCATGCTGACCACCTTCACGGCGCAGGACCCTGATCGCTTCATGCAGCAGAGTATCCGGTAGGAAGTTGAAACAGAGCAACGCAGACTTTGTTCTTACTTTGTTTAAATCGCACCCGATAATGAGCAACGGTTGACGCTAATGGCTCCCATCAGTGAATATTCATGACTGCGTGTGAAATTGATCGGACATGACGTCTTTTATCATCAGTCCTCATTTCAGCTCGCTTATTTGAGCACCTTTTCTATCCAAAAGTGCACTAAAGGGATGATGTGCGCAAAACTAAAGCAGGCCTTCGATAGAACTTGAGTGACGTGATTGTTTTGTCTTTGTTTCATCAGCTACACAAAACTGTCGGACCCGGCCAACTGGCTGAGGATCGAGCCCAGCAACGGTAGAGTCACAACAATGGCGGTTTTGGACAGAGAATCGCCTTTTGTGAAGAACAGCATGTACAATGCCACATTCTTGGCCACTGACAACGGTACGTAATCTTTGTATTGCCGAGGTCCTTTCGTGGTTTCGCCGCTTCTGTCGGAAAGAGGTGCCGTTTCGAAGGATAGATGTTTAATTGAGCCACTTGTGTGACGACAACAAAAATCCACCGTGCCTGAAGGCCAACAGCTGACAGCCTTTCAACTTCAGGCCAGTGGGTTAACAATCTAAGACGCATAGATAAATGTGCCTTTTCCCCGAAGAGGCTTTGCCTCTGTTCGGGTTTCCCCTTTTCTTCAGAGCATAGCGTCGTAGGCCAACAGGCTTATAACTTTGCCGGTAAAGAGGTTTCTCAGTGTTAATGGGTCAGGTCTGGATGACTAGCTCCTTTGAGCGTGGCCTGAATGCTAAAGAAGCTTCTTAGCGCAGTGAATACATAGAGGAGCCTGAGAGGAGCGACAGTGGCCTCTGTTTTGCTGCTTTAGTATTCCCATCCCACGTCCTCGGTCAGGAAGACGTTCGTTCTCTCCCTTCACACTATCCAAATGTTCTAATACCACACTCTTTCTGTCTGCCGCCTCGCTTGAGATTAGTTTCTTCAATCAGTATGCACAATCTCACCGGAGGAGCAGATATCTGCTTCGGAGACACAACAATCGCCTCTTCTTCTCGGCCCACCGCACCATGATTCCGCAATCAACGTTTAAGATTTCGCCAATATTTACGCATGTGTGTTTTGGGGGCGCTGCAGGCCACCCTTCGGCAACTGGCACGGGCACCCTGCAGATTTACCTGATGGACATCAACGACAACGCCCCGAGGGTCTTCCCCCAGGAAGTGGAAATATGTGAGAAACCCGAACCCAACGCCATCAACATCACGGCCATCGACGGGGACTTGATGCCCAATGCTGGGCCGTTTGCCTTCGAGTTGGCTAACATGCCCGTCGATGTTAAGAGGAACTGGACCGTCACCAGAATCAGTGGTAGGAATGACTACGGACATTTTGTTTTACATGTTACAAACCAGACACAGGGTTTGTAGTCTAACACTAACCTCACACTAAATGCAGTAATCCCTGTAAAAAACACCCAAAATATGCTATGAATAGAGACTATCTTCATTGGGTAATACCTTTTGGATCATTGCAGCAAGGAGTTTTAAGCTTAAGCAGCATGATCCAATGTCATTCACTCGATTGGCGAGCTTCAAATTGAAAATCCTTGTTCTGGATTTGATAAGATAATGCAAGTTGGAATTTATCATACATACATATATCTGCAAATAGCAATAAACACTGTTCTAAAATGCGCAATGATGAGCATGATCCAAACAAGAACGCACTTGGACGTACGTCATCCTGGCTTCTCTTTGCAGGAGACTACGCTCAGTTGCGCCTGAGGATCGGTTTCCTCGACAGCGGCATTTACGAGCTGCCCATCATCGTCACCGACTCCGGGAACCTGCCCTTGTTCAACACCTCCCACCTGCGGGTCAAAGTGTGCCAGTGCGACATCAACGGCGACTGTACCGACCAGCAGCACATCATGGCCGCCGGACTGGGCACGGGCGCCATCATCGCCATCCTGCTGTGCATCATCATCCTCCTCAGTGAGCGTCGTCGCAGATTAGCACAGCGGCTAAACACGATCCCGATGATGATTAGATTAGCGCGGGATTATCAAACAAATATATAGTCATCTACATCCGACCTGAAAAGCTAATACGCGGGATCCGATTACATGCGAATCAGCAAAATATGAGCGCGGTTCCATTTTGTAATACGACGCCGCGCTTGTGTGTGCGTCTCGCAGTTCTGGTGCTACTCTTTGTGGTTTGGATGAAGCGCCGCGATAAAGAACGCCAGGCTAAGCAACTCCTCATTGATCCCGAGGATGACGTGAGAGACAACATCCTCAAGTATGACGAGGAAGGCGGCGGAGAAGAGGATCAGGTAGGAACGATGTGACGCGCACACACACTCGTGCGCACACACACACACACAGTAAAACCTCTGGTGAAACTGGATTATTTGAAAAGCCCTGAAAGTACTTTTTTTTGCCACGCAATCAATTATTTCAATAGAAAATTCAGACTGCAAAGGAGGACTAAGACTGCTTTGTGGTCGTAGAAAAATGTCTCTAAAGCCAAGGTCTGAAAACATCATGTCGAGAATCATTACAATACCGTGCCAAATATTTTTAGCCTGTCAATCAAATTAACTATTCAGTTACTTGAACAGGAAAGACAATTCAGCTGTCAAGGTTCCGCTTAAGGGCAGGACAGTCAGATCGATAATACAAACCCTACGGTCCACTTGCTTGTGAAAATATTGGACATATGCTTTTCACTTTACATCCCAAAGACTCGCATCCGGAACAAGCGCCAGAGGCATAAATAAAGTCGCATCCCGGCATCTCGGCGCCCTGATCAGGCATGTAGCGACACAAATTCAATTTTCTTAATGACCTCTTGTTAGCACAACGGAATCGGTTCACGGGGGGAAAAATAAACCAGCGTTATTCCACATAGGCTATTCTTTCGCCAGCTCAAGTGCGGTTGAGGCTCGCATATTGCACAAATAACCGGGAGACCTCGCTCTGACCTGACACGGCGGCAAATTAGCCTTGGAGACTTGTAATTGGTGCGCTGATGTCATTTGGAGACAGGCATCTGCTGTGCGCCAATAATGAAGCTCTGTGTAAGGTAACAATAAGAACAAGACTGACAAAACATCTGCGGGCAGAAAGGGAGGAAGCTTCCTCCTGTGTATTTATGTCCACACATAAAAAAGCACAAACTTTGTCGAGCGGGACATGTCCAAAAGGAAAGTAACGCTGCTCAAAAAGCAAATTAAGTCCAAGCTGCATTTTATTGAGAGTGAACAAGCTTCTATTCTAAATGGCACAGAAGACAGCGGGATAGAATGGCCTTGACTTTGCCGTTCATGGAGTCAGTATTGGCTGGAAAAAAAAAAAATGGACCTGACTTTCCTGGCGCTGTGGTCTGTATAATACCCACCTCTGTTCTCCCTATCTCCCACCAGGGAGGAAATTGAAGTGTCAGTCCATTCGGTGCTCTCACGGTGTATGATTTGAGCTGCCGCTGAAGCGGCGCTGTGAAGCCGTCGCTATCACAGGCAGACGGATGATCAAGTTGAACTCGGACAAAATGGACGATTAGGGCCGCATCGGCATGCGCTTAACAAACGAATCGGTAGCGTCTCATTCTTACAACTATGTGCTAATTGACAGATTAGGTAGGTATGTAACTCCTGTTAGGATCTTTTAAGATTCATGGTTTAGTAAAAAAAAAAAAAAAAAGGTCCCCACCCCGAAACCAAACAATCAGAAGTAATCATCGGTTATGTGCAAGGGACTCATTTGCATGATAGAAGAATGCGCGCTGAGTTAACACGGTAGCTCCCGTTAGTCACTTGTTTGTTTTATATTCATGGCCTCGAGGTGTTTTTAATTTAACTAAGTCGGCACGATCCAGTCAGACATGATATACTACTGTTATGCGTGGGTGTCCTTTTCATGTATTCATCACACTAGGGGCAAGACGCTCCCAAGTACGTACTTGTGCAGTGACCGAGCAAAGACACCACTATCGAAAGGGGATATTAGAGATGGACAGATTAGGGATAGGGAGCATCCATCCCGTACGCTTATTAGGTAGACGCTGATACCATCCGGCCATTCGCTCCCTCTCCCGGCCATGACTTAGCGTTGCCTTGGTAATGTTAATAGGATTAACTGTGGCTTATGTGTACCACGTCTGGCTATTGATTAGAGTCTACACTTCCCGTGGTCACGGCACATTCGCATGACTTGTCTTGATGTTTTCACACTCTCCCAACGTTTTATTACACCAGTCGCACAATAAGCGCTGTCGGGTCGGCGGTTTTATCACACGGCCTCGTTGACGCGTCCCCTCGTCCCTTCATTCCTTCCGTAGGATTATGACCTGAGTCAGCTCCAGCAGCCCGACACGCTGGAACCCGACGCCATCAAGCCCGTAGGGATCCGACGTCTCGATGAGAGACCCCTCCACCCCGAGCCGCAGTACCCCATAAGGTCTGCCGCACCCCACCCCGGAGACATCGGAGACTTCATCAATGAGGTAAACAAAAAAACTAAACAAAAACTGATGGCATTTTCTGACACGCCCGTGTGGCCAATGTATGACCTGCTGGTCACAAACGGCTCGCTCTGTTCTTTAATCCAGTTCGTCGAGGAGTTACATCAAGTACCGACATTAGCTGAGGCCCGCTGGCTGGTATATTGTTTTCTGCAGTTCTAGATTATGGGATCTGTATAAAAGTGGCTACAATAATGCAAGATCTCTTTTTTTTTTGTTATTGAGAAGATAGACTGTTTAGCTGCAGCAGCAAACCCAATCCCAGGGCTGCATAATGAAATGAACCAAAGGCTGAATTTTTCATGGAACTTTCTGAAAAACAATTTGGTTTATACAACTCCGCATGATGCCGACTCGGGAGAAAATCGACCTCAAACGGAATCAATTAATATTATTCCGATTGTTCTCCCGCACGAAAGAATAAAGCTTGCGCGTCTTGCGCATGTCTACTTAAACATGTAGAAAGGAAGAAGAGAACATGATGCTAACACACTTCGATATAATGATTATTCTTCCCGCTACAGAAGTAGATGTGTTAGAAGAGCGAGAGAGAATAAAATACATAGCGAGTGCCCCGGGCCGTCATTGACTCCATCTTGAAGGGAGAATGTCAAATGAAAAGAGCAGTCATGTATTTTTCACCAGCTCCAAAAGACGTGACTTTCACAGCATTATAAACGGAACGCGTGCCTGCCTACTTTCCGGACGGCAACTGTTTGTAGATGAGCACGCCGCCGTCTGGCTATCCATCTCTCGCATCCTTCACCTGTCGTTTACATCGCGTCGCCGATGCACCTCGTAAGCGAGAAAAGCGATGTTTTCCGATAGATGACAATCGTCGCCGCAGTTTCATTTTGTCAAATCCTCACAAGACCTCGCAGTCACAGCAAGTGGCGACCCAGAAAAGTTGTGTGCCGGAGAATGATGGCTTTTTTTGTGTCCCAGATTCCACTGTCACTAAAAAAAACAAAAAGTCGTACATTGCGAGCTTTTAAGGCATCTGTCGAGCACAATTGGGTCCCCACTTATTCGGAATCCCATCCGTTCATTCGATGACACGGGCACGATTAGAGCGAATCCCACCGATTAGTAGCTCTCCGTAGACCAACGAGCCTTTATCTTGACCCGTATTTCGGAACGATTAAGACAACAGATAATCTCTACAATCCAATAATCCAGAATCTGAAGCATAAATCTGAATCGACCCCTATGACTACTTGATCTTGATTACAATCTAGTAACCTAAGGAAGAACCACAGATTCTTGATCATTCAATAGCTAAACGAGAGTCTTCCTCTACCCCCTTTTTAACTCTCTTGAGTTGGGACTGATGGCAGAAAAACAACAATGCCAAATTAACGATAATCCGGGATCTTCAGTTTGAAAAAAACAAAACGCATTCAAGCAGGGCTCGGATCGAACCACCCTCCTAATAAGCGCAGTGGGAAACATTTGTCATCCTCACCTCTGTGATAGATGAGTTGTCACGTTGAGCCCCCTTATGCGTGCTTTGTTTGTTGTTTTGCTATTTCTTGATTAGCCGTCACGCGAGCTGGCGCAGGACGTGCCAGTAAATCGGACACATCTGAAATGAGTCAGGCTAACAAGTGGGATGGCTGTGTGCGCCAAGATCAAATGGCGATGGTGCAACCTTCTAAAGCTGCCCGTAGCGTTTTGGCCGCAAACAGGGCGGCGGTGGGCTGTAACCGGCGGAGCAATTAACGCTTGTAATTGTAATGAACGATCTATGTGTAATATTCCCCTACAGATTATCAAGCCCGCAGCAAACACTTGACAATGGCTAACAAGTAGGAAGTAATTGCCCATTGTCTAGACACTTTAAATCAATCTGTCTCTTTTTGGAAACAGCACCGCAAATGCTTTCTCGGCCGGCCACGTTGAGGGCATCCATTTGTTCCGACTCTTTCATCCATTTGTCGGTCGGGAGGTGGCAACGACGGGGAGCATATCCGAAGCGCTCGGCGAAAGCCAAAGCTCGTGTTGACGCCTACATTAGCGATCCATCAGGTCTTTGGAGCACCCCTGGGGGAAGGAAGTCTTGAAAATCAATAGCGAGGAGCTCTCGGCGCAATGGAGATTTCTGGGAATGTCGAGGGCCATCTTTCAAAGCCGACCGCGAGATAAAGGCGCGCGTGCGTGACAAACACATTCTCATTTTTTTTCCACGAACCACAGATGTGCTCGATGCTCTCTGCGAGTATTTATTCATGAGCCTCAGATTGCTATCTAGATTAAAGATGACAAGGTATCGCCGGCACACGCTCGCAAATCTCCCGAAGATCAAGAGAGTGCGGCCGAGCTCCGCGCTCACTGTGGGATGAAGAAGACATTGCGGGTCTTCCAAGAGTGGAATTTACAAGAGCATGACTAGAAAGGAAGCAAAACAATCTAAAACACACCCACATCTTAAACAAGGACTATAAATCTTCCCTGTCGAGTAGAAGAAGAATTTTTGGTTCAATGAGCCTTAACTTTGAGCTTGCACTAGTTGTTCAAGCAAACCTTTTTTTTTTGTTTTTGGAGGTAAAAAGGATTCTGGCCGATACTAGTAACAATATTAAGAGCCGTTACGTTTTTTTTTTTTTTTAACTTCATACTGTCTGATAATTACCACGCAAAACCCCCCCAAAAATTATTTAGGACCTCTTATCTGGATTTATTTTGATTCCTGCTTTGGTTTCCCTCCCCGCAGGGCCTGAAGGCAGCCGACAACGACCCCACCGCCCCGCCTTACGATTCTCTGCTGGTGTTCGACTACGAGGGCAGCGGCTCCACCGCCGGCTCGCTGAGCTCGCTCAACTCGTCCAGCAGCGGGGGCGACCAGGATTACGATTACCTCAACGACTGGGGACCTCGCTTCAGAAAACTGGCGGACATGTACGGCGGGAACGATGACTAAGACACGAACGAGGACACCGGAAGACGACGACAAAATGAAGAGAGATTCCTTGTGGATGGAGTTGGACATTTTGCAATGGAAAAGAAAGAAAAAAGGATGCAGAGATTTTTTTTCAGAAAAAAACAAAAAAAAGAAAAAAGAACCAATCAACCAACTCGGCTTATTGTTGTAGTCTCCGCGTACATAATGCTTGTGGGCGACGCCGGTGGACGCTCACACCATTCAAGACTGTTGTGGGTATTGAATGCGCTCAGTTACACTTGAACTTCACAGTACAGAAGCACTGGGATATAATGTGCCTTTTTGTACGTTTCTTTTGGACCGAAATGATTAGTTTTATGTTCAAGGCTTTAATGGTACTGATTTTTTTTTTTCGGTGGGGGGGGATTTCAAAGCAAAGTATGTGACACTGATACGCTTCGATCACTCCCGTTTTTTTTTTCTTTCTTTCTTTCCATTTGTTTGTGAAGGCTTATTTAATGAAGGATCATCTGTCGACCCGGATGGCGAAAACCACGAAGAGCAGCACTGTAGAGAATGCGAGACTTGTCCGCCAAAATTGGACGGGTATGCAGCTGGTCGCAGCTAAAAGGGAGTTATGAATCACAATTTTGTAGCAGATTACTTTTCTTTTTTTTTTTTTTCCTGGAGTGGTGTAGTTCAGTATTTGACAGAAAACAAAACAAAAAAAAACTGTTCTGATCAATAATGTTCACTGATCAACTTCATTTGCCTTAGTCATCTGAATTTTTGGACTTTTACTTCACTGTAAAAAGATGTGTGTACATACTGTTTTGTTGTTTTCTTTCATCTTTTCTTTGGGTGTAGTATACTATAAACAAGTGCAAAAAGTTCCAAAACCTGTAAATGTTTCATTTGGACATCAAAAATGAAAATTCTTTTTGCATGTTTCTATCTTTTCATGATGACAAAATGGAGGGAAGAAAAAAAAAAAAGATGTTCCCCAAGTTTATTTACAAGATGGAGGAAAAAAATTCTGGTTGACAGTGTGTAAAAGTTGAGAGATTTTGTATAACTATAATTTGAAAGAAAAAAAAACAAATTGAAAAAAATTGTTGTCTCGTCAGCACAATTGTTGAGTTTGTACCCCCCAAGAAAAGTTTGGATGGGGGTGTGTGTGTGTGCGACATGCAAGGCACTGATTATTAAAGCTGAGCTTTAATAGTGGAAAAAACATTTTGGACTTGAGCTGTGTGGAAACGCATTTTGTTCTGCTCAACTAATTATCGCTCTCTTACCCAAACTATTCAAATAAAAGTCCAGTTTTGGAGCTCAAAAATCTCCTGTTGATTCTTTCGTATTCAATAACACTTTGGAGTGTTAGTCCTGTAGCCCTTCCCCCCCCCCCCCCCCCCCCCCCCATATGCATTGGTACAAAGTAGTCAGTGTGAGTCCTTCATCCACCCTCACAGTTAGAGGTGACCCCCACCACCACCAGTAGTGTTGTTTTATCACCTTTATTTTGTTTTTAATTCTTTTTTTCCGGTTTTTTTTTTTTTTTTTTTTGCATCTCGAAAAATTGTTTTCAACCTAAGGATCAAAACAACAATGTTCTGGCGGCCAAGGTGAAAGCTGTGTGATCGCACGCATCTCCCCCGTAAAGAACAGTAGGTCAGATTGTACTTGACTTCAAAATGAAGAAAAATACAAGGGGGGGGGGGTGTACCTGTAAGGCACATGTGCACGGAGGCCCCTGAGGGGGGGTGCAGGGATGTGGAGCGGAATGATAAGTGTGTATGTGTCCATGCGGGAATGGCCGCACAGAGAATTTGTTCGGGTCCCCGTCACACATTGGAGCCTTCGCGTTTAATAAAAGCGACCATATTCGTCTATATTTTTGTTGAGATGTTGTTTCGGAATATTTCCCCTGCATACTTTCTTCATATTTTGTCTTGGTTTTGCTTTCTACCTATTCTCATCAGCCACGTTCCTTGTGTCAACCAAGCAGCCCTCACTTTCCTTCTATAAACAAATTACTGATTGATTCAAGATGACCAGGGGCCCTGAAAGCCGTTACAGGCACTTTAAAAGTTAGCACCTAGGCTAACGGCTATGAAGTCCCAGCTGGTCCAGAAGGTGATGATGCGTTGCTATGGCAATGACGGCACTTGTATTGTCCATCATATACGATTTGGCGGCAGATATTTTAAGAGCCCTATGTCCCACATGGGGGCTCGCTCATGCGGATGTCAAGATTGCTTGAAGGAGGTCAGTCGCATCGAGCAGTCGCCTCTCAGAACGCGTCGCAGGTGAGGAAAATAACTTACATCCCAGGACCACACTTCAATTTCACAGAACGGATTAGCACCCCTGAGAAAGGGGGGGGGGGCACATAAAGACGCTCCACATCCAGCATCATGCACACTTGTTCACATTGAGAAAGTGGAGAGAGGACATCATGGCTCTATTCTATTTGAGATTAAAAGGACAATACTTGAGGAGCATTAGCGTCATTGACATTGAAAATCGTTCATGATTTGCGCAAATATTCAACAAAAATACAACGCATACAGGAGACAAAATACTAAAATGATCTTTTCCCTGTTAAATGTCACCACAGTGAGTGAGTGCCATGTTAAACACAGTTGTCCTTCCTGACGCAAAAATAATCTCAATGTAAATACCACAAAATAGAAGATAAAATTCTGAACTTGTGTGTCAAATGTATCTTTTGATCGGAAACTGAAATGTCTCTAGGATACAACAAAAAACGGGAACTAATCTTGTTCCAATGCTTTAAGAAGGCCCTGTATCTGATGTTTTCTTCGCTGGGTCACGTCTCATTTCTAACAATCAGCGAGTGACGAGGCCGCCCCTGCGGAATATATTAGATTAGAAATTAAAAGAACAATGCGCGGGGAGGATTATCATTGACATTGACAGACGCCAGCGTCGACTTATTTGGCGAGCGAGGCAGAAATAATTGCTCATTTGCACATTGCTGTCTTTCCAGTGACAAACGGATAAAAATAGTGATGCATAATAAATAATTTGCAAAGCTAATTAAGTGGAAAGGGAACCACGTCGGTTTCATCTGCCAATTTATGTGGACGTCTTTGAGTTACAAAATGCACATTTAGACAAAAACAACAAACAAAACTCGGACGGAGTGAAAACGGAAAATAATGAATGTGCCATTTGTGGATGAAATGTGGCTTTGTTGTTGCTTGGGCTCTCACACACTTTGAGTGGAAGTAAAAAAAAAAAAAAAAGTCTCCAAAAAGAGAAGGATGTCACCTTGTAACCCGATGGTCCTCCCGAGACGTCGTCTGAGGAAGAAGCCTGCGGATTGGTGTTCCAACAAGCACCCGCGGGTCCCGTTTATCGACTGTGAACATGGCTTTCACCACATTGCAGAATTGCAAGTCAGCCTCGCTCGGCGCTCTGTGCCGGGGTGTGTGTTTGTAAGCAAGTGTCTCAGAGCCACCAGGGGACACTATGTCGGTAAACATGAGAATACGCTCTACAATGTGACGCCCTCCCCAAAAAAGTCCTCTCTAAGTTATTCCGCCGCTGACCTTTGGTGGGCCTTAGGAAGACGAATGCTGGCCGGGTTATCGATGGCGGTGCGTGTGTGTAAGAGGAGGGGGGTGCAACAATCTTTCTTGTGGGCTCCCTGCAGGCCGCCACAGAATGAATAAGTAAGTAGGCTGGATGACAGCACCGGCATGCTGGGCGAAGCTAGTCTTTAATTTATTGCTGTCTGGACCTGGTCACTCTACTCAGATCAATGGTGTTCATTTCCCTCCGTGTGTTTGTTTTTTTTTGTTCGACGTTCTGGATTGTGATGTCTTGATTTACAGCCTCTTGTGAGTCTCTTTACCTCTCTTGAATGCCTCGGCAAATACAGAGCTTATATGTAGGTAACGCTAGAGCCCCCTCCTGGCTCCAGAAAATAAAATAAAAAATCACCAGCTACAAACAACAGTCCAGTCTCATTTAAAAGAGTCTTGTATAAACAGGCTCTGGAGTCCACACAGATGTGACACTGCGAGCGTAGAGCGACAGAGAGAGGAAAAAGAGAGGCCGTGGGTTTTGGCACCCAAGGGGACAACGATGCTCGCTTTTGTATGATGCACGTAGGGCTGGATGGCAGATTTCGTCTATTCAATGTCACTTTGGGCCGCGCCGTCAGCGCAATTCAGGAATTTCTCCTCTGACGGTGGCATCTCATGCGTGAATTGTTCATGCAATCAAAAGCTTACAGTGACGAGAATACAAAGAATCCCAATCATGTCGATTTAAAGGCCGAGGTAGTAGTTGCCCACGTTTGTGAGATTACATCATGATTGGACAGTAAATGATAAAGAATCATTGGTGTAACCGGTTTTCGACCTTTTCCAGGAAGAACCTGATGCCGTTGCTTGACAACAAGCGATGACGCAGCAATGATGTCATGGCATTGGGATATATAAACCTTCGCATCCCTCATGAAGTATTTATCTGTGTTCCTATACGATTTGTGAAGCTCCCGGGATCTGCTTTCTTTTTAGAATAGAGGAAGAGAGACTTGCAGGTGTAACGTGGGAAGGACAAGGACAGCTGGTTGTTGCCTGACTCAAAAGGGTAGAACAGAGGTGTCGTCAGTGAGGTCGGCGAGAGGGCGATCTGTCCCCGGAGGGCAGAGAAACGCTATCTTCCCGAGATTGAGCTTGACAACGTGGAACATATGACGTTCAAGCACTAATGCACGTTTAAGCCCTGCTTGTAATGATGTGAGATAACAGAACAGTGACAGGAGAAGTAACTTGGTGTGTGTGGAGAGGAGGGGGGGCGAAAAAAGAAAACCCCAAGGCTCTCGGAAAGAGCTCAGAGGGATACCAGAAATCCATCATGACACCCGGCAGTAGAAAGTAGATCCAGTACGAGGTGAATCCAGCTTTAGGCTGGTAAACTTAAGTGGACGTTTTAAGATGAAAAACGTTTCATGGAGTTGGAGTAGTTTTAGGTTGTAAAAGCAGTATTGGCCACTAGATGGCAGATGAGATTCCCTGTCCACTCTCAGTCCTCATTCTATCTGACAACATTTATCCATCACAATACAAATAACAGAATATCAAGATATCAGTATATTAAACTCCTGTTGCACAAGAAAACTCTTCTGGCATTTTAAAAATTGGCCATCATTCACAGCATAATTAAGCAGCTGAGATGAAATGAAATAAAATAAAAAAGACAACACTACTGTCACTCACTTGAGCCTACAAAATAAAGGACACAACACTGTTGTGGCAGTTCAACACAGAGGAAGTTTACATTTGGAGCAGCTCCACAAAAAAAAACAAAGAAATAGATGACTGAAACCCACATGAGCAAATACGAGCTGACACAAGCAAGGAAAATTCCCTTTAAGTAAAACAATGACAGACAGTTCATAGACTGCATGAAGCCAACGTGTCAGCCACCCTCACAGAATGCTAGACCAACAGAATAGCACAGGAATTGCAACACCACCAAACCAATGAATCAATCTGTATGTAGAGATTGTAGCCCATTTGGATGAGCGATTGAATCTAAAAATGTGGAAAGCAATGTCCCCTAAGAAAGAGCCCTGAGGGACACCAATCAAAACAATCGAGTATAATGCGGATCAAGAGTGAGCTGATCGAATTCAGAGTTAAAATAAGCTAAATATGTGAAGTGGCACTAAGGAAAAAGAAAGGCTATTGAATCCCTGGAGTGCTTTTAGATTTATTCATGGATTTATACGCTTGACATCCCATCACCCTCGTGTCTTTAAGGGTTTAGATCCCTTGGTCACATTTTCAGCAATGGATAATTTCTTCCAATGAGACCAAATAATGTCACTTTGGTCTCAGGCGGTCTGGTCAGCGACTTTGCGATCAGTGGTTAATAAATTCGCTTAAGGCGAGTCGCGCCTGGATCAATGCGCTGCTGCCAGTACAAAAAAAAAAAAGGACGGGTAGTGTATTGTCCACATGGAGGAGAAAAGAGGCCACTGGGTAGGCCGCTCTTTCCTGTCTGCTGAGTCTATTGTCATCAGCCACGGCTACACGTAGCCCGGGGGCAAAGAGTGACGAGGAACAAAATTGTGCGGTCGTTTTAAAGAACACCAACTCGGAGCCACGCTTTCTTTCTCAAAGAAGACGCCATTCCATTCACAGCATCCGTTCGACACCGGATAACGGATCTCCAAAAATCATTAGTCAGCTCTGACATATTCATTCAGCAGCCATCTACTGTTAAGTAGTGATAAACACAGCGATTATAAGCCGCCTCTAATCCCTTTTGCTCTCGAGTGACGGAATTCCCGCATTATAATAAATTGCTTTTTCATGCTAATGGGAGACGAGGCCCTGGCTAACTGTGGAGGTGTAAAACACATTTGGATTGCCGGTGAAGGATGTCGGATGAGTTTCACCCCACGCGGACTCATCTTTCTTTCCTACAAATGGCTTCTCCTCCGGATTTGACGGCTCGCCCTTAATTTGGAGTGAGGAGTGGCGATGATGCTCGCTCTGTGTGGTGGAAACATTTCCAAGCGGGTTACGGTCTTGAGCAGAGATTTTCCACTCAGGGCAGAATTCTGAGGCGACGCAGTGGGCATTACTGCTAACCTGCCCTGCTCGGCTCATTTGCATTTCTCTTGTGGATGGGAAAGATACAGAACAAGGCTTGCGTTTTATTGCGGCTGAAGATGAAATTTTGAGACGGGCCGATTTATGGAGTCGCCCGTTATAAAGCAAAATTACTTTTTGGGCCGTCTTACTATTTGATTGTAAATAGAACACCCTGATAGAGCACGCCGCCATTTCCAAACTACATCGAAGTAAAGGAATGTTTAGGTTGCAGACATTTTCTTTCAAACCACATTGGGAAAACATTAAAAAGGTTGACCATGGACTGAGACGTCAATTGCATATGAGGCCAAGATCAATCGTTAATTTAATAAAACACACGGCGGTTTGACAAGCATTAGTGCCAATTAGCGCCTTAAATGGGAACCGCCGAGATGCCATTTAGGCACATTAGTCAAGAAGCGACTATGCAAAGCCAATAATTCCTCGGTTATCGTTGGCTGGGAGCGAGTCATTAAGCAGTTATGTGCAAAAGCAGGCTCTCTGAAGAATTCTAACATCGCAATGTGGTTTAAGTATCCCCCCCGTTTGCGACTGCGGTTGGTCGATTGTGAAGAGTGAAAATCATGAGGTGGATCCGCCTCCCTGCCGGCACAAAATAGGTGGGGGTGTGTGACCTTGTTATCCTCCGTCTCAATGTGAGCTGCGCCTCCATTAATGGCCAAATGCGGTGATCAATCACACTTTATAACGGAGGAAAGAACGGAAGCTAGCGGATTTTCTCCTTCTGAGCTCCTCTTTTGCTTTCAACGATGCGTTGTTTGAAGACGCGTTCCAAATTGAGTGGAGAGTTCTGACGCAGCGCTTCGGAGACAGCGACTCAGATGTCGAGATTTGGGATGGGGAAATGTTTAGCAAAGCCTTACTTAGCGCTTAAAACAATCCCGATAACACGTCGAGATGTAAATACCATGAAACGGCATAAGAAAATGGTTTCCACTGATGGCCTGGAAGGGTTTTTCCATACAAAGATTTTGCATCGTTATGACTTTACCAAAGGGATTAGCGTAGGCTCGTGGTAGAGGATTGTTGATTGTTGGCGGCCATCTATCATCGTCTCTGGACTACTGAGTGCAACCTCATTGAGGATGACATTTGTGTACACGCTCTGGAAATTACCTTAGCTGAATATCTGACACAACGCCTTCTGGTGTATTACAACATAAGCCGCGGGGGTAATAATGCGCGTCCATAAAAGATTGCATCAGAGGCGCATCTTATTAAGGACAATATCAAAAAACGCGCCGAGTTGCCATTTGCATGTCAATAAAAACGTGCGGCTGGGAGATGCTTTATGAAAGCAAATGGAAAACGCCCACTCACGGTGAAGACGGTGGCTTCAAGGCTATCGCGACATGCCACTGTCATCTAAGCAAAGAAACAATGACTGTGAATTTGCCTAAACCCAGTAAGTGGGGCTCTGTAAGCAAATGACTGGGCATCTCGCACTGGGCACAGCCACAAATCCAAATTGATGTGGAAATTATGGGCTGCATTCCATCAGCAACCATGCGGGCTTTGGCAGCCCTAGGAAAAAATCCCATCAGGCTCTTGACTTAATTCTTCCTCGGAGGCTTGATCGTCTAGCGTGAGAGGAGGACTGAGTGGGGAAGTTCGAAACGAGAGGTGGGAGGAGGAGGAGGAGGAGGGGGACATGTTTCTGTATTTGCCAAGTACGGTACTTGCATCTCCCAAAGACGGAATTAAGGTGGACTGCTTTCTTTTGTGTTTGAAAGGCTGTTCTGGCTGCCAAGGCTTGCCGGAGGACCGATTGGCTGAAACAAAAGCAGTTCTTTGAATTCGTGTGGGTAGGATAGAGGAGCGCAACCGACGCAAGCTCGTCTTGACTTGAGAGGAATCCGCTGGGAGACGTTCAGAGAGGGGCCGCCTACAAAGCCGAGGAAGGATGACGGGGTAGATCCAAATAATTTGCTCCATCCAGAAGAGAGACCGCAGGATGAGAGGATCCTGCTTTGCTTTCTCTCAACAAGGCAACAAAGAGGATGCTGCGCATGACACCGCTTATGTGAAAGAGATTTCCAAATTGCCCCCTTTCCATTTTGCTGTTCAAATTAATCATGAGCTCTGAAGAAAAGTCATCACGTGGGGACGAAGTTAGTTTAAATGTAACGAACTAAACATAACAATAACATGTCATGTTCCCTTTGCGTTTGTGTCTTTGTTTGTGCCTGAATAAGAACACAATGGATTTTTTTTTTTAACTTTTTTGGACTACAAGTTAACTTTCAAATATAAATTGTTGATATGGATAGCAACAAAGTTAATTAGCACAACACAATTATTTGTGTCCCTCCAAAAATGCAGAGTTGTTTTATATCTTTAAATTGGGGGACAATACAATGGACAGTTACTTCTGACGAACTCTTATTTCTTTGTTACTTTTCACATTAGCAAATCTTTGAATATTTTGTTACAAATTTTATTGACATGTGCTGCCTTCAAATATTAAATTCACACAGATTATTTCCCCAGTAAGGCTATCAAGTAAAGTATTTGATCAAACTACATCCAGTTCATGGATATTTACGCCAAATAGATTTATGTCCATGTCAGTGCAGCAAGAAAGAATTTGCCTGAATTATCACGTTCCAGACTCCTACAGTGTGAATGTGAATTTTGAAGCCCATTTTCACAGCTCCAATAGGTGATAAGGCGTCGCTATGGCAACGACAGACACATTCTAGCTGCTGGTTGAAGAAAAAATAACGACATATTGTTTCCCGTCGTTGCCATTAAGCACTGACGCTTAAAAAAACATGAATCACCATTAAGTTTCATATCTTTTAATACGGCAGACGCCGTAAACATTAATGTCTGTTATTGCTCACGTCCACGGCGTGATGATAACGTTACGCGCTGGTTACCAGAGCAAAGCGGCATATAAGCAAGCACATATAATTGGATATGCTTGTGAGCAGCACTGCTTTATGACAGTTGCACCATCCCACCCTGACCCCCGGCGAGGCCCATTTGCTTTTTTTATTCTAGCAGGTGAGCTGAGAGGTGAGCCGGCAAAGACCCGCTTCCGTAACAAGGTGCAACGAGAGCCGTGGAAACGCGAGCAGGGGTTTGACACTTCCCTATGGAGTTTATTCATGAGGATATTAGCGTCGCGCCAGAGTGCGCCTTAAGATAATGATTCCTACAAGCGTCAGTGTTTCTGAAGATTGCTAACATAATTGTAAGATGGACAAAAAAGGTTCGGGCCCACTGGAGCTTCGATAGAAACACTATATAACATACTATATACTATTTTACTCCTTGGAAGTCTCATCCAAGTCTCGCTACTGACGATAAGGGTGCCATTAGCCAAGCACAAAGGTAGCAGATTGTATGCTAGCGCTGTGGATGCAAAGTGATGGATGCTCAGGAATTATCAAACGGGTATTTCGGACCACTCAGTAGGTGGCGTCTTAGCAGGGAGCACGATGCAAAACTGTTGGCAGTAGTGTACGGAAAAAAAAAAAACGTTTAATCAAAACACGGTGCAGTATTTCTGAGTGGGATTTTAATTGTATCCAGAAGGGAGAGCATCTAGCCAAAGATTATGGGCGTGTGTGCATTTACAGCATGTTGAGGCCCGAATTCCCTCATGAACGTACGCAGTCGGCGGGTGGAACCACGGCGAGGTTTTTGAGGTCAGAGGTGTCGGGGCTGGAGCAGCAAAATTATAGACCACAACGATTTCAGTGTGTAATGAAGTAGTTATTTTAAGGTGACGTTACGACACGCAGTTGTTGACAGCGGTGGCCACGTCGCAAAAGGTCCGTTTTGTTTGTATCAGCTATTCAACTGGTTGTCCAAATGGGACCGACGGAAAGTGGGGCCCAGAGTAGTAAACAGCAAAACTTGCTTTTCCATTCCCGCGCCGCAATTATGCATGTTGCTGTCTGTGCTCGTCGCAAGGCCGCCGCAGACGGCGTTTGCTGAACTTTGGCTCCCTGCGGCGTTTAATGACAGTTGTTGCCTCCGCCAGGAAGCGGCAACGCTCACTGCAGGGGAAAAGGTGTGCTAATCATAAACAAGGTGGCAGATTTGGAACGTGGCGCAGTACGGAGCTTGTTAGCTTGTCTTATTCCGACATTGCGTTTGTCTCGCACCTACAGTAACAACGTAGTCACCCCAGTAAACGAGAGGCCTTTTCAGCTGTCTGGTTTCGGTCCTCTCGAAAGCGAGACCTGCGGACCGACGTGCCTCGCTATTTTATGTGGGGAACTGCGGGCTGGGAGAATTTCACTTCTCGCCTCACTCGACACCGTACGCCGCGATCTCATCTACTCAGCGACTTTGATCATGCCGAGACTGTTTGCTCACACTTGGCTCAGTTCCCCTGCCAACACGCGTGTCCTGCACTTTGACGAGGCAGAGGCAAGAAAACGGAAATGAACAATAGGCCGTATTTACCAGACAAGAAACGGAGATGAAGAAGCAACTGGGAGTTTTGCTGATATAATTGCGCATCCAAAACGATTCAGCTGTTAGTGTGACTGTTGCTGATCATTCCAAACATCCGCCTCTAATTTGCAAACTGTTTGAATTGATATGCAGCTACAAATCCATCAATCCTTTATCCCCATCAAATCATGTATCAAGCGTGTCATCAGTAATTGCTGCTCAAGTTGGCAGCAATCTATCGAGATTCCGATTCCAAGTGTTCCAGTTCGAGACACTAAAGCAAGAAGCTTCTTTCACGACAGCCTGAGACCTTCCATAATGTACCTTCATAGACGTCGGAAACAAAGCTGGCCATATAAGGCGGCGAGAGGAAAGGGTTACGCCGCTAATCTCCATCTTTTCCACTGAGGCTTGCGTGGTGACAGACAAATGACGTTGTCTACAAGCCATTCATAACATCAATAAAGCTGCCATTGTGCATCTCATCGCCTTGCTCGGGAGTCTTCGCAACGTCGTACGCAAATATTTCTCCTTTACGTCCCCGCCGGCTACCTGATTTGTGAGTCCGACGACTCAATCACAAGAGATGGAGACGAGGGGGGCCCTCATATTTACACTACTGTGAGCCTCAAAAGAAATCCTCAACGTCCTTCCTCCTTTGGTCTGTGTCCAACATTACATACTAAAAACGTCCTTCTAGTGGCTTATTCCCCCGCTCGTTTTGTATTTTGTTAGAGGATAAACCTGAACATCAAAAAAGGATGCGGTTTGGCTCTTATCACATGGACCTAGAGTGCTGGTTCTTGCTATCATGTTTTTGTAACAAGAAAGAACTGGCACAGGACTTACACTTGCTTGGGTGCCAGTCCTACTTTCACAGTTTGGAAAGTGCCAGAGTAGTCGGACTGATCTCAAACACGCCATGTGTTCCAAATTTGATTTGCACAGAGTTAAAGCAGCGGCAGCAGCAAGGAAGAGTTGCTGTTTGGAAAATGTTGACGAATACTGTAGGTAAATGTCTCACAGCATGTCCTCAGGTATATCTGTCTTCTCCTATTGCTCCATTTGGTTGATTTGAAGCTTCTCGCCACCACACAAAAACCTAGGGGCGATTGACAGTAATTCTCTTCCAGTTCACTGGAGCCGCACTTAAATCAAACAGCTAATGTTTAAAGAGACTCGATGCCCTCAAGGACGCCAAGAAACTCACAGATCTAACGGAACTTGTGACGAGGCTTTTGTTTTGACGGTGGAGATACTTACTGGTAGAGGCTGGTACAATTATATTACGCATGTATTTTTTTTACGATTACACACCCAACATTTTTTTAGGATGTAGTAGCAAAAACGTGTGCTCAAGGGCGACGTTCGGTTTCTAAAACTGACAGATAGATCAGGTCATTTGTATATATAAAAATAGTTTCTCGCAATTTACACACTGGCTAGCTACCGCAGCCAAGCATTATCCAACCTGAGTCACAAATTGTCACCTTCATGGTGGCAAATAAGAAACACTTCTGTCAGGTATGGATACACCAAAAAGTGAACAAGGAGTCGCTGCAGGCTACAGGCTAACCGCTAAGCTAACATGAAATGTAGAGCAGCGTAACACCAGAAGAAATGCTTAGCTGGTACAGTGCACGTTTAGCTCTTGACAAAACTGTCATTACAGAATTGTATCGTATAACATACTCAGAAAAGCCCGAAACTAACACTTGTTTAAAAATTATATCTGACGTGAAAGCTTTCGACCACAGTGTTATTACTGTCGAAACTCAAAGTGATAATCATAGGCGATCTTGCCAAACTTGCAAAGAACGACATTTCCTAGAAAATGAAAATATCAAAGTATAGTCTGGTCTTATGTGGGTGACGGTTGTTCCATCTCTGTGAATTAGTTATACGTCTCTATTGTGTGTTAAAGCGTGCATGATGATTGTCTTGTCTTGCGATGTCTGTCTCTCTTTTTCTGGCCGCGCAAAGCCACGGGGGAAATAAACCGGAGCAGCGCAGCAGGGCTAATTAAACACTGCTCTTTAGTGCCGCAGCCAGGAAACCACCACAACTTGGATCCATCACGACCTGACAGCACTCTCCGCCAAACGTTCTTGGTCGCCATGACCGCCAAGGAAGGCGACGGAAGACATGGCACAGAAATCCCCACAGAGATTGGGGAAGGTATTGTAATAATGTTATTAGACAAAGTGAAACGGGTGCCACATCAATTTTCTCCACTGTGCGAGAGAGATTGCATTCAATTTTGGCTACAACAAAATGAACTGAATACAACGACGACGGGGTGCGGCAAAAGACGGCCTTAACGCGAGGCTAAAGGAAAGAGCCGTGCGACCACGACTGGAAGTTGTGCTTGGACAAATAAAACAAAACACCGGACTCCACCATCGAGCTTCAGACGCACTCCATCGACCGCAGAGTCGCTTTGGGCAAAAACAAAAGGTGGCGGAGTATACGATGGAGTGCAGACTTTCACATGATGGAAAAATACTGCTCAATGAACTGCAATCCAAGTGCTGACAGTAAAGCATTTTATTTACCAAGAGTTGTGAGCTGTGTTCATGTCAGCTTCTAAAACATACCCTTCCAAACAACATTAGACTCTCATTGTCAAAGGTTTTTCAGAAGAATTTCAAGGTTGTTAAATGTATCATGGAGCGCAGTAAAGACTGCGATAGTCCAGTGAATGAATGAAGTTTAACGCTCAACCATTAAATGGCTTTTTAAGCGTATCAAGCAAGATGAGATGGCGTAAGTCTAATCGGGCTGTGCAGGAGATGTTACACAGAAAACTTTCTCCCTCCGGTCGATGAGTGGCGAAAAACGTTGAGTAGAAATGAAATCTAAGAGCTGCCCTGGTGTGATTTATAATACCTTCCTGAAGCGCGAGCTATTCCTAACTGAGTTTGGTGCGGTCTCGCAGGAAATTACGACAAGCTTTTGTGAACGCTGACGTGAGGGTGCGAATAGGATGATTGAGAGCAGTCCGCACTTGGTTCTAATGCGGTGTACCTGCTGTAGAACTCTAAGCGCCTTGCTTGGGTTTCACTCCTCATGTTTCTCATAGATTTTACCCCGAGTACATAATATCGGTTGACAGCAGAACAACACGAGGCAGAATAAGTGACAAGGCACACCGTACCGCGGTCGCTGGTTTGTCTCGTCTAACCTTGGAGATTTTATTTGACCTCTGGACACTGCAGGTGTCACTTAAAATAAGCAGCTTCATCTCTGGTGCTATTCTTAAAGCACTTACACTGCCAAATGGGAGGGAGACTAAGCCCATTCCCAGCGTGATGTTTATCTGACATTTTCCAACAGGCCTGCATGTGACTCGGTGGGCTGTGATTGCTACCAGAGCATATCTGATGGAGGAAGGGGGGGGGCTCTTCCGGGGTTGCCTCACTTGAAGCTGTACAGGCTCGTGAGCTGCTTGGACACTTTCACAATCCTTGTTTTCTTGTCATATTTTTACAAGTGCAGCTTTCAAGGTTTGGCTTTCCTTAGGATATGGCTAAAAGGAAATTGCCAGAAAGTACATGTAACATCAATGTCTTCAATTACAACCAAGGAACTGAAGATACAAATCTGGTTTTGGGTGAGGGAAAGTACAGTTCCAAAAAGTAGCGGGTTGACGTGGAAACTAGCAGAAACCCCCGATTTGAATCAATTGACTAATTGACTGCAATGAATGTATTTATCGTGGCGAAGCCATTGCTGCTTCACCTCATCTTGAAGCAATTGAGCAAAAAAGATTAGACTTGCATAAAACACCACTTTCCATTGCCCAAATGTCCGGCTGCTTCTCTCCCACAAGAATATGTGCTTTGCATTTTAAAGACCACTTCAGACTCGCCGCGAGGAATGAGACAAGGGCCACAGAAATCTTAAATGTCAAACATAAAAGTGCCATCTTAAGTGACACATTTAGTCCTCAAGCAACCTTGAGGAAACTCGACATGTAGAAGTGTCCTCAAAAAAGGTAAGGCTGGTGTTTGTCTTTTTCATTCACTTGATTAGCATATCAATATATACTCATCTCTTATATGTACAAACAGAGACTCGTTTCAATTTTTAATCCAATAAGATGAGTAAAACCTCGCTATAAAAACCAATCCCAATGGTTCCAGATGTTGTGCACTAATGTTTCCCGCAAAACACGGTATGGCTATCACAGGAACTCAGAGACCATATTAAGACATTTAATTGCTGGCAGCAGAGCGAAGGCAAAGTAAACATTTTGGGAGGACATTTCCTTCAGGTTGATTCAGAACAACAGTTGGGGGTCACCGGCTTACAAAACCGCAAGGCCTCTTGTAATAGTAGCCACATGTGGGCCATGGGTAGACTTTGGTCATGGAGAACCCGCAGTGTTAACGAGCAAAGGCATTAACGTCGACACCTTTTCCATCAGCTTAATCTAATTTTGTTCATCTGCTTTCAGAAGAATGTTCTCAAAGAATTTTTCACAATAAAGCTAAGTCAGTTTTCTTCCTTTGGTTGGCTAGGATGGCTCTCTGTGGACACAAATTACCCGAGCACATCCTTGCATGGCTTCCGCCATCTGCTCTGTTTGTATTCCTGATGCCGAGTTTGTCCATCAAGTGGAGATACACGTTGCTCTAAATGACTTGACTTTGGGGGTAATAAGGACATCATCTGATGGCTAAACTTTTGAGTGAATTCTTAAAGATCATCTGTCTCTTTCGCTTGGGTGGCTTGGATCTGTGATTGACTGGCAATCTGTCCTGGGCGTAACCCGTCTCTCACCCCCGTGTCAGGCTCCATCTACTCTGCACGTGACAAGTGGCGACAAGACTCAATGTAGCTCATCTCCCATCTGTATTTTGTGTTTCTAATACTTGCAGCACCATTTGATTTACTCCCACAATATATGCAAGGTATGAAATAAATCTTTCCTAGATTCATTATAGCTGTTCTTAATTCGTGATAACAATTATTTCTATCTGGGTTTGGCAATCTTCCAACAAAGCCTGTTCCGAGCGCAATTGAATTTCAGAGGCTTTGCTCGGAGTAACATCACCACACAAAGAGTGACCTTGGATCGAGAGACATACACAGGGAATTGGAAGTGATTGTTACTGAGGAAACTGTCGCTGTTACAACCAAAGGCGTTCACATTGGTAAGCACTCGGCAGATCCAGACAAAGTTGGACAGGAAATATCAAAATAGTGGAAATCTAGTGAAGGTCAGAAAAAAGGGGATGCCAACTGGCTGGACTACATGAATGCTTGGATGGAAATTCTGGCAAGGGAAACATCAGCTTATAACAGGAAGGGGGTTGATAACTATTTGAACACTCCATGATCTGTGAACAGGTACTTTATAGCATTCCAAAATTGCTGACTGGCAAACGTACACTTTGTGAGAGCACCGAGCTGCTGTTCCATAGAATACAACAAAAGTGGTAATTTTCCATCTGTATGGTGTCCTATATGATGTTAAGATGCCTTGGATGATTGTGAAGCTCACTTCACTTCATGCATCATTGTCCTTGGTGGCAATGGAGACGACGTAGTGATGGGAGTGCTGATGTCTGCCGGCTGATATTCCATTCTGCACTAGCGGCTTCAAACACGACCTGCTGTCAGACTTTGTTATTTAACTTACAGAGCAAACAAGCGGCATTTATGTATGGACATGCTTCACGACACGAAGCTTCACTTTTGGGCGCTAACTTTGCTGCTTTCTTATAGGTTACGACTACTAATGAAAAAGCAAAATCGTGTCCTTGCAAGCACTGGGCCGGAGATAATGCAGGCTAAAGGAAAGTTGTTCAAATTGCTCATGCAATGGTGGTTTGGGCTTGAATGGCACCCTTTCTGAAAAATGGCATTTTACCTCATTTACATGTTAATCAGGTAGCATGAAAAAAAAAAAGGGTCATTGACTCTACTGATGCAGCTATATGAAAGCATACCATTATCATTACGAAGTTTGTTTGAAAACACTCAAATTATTCTTTAACAATAGAGATGAGTTGGAAATGATGCAGAGAGCAATCTGCTTAGACTATTCATACAATTCAGAGAAATCGGAACATAAATTGGTGTATTATGAATTCCCCGTTCCGTTTGTGAGCAACTTATTTCAAGAGTTGCTGTCTTCATTAAAAAAAAAAGGATTGCATTTTGTTTTTTGAACATGCAACATTCAACTACAAATTTATATTGAGTTGGTCACTCCAAAAAAAATGAGCAGGGGCTTCTTTAAATAGACACGCTAACTAATAGCGCATTCTATGCTCATTGCCTTCCTATCGTGCAAGTATTCACAAAGGGGATCACTAATAATTCTAGAGGGAAGCGTACCTATCTTAATTATCCTTTTCATGAATCATGTATTTTTGGAAATTGAAAGTTGAGGGCCATTTTGACACTCATTCCTTTTCCCTCTGAATTTTTCATCATTTACCGTCCAACATATACAGGTATTTGGTAAAAATCTGCAGCCTCCGGGGCAGAGACATCTTCAAAGTTGTGAATTAAAAAAGTTCTCACGCCCGCCAATTAACCTTGTCTAGTGGAAGTTATATAGCATATATTGGGTTTTTGCAACTTTTCTACATGTTTCTGTGGAGCGGTTTCCATGAGCATTGACCTTGCCATGAAAAAGGGATGCGGGGGCCAGAAAAAACAACTCATGGCCAAATAAACTACTGCTACGTGACAATCATTTTGTTTTTGCTTGGTAAATATACGGTGAGGCAATGAATTAAATAGATCCCGCTAGTATTGCACATTTCCACTTAATCTCATAGAGTTGGGTGTCAAACTCATTTTTGTCGTGGGCTGCATCATACCCATTGTTTCCTTCAGAGCGTCTTATATAATAGGCTACACAACAAACTGATGAATAATTACTTTTGAAATCAGAAACGAGTAAAAACTGTTCAAATATTCTAAAAAGATGAATGCTCATAAAAATTGCTCGCAATTCTATATTTTTAAAAGCGAAGATAATGTGTAATTTTAGTACTGACACAAAGTCGATGCACAATTTGCCTTTGAGGGACACATAAAATGATATGGCGAGCCGTATCTGGCCCCAGGGGCCTTGAGTTTGACACCCATGCTGTTGAGTGAGCACTCCCTTCGAGTCCTTTGCCGCTGTCCTTTTGACATCCGCACGGGTACGTAAATGTGCGAGTAATGAACTGCCAGTCTACGGTAAAGTGTGCGCAGGTGGTTTGGAGGTTGGTGGGTGGCTGGATAATGATACTCAAGATCTTCTTCTGGTGCCCCGTCTTACTAATGCAACCATTAAGGAGAGTAATTGTGGCCAAAGCATAATGACTTGCGTGGAAGCAAATGTAAAAAAAAAAAAAAGAATCGGAACTACATTTAAATTAGATAAGGAACGGGTGATTTCCTGTAAATTAGTATGCAGAAACAATCACCACGGGATTTTGTGTAAATTGCACCAGTTAATTTAAACAACTGACTACACTATTCATTTAACTCATGTAAATTAGGGAATTTATCATTTAACAAAAGTAAGTTCCTGTACACAGCCGTAACATGGACGACGACAAAGACAATGGAGAGGTAATCCGTCGGCAGGCAAGGAGCAGGAAGCTCCGCCCACCAAGGAGTTGTTTTTGTGGATAAGCCAAAATCATTAAAGATTAAATGTCACGTTGTTGGTCATTTTTTCAAATTTATTTAAGTTGTCATATTTGAGAAGAATTTCGGTAGTTGTTGAGTGAAAGAGAAGGCCAAAGGGACAAATCCGTTGCCATATGTCGGCGAGGAACGTAAACGGTCCATCTTGCTTGAATACTTTATAAGCCACTGGCAGGCCATCAGGGCTCCTTTGATTTGGAGTATTTATTCTTTGTAGAGGGAAACACTTACAGGTTGAAGAGCCGTTCATTAGTGCATGACAGACTTTCCTGCGGGATATCTTACACTGTTGCGTTCCATGTTTAATTCATCGTTAGACTGCGGGCACTTTAATAGGAATAGTGTCAAGAGAAAACAGCGGATATAAACCATCCAAATTGGAGGCAAACATTGATCTTTTAATGTTGCCCGAGACATCAAAAGGCAGGCATGTTGAGCATTCCGAATGTTAGCGTTTATTAAGTGCACAGAACTTCACATCTCAGAATGTTTGTGATTTATGAAGCCTTCACCGGGTTGGTCCGGCGCAGTTCATGACAGCCGGCGAAGCCATTCATCATGCGATACGCATCACACAACTTCCCGTGGGGCTGATCTACTGTCATTGATCATTTCATGTCAACAGTGTTGGGACAGACACGCACGCTGCCTGCGGACATTATTTGTTAAGTAAAGAAGGCGTGCCTTAACTACTTTTGTGATTTGGGGCTTGGGCGGCACTGTCTTGACAAAGGCCTCGATTCCAGCTGAATAAAAAATGTCTCGCTGTCGGGATAATATTTTTTAGGAGACGAGCAGTATCGCTGCATTTTTTTTATTTATTTTTTTGACATTTCTGGTATTTGAACCCGGTTTGTTGGCTCTTTATATCGGCACTATTGGACCACAATGCACAACGGCCATGTGGTCAATTCACACTTGGGTAGTTGCCCTTGCCTTGATTGCATTGTTGTCCTTTGTAACACGAGAGTCGCCCTTCACCAGACACTCGGAATTCTAGAATACCGACACCGACGTGTTAAAGTTCAAGGAATATCGATAACTCAGAGAAACGAGGACATTGACTTTTTCACTGCCCTCGGTAAAGATCGCGAGCAATTTTCTGCGGCGGTGGCAAGTTGATAGCAGAGGTTTTTTTGTGGCTTTAACTAACATGATGAATGATGTGTGGACTAAGCCATCCTAACAAGCATGAATTTTATTGCAAACTAATTGGTGTAAATTGAAACTAGAGGCCAAATGCGAGTATGATTGCGTTTTTAGCTCTCTGATGATTCTATGTAGGAGACTCGTTTTGCTTTCAATTCATGGATCTCTAGCAAAGAACGTATTTCAGGACAGCCAGGCTCACATGCTCTCCAGGAAACTGGAAATTGGGAGCGCAGATTTCTCGGCGGACCCTCAAGGTGAGAAGAGAGCTTGAGAATGTAAGTTGGAAATTGTTCCCCCCCAAGGCATCGCCGCCTTCATTGTTGTAATCTTGCTTGTCTTGCAGTCTGCTAGCGGACGATGGAGGCGGGGAAAAAAAAAGTAAATCAAAAATACACCTTTTGAGGATTGAGAATTGTCCAAGGGCCTTACTTTTAAAATGCTTCGAGTACACTGAGGTTTTTATTGGCTTTTCTGATTGCCTGGCGGTCGTGGCTAATACATACGGCAATGCTTGTAAAATGACAAGTAGACACAATGGCAATTTTAGGAATATGTCTGCACTTTTCGAACTGTGGAGATCAAACAGAATGGAATATTTAGGGAGAAATAATCTCATTTAGTTCTCGCAATAGGCGCACTTACAGTCTAGAAAGATCAATCGTTTACAATAGAAGTCAAAACAAATCCAAGAGTGGAAAATCCGAATACACACTTTGCATTTTTCCAACATTTTAAAAGATTTAAAACAAAAATTGCTTCATAACATAACAGTAACAATATGCCGATGAAGCTGAAAATATTAAATGAATTATGTCTGTGCTGACATTATTAGTTTATATTACAGTCACAACTACCTGTTGTTGCCTGACTAATACTTAAGTGTTGTGTCAATGATAAAATGTGGCCACATTATAATTTTGCTATGCGAGGTAATTGATATATTTTATAGGAGCCATTTCTTCCTCTCTGTTTACTTGCTAAGACACGATACCCCCTCGTTCAATCCCGCATGAATAATTCATTAAGACACGGAGAATAAAAAAAGCATAAAAGCAACTATCTATTGCTGGCGATCTGGGAGCTAAGGCAACGGATGTGTCAGGCGCAATTATAGGACCGGGAGAAGAATAAGTGCTCCGGTGTACGGCGGTGGCCCCTGCTTGTCCCTTCAGCCGTGTTCTCATCTCGCGGAGCCAGTGTGGATGGTCGTATTAAGACACACAGGTAGACCGATCGGGAGTGAAAGTGACCCTCCGCTCTCAACGGCGGAGCAGAGCTGCCCGGCGTCAGGCTAAGCCACTTTGACTCTCTCGGCCAGCTTAATTGCTTTGCGAACCTGGTCGCAGCATTGAGCGGCTCGACTTACTGCGCCCCTGGGAGTGTATTACCGCTACTCTGTCCAACTAATCGCCTCTTTTGTCCTCCCCCATCATCCCCGCGCAGTTTGTCTACATGTAATGACAGGTCGGCCATGATGTAGCGAGCACCGAACCTTCTTTCTCTTGCTCCCCAGGCCCCGGATCACTCTCTTATTTCTTTAATTCTGAGATATTGATGGGTTCAAACTGAAGGAGTCAACGATTTTCCGCATGCAAGGAAACATTTCGCCGTATCTACAGAAAAATGTAAGGTAGCGCGTTGGTAACGGCGACCACAAGTTGAAATAAAGATATAAGAAAGATTGATAGAAGAGACGGGGAGGGGAAGCTCTGCGTATCCGGACAGATCACCCAGCACGCTAGATCAATAGCAGCATAGCTAAGAGATGAGCTAGGACAAGCCTGATTCATCCCCCACTATAACCTCGATCAAAAAGGAAAGAAGTCTATTCACGAAGGGAGAAAGAATGTCTGCCCTCCAGACAGCATTAGGAAACGGCTTCCGCAGGAGAGAAGCCTGACAGCTCGACCTCCAAGTTAAAATAAGCTCTGGCAGCTCTATTAGGTTAATACGGCACCATAAGTTCTTTTAGGTACGATGGGTCAGAGTCAAAAGTCAGGCATCTGAATCCAAGTCCAACTCTCAGAAACTCCACCATAAAAAGTAAAGTTGCCCAAGATAATAATAGCATAAACTTACAGATGAGAGATAATATATGTACAGATCGATTTACCAGTCTACAAATGACCTTCACCTTGCTTTCATTCAGGCCCGGATGCCCTTTAGCATGAGCTTCTGAATAGCCAATGACCTTTAAAAACAAAAAGAGATTCAACCAAAAGTCGGTGTTGGCATATTATCAGTGAAGGGGCAGCAAACTCCGTGTGCTTAGGGGATTGGTTAAAACTGCTCCGTTAAATGATGAAATTATTCACAAGTGCAGTGGTACCTCAAATGCCTTCAAAATTGTGAAATGCTGTGAAAAGATGTCATAACGGAGGTGGCCTTTCAACTCTTGACTGGTTTGCGTTTGAGTGTCGGTGTCGACTGCAACATTATCTTCTTGCGTTGGCCGCTACCTAATTAGCCATTGACTGTAGTTGCCATAGGCTTCTCCTTGTCATCAAGACTTTCCAAAGTGTGTTTTAATATTTGTAATACGCTGACTGACGGATACTCGTTCATCAAATTACCCTTTTTCAAGAAATGCATTAATTCTGTTTTCGGTAGGTGAGAAGCCATTGTCGGGTAGTGACCTGGACAACCAGAAGCGAATTAATTTGACGAAATGAGCAACTACTCATACGAACATACGATATGTAAATGGGGACAGATTGTGGTCACAGTTGGGTTGTTGTAAACACCTTGCGATTTTTGATAAATCCATACATTGACCTTTTTCAGCAGAGCCCGAGGTTTGTAGCTTGTAAGTGAACAGGATGTCGATACGAGCCGATGTTGATACACGTGAACTGCGCGAATAATTACTTGTTTGCCCGGTGCTGTCATTGTCGAGCCGCAAAGTGCTTTTTGTTCTTTTGACGGAGGCTATTTTTTCCTTCTTTTTTTTTTTCCACGCGTTGCCACACATCACGGTAATGGTGTGTGGCAATGTACAATACTCCCCCTCCTCATTCCCTCTAGTGGCGTTTATCCCTCCACTAGCATCAAAGAGGTGCACAGCCTGAAACGAATGCATGTGTTAATCACCATCTCTAAAGAATTAAATGATCTCCAAGCACTCTGACAATTCATGTGCGAAGGAGAGCTCTCAGTATTCACGAGAGCCACGCTGAGCATTTACATGTGGAACGGTGTCAAAACATTAAGTGGGAGGCTCAGAGAAAACGCTTCGTACGGGAGATCAAACCATTGCAGTGTTCACCGAGAATTAACTTGCCCATATGTCTCTGGCAGCAGCTAGCTTGCTAATACATCCTTCCACCTGACATTAGTAACACACGTTTTTCCTTACATCACGTGGAAGTGCCAGAATTAGAATTACAAAATCGTTTTCGTCAGTTATTTCGCAACGCATTTTTTTGCAGTGCCCGCGGAATGACATGGTTAAAAATTGTCATTAAACGGCCTTGTAAAGTTTCCATCGGACAGCTACCATATTTGACACCGTCTCGACTTTCCAAGTTCCAAAACATTTATTTGAGCAATGGTTCGGCAAGCTACCCAGGGAGTATGTTTACTTCCCAGAGAGCTGTTGTAAAGGAAATTGGTTTATACTTGATTTGAGCCATTGATCCATAGAGAACAAAGTGCAGATTGCCATTCGGTAGGATTGCAGTGATACGGAGGAGTAGTGGGAGCGATGGAAGCCGATAAGTCCCTATCAGCATTCTCTGGAAGGACAAACTAGTAGAGGATATAAAGGCGTGGCAGATAAACAATGGCTTTTTCTGAGCAATTTTTTGCTTGACTTTTTTGTAGGAGTCGTGTAGGGGAAATGCCGACAGGAATTTGAATGAAGCTCTTTGTCTTTCATGAACTGCATCGCATTTCCATTTGACAAAAAGCTTTGTGTTGTGCACACCAGACCGGTCCGCTCATTGTGTACATGCTGAACTAATGATGACACATCCAGCTGCAAATACCAAAAGGTGAAATGTGGGCTTGCAGCGAGGTCATATTTAACTTCTTGAATAATTTCTTACAATGCTTAATAGGAATAAAAGTTGTCCATGGCTTCATGTGGTCCAGAACTCTCAAAATGTCACCCTCAACTTCACTTCCAATTCACAAGTCCAAGCTGCTCTCTTATACTTGATACCATTTCTACCTTAAACGTTAATTGGATTGCAGAAATCTCCGTCACATAAACTTTACGCTCTGTGGTTAAGTAATCAGCGTGTATCCATGATCACTTACATATTGGCGGTAATGACAACAACCTCTTTGCTAGGGATGAGAAAAACAGTCAGGCAGCACCGTTCCCTGAAATGAGCCCAGACTGATCTGGAAAACAACTGCGTCAATTTGCTGAAATGCATGAATGCATTAGCGGATGCTGATGAATCCAGTCAATAACAACGAGACTTTTGCCTTTTGAAGAGAGAGCAGAGATGCAAAGGGCCATGCCCCATTCGCTGTACTCACAATATGTCAAAACACACTCCAGCGTCACAAGAGCCATTCAAGCTAATGGAGGCAATTACACAGAAATTATAACCTGGCTGAGAGCGGGGCTTTGAATGAGTGAGGATGTGCGGGGAAACGAGAGCTCTTCATACAATCAACACACCCGTTCGTGCAACGGCACATTTAAATAGTACTCGCCGTCCGACGCCATTCTTCACTATCGGGGCTGGGAAACGGGAAAGGGACTGACATTTCCCTAATCTGACACGAATGCCGCCTTTGACCTTGCATTACTTAATATCCAGCACAGCTCAACACTTGAAAGAAGACTTATCTCCATCTTGATGAAGTTCAGAGAGCGGGAAAATGGATTCATGCTTATCCCTCATGGAGATACGGAAGGTTCAAATCTACTCGCTCAATATTTTATGATTGTTTCTTCATTTGATGTCAAGCGAAGCGCTGCTTTTCAACTGCTACTTGGCTTCGCTATTCGGCGTTGGCGTTCGTCCACTCATGAGATCCGCCTTTTGAAAGTAAATACTGAAATCTACAAAAAAGGTTGTTTGATAAAGATAGTTAAAAAAAAAAAAAAGCTAAGTACAGGTCGTGAAAGACCTACAGCTAAAACGGCAGAATATAAAGCAAATATAAATGGTTTAACAGTTTTGGTGTTTCATCTCTTCCAGGTCGACATGTGCTTCACGCACGTAGGATCAGTTCGAAATGGTTGCCAAAACATTACTGATGTAAGAAAAAATATCAGAAAAAAATAGAAAGAAATGTGGTCATCTGTTTGTCCTTGGAATACAATTATGTATAATTGTGTGTGTGAACGTGAAATATTCTTTCATGAGCTTGGTTCTCATTATAGCAATATAAAGTATTCTCCATACAGTGGATGGAATCCACTGCAGTGATTGGAAGCTTAAAATAAAGGGAGTTATCAAAAATCTTGTCATTATTTCATATTCTAGTCACACACTGTTTGGATGATTAGAAAAAATAAAATCACCAGAGACATAAAATGACGCTACAAAAAAAATAAAAACTGCTTTGTTGTCCGTCTTTGACGTAAAATGTATTTAGAATATGATGATCAAAAACACACACAGACACACACCAAAGACCAGTCAGTTTTGATATGTCATTGGAATTTTGATTTTTTTTTCCCCCGCCAAATCATGATGCTTAATTTTGTCTGCTTCGGATGATGTCACAGTTTTTGAAACGTCCTGTGCATTTTTACTCAATTCTTTGATGTGCTAATCTGACAACGTGCGAGAGAAACATCTCAGAATGTGATCCAGACCTTGCCGTTGGGGCGGTCGGATTTAGAAGCTCTGGGACGAGGGTAGCCCTGAACCCCTCAAACGCTGACTGCACTTAAATGATTCATTTGAAGTAATCGTCTTTCAGATGAAATATTCAGGACAGCGTAATGAGGGACGTATTGATTTAAGTAGCAAAGCCAATGTTCGGTATTCAGCGGATCATCTTTTTGTATTTTTTGGAAGCGCCGGGTGCTGATTACAAATTAGATTCTCTTGTGTGGAAATCATTTAGAGACAAAATAATAATAATAATCACATGCTGCATTCAGCACATCAGAAATCAGCAGTCACTGATAAGAACAGCAGCAGCAGCAGCAGCGTTGGGCATTATTGCATCAGTTGATGGCGAACGTCATTAGTCTGAAGAACAACATCTTCACCGAGGGCTTAATGACCACTTGAAAAATCAAGACTTTGTTCTCCTCCTCCATCTTAATTAATTCCTTCCAAGTTGTTAAAAGAATGTCAGAGGTCTGGCCTCTGAAAACTATAAACGGGTTTTAATGTTCATGACGAGTAGGTGAATAACGGTAATTAATTTTGCTCGCGTGTAGGCGGCCGATGAACCAAATTGTTCTTCTCATATCTCGCTGCTTCTATTGCATTGTTACCTCGTGAACTTCTATTATGGATGGAAAGTATTTGCCGTCGCATTGTACATTATACTGATGTTAATACTCTAAATGATGAGGTCATCGGTGAGAGTTTAACCTCAGCGGTGGGAGTGGAGCACGGCCGTTTGGGAAAGAACTCATCAAACTTGCCCGTACGTATTTTCCTTTTCATTAATATTGTAGGAGGAAGCGTAAGAAGTCCTCTCCGAGGCCGTTTGCTTGCATCAGATTACACAAACCGTCCGAGAAACTGCGGCAAAGCTTCAACAGTATTGGTATTCTCGACGTGCCGTCTTCAGAAGATTACCTCCTATTCCCATTGCGGCGGTTTTGTTGAATGAGCGTACTCAAGAGTAGATTTAAATAAAGATCATGGAAAGACGGACATTTTTGTCACGTTCCTTTAGGTACAGATGACAGCATTGAAAAAAAAGAACGGCTTATCCGCCGTTAAGGAGCACCGAGCGTCGTTTGGACTGAACTGCAAGGCTGGCGGCAGCTGTGAGCTTGATGCAGAACAGATGTCATAGTTAGGAACTCCCGTGCCATAAAGTGATGTCGGTCTGGAGCATCCAACAGATTAAGCTACGCTTTACGGCGGACAACAACAAATGGCCGAGGATAATTTGCTTTTACGGCGAGGGCGGACTGGCGGGAACATTCGAGTTTGTTCAAGTACGGGTCATTTTTTTTATAGTCAAGATGTGATATTGAAAAATGCCCAAGTAACGTACACTATATGTCCTTGATGGTTAAAATTTGGAATTAGAATTTTGACTTGGGAGATACTAACAGGTATTGCGCTTCCTAATTTGTTTGACATTTTAGCATAGGTTTGTAGAGCGAGCAGATGGAAGAAGCACAATCAGTTGATTGCCACGGTGAGAGCAGAGGTGAGCAGAGGTGAGCGTGACGCGCGTGGTGTGATTGATTGATATTCTGCAGTCAGAGCTCGTCGAGTGGCAACGGGAAAGATCAACGAGCTAGAAGAGAGCGAAAGCGCAAAGACGCCTTGGTATTTGGATGGCCGCACAAGGACGACCGCGAGCTCAGACGGGATTTGGTTGTTTTTACCTCGGCTGCTTAAGGTTGATATTTTGAATTGATATCGACCTTACATCGAAATAAAATTATTTTAATTACTTCTATTGTGATGGCTTTGTGTCATCTGATGGACTGTAATAAATTTTTATATGTCCGGGTTTTCAATGCCTTAAAGCGATATGCGGTCATCAAAACTGGCCTTTGAAAACAATACGGGTTGACAAGTAGAGAAAATAAATAAAGCTTTGACAAACCAGTTTAAGAGAATGTGACATAGAATAGTAGCGGCACCAATGCCGACACCGAGACAGCGTTAGATGAAAAAAAGATCGCAATAAAGCATCAGCTATCCTTTTTCAGAAGACAATTAATTAAGACTGACGGTAATATCCGAGAATTAATCACATTAAGACAACATCTTGAAAGATAAATGGTGACTTCAACACGATTTGAAATGTACCCAACTTTAAATGAGGTCATATTTGGGAATGACGGAAACACGAGTTCTTCGGCTCACACGGCGTACTTTGTGAAGATAAATGAACAAACCTGGTCAAATTCCGTTTTAATTAGATTTGTCAATTTTAAGACAAATACCAACAACATTGGGGTAAGATCAACAAACTGATGATCATATAGATCTATTGTTCATATTACTGAGCGTAGGAATTGGTTCCTACATTTTTGCTAACTCGGTGAAAAGTGCCCAAAAGTCAGATTAAAAAGAAGCAAAGAAGGATTTGACTTTCCCACTGAGGGCTTAGAGCCCAAGTTATCAGAAGGCGAAGGGAGCGAGCAGATATGAAAAAATTGTACCTGCAGGGCGTTACAAAATCCCATAAATCCCACCAGCAACTCCCATTTTGTTGCATTTTGGAAAAAGGGAACTTAAGGGCTCCAGATTAGTTACTAAAAGACACCTATTAACTCTGAGCGACACTACAAATAAGACGCCTCAATGATTTGCTCTCTAATTAAGAAAAAGGTTGCCGCTGGAAAATGTCATTCGCGGGCCTCCAGAGCACTCAACAGTGTCCTATTGGCGACTATTTGCTAACAATTGCCGTCTGCGTACGGCATTAAAAAGGGTTTTATCAAAATGTCACCGCCTCTGTGATTACCAAATGTGCCACCCGGATTGATTCCAAACTGTTACGTCCATCATTTATCCTTAGCAGCTACTGTGCTACATGGCCGCTACCCGTTTAGTCATATTCTCTCTGCCAGCTATTTCTTTCTTTTTTTTCCCTGCGCTTGGCAGGACTTTATTTCCTCCCTTTATGCTTTGTAACTGTGCCACCGTCTCCAGGCAACTCAGAGGCTGTTTTAGCTTGTTAGGTCTATATCACCCTGCAGATTTGGCTTTTCTTACTTTCTCTACATTTTCTGAACCTCTGGTGAGGACCATACTCACCTGCTGAGCACTAAATAGAGTGACAACAGTGCGAGCCATTCAGAGGTCTCTTCTCATCTTTGCAAACGTGTTTATTTTTGGCAGAAAGCGCTGGACCGGCAACGGCGATCTGTCTTTTTATTGGTCTGTTGGTCCCTCGATTACTTGCTTTGTCTAAAGCTGGTAATAGTTTTCATTGATGGATTTAGAAAGAAGACATTTCATACATGGGCATAAATTGCATAGTCAAGGAGGTAGAAAAAAAATCTAGGCTGTTATAAGGCATCCTAATAATAAAAATAATATTGCTAAACATCCTTGCAAATAAAAAGAACTAGCGACACATCAAATGAAATGTTTCCTCGCAGAGGCTTGTATCAGTGAGGAAATCACGGACTTTAATATGATGCAAATTAAACTCTGGGGATCAAAGCCGTCAACTGTGGCTGCCAAACTTCCTTAAGCAAAAAGATGTCTCACGCGTGTGGTCGCCAACAAAGAAAAGAAACGTCAACAGCGGGTTGGAGCCAGCATTCATTTGGGCTGCTGAGCGCCACAAGATAAAAACCACAAGATAAAAACATATTTAAAAACGCCAACGTAACATATTCGGCTCGACGAGGTCATCCGCTTTGCCCCTCAAACTCATTGTGACCGTACCGCATACATATTATATCAATATTCTTTGCCAAGGTGTCAGAGCTCACCGGTACTTTCTATTTCACTATCTTGCCATGTGATCAATAATAAATGACAGCGGTCGCTTGTATTTGTTCTTGTTATTTGATGCAAAACCTTCCAGGAGCAGGTACGGCAGCACAATGTTGGAGTCAGCAAATATGATGCGTAATACACAAGGGGAGCCTGCCAGCAAGATTGCATATGCAGTGATATCATTACAGCGATAAGAAGCAATCACCATGGTAACATTGTCGAGGGACGGCCGTACAAGTGCAATTTTGTGTGATTATCGTCTATTCATCGGGAAAACAAGCAGCTCCTTTATTTTGTCGCCGCGTCGGAGCGGGTGGCTCTAATTTCTGGAGACATTGGCAGTTTCTTAACAATATCCACGAGGCGAGATTTTAGTCAGAGACTAAAACGCAATCATCTCGTGCCGCGACCACGTGGCATTTCTTTGATGGCCAGACATTTTGGCAACGGGCGTCTACAACGTCAAACATACTTCTTGGTTGGAGGCGTCTTTCAAACACCTTTCCCTGGGCTGTCACCCAAACACATCCACGGTACGTGGGGACGCTTGACAGCTGTTTTTTTGACGTGGTGTCACAGTTTATTTTCTCGGTCTTGTTTGTTTTGATGTCAGCATTTTAGGACGTGCACAGAACGGACACCATAGCGGACGGAGCTGGTCTTTTTCCCCTGAATGTCAGGCCAATTTGAGCTGACCATTGCTTTTCTTCTCTGAATGTTACATGAGCGCCTCTAGGCAGGTTCCTTTTGAGGACAATTCAACCTCACTAATGAAATTGTTCCATCCAAAATCTTGAAATTCTATAGGCAAGGTTTTAACTAAAACACGTTGCTGCTCAAATCTGTGATACAAGTGCCATCTGTTTGTGAAAGCATGCATGAATATATAAAATAGCAGGGGTTCCATTTGCAAGCTGCAATGTACATCTAAGCTAATGACTACTATTATTTATAAAGACGAGTCAATTAAAAGAAATAAAACAAAAAACAAAGTAAAATGACTCACCCGGTACGAAGATCTTAGCAGAGATGCAGGGTTGTGGTGTTTCATAAGTTTTTGCACACTTTACACACCCAATTTCTTGTCTGGTTGAAATTGGCCTAGTTTCTAGGCCCGTTTCATGTGTGCGAGTGACCAGACACTTCTTATCATAATACCAATGGGGAAATGGATCGTGTGGATTTTCTTACCTTGAATCTGGATAATTAGGAGCAGAGCCCCAAGCATTGACAAAAAAAGCATGCTCCCGTAATTAAATGGAAGTATTTTCACTCACAGGGGCAGCATTTCATAACATTACAGTGTGTGAGCGGCTCGTGAACATCAAATACGACACGCCGCCTCAGTGTCAACAAGGTCACGGTGCAATCAAAGGTGGCAGTAGCTAACATCAGAAGCTAACGCTACTCTGTGCACGGAACAAACAAGTTGCAGTTCGGCTTACCTTTTTGATGACCTCATTGTTGTAACACAAGATTTGGATGTTTTAGCAAGATAGTTCCTCAGCATGACAGCGTTGTAGCTTGGAAGAGGCTCTGGATTTTAATTTCACACTTGATGGGAAGGAGAGCACTCTAGGGAACCAATTATCTGTGTACAAGCAAAGGGAGAACAATTTAAATAATTGTATACTGGGAAGAAGAAAAAAAACACCTTTCTTGTAAAGCCTCATTGGTCATTTTCCTTCTAGATGTGTGCTATTATGTTGTCACAATTTCTGTTGCAGACATTTTCCGAATTGGATGGCTCATAAAGAGCAACAAAGTCCATTTCCGTCATAGTGGGTCGCTTTTGTGGTTTGAAGAATTCAACATCCTTTTACTCTTTGCGGGAATGTCAGAAAAAAAAACACAAGTAGAGAAAAAAAAATCTTCTCATAATGCATGATGACAGTTTCCATCCATCCATCATCTGAACATCTTATAGCTCAACTCCTGATTTTGTTTGACTTTTTAGGCTTTTTTTTTTTTTAAACATATTTGATTGAATTTGATTTGACTTGACACTATAAACACCAAACATTGTCACATCTTTACTCGCATGTCTGTTTGATTCATTTCAAATGTATTTGGAGATCGCACGTGTATATTTTATAACCACATACTTAGACCGAATTAACAATCTGTTCGTCAAGGGTAAGCGAAGGATTTTTTTTTTTTAATGAATATAAAAACGACCGGTGTGTGATGAGCCACATCTTATTGTCACTTTAGTCCCCAAGCCAGTCATCAATCTTTGTTATGACTCCACCTTGTGAGTCATGTGTTGACAACCCGATTTCCTGAATAGGCCCAAATAAATTATCTTCCATATTGACGGGTCATAACATGAAAACCAGAAAATGAATCTGCTCAAAATTCCCACAGCGTCTTGACAAAGCACTCGCTAGAATGAAAGGGAGCATCACCTGTCATGGTCAATAAGCGCAGCTAGTCCATCTTACACCTTGACTCCCGCCCAGCCGCCCGCCACCCGACGCACCTCACATCACCGTCACTTTGACTGACGTCGCCGACATTTAAGGGAACGTTCAATCTAGCAAAAGGTTGGGAACATTAAAAGCATTATTTTGCATATGTCACAAGGCAGTGTTGACATCCAAATGGGAGGTTGACTTCATACTGATTAGGGTGGTAAATTTTAGCGCAATTTAATCTGGATTTTTAAAACACATTACAATAGGAGACGAAATGATGAATGTTATTACGCGAATTAAAAAAAAAAGTCACACAATTACTTCCATTTGTAACACGTAGCACAACCACCATGAAACCACTAGTCAATCTGTCAATCATTCCAATAACCATTCATACTTCAATTTTGTTTTTTTGGGAGTTGATATTTTTTCCCAAAGAAGCAGACAAAGAAAATCTGAGCAGAAAAGGCCAACGACGCCATTAGCTTTGACCACAATCTCCTGCACAAAGTATTTATGAGCATTTTATCTTCAAATGACACAAATAACCTTTTATTTTCTCCATAAGCAGAAAGCAGAATGGACACAATTAGTACAGAGCGCCGACATGACCAAAGCTTCCTCTTTTTTTTTCGCCCCAGTGGGTTTTAAAAGTGTGCTAACTCCAAAATAGATGAAACCAATGTTCAGTCTGTCAGGCGTTTGTTTTGCATACCACGCAACACAAATACTTTGATCCGCAAATGAGTCACCTCTGTTTCCGCGCGGCGACACACTTTTCATGTTCACTTATGTTTAAAATGCCATGCGTGCAGGATGCCAACAAACAAGAAGCGGGCCTTTGGATGGGTGAAATTTAGTCTCGTCCGATTGTTGCACGATGCTCACGAAGCAAAGTGCAGTTGTTTTGTTTTTCTTGCTGTGGTTAGGCACCAGAAGCCAAGTGCATCATGATGCAGGTATTGATTTGTGTGTAAAGGACAAGCTCAAAGGGAGTATTCGAACAAAAGGTAGCGATGAATGAGACAGATGGTTTTATTTATTTTATTTTATTATTTATTCTGACTTTCACCATCAATGTCCAGGGAACTGCTTGATGCTCAAGGACACATATACATGTTGATACATGAATGGCCTATCACATGAAAGCGCAAAACATTTCAAGGAGACATAGTATGTAAATATTTTTCATGCAAATATGTAATTATGTTTTTTCTAAATGTTGTACGTTGTGAGGACAAGCAGTACAGAAAATGGATGGATAGATGTTCTATGGATATAAACGACGTTTAGTGTAATTTCCAGTTCCTGGTTTGTTTAGCGAGTAGATCTTCTCTCCGGTGCCTAGACACTTATTGATTTAGCTCTTTTGTGGTTGTGCAAAGTTGGATGTTCTCCGCTTTAATGCAGCTCCAGACAGACGTTTATGAAATATACTCGATAAGCCCAAAGCACTTAGCTCTGGTGGTTAAAAGCGCTAGCCATGTTAGCAATTAGCATGGCTTCTTCATCTTTCCTCGTCGATACTGGTCAGATGTTTAGCTTATTCGCTGCCGCAGAAGTGAAACTGACCTGAGGGTGAGTCCCCAACGTATTTAGCCGCATTAGTAGCTAGCTAGTTAGTTAATGGTAGTGTAAATAACACTATGTTGGGTAGGTTGACGTAAGCGCGGTGCAGCAACGTTAACATGAGTGCGTTCAGCGCAGCAAAGCTTTTTAGGACCGTCTCTGCAGTTTGGGAAAAACTGCAAAATGTATGATTCTCAGTCTCATAAATATACTCTTGTTCCATCATTGCATCATATTTTCTTCATACACTGAGTATGCCTCCTGGAAGGGCTTTTCAGGTTAAAGCATGACTCCTGGAAAGGCTTTTCAGGTTAAAGCATCAGTTTCGGCCAGAAGGAAAGTGACACAAGAGAATTGTAACCCTGGAGGTAGATACTCCACCAATGTCTTGTTCAAGTGACAGGATCATCTACTTTGCCCTGGATGTGGCAGGAACACACATTTATTAGCCTTGGTTTTTATCAGCCAGCTTTCAAAAAAACGTGCACAAAAGAATGAGCGAGAGAATTATTTGGGTTATTTGTAAATGTGTTACTCTCCAGTGGGGCCTCTGAGGTTGAACACAAATTATTCCATCAGCATTGGCCACTAACAAAACCATGATGTTTTTTCGTAATGGTTAATATGAAAAAATATATGAAAAAAATGTAAATATATGTAAATTAATAGTATTTGTATATTTATTTTTGTATTTTTACATTTGCTTTGCTCTTTGTTTTTGCTTTGATTTTTGTTTATCTTAGGATTTATTTTTAACTTTTATTTTGTATCTTATATTATTCAAATGAGGGGCGGGGCCCTAAGTGTCTCTCGCGTGAGCAAGTTTGTGAAGTATGGTGTGCTGGTTCTCTGTTAAATTCGTGGATGAATTACACGTTGTCACCATCTCGCACTACGGTGGAGCAAACTAACGCATGGTGGAAATGTGGCATTCAAGTGCAAAATTGCTCTTCGGCTTTTTTCCCCCCTCATCCTGAAAACCTTTTACCGTTTCCCTTTCCTCGTCTCCGGGCAAGAACACAGGTGACGTTTTACTCTGCCGGGAATAAAATAAAAAAATAAAAAAAAGAGGAAATGAGCAGTGAGCACTGTCTCTCAAATCATGGCCTTCCCCCATTACCTCCCCATCACGTGATGCAAAAGGCTGCTCCAAAGGGGAGAAATTCATTGGAACAGGTGAAGCTGTGGACCATATCCCATTAGCGAGCCTGCCAAAGGCCCATTCCTGGAGGAGTAAATCCCGCTCTTCAGGCACCATAGGCACCAGCTACTGTATGGACAGTCAAATCTATAGGCAGCCCGGCTCGCTGGCAGAACGCAACGAGCCAATGATGAACATAAAGATCGCCACTTGAATTGCTTTTTATAAAATTCTCAACTTCCCATTTGTGGGTTGAGAGAAACGGTCATTTGCGATGAAAGTCAGTGGCAGAGAAAAAAAAAAAAAAACACGGGCACGTCGTGTGCATGTGAAGGGCGGACTAACGTCGGACTGACTGGCTCGGCCCCCGGCTTTATGACTCTTCCCACATGGCGACGCGTAATGGCGACAGTCGCCTTTCTATACATAGAGCGAGACACAATGTCAAAAGCAATGACAAGGATGGGTTGGCCTGATTAGCGTGATGGTTGCAGAAAAACGAGGACACTGGGCACATGACTTGTATGTGGCAAAATGTATTTTTCAGACTCTATGGGCCTAATCGACAAACAGTTTGTTTCAAGAACAGATCAAAACTTGATTGAGCCATTTTAGTCATTCGGGTGTCCTTCATGTCATTCTAATCAGTCCATGGCCTTTGAAAATCATTAGTGCTGATTAATGTAACTTTAACTAGCATATTTTCAGACCTTAAGTCGCACCGTTGCAAACCGGTGCGCCATTTTCTTTTAGTCGTCTCGACATCAATTTCCTTACATTTGCATTTTCTTGTATTCGTCATACGGTAAATTAAAAACTACTTCCTGTTGCTGTGTCTAAGAATCATGGGAAATGTAGTCCTATTAGCCTAATACTGCAGTCAGACTGAATTTGAGCTAAGCATTTCCTTCGACACATTTACAGGATGGTATTATTAGTTTTTCCAACATTTAGGAGCGTACCGGCATTGTGGCATGTGTATATACATAAACAGTATATTTACATGTCCACGCCAACCACACGCGGCACACTCCACCCTACTGTGCCTCCCCATGCGTGTTGGCTAATAGAGTTGTTTAGTCACAGATCTGTGTGACAGGTGGCCCTGCCAGCCTCCGGTGTGCGCTGAGTACAAGTGCTCTCCTGGGTGAGGAGCTGTCGCATCCACTTACACCAGGGAGTCGTTCCTCTGGCCCGTTTTCCTTCAACCGCAACTAACTTTGCCCCGCTTTTCCAGAGCGCACCATTTTTCGTGAGGTTTTGTATTCCCGAGTCAACCCACTCTTTCTCTCTGGAGAAAAATAACAACAACAACAACAAAAATATGGCCAGCAGTGCGCACAAAAGCCCACGACAAACATCATCAGGACACTTTAGAGCACATCAGGGAGTGGACTGCGACAACATTTTAAAAAGCAGACGGATTGGTGCGCTGCAAGACATTTGGGGTGTGTGTGACCACACACACGCAAGCAGAACAATACAGCGTCCATATTGATGGAGCTTTTTTTTTGTGTCATTATCTGTACTGCAAGTATTGTCTCAGCAGAACGTGGGTTACGTGCGACAATTGAAGCAAGGGCGGACATCAACAACATGTCACCAATTGGAAAAATAGTACTCCGAAGCATGCACTGCAAAACATTTACTGTAGGCTATCAATTATGCAGTTTGAAGTCAAGCATAGAGGTGGGGGGGGGGGGGGGGGGGCAATCATCTGAGTGAGACATCTTACATGATTTGTCGTAATTTACGCTGCGGTTACACTCAGTGCAAATGAAAATAGCATTTCTGTTATTGCTATGGAAACCGCACAGCTTCTTTCGTACGCAGGCGTGAAGCGCTCTTGCTAGCACCACATTGACATGTGATTGAAAGACGCGATGCTATAACGAGAGCGGTTAGCACGTCTCTTTTAGAGTTTTGAGGTGTTACGTAACACGCATCTCAAATTTGATTTGAAGAAATTGTGAATTTACATTCACAACATTTTTTATTAACTATAGGAAAAAAAAGTCACTCGCTTAACACCAAAAGATAATCAGTGAGGATAATCAAAGACACAATGTGCAAATGTAAGAATGTGTTACAGCAGGTGTCCACTGAGCATTCAAGAGTTCATTTGGCCATTTTTTCAGAAATTGGTTGATTGAAATGAGTGTGGGGTTTTTTTCTTTCATTTTTTTTGTAGAGTGGAGCCCTGCACAGTCAGTTACCCCATTTGCAAATGACCCGGCTCATTAGTTTTAAATACCAACTGTTCCATATTAATATGAATGTCAGTCACTTCGCATTCGCACGAGGAGACACAAAATGTTCTTTGATAAAAATGCGGCCTCGCATGTTTCCAGCACAATCAAAACAATGCTGATCACTGCATGCCGAGCTTCTATTCCAACCATCCTATTCATCAAAGCATTGTTTGCATGCTTGTCTGAGGTTTTGGGCACACCTGCGAGGCCTCCGAGTGCTTCTTCTCTAAACCGCTATGCTGTGAACGGAGAGATAAGGCTGATTGAAATATGCTCAGCTTTGGAAAGCTGGCGGGGAATTTCATGCAGTGGAATTACATTCAGGCAGCGTGACGTGATGCGCATAACGAGAGCAATAGTGGTTTGCATTGCCGGGCTCCAATTGTTGCAAAGCACACTGGCGCTACTCTGAGGCCTCCCACGGCAATTGCAGTTATTTTTGGTCCTGATGTAAAAAAAGAAGAAGAAAAAAAAAAACGTTTGTGGTCATACATGTATTATCATTTTTTTATCATCTCCAAATGGTTTGATTATCCGCCAGCCTATTACCATTTTCATTCTGGCAATTTTCCACATGCAATGAAACTGTGCCCCGTGTCATAACGTGACATCACTTTATTAGACTCCCATTATCATTTTTATCGGAGGCTATTTGAGCTGCATCAAGTATTGCTGACCTCGCAAGTTTGCAGTGTGCAGTTCTTAAGAGCGCAATGAAGCCTATTTATCGAAACCCAGACGCGTTGCCTAACAATCACATTACACTCACATTCACACTTTCGCATGTTGATTATATTTGACTCGTAGATGTTTGACGTACACACACGCACACACTAAGACTGACTGTCATCTTCTATTTACAAATACAGATTGATTAGCATGTGTATACTATTGAGAGCATTCTAGGGGAAGGTGTCATAGTTTAGCTATTCTTATTCTCCATAATTAGGGATGGAGAACACTTAAGATTTTGATTGAGTTGCATTATTTCTTTTGACACTCATTTAAATTGAGCCACATTCTTATGTGCCTTCATAACACAATCGACAGCAGCTACTGTTACAAAACTATTTTGTATATCGCAATACATTTTTCCCCACAATACGGTTTCTTTGGTAATCCTCCCCGCTTTACTGCTTCCTCATTAGTCACTCGTATTCTTGCTTATTCTGCTTATTCACGATCTATTTTAAAAGTGACAGTTTGGCTCACTTTCTCTGTTTCTTACCATTTGTTATTTGTATTTTGTCCTGCCCAATGCCAGCCAGTCTTGGTTCTACGACAGGCGTCGTTATTAGCTAGGTTCCGGAGTACACCACACACTGTAAGAGCAAAAAATAAATGTCATCAGTAAAATGTTCATCTTTTCTCTAATTAATTAATTTAATCTAATTAATTTGACATTACACGTGCTGTTGTCTCAGGTAACAACCAAACAAGGCTCAGCTTGCAAATGTCACATGACTGAAAATGTCAAAATAATGAAAGAACTCAAATAAAATTGTCTTTCACAGAGTAAAAACAAAAATGTGTCTTTTGCTATTTAAGAAATTGTATTCGGAACGAATGTCAGACGAGACACTCAAAAAGACGAGAAAAATTTGTCGTGATCAAAATGTGAATTTTTCTTCTATAAACATTTCCTAATGCTGATTCCCGCTGACATCATTTTTTGCTTTCGCCGGGGGATGCGAGGCCGACGCTCGGCAGCATCTGCAACGTGCTCCTGCGGGTTTGCGGCCTGACAGCTCGTCTCCGCCGGGGCTCGGTAATGAGGGAGGCTGTGTTGGTTCTGTCTATGCGTGTCAGGCGCTGTTGTTTTTTGGAGCCGCTTTCCTTTTAGCTCGCTTTGACGTCAATAGCAGCCAGCAAAAGCAACAACATCCATTTGTGCATTTACAAGTTATGTCGAGCTGCCTTTTGGAGGGGCTTATTGTGTATTAAGAAGTTCAAGTCTGTGTTTCAACATCGCATTAAACAGGCAATAATGTTGCAGTGAGGATTCAGGCAAAAAAAAAAAAACATGTCAACATTTACAAAAGAAGTCACTACTCACACACTAATTTGCTTCATGCTTAGACATCGTGCACGCCATCCACAGCACATCCTGCCCGGTATGTTGCGCATTCTGTGATGCAATCAGAGACAGAAAAGAGCTCAGCTTTCATCACTTTACTGCTTTGGTCATGGAAATAAATTTTGGGTTACAGTGGACTGTAGCAGCACACAAGAAAAATCCATCCATCAAGCTCCCAAACAGCTTTTTGTATTTACTGGTGCTAATTTAAGTTTTTTTTATGTATGCTAAAAAAATATTTTTGCTACTTTTACCGTCTTCACAAAAGCAAAATTGTGATGATCAATGCTGACATGAGACAAGGTAATTTCTAAGTGTCTAAAAATGTCACCATCAGGGGTTTTGCTTTGTTTCCCCCCCCCCACTGAGTGGAAAGTTTCTGAAAAATGAGTTTGAGTTGTTGGGTTGCAGTGAATGAAGGACATGTATGATCCTTGGCCAATGGGCAGAAGATCATTACCTGTTCTAGACCTTTACTTTATGGAGCACCAGAAAGGATAGAGGTTCGCTCGTTCCTTAAAGAACGTCCGGCATCTTTGCACAAGTAATGAAAGTTTCACGGCACAGAAAACGTTTGGGAGGTCAAGTTGCTTTCATCCAGTGAGCAAAAATCGTCTCGAGGTCTCAACAACTCTGACAGACGCGCAAGGAGAGACTCAAGAGTGAACCAAAGTTTTCAAGTCATTTCAAGTCCAGGACAAAATAGTTCTGCTGTTTAAGATGTCCTTGTTAATTCTATTATTCTTGTAAACTGATTATTTTTTTTAGATACATCTCACATGATGACTCAAACCAGATTTCAGCAAATATTACCATTTATTACAAATGATCCCTTTTAGTTCTTCATGCATCAAAGCCCTTTTTGTCATCCAAATGGCGGGCATGACTTTGGCTCAGTGTCAGAGCCTTTAGCTTATGTAAGAGATGGAAAAAGATTGGCGTGGTGCGGCGCCAACAAGGACAGGAGCTAACCAAGCATGCTGTTATCACTGTTAGCAAAAAACCATTAGCGTGCAGCCGCCTTGGTTGATTCCCTTGGGCTGTGCGAGTTATTTTACATTGTTAATAGCATGAATTGTTTAGCGAGGCGATGGAATTGATTGTTTGGCATGTGTCCTATTAATCTCCAATAATTGTATGTCTAATGAGGGACAGCACCACCTCCCTTCCATGTAGCTACTGCAATTAAGCTAACGCCGTAGGTAGTTTTAAGCATTTATGGTAACAGCAAGAGATTGTTGGTAATGCGCTAATCTGAATAGCACAACTTTGGAGGTTCGTCTTCAAACAAACTGAACACCGTCCTCTGGTTCTCTCAATTCAACGCACTGTATCAACAAACATGAAGCGACTAAACAGCACTTGAAACGCATGCAAATTGTGGCAAAATATTAATAATTAGTAGAGGAGGGCCTCCCCCAATGTGTGTGATGCCTCGGAGCTTTCACGGCAAAACTGCCTTCATTATGATTTATGTGGTTTGTTAATGTTTACGTGTGATTTACATATCAATGTAACATAAAGGCATGTGCCTGCTGGCTATACTAGTCTTTGCTCGCGCACAAAAAAAATGTTAATTGCTCATATGGAACAAGTTGTACAAGAATTAGGTTAAATAGAATGAGGTAAATAAAAGTAATTGTTTTATTGTCTATCTCACATTACCTTCAAATAAAAATTAAGATTGGTCATTGAATGGGTTTGTCGATGGTGGGATGCACGTTACTAAGCGCAGTGTGAAAAGTCCTCAATAGAAAAATGTGACTTTGAATTAGTTTTCAATTGTTTTATTTTGAAGACAAAAAGAATGCCTTTCTCCACCTGCAGTTGAGTGGATAAATGTCCTCAGCCACTACTGTTGAATCTAAAATGCACGTTTTTGGAATGAGAGACAAACTGGACGGCAGACCCTCACTTTGCACATCATTCTTAAAAATGACTTTTTTAACAAGTTGTGCATATTAATAATTTAATCATCACTATGCAGACATCCTAGTTTTATGAATGAGAAACTAAAAATCAATGTGCATTGTCAACCTGCTCATGACAATTGTTACCTGCTGGGGTATTCATGTTACCTCGGAATTTTGAGAATCTGGAGTCGTCTGACCCCAACACGTGGATTCAACCACATAGCTGTCAATGAAAACAGACAAAAGGTTTTTAAACATCATGTTCCATCAAACAATTCCACGCCTACAGCATAAAACAAGGTCAAGTAAAAACGTAACAATTTACTCGGGGTTTTTTTTTTTTTTCATATTTTTTCATATTTTGACAAGTCATTTTGAAGACCAAGCAATTAAGCGATGTTAAAAATAAAACTTATTTTCCGTTCGAGACGTATTAAAGACGGCGTCGGCAATCCAAAACGTTTGCTTGGCGTCAAAGGGCAGCGAGTGTTTAATGAGCTCACTTATTGACGAAATCAGAGCATTTAAAACACATTTTTATCTACGAATCGTTGGTCGTGGTCGCCGACACAAAGATGATTTCATATGTTAACGTAACCATACATACGGCCTTTAGTACATCAGGCTTGCAAGTTATAAACAGTTACATTCACTTTAAAACTTTGCAATAACTTAACTTTGGGTCAACAAAAAAAAACTTTAGCGGGATAAACAAATTTAAACTATATAGAGCATCAACACACCTGCAGGTAAAGCGAAAGTGCTGTGAGTATGACTCATTCAATGACACTCGGAAATTTTATTAACGCTAAAACACCACCTAAATACCTACGCATGATACGCTAAATACACGGCACCGTGTGTCGTTTAGTGATCTCATTTAAAGCCCACGCTGATGCTTACTGACTCGATCCACCTTTAACAGCGCATTAGTTACTATTTTCAACATAGTTTTATAATACCAACTCTCAAACAGCACGAGAACGCACCAAAAATTGCAGTTCAAATTATTCATTTTACCAAGAACAATGATTCAAATATCGTAGTCTACGAAATGACATGGGGAAAATAGTCGTACTTTCAGAAAAAAAAATGCATTCTTTTATTCCTGTGGTTCTCAAACCTTTTCCACCAAATCCCCCCCCCCCACACACACACACACACACCCTCATCATGACCAACATGCGTTAGTCTGTGCAGTGAGTAAAAACTGACTCCCTGCTCCTCCCTGACTCCTCCCAACTCGCTCAGGCATTAGAATTTGTGAGAGGTGATGCCAGACGTGCAATCCCAAGGCACCAGAGACGGATCACGTTTGAATGACAGAGGGGCCATCAGCTCCGCACAACCTGCTGCTGCTATGTAAGTCCAATATGACTACTGTTAGAATTAGTATTGACAAAAATATCGAGCTCCTTAAGGTAGTGGGAGCAAACACCAAATAGGACAAAATACTTCCACGCACTTGTGTGCAGATGATTGTAAATCTTTAGCGCATTCTGTTTTGTCACAGGACAACGACAGGAGTGGAACACTTAAAGACCAAGGAATTTTGGAGGGCCGTAGGTGGCGAATTTGTAGCCATGCTCTTGTTTGTGTTTCTCGGCGTTGGCTCTACTATCGATTGGGCGTCAGCTCCAGCAAACAACGGAACAAACTCAACAATTGCAGCGAGCTGTCCGGCCCAGTCGGACCGCAAGGTCCTCATTTCGCTGTGCTTTGGCTTGTCCATTGCCACGTTGGCTCAGTGCTTTGGCCACATCAGCGGCGGACACATTAACCCGGCCGTCACGGTGGCGATGGTCGTGACCAGGAAAGTGACCATCATCAAGGGGGTGTTCTACCTGCTGGCCCAGTTAGCAGGTGCAGTCGCAGGTGGCGGGATCGTGTACTTCGTCTCGCCCTCCTACTTCCGGGACAACCTGGGCGTCACCGGGGTGAGGATTCTGGATGTCATCTTTATTTGTCTTGTCCTTTAAATTCCAAGCATAATCTTTGCGTTTGCTCAGTTGGGTAAGGGTGTCCCAGGAGGAATCGGCTTAGTCGTGGAGCTTCTCTTAACGTTCCAGCTGGTCTTCACCATATTTGCCTCATGCGACCCCAAACGCACCGACATGGGCGGATCCGCTGCACTGGCCATTGGCGTGTCCGTGACGATTGGTCACTTATTCGGGGTGAGTAGTCACCATCCAAACGTTGCTCACTTGACTGGCTGGCACCATATGATTTGCCCTCTGCGTTCAGCATTATTGTGCCGAGAAATGATCGGCTTTCCCGTCTTGCAGATTCCTTACACTGGAGCCAGCATGAACCCCGCTCGTTCCTTCGGCCCATCGGTGATCGCGGTGAATTTTAAGGATCATTGGGTGAGCGCGCTTGAAGACATCCCAACATTTCCTTCAACTTCAGATTTTAAAAATCATACCATTAAACATAACTGTGATTTATTTTGTGGTGTATGGGGTCTTGAGATGTTCCAAAATTAATATTTTTTGGCCCCTGCTCTAGGTTTACTGGGTGGGACCCTTCCTGGGCGCCATCATTGCCGCACTCCTGTACGAGTTCATCTTCTGCCCAAACTTCGGCAAACCGAGTCCAGGGCAGGTGATTCCCAGGGAGCAAATGGGGGCCTTCAAGGATGGGATGGGCTCCATGCAGCCAGTCAAGAGGAAGAAGAGGACGGAGCGAAAAGACCCGCCGCCAACCAGAGAAGTGCTGTCCACTGTATGACAAGTCAATGCATCGGAAACGGAGAGCAAACTATAGGACAGAATTTGGTTTTGGAACAGTTTTTGGCTTTCATCTCGAGCCCCCCTCTCCCCCTCCTCACCTTATACCTCCCACGCCTTCAGATAATTAATCCTTGAATGCGTTTTCAGGGTTTGTGCACTGACCAATTTCGATGACATGTAGCTTTGCTAGCAGCAGAGAGACAGTTTGCAGTCCAAGCGAGTGCTGAAGGTCTACCAATTACGGCGGATCATCATGCGCCAGTCAAGAAGAAAATGTGGCCTTGTTATTTTGGGATTAGTGTCACTTTGACTCGTGTTTAAGTGTATTACCATACAGCTAATGTACGCTAAGGTGACTGACTTTTCAGTCGGCTTCACGCGATCAGGGTTTTGGAGCCGATCACCGATCCAATCAGGAGATCCACTTGTTTATTTACTGTACAGTCCAGCACTACTATTAGCAAGTAGCCTTTGTTTTTTTTGTGACAGCCATTGAAATGCATTTTGGGGGGGAAATAACAAACACTAAAAATTCTCTCCAAAAACGCTGAAAAACTAAAATATCGGAAATTCCAAAAATGTATATTACAATTTATATAACCTTGCGTTATTAATGCTTGCAGTCCAGAACGTCCCTCAAATGAACGAGTTCACAAACAAAGTTTTGTGTTTTGCTAATCCAATCAATGCTGCTGCCATTGACCGGTGTGCAAATTATGAGATACCGATGACTGGCTTTGCATAAAATGCAGTTGTTTTTTTTGCATAAAATGCAAACTTTATGCCGATCTTATCAAGCAGATTAGATCAGCGTAAAGTCTTATTATCAGTGCACTGTTTGTAAAAAATGTTTTTATTTTTTGGAATTTACAATAAGATAATTGTACACTCTTAAGAGAATAAATAAATTTCATGCACTGGTTTACTAATTTTAGTACATCTAAGATGGATCAATCGGTTTAGCTTTTTACTTGGATTCAACTGTATCATTGTCAACTGATCTGGAAATTGGCGTTGTGAATTTTATGCAAGATATCAAGTTTAAATGTATAAATATATGTAAACATATTGATAATGACGTTTCACCAAGAGTATTGTATAAATATATGTAGACATATAGGCTTATGTGTAATTTACGTTTTGTTTGTTTTAATTCTATTTGACTTTTAATTATGATTTACTCCCAAAAGAAAGTTTGGGGTGGGATTTCACACACAGTGCTCATGCAGATAAAAATGATTTATGACTGAGTAATTTTTTGGGGAGTTAAAGTCATCTTCATGTGATCTGATTCCAAAGATGATTTATGACTGAGTAATTTTTGGGGGAGTTAAATGATTTCAACGTATTTGTTGCTCATTTCTACTTCGGACATCCCTTTATGATGTCAACATTACCAGCAAATTTTCACTCTGCATCACTTTATGACGTCACATTACCAGGACTATACTGCTTACCCCTCAACACAAATTGATGAGTTCATCCGTTCCCTGCACGCAGTCTAAATGTGACAACAGCATCACTTAGCGGTCTCCTGTGTCAAATAAAATCTGAGCTCAACTTTTTCTCCAGGGGAGGGCAGCCAAGAGCTTTGAATGTGCAACTTTCATTCTTCACTGGGACTGAAGTACTAAACACTGGTGCGGCAATACAAAAAAATTCAAATCACCTGCAATTTTTTGGTCATTTGCACCTTTGTTACAATTCCTATGAGACTAACACCTTTTAATCTTTTAATTATCTTTCTTGCCCTTATAGGCTCTTATCAGATCGGATTAAGCTTCACTTCTTAAAAACAAATGTATAGAACTATACAGAAATTATACTATATATGCATACAGTATTGTCAAAAAGGCTTTTGAGCGTGAGCATTTTTTCTGTAGGTCATGTCACAGCATTTCAATCAGATTCAAGGCCATACTTTGACCAGGTCGCTTCAAAACTTTCATTTTGCTTTCTAAAGCCATTCCGAAGTTGAATTGCAAGTGTGTTTTTGATCGTTGAACAAACCTGCTGTAGAACACAAGTGCACTTCATCTTGAGGTCATGAATTGATGGCCAGACATTGTCCTTCGGGATATGGCCCATCAATCCCAACAAGTCATCCAGGCCCTGAAGGAGCAAAGCAGGCCGGGACTATCAACGTTACTACCACCACCACATCCAAGTGTGACTGTCGGTATCAGAAAAATCCCGGAAATATGGTCAAGTTACTCATTTTCTTAACTGAAATATTCATCAAATTGAAGCTAACAAAACAGTTGGCTAACGCTCCCATCAAGTACAGACTGACTTCTTGAAACTTGACAATTCATTTGCATTTGCATTTGCAATTTCAATCCCCAGCGTGGTGCAGAGGGGGAAAAAGATAAAACCCACACCTTAAAGATCATTAGCAATTAAATATTTGTGGATTCGTGGAGGGAAAAATGCGTTAAACACTCGTTCAATAATTCATACTATAAACAAGAAAGTCTCCCACTTCCTTAATAATTTAGACGTAAGCTAATGTTGATTTATTCAGGAAGGTTTGTGCCACAAGCGCCGCCCGAAGTGCCCACATTTGAATTAAAGTAGGACAGTAGCAGGCGAGTCTGTAATAACATTTGTATAATTTTATGATTGCTCGCGGCCCAGTTCATTTCCTCCTCCAGTAGCTGCGTGAAATTGTTTGATTCCGCAAAGTGCCTTGAGTGAGACGCTCGCAGGGAGGGGCAGGAACAGGATGGCGGGCTGACGCCGGGTTCTGATGCTGTCACACACACGCGCAGATAAGTACCGTTGCCGTCGACGGGGCTTTGTCACACGAGCGCGCTTAATAATTCACGCCGTCTTGAGAATATGATTGATTTTCGCTCTCACTCATGATGAATATTTGGAGGGAATGCATGGCATGGGAGAGGGCATGGGAGTGTTAGAAGTCATTAATGACAGCATCACATTGGATACGTTGGAACGTTTGTCAAGATGGTCCTGCAGTGAAAAGCCCGACAATGGAACTCACAATATCGCCATTATCCATCAAAAGATTTTGAAATTTAAGTCATTTGTTCATTTTAGAGAGATTCCAGAGCATGATAGTTGTTTTTTTTGTTAGATATAGTTTTTTGACACATAATTTGGGTTGGAAATGAGTATTTTGCACTTTTTCCAAGCCCTCATTAGTTAGGGAATAAAAAAAGATTTAGAAGGAAATATTTTCTTATTGATATTCAAATTATTCAATATGTAAACAAGAATAAATCTGATTTGTTACATTTTTGTCAGATTGGTTCCTCAAAATCTGATTGGTTTTGTCTGATATGTACAATATATGGATTGCTTCTATTGACATTTAGTAGTCCATCTACCGATTGGATGAACGGATGGAAATAGTAAGAATGTCAAACTCAAGGCTCAGGGGCTAAATACAGCCCACCACATCATTTGATGTGGCCCGCAGGGACAAATTACGTGTCAACTTTACGTGTCAATACTAAAATTACAAATTGTCTTCACTTTAAAAAAAAAAATAAAGATATTGCTGGTCATTTTGTATTACCATTCTAAAATATCTAAAAAAAAATTACTTGTTTCTGATTTCAAAACTATAGCCTATACATAGATAAAGCGTTGACAGTCATCATGGCCCTCTGAAGAAAATTATGACTACAATGAAGCCGGCGACAAAAAAAGGGTTTGATACTCCTGGGATAGACAAACAGACAGAGAGATGGACAGTTCGATGGACTCCAGACTGCGTTGTTGATTGCAACAGCGAGAATCCTTTGTGTTAGTAGGCACCTGCACCTCTGCTGTTTTTGACACAAGAAGGGAGGTTGGCAAGTGCTGATTGGTTTCCTCGGGGCTTCCGACTCGCCGCCGCCCCGCTCGGTCTTCTCGCAATTCCTTTATGCAGAGTAACGCAAAGTGCACTTTGATGAAACACATTTGTTTGACTTAACTCTTGGCTGGCCGCCGTACGGCGTCCGCGTCTCGGAGGCCTTCTCGCCGCCCCGACAGCTAATGAGAGGATGTATGTACAAGTGCGCCGCTTGACCGCAGGACTTGTGTTCCATTTGGGTTTTCGGTCTGCGTCGGCGTTATTAGGGAAATCTTTATTATTGTTGTAGCCCTCAAGTGGGGCGCGTGTAACAGGATTACATTTTATTGGAGCCTCCCAGCAAGCGCCCCCACCCCCCCCTCACACCTCCTTCTGTCTCCTTTCTTTCCCTCACTGTCACTGACTCCTTCGTCCACCGTCGGGGTTGAAAGGGCGCGCCGCTTGTTCCGGGAAACTCATCAACTTCCATCCATACATTTTCTAGATTACTAGACTACTAGACTGTGGTCCACCTAAACTGGATTTGGGGAGCGAGGCGAAGAAACCATCAATAAGTTATTCTACAAAAACAACGCATGTTGGGATTTTTGGATGGAAGTTGGATCTATGCGTTGTCATTTTTAGCAATGATGTTTCGGGGGGGAAAAAAAAATCCAACTGATGCTAAACTTCACCCTTAAATAATAAAAACAAATATTACTGTACATGGAAATGTTTACTTGCATGTCTGATTGAAAACAAATGATTTAATGATGGATGCAGATAGCTAGAGATGTGTTTTGCTAATTGAACTAGGCTTGCTTTCATCAACCAATTAGAAGATAAAAAATGCTAACATTATTCATTTACAGCTTTAACTGTCTTTGTTTATGAAATATCAAGGTCAGAGTTTGACTTTATGTGGTTGTTTTTAAAGTGCTCTATGAATAATGATCAGCAAGGCTAGCGTCTGCCTTCAATTTAAAATCTGACCAATTGTTAGTACAGGATGGGGGCCCAAATTTCACACTGACTTCATACATTAGTGATGATGGTAAATTGAGATGGTTGTAAAAGAACGCAAAGCACCGCATATCACAACTTAAAACGAACTGTCGTGTGGACCGGCCCTGTTGGACTGGATTTACACGTGCATGCGCACACTCGAGCGTTTGCATGAGCAAAGATACAACAAGAAATGCCCCCCGGGTTGTTTACCTGCCAAATGAATGACTGCACAAAAGTGGACCGTCTGCCATCTACCTGTGGCACTTGCATTGTTTATTTTAGGCCCAGCTATTGGCATACCGATCATCGGATGTCTGCGAACGATTATCCTGCCGGAAAATCCGAATCCACGTCCGACGTGCCAGGGACCTCTGCTATGAAGGAGGTTGGAAAATGACGAACGTATGGGATTGAGATGGCCTGCGGGCCCGCTGTGCTCTCGGTGCTTTGTCAGACTAATGGCATCGAAATGTGTGTGTGCATGTGCGTGCAGCCTCCCCAATTTGAGCCTCTGCTGAATCATGTGCCAGCCGCAAAGCTCCAGGGCAAAAAAAACTTTTGAACAACACTTTAAGCCTTCGTGTTACGCTCCCCATGTGGGGACGTGAAGGTCTGGCTGACTTGTTTTATGGAGAGTCACCAAACTTGGCTGGATTCAAACCCAGAACGTCAGAACTGAGGCAGATATGCAAATGATTGTTGCCCCATATCCAGCGATTCAGATACACTTCTTATTGCTACAGAACAAAAAGACTTATTACAAAGTAATTCACTTTGCCTCCATCTTGCTGCATGGCTGAACATTTGAAATGAGCTCTCACACACACACACACACACACACACACGCACACACACACGCACACAGACCCCCCCCCACACACACACACACACACACGCACGCACAAGCCTCAGGCACTGATTCAGACTTGATTGCAGGGGGAAAGAGTTCGGGAAAAAAAAACTTAATAGCGACCAAGTCATTCTCTTCATAGCAGAAGCCATTCAACAAGTGATTGAGTGAAGTAGTTGTGTTTGATAGTGTTCGAAAAAAAAGAAGAAAATCAAAGCAGCAGCAATCTATATAATTATCATCAAGTGCTTTTTTCCCCCCATGCCTGGCAAAATAGAAACACTCCATCCACTGGCTGCAGGCAACGTTCCATCAAAACTAATCATAACGATTAACATCACTGCTGTGAGACGCCAGGCAGGCTCTTTTAAATTTACGGGAAAGAAACAGATTCCTCCATTTGATTGTATAAAAGGCACACACGAAAAAAAGAAAAAAGAAAAAGCCATGGTTACATGTTTGTTTTTTTCCCTTACACTGGGAGGCACACATGAGCTAATTGTATCCTGATCTTTGCCTTGAGGGCTTGGGGAGCCCGGGAGCAACTATTCTCTCCATTTTCTTGTGTCTACCTTAGCCAAGCTATTGCATTTCTCGCTGGCGGTAGCAAGAGAAGAGGGAGATAGTGGAAGAATCACTTTTTTAAGCAGACAAAAACTGACTTTACTCCTCCAGGTAAGCGCAGATGTTTTTTTTTATGGCTTTGGATCGGGGGCGTTGTGGAGGGAAGCGCAGCGGCTTTTACGCATGTGCCGGCCGGCGCACTTTGCAACTATAACCACTTCTTGACGTTTCTGCAGCCTCTCGGGTTTTATTCACGTTAAATAAAAAATAAAAAAGAACACGGCGCCGGGTCGTGTCATGTCATACAGCGGAAAACGTATCTTTTAAAAATCCCCACCCACCCTACCCACCAAAAAGAGTGCGCGCCGACGACAGCTCCTCGTATACGCGTCCACGACGTCGCTCGCTAAACTTGCGCTGAACTGACTCGAGTCTCCTCAAGATAATTTCAAAATATTTTTGTTTTGTTTTGTTTTTTGGGGGGGGTCAACACGCATCCCGACTTCCTGACTTCTATTTGAAAGACGCCATTGTGGAGCATTTACGCCCCAGGCGCTTTTCCCTTCATTCTATTCGAATGAGACACCATGTACCTTTTTAAAAACGTAGAATAGAGAAAATCGTCCCGAAAGAATAATCAAAACATGTATTCATGTTTGCATCTTCTTTTTTTACGACGCGTAAAATGGTCCAAGCATAGTTGATCAAGTCTGGACTCATTCTTCTTAATGTAAAAGAACACGCAATCCCAAAACTGCACGCCAGGACTATTTATACATTCGAAGCAATAAAATAGAACATTTAAAATATATGTGGAAATGGAGGCATTTGGGAAAAAAGCGATGCCGTGTGACCTCAGTAGTGGCCACTTGGTGGTGCTGTTCGAAAACCACACAGCATCTTTGCTGGCTCTCGTTATTCATGACGGCACTGTTCCATGCAGAGAAGACTCTTAAAGGGCCAGCTAAGTGCAGGGAGCTCCTAACCTCACCTAACCTACAGATAAATTAGCCTCTAATAGCCTATATTGCCAAAATATTCCGCAAGAGTATCTGGTTCTCATATTTGAGTTCTGTCATGCATGACAAATGTGACAAACATGCCTTGTGTGATGCAGTGCAGATTTGTAACCACATCAAAGCAAAAAGTTGGATGGCAACATTTTGACGGCAGAAGAGTAAACAACGTGATGGGGTATCGGGTTTCGGTTTTTTTTTTACTTAAGCGAGCCCAACGTGTGCTGTTAGTTGTCTGTGCCGCACTGTGGACATTTGAGACAAAATGGCTACGGGGCAAGAAAACAGAGACAACCCATTCAGATTATGTAAATACCAGTCTGCCTCAGTTTCCACTGAATCTCAATGCTCTGATCTGAAATGCTAATTGAAACATGGAAAAGCTGCATGATATTGACGCCACACTCCGTGACTGGAGGTTAGCGCTGTGCGGTTTGCTCCTTTCAGGACAGGAATTGACAGGAAGGGCCTGGTCCGGCTTTGCGGTTTTCGACGGTTCTGGTTCTGATTTGCTCCATTAACTATGGAGCAGCGTGATTGCATGAGTGGGATAAACAAGCAAATATGTTTTGAAACAAGTTCTGGAAATTTGATGCGTACAAACAGTAAATCTCATTCACCCACCCTGACATCATATCATGAATTCAGAAGCAGCAGCATAGTTCATCGAATCATAAATTTCCACATTAAGTCACGCTACCCCGTGATGAAATATCGAGGAAATGAAAAGCAGTTTTCAGCATAAGCAATGAACGAAGGTGAAGTAACTACAGCAGATGTCCCTGTTGGGCCACTCCAAGACCTTAAGCCTACAAAACCGTTTGGCCTGGCAATTGAGGACAAAAATGGAAATGAATGATTGAGAAGCTTCATGAACAACACACTTCCAATATTCATCAAGCCTAAACGAATTGTCTGATGTAGTATCAAGAGTGACCTGTAGGAGGTAGAGAGTCACAGGGCATCCAAGAGTTGTAGTATTAGAAGAAGGTATCAAACTCTCCTTGTCTTGGGCCTTTTCTAATTCGGATACGTGTCTTCCAAACGTATTTAAATGTGAGGTGGACACACGTGTAACGTGGCAGGTGCACGCTTCTGCGTAGCTCCACCAACGCAACACCACTTTGCACTCCATTGCTCTCGCCCACCCACCCGGCCTGCATCCGCTTCCTTTTCAGCCTGCTATTTTCCATAATGCCTCACAGATTTTACACTCTATCCACCTTTTGCGATGACAAGGCTTTGAGGAAATCCAATTCCAGCGAGCTGTTTTCAGAACTTAACTCTCCACGGGAGCACTGCGCTCCTCGCTCTCCAAAACGCGCGCGCGGGCGCGGGCGCACACACACGCAGGCAGGCAGCATCATCCGCACAAATTAGTCAGGGAACAAATTACCTGCATTCTGAGTGCGATCCCACGCACTTTGCCGGCTGCCTTACACAGGTCGCCTTTTGAAGAGCAGCCATGTGATTTCTCTCTCCCTCACTCACTCTCATTTGCCCCGCAGCTCCCCTCTGCCTTCTGCGAGGGATCCTGGAGTTGAATTTTAAAACTATGCATGGCTGCCGCCTGCCTGCTTATCAGCGCGTGCACAAATGGCATGCAAATCAGAGCGGGATCACACAGCACATTGCGGGCCCGCACTCAAAGGCAAGCTTAATTGTTAATTGGGTAGTTTCGGGTGTGAAACTCACACTGCCAGCAAGACGCACCGGTGTGCATGTTTTAAGGCCACCGCTCCAAGTCATTATTTTCAATCGTAGTCTTATTAAAAATCGGTGGAGCTACCCACTCTGTATTTTCAGTATGACAGACCGCGAGACTTATGACGGGGGCTGAACAATTGATCAAATTCAAATCGACAGTGAAGTGCAATACAGCCTTCAAATCATAAATGTGGTCATTTGGGTCAAAAAATAAAAACCTATTTTCGGTTGGTCATTACATGTATGCATTTATTTTAGGTATGTCACGTCAGAACTCGTGCAATAAACACGTTGACCAGTAATAACCCAATTTGGATCAGAATGGGTTTCTGAGTTGTTCGTACAAAACAACCAATTTTGGGGGCTATTTTTGACCCGACTATTATTGGAAGGTAAAATTGGGGTTTTTACTAACTGACACTAGTGGAGTTTGGAAGGGAAGCCCCCCCAATCTTTTTTTTATTATTATTAAGGCTCTAATTGAAGTACTGTACAGTACAGTAGATGACTAAACTACCTTTCTCCCATTATTGTTTTTACAAAATAACCAAAAAAAAAGGAAATAAAACACTTTGCTAAGTCAAGTGACACTGAGTTCAAAACATTCCGTGAATCATAGTGCGGTCAATTACAAGTGTCAGCATCAACATCCACGCTTCTACTGCATCTCGAAATGATCTTCCAATGGAAGCTTTTTGGATTGTTGAGGTTCTCCATCATTATATTATGCGCGTGTGCGCGCAATCTCGAGTGTGTTTGTCGAGCATCATCGTGAGGAGGGGCAGAAGAAAAAAAAGAGGGGGGGGGGCACAGGTCAGCCATACAAGAAGAAGGTGGGTGGGGGTCTTCAGTGCCGTTTTTGTAAAAAGGGAAGGGGTAAAAAAGCCAGTCTGGAAACAGGATTGGTTTGCCCGTGAAAATGCGACACTCGTACCTGCTGCCGCTGAAAGAGCGACAGCCTCGAAGAGCCGCAGGCGCTGCGATGCTAATGTTGTCGGGGGCTTTGACTTCTCCCAGCCATTGCGAGCGAGCTGCTCCGCCTGACAGCCACGCTCTCCCCGCGCGTCCTGCTCCTCACATTCGAGCCGACCAAAAAGACGAGAACGGACGAAAGAAGACAAGAAATCTAATCTCGTGACAGCAAACCAAAAAAAAAAAAAAAAAAACATGGACGAGACGGATATCATGGACCTGACGCATCAGAAGGCGAGGAAGCGACCGCGGCCAATCACCTCCGCGGATGAGGCGGCGGTGCACGCTCCACTCAAACGAGCGCCGATGCGGGCGGCCGAATGCCGGGAGACGTCGCTCATGTACGCCGTGCGCGGAGAGCCGCTGCCCGCTGCCTCGCTCAAGCAGAATGACCACTCGGTGACCTCGTCGCCTACCAGCGTCATGCCGGCGCAGGTAAATGTAGCTTTTATCGGCTGAGGGGTGGGGGTCAGTGGTAGTTAAGGTTCACTTGCTATCTGGGTGGGTGGAGGGATTTTACGCATGACGCTAGATGGTTTGTTTTTGGGCAATCCTAACAGTGAAGCTTTAAAATCGAGAGTTGACAACTTTTTTTGTCCTACTCAGTGTGCTGCTAATGGTGTTTTTAGGTTAAGAGGAGCTAGAGTCTTATTACACGCCCCCCCTCCCCAACAAAAAAGAGAAAAAAAAAACATTAATTTGCTTTTTAGCCTGCAGGGTTTGAGTGCTTGTGGATACTGGCAACATTCAGGTCAAGGTCGAGCTCTGAACTTATTTCATTGTCTTATTTTTGCACACGATTGAATGAAGGGCAGCAGAGCGGAAGTCGTGGTTAGCATTGCCTGGCTTATATTTGAGAAGTTCTGGGTTCGATTCTTGGCACAGGAGTTTGCTTGAATGAATAGATACTATACACAAGTATATTTTAAAAAGTCATACTGCTCCCCAGGCAACGCAATGCATTTGTGATTAGCAGGTTTGCCTCGCACTGGAGAAGTTCTGGGTTTGAATTGCAACTCAGGATTTTAACCATGATGTAAGTGCATGTGAATAGCAAGGATTAGTCATTATATGTATCAAGAAGTAGAGGGCACGGAGATATCTGCATCATGGTACTGAGGTTCTAGGTTTGAATCTTCTTCCTGTGTGTGTTTTTTGCATGAGAGAAAAAAATGATTGTGAATAGTCAGCAGCATTTTGCGTCAATAAAAGTAGGCATTATTTTCAGCACAGTACACTGGCAGAGCTAGGGGGGGGTGCAGGGGCACTGCCTCCCCCAAATATGTTGTGTTAATTAGCACATCTGCCTCATAGTTTTGAGGTTCAGGGTGTGAATATGGGTTCTGGCCTTCTTGCATTGAGTTTGCTCTAGCTCCAGAAAAGAAATTGCTAGACTAATCAAGTGCAACTTCAATGTGTGCCAACAGGACAATCGTTCCAGTATGTCCCGACCCATGATCACACGCTCGCCGGTGTCTCCGTTGAGCAACCAGGGCATCCCCACACCGGCGCAACTCACCAAGTCCAATGCACCGGTGCACATCGACGTGGGCGGACACATGTACACAAGCAGCCTGGCCACACTCACCAAATTCCCAGAATCTCGGTCAGTTACTCTGAGAGGAAAATGGAGAATGCACTAGTTGGATGAAACTAACCAATTCCACACAACTAACTAAATTCTAATATTTACAAATTATTGTTGACTTCTGTGCTGTCACCGCCAAGGATTGACAATCTCTCAAAAAGGATTTAAACGAAAAATAAGAATTGGGATCTTAGACCTACGGTGTAAATCTAGTCGAAGATGTTGAGCGTAGGGTGCGGACAAAGACAACGTGCTTATTTGGACAGATGCCACAGCAGCAGCAAAAAAAGGCCAAAGGGCATGCGGCCATCTGGAGGCTGCGAGGTCGCTGTGGGTGACGCGCCCGAGGGCGAGCAGCAAACCGCCTCGGGCAGAGCGCGACCAGCTGGCCCTGACCTCTCACAATGTCTTTCTTTTGCTTCATTATTCGACTACTACGACTTAAATTGTCTCGCCTCTGCACAATAAAGAAAAAAAGATAAAAATATAGCATAACTTATAGTCGGAGTATAATTTTTTTGCTGTATTATTTTAACGGATGTTAACACACATACAAGAAACATAACATGCATTGACTGACGTCATGTTGAAGCAACTGCACAGCTCTGTTCTGTTGTTGTAATTCTGAATTGCAGCATAGGGGGCGCCAAAAAAGGTTACAGCTTTAAAAATCCTTCATATCTTGCCTTGCTGAAATTGATCTCATTCAAGTTAGCCACTGGATACTTACTCCACTGTTGGGATGATTGCAAGACTGGCTTTTGTTACCATGACAACCAGGTAGTTACTAGACTATCTTCTTGTGGTAGCAAATCCCTTACTGCGAGATATTCATGCAACCACAAAGAATATAAATGCAAGTGTACATGTAGAGTGTGGGCAGTTGCTTAAAGGTGGCTCTGGATCTTCACCCAGCCTAACTGCTTATGTCATGGGTGGACAAACACAGTTTGGGACGATTGAAAACTGAATCAAAATATGAAGTTCATATCAGTCACTAGGATTTTCTGTGTCCCTATTACATGCTATCATAACCGCTATGCTAAAGCTAGAGAAGGCGTTTCTGTCGCGATGCTGACCCTCTCTTTGCTTCCAACATGTCTCCTGTCACTGCACAGAATCGGTCGCCTCTTTGATGGCACCGAGCCCATAGTGCTGGACAGCCTGAAGCAGCACTACTTCATTGACAGGGACGGACACATGTTCCGCTACATCCTCAACTTCCTCAGGACGTCCAAGCTGCTCATCCCAGACGACTTCAAAGTAAGCCCAGAGAAAAACCTCATCGGCCACTCAGCGTTTCTGCAAGTGGGCGCGCACGCACAATAACATCCGCCTTTGGCTTATGATGCCATGTTGGAATTGCTGCAAACATCTTCCAAGTAAGGGTCCCCACTGGCCAAAAGGACGGACGATAGGAGAAGAGCAAACAATTGGCGGTTGTGATACGTGAATAAGTAGTCCTGTGTGCCGAGGCTGAATTACATTACATGTGACCCATTAGTACTCCTACCGTTCAACTCTTGTGCAACATTCAGTTAGTAATTACTTGACTTGCCCCTCGGGAGAAAGCAAAGACGCACATCATCTGATAGATTATCCACACTGAGGCTCCATCAGCGGAAAGTATGTCAGCTAAAATAAGCAAAGACAAAAGACAGGCCCGAGTCAAGCGGCGCTGAGAACTCAAATGCACTCACAGGCCCAGCGGTGCTCTCTGTTGAAGCGGCAATGTTGAGCCTATGCAGACCTCGTAAAATGCGTACATGACTGATTACGGTTACGTTCCAATATTGTAGTCTTGGAAATGATAAAACAACAGAGGAATTCAAAAGTAGGATTTTTAAATTTACAAAAATGCTGACTCAAAGGTTTCACAGACAAGCACGAGAAATAAATACAGCCTAGCTATTCATGCTAAGCGCTGTTGCCCCGAGATGACAACAATCAGACTCTGTGTGTCTCTGTGTGGTCCTCCCCCCCCCTTCCACCAGGACTACAGCCTGCTGTACGAGGAGGCCCGATACTTCCAGCTGCAGCCCATGCTGTCCGAGCTGGAGCATTGGCGCCAGGACCAGGAGCTGAGTCAGGTATCACGCCCATGCGAGTGCGTGGTGGTGCGCGTGACGCCCGACTTGGGCGAGAGGATCACGCTGAGTGGCGACAAGGCGCTGATCGAGGACGTCTTTCCCGAGATCGGCGACGTCATGTGCAACCTGGTCAACGCGGGTTGGAACCACGACTCCACGCACGTCATTCGCTTCCCGCTCAACGGATATTGCCTCCTCAACTCCGTCCAGGCAAGAACGTCGCGACAAAGATGTCAAACTTGCTAGCGAGGATAAGCGGGACGGTTTTCTCTCCCTGAGTGATCGTGACCCTAATATTGACACCCAAAAAAAAAAATGTACGGCCAGATTAACAGTGAGCACTCAGCTTTCCAGCGACTTAAATTTTCACTTCTCGTCTGATACATTATTGAAGGATTGGAGGCATATGTGAATAGATTTGGCATTGATCTGGACAGTCTGAAAAACACCCCGAAAAAAACAACAAAACCGCCTCTGAAGTGAGTGCAAGAAAGAAAGTGAGCGTGCTCCCTGGCAGTTTGTCCCCAGGCGGGGCCCATAATCCTGTTTGGTTATTAAAGCACGCCGGCGGTGGATGCTGTATCTGCGGCTAATGGAGGCAGGGAGAGATGAGGAGGGAGGGGGGGGGGGGCTGCAAGCAGTATGGGGGACCTTTGTAGTTTCGGCAGAGGCTTGGGCCTGGGGCGAGGGGGGGGGGGGAAATAGGGAAAAGCGAATGGGGGAGGGGGGTGGTGGTTTGAGCGTCCCACACTGAGCCAAGTACTGGAGAGAAAGCCACACTGCTCCCGGGGGCCTCTTCGATGGAATGTGATCCTACAGGCCCCCGGGACACGTCTGTGGATGTCTGCGAGGCGGCGGCCTCGCAAACACGTACGCAGACCAACACAAACGCACAACACACACGAGACAACAATGGACGTGAATACGAGGCAGAGACTTTCCGATGAAAGTCTCGTTGAGATTCCAGTCGGTTTTTGTGTTGCTCGACAGCGTATTGCGAAGAGACTCTTAAAGTACTTTGTGGAGGACTCTAAATTGTCTGTAGGTCACTGGCGGAGTGAGAGGGTGAGCCACAGGGGCACTGCCCCTTCACCCTCTGAAATATACTTGGACCTCCCAGGTGTCAGGCCAGATCATTGACTTTTGGGTGTTTTTTTATTTTTCCAGGAGTTTTTTTTTCCAGATCTGGTGCATCTTCATTGGCGTTTTGTGAAGAATTTTGGGATTTAGTAAAAAAAAAAAAAAAGGCTTCCACTAAGGGAAAACCCAAGCTTCACCAGTGCCGTAAGTGTGAATATACAGTAAGTTTTTGTTTTTATATATTGTGCCCTCTCTTCTTTTCAGGTTCTGGAACGCCTGCAGCAACGAGGCTTCGAGATTGCCGGTTCCTGCGGGGGAGGCGTGGACTCGTCCCAATTCAGCGAGTACGTTCTGAGGCGGGAACTGAGGAGGACGGCTCAGCGAGGAGGACTCAATTGCAATCGGATAAAGCAAGAGCAACTAGACTAGAGACTCTGCTGGACTTTTCCGTGCTCTGGACTCTTCACGTTTTTTTTTCTTCACTTGTTTTAATTTCTTGTTCTTGTTTTCTTATAAAATCATCTACAGAATAAAATAAAAAAAACAGACGCATCTGCAATGGAAAGAGTTGCGACATTTGAATTAAAGATTGCGCGGACATTTGTGATTGTCTACCCCCATAAAACGCGAATGAGAAATATTTATATATGTTGTATCCCGAAATAAAGTTTGTTTTAAAACTTTGAGCCTACATTCGGTTGAAATGGGCAGCACGGTGGAGTAGCGGGCAGCACGTGTGCCTCACAAATAGCTCAGGCCTGCATGTGTTGAGTTAAAAGTCAGCTTTGGTTCATTTTTTTGTGAGGGAATTGTTATTTCACTACAGTGGACGTGTGGGGTTGGACGTCATTGTATTTCATTGATAAATATGACAATAGTGGGGCACAATTCCTTCTGGGAGCCGGGAGATGGTTGCGTTTCTTCCCACAACGGCGCACACGCCCTTTTCTATCTGCGTAGTCTAGCAATTGAAAGAAAGCTCCGCCCATTAGCACAGTTTGACTACACTTGGCACTTGACATGTGCTAGACACAAAAAAAGGGCCCCGAGTGTGGTTTGGCTCGTGCCCACCGCATTAGGGAAATTTAAATATGCATCATAGCACTCGCACTAGCTAAAGTGCTGGACTTTAGGTGTCAACCCAGGCACAGATTTCAGAGTGTGAGTACTTCCTTGAGGTAAAGGAAACACAGGCCATAGCACAGGGCAGGAATACATGGCAAGTGACCATTAATAAATGATTACAGTACGATCTTCATACAAGTACGATAGACCAGTGGCTGCACGGAGGCCTCCTTTACTTAGTTGCAATGAACGGAGTCGCTAGTCCTGTCAGCTGCGCTTCCACACAATCCCCGCAGGGCCCCCGAAAAAAGTGAAATCTCACACACAGTCCTGTCATCTTGTCTTCATCCCTCATGGCAGAATCGCTACTTTTCTGTGGCGATCTGCCGCTTGATGCTTTGCTACGTCTCCCTTTCAGGCCTCTTGTGCCCTAGTTCCACCGCGACCCCCCATTTTTTTTATTTATTATTAAAAAAATTTAGCTTGCGTCTCAACCTCCAAGGCTGCAGGTTTCCCTTTGCTTTCAAATTCACTGGCAAGCAGGTACTGGATCAAACTAAGATATTATCCCACGACACAAGTTGAATGCTAATATGCTTAACAAGATGATCGGGAGTTTCCGTGATGATGACAGAGTCCATATTCAACAATATTTTAAAGCTCCTATAATTTGTTGGTTATAAGAATAAAACCAACCTGTCGTGAAATATGATGGAATAAAAACGAAAGGGTCAATCTTGTGTGCTGCGTCTTTCTCTAGTGATTATTTGAAATCATCCATAAGCGGAATAGCGCCTGGAGAAAGCGAGCAGCGTGATGCAGGGTCAACGGATGGACGCTCGTCATTATGTTACACAAAGTCATTTTAACCATCTTTCTCCCTCCATGTTGATCTTTAGTTGAGCTCCACAGATGTGTCCTACCGTTATTGAAAATGCCACCCTCGGCCATTTTACAACAGCGTGATGATTATAAATGTAACCTACGGTGAAGAAAAGCAAAAAAAACAACAACTCCCACACGTCTCCCGTGCCATTTTTCTTTTTCCTCAAGCCGCCCTTCTGTCTTCCCCCTGCCTCAGCCTCAGGGGCTGATTTCAAATTTTCAAAGACAGTTGAGAGACTGAAGACTTAGAAATATCTTTCTTATAATATCATGGCCACAGAATTATTTCTAGCGGAGAAATTAGTGCATTAGCGTGATGAATAAATGTCTATTCCGACTTTTGAGCTTGGAATTTTTGTAGTTTGACGACTAGTAGTGAAATAATGCCCCCAAAATTGACACTCTCTGTTTGGATAATGCGGAGGGAATAAAATGCTGCACAAGTCTTGTATTATGAGAGAAAAATCCTAATGATATGAGAATAAAAACGTGAATAATATGGAAAAAAGTTGTGAACGATGAAGAAGGAAAAATAGTCTTAATAGGGGTGTTTGCGCCGTTGTGGGGGAGAACGCACCCGACTTGTTTTCTATCGATCGCTTTTAATTTAGCGCGGAGAGAGCAGCCGTGCTATGTCGACATTTCAGTGAGAGGATCTCCACTTGCGAATATTGTAAAGATGGCCGCCGCGTCCAGCCCTCTAATGCTACACAAAATAAATACACTCATTAAAATATCTCTGTCCAAGCGATGGATTCGAGGTAAAGCTCGTTTCACTTTTGGCTTATTGTTTTTACCGTTGTCAAAAAAAGTCAAGGCTGGAGTCGAGGCGCGCTTGCAGTGAGGAGGTTTTCCGTCTTCCCCTGCGGGCCCTTTGGCATTGACTGTACGCTCAGAGTGTATCATTTATATTCTACTCCAGAGGTATGAGGAGAACATGCGATTGGGAAACAGCTCAAACACCACTCGCCTCGTGAGGCTCAAGGCGTCAAAAAAGTCAAGCTTTGTCGCGTTTTTTGCCAAATCCGTGCGCGACTTTTCCATTTTTTGGCAGATACTTTTTCCCAATAAATGCTCGCTGTATTTTACCGTCGTGGTGTAAAATGGCTGAGCGGAGCTGTGATGGAATTTGAGCAGCAATGAAATCTGGCCAGCCTTTAAATGCCATAGGTGCCTCACTCTAACCTGTATCGAAAAAAGCCCACCGGGCCTTTAAAGCCATTGAGATAATTGCAAATGTATCCTTTGGCGCAGGAAAAAAAAAAAAAAAAAAAAACAGCAGTCGCCCTCACTCGTTTTCTCTCTGCGCCTCCGTCCCGTGGCTGACAATTAAGACGGGATACCTGGCCTTGATTAAGAGGTTACATTTCTACGACGGGAGCCTTTCACGCCGGGCCGACCCGAACCGCTCCGATGATTGCGGAGTCCGCCATTCAAGAGCCAGCCATCCATCATAGCGCTGAGGCCACCGGCTTTATTATAATACAGAGGACAGACGTGCTCCCGGGCTATGTGGGACACAATAGAGGTCTTTCAACAGACCTATAAATACATGATCTGTCAGGGCCGGCTGTCCTGGGGGCTCTCTCGGCAACGTTCGAGCCCCGCGGTCGGCCATCACTTATGCTAAGATATGCGCGGCGGCCCTCGGGCTGAGGCTAAGGCTCGGTTCATTTCAGCCCCTCATCAACCACCACATACTACCTCCAGCCATGAGAATAAATAAGAACAAGTTAAAAAAAAAAAAGGTGGGGGGGGGGGGAGTCCTTCATTATGACAGAGAGCAAAATTCTACTAAACAAACAAACAAACAAACAAACAAACAAACAAACAAACAGTGAGCGTTCGCCATGCGAGGAACTGTTGATTGCAAGTCGGAGACATAAGTTGAGAAGATCTGCGAGTTGCGTTTCGTTGTTACGTCATATTTTGTTGTGTTCCGTGTTCATGGCTTGTCTTATTTATGAAGCTTTTGTCTTCACATGTCCTCATCAGCCATGTTCCTTGCGGCTTCCAAACAGCTTCCTGAGTCACTCAGGTCTCGTCTAGGTGTGACTATTTTGATCAATTTAGTTTTGTTACTTTTTTTGTTTTGCTTTTTATTCATTTTGCATTTTTGTCTTGTTTGGATTTTTTACTTTTTTTTTTTTTATACATACATTTGGGGCAATATTTATTTGAGATTCCTACACTCCTTACTTCACTGCTTTCCTGAAAAACGTGAATCAAGACGGGTGCCTTGACTTATGAGTCGAACTCATTCCGTGACCATATTTGGTTTTCACGACAGTATCTGATGCTTAAATTTTTGCTCACAACATCAACATCCGTTTGAGGTAGCGCAGTGTGTGCATTCGAGTGGAACATTACTTTCTATTGCTGCTTTGCTACATGCAATCATATTTTTTATAAGCATATATCCTACGATATGCAGTTCTTCACCCTCCTCATTTATCTCAGGTGAGCATCTCCTTCCACTGTTGCCTCCTGGCCAAGATCAGCAATCTGGAGGTTGGGCGTGTTCTTCTTGGAGATTAGTCTGGATGTAGCATGCTCGAATAATAAACAGGTGAACATTTTAGCTGTGCATAATTCTCTATCTGTGTGCCACCTTAATGTATGAAAATGCTATTCTTGCTCGGGGCTTAAAACCAGCAGCAGATTATGTCCAGGCCACGCTGAGCGGAAAGCCAATGACGAACGTTAGCACTAGCGCAACAATAACCACTAGCTCGGCGGGTGGCTATTTATCATAACCTGAATTATTATTATTTGGATGTTTGGCTGGTGGGAGGGTGCCACCGTTAGTTGGTGGGCTGGATTTGAACAGTAAGACTGAAAGTTAGTTGCTTTTTGATATTTGGTGGACAGCGTCGTAAGTGCTCGGCCGGAGATGTTTGGCTGTACGGATCTTTATAATTCCTCGTGAGGTGAGCAGATCCATTTGGAATGACACAACCGGGGAATGTGAGGCCTTGACTGGCCTTGAGGCTACTTGGCTGCGGAGAGGTCATGAGGGCAACAAGAGCAGAAGATCGAAGGGGGCTGGGGTTAATGGGGAAGATCTTTGCTTTAGATTCTTTTTTTGGTGGAAAGTTTTGCAACCTGATTACCAGGTACGTTTTGAACAAATATGTGTTTACTCTGGGAACACTTTACTCAAAACATGTGTGCAGATCCACTACGTTTGTATACCTACCAGCCTGGAGGGGCTTATCCCAGTCCCATTTACAGCCAATGCAGGTGAGGGTGTGTGTGTGGTGGTGGTGGGGGGTTTAATAATAGCTGGTATTGTTGCCTTCAGATTTTTAGTCCCTCAACTAACCCGCAAACTCCTCGCACACAAAACACTCCCCGCCCCCTTGCACCAGTCTGATTCAGCCCACGGCACTCGCACACTCCTCCAACTCACTTCTTCCTCTTCTTCTTGTTCCCCCAGATCTCTCTTTGCCACAGCTGCAGCCTCCTGGCTCGGCCCGCAGCCTTCAGCAGGCTTCCCGGCTCGCTCTCTTTCTCCCCTGCAGCAACAAAAGGGAGAAAACAGGCAAAAGAGGAAAAATAAAACTTCAGGCACACCATGCGAGGCCATCTGGGTAATCTTGTTCAAAAGGCTCGAGGTGATAGCAGCAATTTACACAGGCAAAAAGAAGGAGGGAAGGGGGGGGGGGGCTTATTTCCATACCTAGCAGCCTCGAGGAAATGCAATTGAATAAACCAAGAATTAGAAAAGTATTACAGCAAAACCAATACGGAATATTCAACATTAGATCAATTTGTCCTTTTCAGCCTCCTCCTAAAACAAACACGAGCATTGAAATATGTTAACGTGACATAGAGTCAATACACATGCACAGAGATACACGCACACAGCTGAGGGGGGGAAGGGGGGGGGGCAATATTTGTGATGAAAGCAAATCAAACTCAAATCCAACATGTTAAAGTCAAGTTGATTAGTGTGAAAATGTTAAAAAAGCTTCTTGGGCTGGCATTTCCCACAGTCAAAAACGATATGCTAATTTGCAACTTAATGGCTGAGGGCAGCGTTCTTGCTTATACAAACCTTGAAAACATGCGGCTGTGCTGATACGTGCGCCTTTAATTTAATGAAGTAAAGCAGCGGCAGCCGCAACAAAAAACAATAAATGCCCCAATTAAAGAACAGGCATGAAGAGAAGTGTCTATTTCCCGCTTAAGCGCCTGCGGACATATGTACCCGAGCGTGTCTGCACATTTATCCGCACGTACGAGCATATGCATCGTGTGCAGCCCATAAAAAAAAAAAAAAAGAAAAGAGTCCTGCCTTTCACATTAGCATATGTGCCATGTTGTGGGAGATGCAGCTTATCTGGTGGGAGATCCAGGCTACATGTTTATGGCGCTTGCTCTGAGAGGGGTGGGGGGGGGCAGACATGTCTGCGTGTATACTTTATCGTAAGGCGTTACTGTATAATTAGTGCATCGTGTACGCCATGGCTGACACGTGTCGTTGGAGCATATTGAGCATTAAAAAGCAAAAGCGAGGATGTGCCATCCCGCATTCTTGGTCTCGTCCTCACCCCCCCCCCCCCCCCTCTGCGACTGTATGTCATCTGGCCTTCTTCGCACCCCCGCAGGCTACAAGCCCATCAGGCTCGCTATGCTCCAATGTGTCCCGACAGACCTGATGTGATCTGAGTGGCTGACGGGTTCGTCCCTGCTGCCCGCTGTCGCTTTCGTTCCACGCTTCACTCATACGCAAAGACCGACGAGCGCACGACCCGATGCCGTCCGATCAAGTTTGCGGCTCGGCGACGGCGGTGTCGCCAGCGACGCTGTGCGGGGAGCTTCGTCTTCAAAATTTGGTTTGAACTGTGGGAAGGGCTGCCTCAGGGGGGGGGGGGATTCAAGGGTAGGAGTTACAATGTGTATGCTCAAAAAAAGAAGATCACTGGTTTGGATTGAAAGAAAAAGAAAAAGGCCGATAGGTTTTGCAATTTGGAAATCCAATAAAATCTTGGCAGGTTTTCATTATTAGGGTCATCGAACAAAATGTGCAGTAACAAATGTCTCACTGCTACTTCCTGTGTCTTACAGGAAGTCAAGCCCATAATTGCTTTTGCATAAGAGCTACCAGATATGCTAATGGTTAGCCTAGCTTCTTCCAATTCTTCATCTCCAACTATTATTTCTTCCTGACGGGAACGTCCTCGTCGTGTGTGGTCTCTCAACTAGTATACTGTACGTGTGTACTTTGTCCATGCTTCAGTGCTTTCAGGCTTACACAACATTTTTTGCAGAGAACAAAAGCTCATTGTTTTTTTTTTTTTCAATCACTGCCAAGACACAAGTCCAAATTTTAAACAGGGTCTGAATACGCCTTGCTGTGCGCTTCGACTTTTGGTATGCACGCGCTCGGATGTGAACCTTCAATTTTGCAACCCTGACGGAGAGAAACAATACCCTCTTGGTTCAGTAGCCATTTTATACAAGCACACTCACACACCCACAGAGGCCTGAGGGGATGCAGTGCGAGTGGGGGTTGGATATCGTGAGACGAGGGCATCAAACTGGGGCTTTGGAGACGCCGAGCTGCGCCAACCGCAAACGTACGAGTACGGGGCGCGTGCACGTCTTGTGTGAACGCAAATTCACACATCTGGTGACACACCGAGGGAGGGATAGCGAGAGTTTATGGAGGCTACTTTGAAAGCGGTCGAGTTGCTTGCGAGTGAAGGACGACGGTGCCTTTGCCTGCAGGGATCATTTCGACATAATCGTTCTTCTGAAGGGAAAAAAAAAGGACAGTGAAAATGAGGAAGCTCTGCAGAGTTCAAATATTTTTACATTTCATGTATACTGTGTATATTTTTCAAATGAAACTTCAGGAAGAGAACAAATAGCCCCGAGTTTCTAATCAATGATTAACTCTTATCGACTTACCCGTTGAAAAATGTCGACAATTTTTAACACTACAAAATTGCTGCTAACTATACATTTCATTTTATTAGGTAAGAAATTGCAATCCATTTTGACTTCATAATCATCTTCTCAGTAATAATAATAATAAAATTAAAATCATTTCATTGATTGATTTGAGTTTATTTTTCTATAATAATACTTAAACTTTAAAATGGAAGATTATAGTTTTACATCAAATAACCTCCATTTAAATTTAAAACAATACAGTAATATCCTTATTTAATTATATATATTATGATTTTGTATAATACATAATGTATTATTCCACTATGGAATATTCTATTAAAAAAAAATCCTGACTTCTTACTTCACAGGTTGGCTAGGAGTAATCTTTTGCTTCCGTTGCCTTATCGTGAGGCTGGCGGTGTCCATTTTGGCTCATTTTTGAGAACCCAAAAATGGCTCCCGCAAAGGGCTTTGCTTCACGGCTCTCATCTCACATTGCGGTGCCTCATGTGACTCACGTGTGACCCAAATGAAGCACCCAAAGTCTTCCGAAATATCTCCCATCACTGATTTAGCTTTGCAGCGCTCAAACCTTTTCCACATGAATTCTGCCGCAGCCGCACCGCTTCAAGATGACACATACGCTTGGTCATTTTTGACATGATGTTTTGACACTGTCAACTCGGGAAAATTCTTCCTCGCAGAGCCTGGAGACATCGCCGCCATTTTGGGGGGGCACATGTGACCCTTTGCGCCGTCTGCATTGGCGCCAAACGGCAAGGCGGGAGGGGCGGGGCGGGTCAGGAGTCACTCGGGCCACGTGACGCACCCCCGGGGGCGTCGTCGGGAGCGACAAGGAAGCCCAAGAAGCAGAGAGAGCAGTGCTGCCGCGAGGCCCCCGTGTGAAAGAAAAAGAAGGTCAGCGACCACAGGAAGCAGTGTAAAAAGCGCCCCTGGCTACTGTCCTTAATGAGAGCACATCCCCTTGGGTGCGTATCCCAGCAGCCCCCGCTGCCGCCACGTGGAAAAGTCCAATCTATACGGAGCGCCGCGGGCAAGCCACGGCAGCCATTTTCATGGCTCATTCTCCGAGCCAGGAGCCATCTTGTGAGGTAAACAAACCCAAGTACAAAGACATGCGCGCTGCCACTCGCCACTCAGTTGTTGGCGCTTTTCTTTTTTTTTTTTACCATTTGTTTCATTTGGAACATCTGGAAAGATTCACTTTTTCTTGGAATGGGGGTCAAACTTGTTACAGGTGCCCTCAGAGGTCCGATTTGAAAGTTATAACTACAGACGGTAAAAGGCTGCGGCTATGATGTGAAAAATTGGCACGTACCTTGGGTAACATTGGTATACTATAAAAATATCGTTTTGGAATATGTCGATTTATATTTAGTTCGTTGACAAAAATGTTTCTTCCATTTTAGTCTTAATTATTTCATTTTGTTAACTATCGAATAAATATAGAATAACCTTGGTTATTAATTTGGCTCAGAAGAGGCTGCTTAAATGCCACTTGAAGCATTAGCGACCTATTAGGTTTTGTTCTGGGGGGGCGGGGTTATGTACAAATATTCACATTTGCAAAAATGGGTCAACAACTTTGGTTTTCTGCCAAAAGAATGTCGCGAGCCATAAAATCTGCTAGCCAGAATCAGAAGCATGTCTCCTGGTCAGAAGTAGAGCTCCACTGCGCTGTGTTGTACGTACACTTCTCGTTGCCACCTAACATCTTCATACGATTATTATCATTTTTGGAATGGATAACAAACGCCCCAAAAAGATTGCTGCAAGCATAAAATGACTTGGAGGCCCGCATCCGGCTCGCGGGCCTTGTTTGCACCACCTTTCCTTTTGAGTGTCTTATATTGGCGTAAACAAAACAACGTTTGACAAAAAAACTATTAGATTGGGAAAATTATGAGAAGGATCGCCCCCAACACCACCCAGGGCGTTAAATCTCATTAACGGCTTTTTCGATTCCTCCTTTCAATACATTTGTTAAAGTGCCAGGCGGCGTTCAATTATCAAGCAGGCCTTCTCACCTTCAAGACACGGGCCGACGTGGAAGCCCGCGGGGCCCCGGAGGGGCGTAAAAGCACATAAACACACATGCATACTTTCTGTGAGTAATGGGCTCTTCGACCATTTGTTTGTTTGTTTAATGCTTCCAACACAAAGCGCTAGGGGGGGGGACCGGGAGGGGGGCGGTTGCACTTCGGTCCTGCACTTCCCCACAACTTTTAAATAAACTAAGCGTGCACATGTACAGTCTCATGTTGATTAGAAAAACCTTGAGGCCACAACGTGCCCTCATCTTTCCGACATTCTAAGCTCCCGAGCAGCTGCGTGGCTTTCGCAATAACAACCAAACAATCCCCCGCCCAGCCCGGCCCCGCCTAAAGTTCTTTCTTTCAACTGTTTCCAATCAGCACTTTGCCCCCGGGCCACAGTGCCCCTAAGGGTGAAAACGTTTTTCCAAGGCTGTGTTTGTTCTGGAACCATTCGCCATGGCCACGTCCTCCTGGCTCCAGGCAAGGCACACGGCCTCGGGGCGCTGAGGCGTGACCTATTTGGATGGAAACGAGGGTGACACCCAGCTCCCCTCTTCAGGCATGCACAAGTACTACAAGTGACTCAAACGTGGACTTTAAGTCCCTTTAAAGTGTGAGGAAATATACAACTAAATTTGCTACATCACATACAACACTGTTGTTAATAACCTTTGCCATATTTGAATAATTACCGTATTTTTCAGACGACAAGAGGCACCTGATTTTAAGGCCCAGTCTCAATAAACATGAGGGGGGGGCAGAACAGCAAATGAGTTCAACCTTATTCAACTTCCATACATTAGGCAACCTGAAATAAATGGCTGCTACATGAATAGCGTCATCAAAGTGCTTCAACCCTAGAATATTGCCTCGAGGGTCATCGCAGGGTCTGACATTTTTGTGTGCACACTCACGGCAGACAGGCCCTCTAAAGTCGCTGTGCCAGTAAACTATCTGTTAAGTTTTAGTCAAATGAACGGATGAATAGAATTAAACTGTCTAAAATGTGACTTTTCATTCCAGTATGCAGAATGCAAATATGAACAAACAGCTTTAAAAACAATGTGTTGACACACTGTAAAGTCTGATTGTTAAAGATGTGTCTGTTCCTGTTTTAAGATGATTCACAGGGAGGCAGGATTATATTAAAGAAAAAAAAAAAACAGTCCTAGCTGGAGGCAAAAAGGTATTCATTCCTTTCCTTGCCCTTTAGCAGCTGTTGTTCATTTCCATTTGTGTGTGTGTTTAACGTCTGGTGAAACTGCCGCATGCTTAACCTGGTGTACTTTATATGCATCCAAATATTTGTAAGATGTGATATTTGCACAAGAGTTAGAAATGTTTCTGATTTTACTGCATCACCAAAACATACTTTGGCAAATGTGAAATGTTCTATGAGCTTCAATGCAGCGTTTTAGGGGTTGTCAGCGAGAAACAACTGAAATGAATGTTAAACTATAAAATATGATTTGAAAAACGATCAAATTTATGTTAAAATAAAAATAAATAAATGATGTATTTATTTTTTATGTACATTTTTGTCCCTAGAAAAATCCTACAATATATTTACATTTTTTCTTATTTGCTAAATTTGCTGACAGAATTCAATCATAACTGAGCTGGTGTTTGTTTAATTGGGATCAATGACGCAATAATTTGATTAAAAGAAAAAATCCACAGATCCTAAATTAAATGTTAAGAATGATTCAGTCTTTGAAACCACATCTGACTAAATGAAAACATTTCTCTCTGAAGGGGAATATATTCCATTTTAATGTGATTTAGTTTTATATGAGTGAGGTAGCCAAAAATAAAAAAAACATGCCAACCCTTCCCCCTCCAAATCAACCACTGTACTTAAATAAAACGAGCAAAAACTATGCAGGCCAAAAAGCTCATACACACACCCACACAGGCGCGCGCACACACACACACACACACACACACACACACACACACACACACACACACACACACACACACACACACACACACACACACACACACACACACACGTACACACACACACGTACACAGTTTAAAGTTTTTGTGCTTAGTTTTGATTCAGCTCTTCATCACCACAGGGCCCAACTCCGGTTCGCTCCAGTATTAGGCTCAATTAGAACAAGATCCAATTAGAGGGCTGCGTTCCCCTGGGGCAAGGAGAAGCAGGAAATGGAGACGGAGAAAACGTGCAAGTCGACAACATGCGGACACAGCCGGCATAAACAAACTCACTTTGTTGATCTCGGTTCTTGCTACGCCAAAGTCCCCTGGGAGTCAAAGCCCTGCTAGTCTAAGCTATGAGATAAAACAAAATACAGAAAAAAATAAATAAATAAAAAGAAAAGGCCCACAGCGAAACATGAACTCTGTGAGCACAAGGGCTCCGACACCATGAAGGGAACGTCTGGGCCCAGAAAATGAAAAAGCCCTCCGGCGTTTTCCATTTACAGCGAAAAAATCCAGCGCTCGCTTCTGGCCAGGGTTAGTATCAGACTCTCAAAATGAACACTTACACTACTGGAGGAACAAATGGAGCCGCTTTCCATTGTCGCTCTATTAAATCTGTGCCTTAATGGACATATAGCTTACTGCTGACAGAAATCAATAGTGGACAATAAGATGGAAAAAGGAGAAAGCCAGCAGAAAAGTGTACCGACTAGCGTGATGCTAGAAAAATAACGCCTGATCGACCTTGCCGGGGGGGGCACCGGCCTATCCCCGCCCCCCCTCGGGCAAGCATGTGAGGAAAATGAAGGCCTACCTTGACCTACTGAAATGAGCAGAAAAACGATGTTTTGGCACCACGGTATCACTCGCTGACTCGGAGTGGCAGGATACGGAAACCCTGGCAGACTTGGGGGGGGGGGGGTCGTGCCCAGGTGTCGTGGGTGTCTTGTGAAATGCTGCATTAAAACCACCCCCGACTCACCTCCAGCCTTCCCTGCAGTCTGCCAAGTTGTGTTTCAGGCGGAGATGGAAATCCAATTAAGTGGCATGCTCAACTTGGCCCCTGCAAAGTCATTTGACAAATTTGCTTCAATTACACTTAAACTGAGAGCAGAACCTCCAACATCCCTAACTGAGTCATCTGGTGTCCTCCTTGACACCGTGCCATATTTTCCAGAAAGACTTGCAGGTGCAGCACTTCTCGCTCATCGTTAAGTGCAGCTGCATGTAAAGTTGACTCGCTCGCAGAAGGTCAACGTTTGGCCACGGGGGCTTCCAGCTGCACGGCCTGGCTGACCCGCCACGGTCGTCTCGCCGAACCGCTGCTGGAGTCAGCCGTCCCCCCAGCAGTGTGAGTGCTCCAATGATCTGGCGCTGGCTCATGCGGCGTGCCGTGACAACGCTGCATCGCGTGCCTCAATAAAAAAAATAAAAAAAGCGGGTCAGCTCATGCAGATGTGTGCTCTCTATGTCTACCCAACATTGGCTATGACACCGTGGTCAATTTAAAAGCCTCAGTGGACTTTTATTTTGAAGGTGGCTCACCTGGTGGGGTGGTGGCTATTTTGATTTTTTTGTTGACATTTTGGATTGCCTTGACACAATTTAGTACTATATCAGGATAAGGCCAACCAAAATCATAATCAATCGCAAATTTAGGATATTAAGAAACTAGCTTAGCTGCTAGCATTGAATGCCCTGCTGGCTATAATTGACATTTTGTGCAGAATTTTTATTATTAATTTTTTACTTAATGGGCAAAATCTATCCAGTTTTTCTTTCGCTGATCCAGAAAACGAAGACTCAAATGGGCGATCCGATCCGAACCATGAATGTTTTGATCTGTCACGCCATGAAGTGATACGCACCACACACAATCAATTACTGTTTACATTTGAAACTATTTCCCTTCAAAGGCAAAGCAACATAAAGCGGACGATTGCCGAGTCACTTCCTTCCTGCCGGCCAACCTGGCTCCTTTATCGGCCCGGGATCAGTTGTTAGTGCTGGCACTTTGCCTGGCCCGTCCTCTGGAGAGAGGTGGCTCTCAGCTGGAGAGAAGCGCCGCGGGCCTTCCATTGTACGCCGAAAGACACTCGGCATACTTGAGAGAGCCGGTGCAGGTGCACGGAGGAAGAGTACGAGGGCACGCACCTGAGGGGCCCCAGCTTTTTTTCCCCCTCCTCCTCACCTTGCAGACGTCAAGCTTGTATTTAGGGGGGGGGGGATTCTGTGTGAGCTTATTTGTTGTCAGCAGGGAGGCAGATTTACAGGCGCTACACTGCGCTAGAGGGAGGTCAAGGCCACGCCGGAATAAAAGCAAAGTGACTTTCAATTGAGCGCATACCTCCGCCAATTAGGAAGCAGTCACAAAAGTTTGCTCGTTAACTGCAAACATCCAATGGAACGACTGAATCTGAATCGACTTGTTTGCATTATTACACTCGGAAGAAAGGATTTTACTGACCATGACTCGGCGGCCAGGCAGGGTGAAGATCCAGAGCCACTTTCAAGCGACAGAGTTTTTAGACTCCAGTCACTCTACGGTGTGAAACACAATCATCCACTTTTTTTTTTCTCCCACCTGTGAAAGTGATCCTTTTGTTTCCCGTTGCTTTAAAGCTGACAGGCGACAAGAGTCCCCGTGACAACGAGCATCCATCTCCCCATGTCAGTCGCCGAGACAAAAGAGGCAACGAGGGACACATAAAGAAAGTGATGGGGGAACAAGAAGAGAGTTAAGACAAAATGGACGGCAAGTTGTAAGTCTGTGTCAAATGTGAGAAGGGCCATAGAATACTTTGGGATTTTTCATTCCAGTTTTTTTCTTGATTTTCTTTTTTTATAACAGGATACATCTGATGTAGTTCAAGTCCAATTTAGCCAAACTGTCTACAATTCTGTCATTAATCAGCACCGACCACTCAGCTCATTCTTTCAAGTGTCTCCTAATGGTGATTTTCAAACAATATCTGCAAAAATGTTCAGGGATTGTTGCTCTTTATCATAAAGAGTATTGATTTTCTGCTCTCTTACCTAAGATGTTTGAGGTACTTGAAGTAAACATCAGATCAATAAGTAATTTCATCACCCAAACTTTCAGGGATTTGGGTGTGTTGTATGAGAGCAAGTTGCTTATTGATTTGGAATGACGTTTGGTGGAAAATACCCGTTTTGGCGAGAACTTCGTCCTCACTTTCCGATATGATTTGAGCTCTTGTTGAGATTGGCCCGACGAGTGACGGGGTGAGTGCTGATGTTTTCATCACAATGATGTGTCTCGCTCAGCACACTCTCCTTGCTACTCTTGCTAATTTAGATTGAGATCCTTCCAGGCTTTCCCCCCTATCTTTCATTTCCCTGCCTTCCATCTCTCCTCTCTGCATCCCATCAGCCCCTTGATAGGAGGAAAGAAGAAGGGGGGGAAAGAAAAAAAAAAAAAAGCCTTCATGTCTGTGACTTTCTTGCCCCGCAGCGCATGAAGCCCTCTTTTATTTTGATCATCGCAGCACAATGGATTCATGCCATTCTGGCAACTTTATTCAGTATCAGCCCAAATTTACATACTGCTTAACAAGTTTGCGCGTGACTGTTGATGCCCCTGATCAAAGTGCTTTTGGAAATCTTTCTCATCTGATTTCTCACTTCCCCTTCCATCCTTCATTTCAAATGCATGCCGCAGACAGGCATCTTTAACTCAGGGGCAAAAAAAAAAAAAAAAGGTAACCTTAGTGCTGCGCAAGCCCAAATGTCATCCAACAAGGAGGGCTCGTGTCCCGGGGATACAGATAATGTAATCCAAGCAGTATACAGTGTGTGACTGTGTCTTTGAGCATGTGTGTGTGTGTTAGTCCACGACTTGCCTCAGTGTGTATTGGCAGCTTGGGTTTAGGGGCAGAGGATGACAAAAGTCAAAGCAGTCATGTGTCATTTTGGGTGCTGTAGGGCTGGGACCTGCCTAAGGGGTTGTCCTCTCTGTCAGACGCACTCAGACATCTGCACTGAACTCTCCTGCCGTCTCCTCTTCTTCTTCTTCTTCTTCTTCTTCTTCTTCTTCCCTGTCGCCTTCTTCTGATGGTCACAGAAAACATTTGTTTTAAATTGGGGAAAAGAATCGACGAGCCGAGAGTAGGCGGGGGTTGCAAACACAGACTTTCACTAACAAGCGCATGCATGATTTTTTTTTTTTTCTGGAGGGGAGCTTGTTGGGCATCAAGGGAAAAAGGGAAGAGGGTCTACTAATTCTTGAACAATAATAGTGCAAATATAGTCCCAATTGAAAACATGCAATAAGCAAGAGTGAAAATACAATGAAAAGATGGCGTGGGTGGAAAGAGGGGAATCGTGGGAATGCAAGATTGCGCCTCCCCGGGGCAATCTAATCATGCTACGGGCCGATGGTTCCTCCTTATGCATCGGCTGACATTTTCCTGTAACCCTATCCCGAGTAATGTCATGTGATGTGTGAGTGGCTTCTGCCATACCGCCGGGAGGTCAACGGGCCCCGAAGGCGATGGCGTTTTGCCCCTCAGCCTTCCCGCGGATTATTTTTCTTTTTTTTTTTACCATTCGGCCACATTTTACTCGATCTTTGTCTTTCTTCTTCAGGATCAACTTTCAATTAGAGGAGGATTTTCTGTCACGGGACAAAAGCCCTGACAGATGACTCTTGAGGGGAAACCCAAAACCTTGTCTTTCGTGTTGTTTCCCGTCAAACTATTAGTATTCCTGCACCTTTCACGGGACACAAAGGCATCAAGCCGTCAGCCGTATCTGTTACTGAACCGTGTGCTCAAAATCAAAAAGAGAGGGGGACTTAAAAATAAGATTCAGGGACAGAGATGAGATTTTTGATAGGAGATAATGGAATGACATTAAAAATGCTTCCCTGCAGCTAGAGGGGGGGGGGGGCATGAAAAGCAAATATATAATTTGTTTTTTTTCTTGCTTTTGGATATGTAAACCGGCGTGCAGATATGCCCAAAGTTAACTTTACATTGCAAGTGCCCCTCGGGGAGTTGGGGGGGGGGGGGATGCGCTATACACACAAATAGTTGATGTGTGTAGCTGTCGACGTGTGACAAGCAGAAAAGGGACAGTGTTGAGAGCGTAGCCTTTTACGACCCAACACACTTTGACAGCTTGGCCATGGCTTGGGGACACAAGCCATGCTGCTGTTTCATCTGACAATTTGAAGAAAAAAAAAAAAAAAAAAACGCTCTTTCCACGGATTGCCTTGTTCACATTGTTGTGCGTGTGTGTGTGCGTGCGTGCGTGGGTTTAAGTAAAGAGACAAAAACATGTCTGCAAGATATAGGTGTCACACTGTCAGTCTGCAAGATGAAAAAAGCCAGATGAAAGGGGAAAAAAAAAACGAGTCGATGATGATGCTTTTGATACAACACTGCGCTCTGCTGGTGAAGGCCCACGTAGACCCCAGTATGACTAAGATGTGGACCCCCCCCCTAAAAAAAAAAAAAAAAAGAAATCTACAACTTGCCATTGATGATGGTTTGAACCCCAGGATTGATTTTGAAGACCTATTTCCTCCCAAGTGTGTTGATTAAACCCCAAATTGTTGACAGTGTTGGGTCCACTGCATGGCAGATGAAGGAGGGGGGGGGGGGGGGGTGACATGAATAGGCCAACAGTATTTTTATTATGTGTGTAACAAGCGTAAAATCTAGGTATGTGTGTATGTGTGTGTGGTTGTGCACGTGTGTTTGCATACAAACAATGCAGTCAGTTGACAGCCCGCAGCAGTGTGCATTCTTGCTTGGAGAGTACATGTCCCCGGGCCGCGTTCCTCCGCTGATGACCTCTGGTGAAGCCATTATCTTCTGCAATAATGATGAGCCCAAGCCGGCGATGAGAGAGATGGACTTTATCCTCAGGCGCAGCAGCAGCAGCAGCAGCAGCTGATTATGGCCAACAACAATGCTGGAAAAATAAAGAAAGAAAGGGGAATAGTGGGAGGGAAGAAAGAAGACTCCATAGCCACAAGGAGCTGCAAAAAAAAAAAAGGACTTTTGCTGAAGCACAAAATAAGCTTAGGCGATTGAGAGGGCCAGCTCTGACATTTTTCAATAATGTCCGGCTAAGCTTAGCCACCGACTCAATTCATTATCAGCTTTAGTGCTAACTGGGACTTCTCAATAAATCATTAGAAAGTGAAATGGTGCTCAATTTATTGTACACCTTTGTGGATTAGGTCAAATATTAATAATAATGATAAGAATGAAATTGTCAATAATGAGTATTTTAATTTGAAAAGCTGGAGGATATAGTCATATATTTAGTAATAGGTATGAAAAGTGTATATTCAAGATTTTATTTTTCACTTTATTTCACTTAAGGAATGTGAGGCGACCTGCCATGGGACGAACGAGCAGCTGTGACAAACGTTCAGTTCCAGCAGCGAGTGACGTCACGCCCGCTGTGATCGTGAGATGACTTGTTCTTCATTGCGCCATCCTGGCGCCCACATACTGGTCAATGCAGAAGCTCCAAACAAGACAAATGGCAAACAAAGTGCACTTGGGTCTTGTCCAGGCAGCTAAAGCATCCACTCAGGAAATCCTGTCTCGGGGAGATGACTCTAAATGAAGGACTTTAAGAATTCCCCATTATGTCTTTGCCGGAGAGTCGGAGGGAAGCCCCCCGGGGGCCCCTTGGCACTACGGCGCACAACTTTTTCAAAGGGGCTCCCAGATTAAAGTCCCCGAAAGTTCCCATTGGGGTGTGAGGCCAGGATCCCATTAAACAGCATTTCCACACCGCCGGCCATAATTGTGTCGGCGAGAATTCACAGCAGCGCTGGCTTGATAAGCGAATTCAAGGTGAAAAGGGGGAGTGGAGGGATCCAGTTAGGTGCTGCTTTCACACCTCACTAATTTGTTTTAAAATGACGGCTGAGGATGAGCGATACAGTTTAAAAAAATTGACATGCAACCCATATTAGCAACTATATGATTTCACAGAATATCATTTGGAGGTAAAAAAAAAAGGACAATTAAAGCAGGAATTGAAGATGTTTTAAAGGACGTCATGCATGTTTACTATTTGGCCATTTGACATCAAAGATTGCGACGTGTCACACGAGTCGAATATGTATGAATATTTTAATACCTGCAAATAATATCCGTGCCTCCTCCAGGCTTACATTCTTTCCGAGTCCACTAAAAATCTCATTGTACTGGGATGTGTTTTGTCTTTTTTTTTTTTTCTGCCATAATATGAATGAAGACTTTTATAAACAAGTCATCTTTTATTCCCAATTTCAAATCCGAACGGTCAGTTTTGGACATGTGATATTTGTCAACCATCAAAGCACTTGCAAAGATGAATGATAGAAAAATGTCCGTGTGTGAAGCCTAACTTGAGTGCTGTGAGTATGTATGAGTATTTACACACTTGGAACAGCCAAGATGGTACATCTCAAGTTAGAGTTTGCTTCTTTACAGTGAAATAAATGATTTATCAGCCCCCCTTTATCCTCCCCAAAAGCCTACTTCCATATCCAAGTTCCAAAAAAAAAAAAAAAAAAAGGATTTCAAGTTGACTTTTTCTGCTTCTTCTTTTCAGCCTCTTCCTCCTTTTCCTTTTCGATCTCAGCCACCAGAGTCTCGATCTCCTTGGACTCCAGGATCTGATCACAGGGAAACAGATGCTCATGATGAGCTTAGATGGAACTCGAATATAGAATGTACAAGTGAGGAGGTGCGAATGAAGATCACCTTGAGTGGTTGATTCCGTCTGATTACAGCCAGTTCAATATTTTTCCCTCCCGACTGGACCACCTGTTGAAGAAATACAAAGTGACGGTTTGGAGGCTCGGTGGATGATCATCTCAAAGGTTCTGTTGTGTTCAAGAAAATTAGAGCGATGCAGTTGTTTGTTTTTTGCTTCTACTTTATCTCCGCTGCTTTCTTCTTTGTATTTATCAGCAGTTTAAACCCACCTCGAGCAAAGCTTTGATTGCCAACTTGATCGCCTCATTGTCTCCGGCGATGGCTTCGTCCGTGTAGTTCTTCTCCAGAAACTCCCTCACCGTCTTGGCACTGCGGCCAATTGCGTTGGCCTGACAGAACACGGAAGATGGCGTTCTCATTCAACATTTAGACATGTGACTACTACAAGGCCAAAGCCAGTAGGTAGTCCCTACCTTCCAGGCATGGTAAGTTCCCGACGGGTCCGTCTGATACAGCCGAGGGGTCCCGTCGTAGTCAAAGCCGACAATCAGAGCAGAGATGCCAAATGGCCTGCGACCGTTGCTTTGGGTGTAACGCTAAAATCCAAAACATTTCGAAACGCATAGATGTGACTAGTCAGCTTGCAACGCATTTAAAACTGAACAAAGTGGGAATATCCACATAGTTGCACCTGCTTCAGAGTGGCTATGTAGCGTGTGATGTATTCCACAGTGACGGGATCCTCCACAGTCAAGCGGTGACTCTGACACTCGACGCGTGCTCTGTTTATCACGATACGAGCGTCTGCCGTCAGCCCTGAAAAAAGTCAGTGAAAAGGAATGAGCAAACAAACAAGAGACAAACGACATTTGAACACTTGCGTGCATGAAGTATTGGGAAATAATTCTCACCTGCAAACGCCATGCAGACATGCTCGTCGAGGGCGCATATCTTGCGGACGGTTCTCTCTTCCTGCAACTTTGCTACAGATTTCTTCTCAACTCCGAGGACGACGATATCTTTTCCCCTGATTCCCACCTATTTGCACACACAGACAAAAAAAGAAATCCAATTTTGGTATACAGCTCTAACATAAAACGTGGCACTTAAATATTATAAAGCTACGGAATTTTAATGAAAGGAAAGTGACATTTATTTAATAAATGTTACTGCCATAAGATAACCAGTTTGCTTTTTTTGAATTTTAAATTAATATTTAATAACGGTGCTCTGGTGATTTATGTCAAATTGATAACTTGGAGACTGAAAGCTCTCAGAGAGCATGACACAGCGACTTGATGCTAACGTATGGCACTTCTTAAAAAAGTGTTTTCATGGATATGAATAAATACTATGTCAGCTATGACATGGAAACAATACTGGGTAATAACTAGAGATTTTAAGTATTTTCAGAATGAGTTAAATAACGGGTCAAATTTGATCCGCTAACACTAAAGATCAGGGCAGCTTTCTAACACATTAACACGGTTAAAAGTTGTTCTCAAACGAAACACGCGTCTAGGAAATGATTCCTACAATTTAAGCCTTAATAACTATATTGCAAAATTCGTAATGCGGACTATTATGAACTGTGAGCTTCGTCAACAGAAAGGAAAGCCAACTAGCTAGCGCTGGCTTTAGCTTTTTTTGTTTCATTTCCAAACTAACCGCTGTGGAGCCTTTTTTTACAGCTTCTTGCGCGTACTCCACTTGAAATAGATGGCCATCTGGGGAGAAGACGGTGATGGCTCTATCGTATCTTGCAGCCATAACCTCGCAAAAAGTGTGCAATGAGAAGAGTCAATGGGAGACTTTAGCCAAATGATTCAGCTAGTTTTTAGCCGTAAGCCACTAAATCGAATGCTGCCGCTAGTCGAGTACGGCGCATGCGCATGAACTCTGAACTCGGAAAAGATACTAATACGAAAATTGCAACTATTTAACGAGCTAATTTCACGAAAAATATGTTGATATGTACTTACAAACTAATTATTGTATTTTCAAAATGTTCTTAGTGTCAACGATAACCTAAGAAAAATATGCAAGTACAGTGTTTCTATTTTTTTAATCTCCCAAATCAGGGGTCCATTTCCTGTGGCTTCTGGGCTGTTTCATTACACACAGCATAGGGGACACACGAGTTTGATTGTGAAAGCATTTGCGTGTTTATAACAACATGATAACGATGTTGAAAGTATTATTTTTTTACATCGTCATTAAATGTCGTATGAATCACCGTACAGGCATTATCGCATAAATACTTTCAAAACAGGTTTTCAAATCTCTTATATCACCCCCTAAATCGGACGAATGCATTACAACGTCGTCCTAGTGTGTTCAATCATCGGAGTTGTGTAGTACAGATTTGCTAAGTGTGCGCGCGACTTTTTGCGGTTTATGATCTCGGTCATATAATTCACCTCTGGTATCACCATGTCGGTGGCGTTCGTACCTCACAGACAGCGTGGCAAGGGTGATATTACCCCCGCTGGAATACAAAAGGTAATTCATCTTTCTGAAAGCGTCGCAGAATGGAGGCTGTGCTTTTTGAGACGCTGCTAGCCGCTAGTGCTAATTGATGCAGTCCATTCAAATCCGACTGGTTATGGATGGATTGGGCACAACGATGCTAATCCCGGCGTGATGAATCTGAACCTGCCATGTGCACACCATAAAACACTCATACATTCAAATTATTATTATTATTTTTTTATACCGATCTCGTTTTTGGTATTGTGTTAGCTCGTTTTTTTAGCAAGCTAGCAAGACGCTTCTTTTGTTAGCTTCAAAGGCACGTTTTATAATTAAACGCCCCCCCTTTTTTTTATTCCTGCAGTAAAATTGTTCATTTAGAAGTGTATGTGAAAAATCTATCTCGCAGTGGATAATTGTTATATGTCTGCTATTTTGCAGCTACTTGACGAAAATAACCATTTGATTCAGAGTATTATGGACTTCCAGAGCAAGGGCAAAACAACAGAGTGTTCACAGTGAGTTGTCCTCCACTGTTGTTGGCGTTCCCCTTTTAAAGTGGACTGCTATTATTAACTGCCTGCACTTTGACAGGTATCAACAGATACTGCACAGAAATTTAGTGTACCTGGCCACAATAGCAGACTCTAATCAGAACATGCAGTCTCTTCTACCAGCAGTAAGTATGTATACATATTTTGGGTTGTTTGTAAGGTGATGATGACATCTCTCCCTTTTTGTTTGTATGAAGACTTGTCCACACAGAAGGCTGTCTTAAACAGAGGAGCCACAGTGATTGATTTTTAATAATCATGCGTTCTGTGGACAACCAGGTGGACAAGCTTTAAGCGCGTCTGCCTTGCAGTTCTGACCTGAGGGTTTGAATCTTGATTCTAGTTGAATTCAGTTGTGTTTTGCAGCCACCCACTCAAAACATGCCGATGGGCCCCGGTGGGATGAACCAAAGCGGAGGTCCGCCTCAGCCCAGTCACGGTCACAACATGGCCTCCGAGGGGATGGTGGGCTGCGGGCCACCTGCTCCACACATGCAGAACCAGATGAACGGACAAATGCCTGGTAAGTGGCCCTTCCCTCCATCTTGCTCCCCCCCTCCCCTTCCGTTTCCCTTCAGTCCTTCTCACTTGGGTTGCTTAGCAACAGCGCAGACCTGCAAGGGAGGTTGTGCTAGGATGATGTCACCTGTTTGTCTTGGACCTCAACTCTTTCTCTTTTCGTTAATGACATTGAAATTGGATATTTACTGTTGATAAAGGTAAAATTCTGAGCATTTGGACAATTTTCAATTAAAAACAGTTGTCAGAGATTCACCGATTAGCACAAATAATTTGCACTTAGTTTGCTAATTGATTAATTGTCGATTGATCGTTGCGCCTCCCGTAAGCCAAGTTGTCCGCAGTGTCAATGTTGCTTATCCCCAGGGCCCAATCACATGCCCATGCAGGGCCCCGGTCCAGGCCCCAACCAGCCCCCCAACATGCCCGCCGGCTCTATGAACATGCCCCCGAGCAGCCACGGATCCATGGGCGGTTACAACCACGCCGTCCCGTCGTCGCAGGGCATACCGGCACAAAGCCAGATGAACATGACGCAGGGCCAGCCCATGGGCAACTACGGGCCACGACCCAGTATGAACATGCAGCCCAATCAAGGTAAAGGCGACCGCTTGCGACTTTGACGGTCGTCTCCCGCCGCTGTGCTCTTGAGCTTATCTGTCCGTTTCAGGCCCCATGATGCACCAGCAGCCTCCCTCCCAGCAGTACAACATGCCTCCCGGCGGGGGCGGTCAGCACTACCAAGGCCAGCAGAACCCCATGGGCATGATGGGCCAGGTGAACCAGGGCAATCACGTCATGGGGCAGAGGCCCATGCCCCCGTATAGACCGCCTCAGCAAGGTAATCCAATTCCCACGTGTGTGTGTGCGTGCGTGCGTGCGTGAGTGTGGCTCTTTCTCCTCCCTTTCCCTAACCCACTTTCCTACACTTCTCACTCCCGTTTCTCCCCACGTCTCCACACGGCTTGCCCGCAAACATCCTCCTGATCCGGGATGCGATACATCCTCCAGAATAGTGGTCCGAAATCCAAATGCCACACCTTCCCTCCTCATCCTCACACAGCCGGTCGCTGCAACAGCACCTTGAATCTACTTGTGTGTATGTTGTGTATGTGCATGTAGGACCCCCTCAGCAGTACCCAGGGCAGGAAGACTACTATGGGGACCAGTACAGTCACGCAGGACAGGGAGCCTCTGAAGGTAGGAGAAATCCTTCCAGTCAGCCCAGCACCTTGTGTTAACACACAAATGATGCAAAGAGACTGCGTGATTCAAATCCCCCCCCCCCGCCCCCCTCCTCAGCCCCTTTATAATTAATTAGGTGGGAAAATGAATAAAGTGACTTTGGCCTAATAAATGACATCATCGCTTCCAAATAGTGTTTGCCATTCCCCAAGGATCAGCAGTCCATTCAACAATTCCACCACGCTCGCGAAGCACAACAGCATTCACGTGGATTCGTAACAGCCTTATTTATTGCCTTTTACTTTCTTTTCTTGATTAACATTGACTTTGTATGCCCACCCGCCCCACTTCTACTAACACTCTTTTTCTATGACTTTTCACACATAACAAATGACTTTTACCCCTTTGAAAAGGACAGCAATATTTTTCCTACTAACATGAACCTGGTGTTGACATGCTGTCACTTTATTAGGTACACCTGCACAATCTCATGTATTGTTGCCATAAAACAGCTCTGCTGTGATATCGATGCTTTGCATTTTTGTTTGACCCGCTTGTTTTCTCGCTCACATGTCTCGATGTTGCGCTCTGAAGGGAATGCCCAGTACGGCCAACAGCAAGAGGCCTATCAGCAAGGCCCCCCACAGCAGCAGGGTTACCCACCTCAACAGCAGTACCCGGGTCAGCAGGCCTACCCGCCACAGCAGCAGGGCTACGGTGAGTCTTTGTTCTCGGCGTAACATCTGCAGAGGAAAATCAATGCCTCCGGTTTCCCAGTGAGAGATTGCAATGAAGCGGAACCACCATTTTGTCAGTCTTCATGCATAGGAGGAATTTTTTTTTCCCCCTCATCCCCATTTCCCTCCTGAACTTTCCATCCCTCAACCTGAGTTCGGGCCAAAGCTCAAGTTAGTAATGAGCTTCGCAGCCAGGTAAAGCTTGCGAGGTGAGCTCCATCTGCCTGCCACACATGCTGGTCGCTCGCCAGCCCTCACCGGGTTCTGCTGAGCGGCATTACGAGCACCTAATGATGCTGCGTGGGCATCGGAAGGCTTTGCTTAGTCTCACACATCTTGGATTCACCGTGCGAGGGTTGAGGAAAGGTTTTTTTTTTTTCGCCCCTCTCTTGCCCACTCATTTTTTATAATGAAGTCTGCTTCTCTAATGAAGACCAGCATCATTTCCTTGATGTCCCCCTCCACAAGGGAGCTAACGTGTGGCCCACAACCTGAATCGCTCGCGGCATAATGTCGCCTAAACAAATGAGTCCGGTCTTGTGCCGTCCTTTGGTTGGCATCCATCAACTTTTTATGGCATCCAATTAATGGTTGGGAAGGGATTCCCGAGAGTTCCGCCAACTCTGCTCGTTATGTCAGAGTCTCTCTTTTCTCCCCCCAAAACTAAAAATGTATGATGAAGCATTGCATTCCCGTATTTCAACGTGGTGTTCTCAAAGCTTCACTGACCCACTAAGGTTTAAAACGATCACGCTTCAGCCACAGCTTCTTCAACAAAATAGCTCCGAAAAAAAAAAAAAATTGCACTCTTGCGTCAAAAGGTGCTGAAGATTCAAACTTAAGATGAAACTGCACCAAATTGGTCCAATTTGCCTTTTAGGGCCTTCCCAGAATCCTCCGGGACAGTACCCCAACTACCCCCAGGGGCAGGGGCAGCAGTACGGCGGCTATCGCCCTCCTCAGCCCGGAGCCCCGCAGGGCCAGCAGCAGCGCCCTTACGGCTACGACCAGGTGAGTATGCGCCCGGCGCGGCGAGCGACGTGATCCGATACGACTGTAGCTCGTCCCGCATTTTTTTGACTCGGTGTGTATTTTGTGCATGCTCTCATCGTATTTGAGCTTACTCGTGTTTGTCGCTACTGCCATTCCTGTGTTAACCTCGGTTATGTATTCTGGCTAACGTGGCATGCCCCCCCCTTTCAGGGACAAAATATGAAAGCTTCTTCCTTAGGTTTGCCGCTAACTGCCGTGGTTCTTCTCGCCCTGTAATATCCTGTGCTCTCGTGTCGGGGACCCGAGCTACACTTTGATATCTTTATCTTTGAATATTCAGGGGCACATGAGGAAATAAAGGCCCGGGGATTTGAACCCCCTGACTAGCTCTATAAGAAGCAAAGGTAAATGGTTGCTGTGAAGACCTCAACGTCCAATCTAGATGTTTTGAACACCTAGCCTCAATTTTGCATTTTATGCTTTCCTTCTCCCTCCCTCTCTCTTTTCTTTCCTTTATTTTCTTCTCCTCTTTCTTTGATAAGATGATTGATAAGATTAGCTTTTGTATTCCTATTTAACACCATTGGTTAGCCAGGGGTCGAATTTATACGCAATTGAGGTCTGGGAACACAGCATGCTTTGCCAAGAGCCAAAACACATTTATGTGGCTTTACCTTATCTGAGTAAAAAAAAAAAAGAAAGTATTTTGCCCTGGATTCAAGTCATACTTTAAAATTAAACACACTTCGACCCCTGATTAGATGTACGTTAGCTACTACTTCCTTGCCCTGAATCTATCTCATTGAAAAGTAGCTCCTCAAGTACAGTGTTTCTCAAACTTGTTCACACGATTTAAAAAAAAAAAAAAAAAAAAAAAAAGGGACTTTCCGGCACGGCCCTAAAAATTCCCTTCGTCATTCAAAACAACCAAGTTACACTTCTCTTTTACACAACCATTGAATCTGCTTAACTTTTTTGTCCAATGTTGTCATGGATCACTTGGGGTTTCTTTGAGACCACCAGTGGCCCGCGGGTCACACTTTGAGAAACACTGCTCAAGCCATCATTCAAGAGAGCCCCGCTGCAAAACTCCCTCTCTCCACTAGTGGTTTTGTTTATTTTGTAAGAGCTCACCACTTGTGAGGATCTGCCTCCATCTGCTGGTGGATACATGCAAACGCAGCCATACGTCATGGTGTGCAGTCAAGTCAATTATAGATGTTGCTTGATAGCTCAGTTTTATTTTGGTGTGTGTGTTGATGTATTTTGTATTTTGATAGTTATTATAAGTAACTTGAACCCTGTCATCTTTTTCGCTCCCCCCCCCCCCCATCCTCCCTCACAGGGCCAGTATGGAAATTACCAGCAATGAAAAACGCCCACACAGATGATATGAGTCACAGCAGCACAAACAAACACGGAAAAAAAAAACCCAAATCCATTCCCCTCCCTTTTTTGGGCTCATAAACATTTCAACCTACCACCCCTCCCCTCCCCCATTTTTTTGTGGTCCAGTACGTCTCAAAGCGGCAGTGCCTTAAAGATGGAGCTGCCTTATCCTTGAGCATTACGTCGACTGCACGCCAGAGTTTTTTTTGTTTTTTTTTCACAGACGATTCAAAAATGGTTCTACTGTGGTTCATGCTTCGGATCCCTATTAACAAGAAGAAGCAATAATGCCAGCAGTAGGTGGAAAGTGTGTGTAAAAGGCTAGAGGTGCACGACCTAGACTTTGGAGTCTACACGTGCCCGCACAGGTACACGTCTCAATGTATGTGATGATGTAAAAAAAATATATATTTTATTCTTTTCTAGAAACATGAATTTGTATAAGACATTGGAAGCTAGTTCTAAGTTGTGTGTCAACAATGTTTATTTTATGGGGGGGGGGTTATCCAGCACATTGTTGTTATGAACTGAACCATTCAAACGATTTGCAATTGCTTTCCTCAAATTGTAATTAGGAGGAAAGCAAATTTGCCACTAGAACGTGTTTTTATATAGAAAATTGCTGTACTAAATAAACTGTGCCAACTTCGGTGGTGAAGAGAGAGAAAAAAAAAAAAGATGTCTTTTGCCACAATTTGACAAGATGTGGCCAAAGGTGTGCTTGGGTATGTCGAACCCAAGGGAGCATATTGGTTGTGTACACAAGTGTAGAAAGGCCAGCCTGAAAAGAAAAAAAACAAAAACAAAGAAAATGATGAGAAACTCGTTAGTATGAAGTAGGGATAAGAAATCGGATATGAAGTCGAGATATTCCCTTTTTTTTTTTTTTTCCCTTTCAGTTTGGCCTCATTCTCCTGTAAATGGAAGAAATCGTAGTTCCTTCCGATATATTACGACTAGCAATGCTGGAATGTTTTCCTTCATCGGAGTACGTGTGTAGGCTGTCGTCTTTTAAGTAGTGTCGTACGTGAATGTTACCGGCTGTCACATCATGTAAGATAAGAAGTAAAACGTAATGTTCATGTCACGTTTCATGGCTGCTTGTGCAGTTTCCGCTCACTGGCTTTTTTTGCTGACGCCATCATAGACAGACGGACGGCGTGGCGTGGCGTGGAGAGGGCAACAACGGCCTCTTCTATTGTTTCTATACACTATGGCTGTTTTTAAACTATGGCTGTTTTTAAATATTTTGCATTCCCATCTACACGGCGCTCACATTTGTGTCATGGTAATGTAATACTGTACATTCTGATAATAAATTGGAGGAATCTTTAATGTACTTTTGCACTCGTTATTAAGTTCGACAGTTCGAGTGGTAGTGTTTTTGTTTTTTCAAACAATATTTGATATTAAGGCTAGAATTACCACTTTATTCATGGAACATTTTGACTGGGAATTTTTGGTTTATTATAGAACTTGAATTTTGTGTACTCGTAACTCGTCACTGTACATTTTTTGAACTTCAGTCTTTTATGTTAACAAAATATTTTGATGCTGCATTTGCTGCTCAGATTTTAGCGGCGCCTTCCTCCCAGTTCACCACCACCATCGTCCTGCTGCTCCACAGCTGGCTGCCCCGCCCAACCCATCTGCCACTGGGGCTCCCCGAACCCGGCTCGTGGCTTGGCAGAGCTGGCAATGGTGGTGGATGCCCCCCCCCCCCCCCACACACACACACACAATCCCTCCCCACTTCCACTCCCAGTCGAGCCTGGCAGATGCTGCCCTCAGCTGTGCCCTCGCAGCCGGTGCCGGGGTCACGCAAGGTCACTCCTCCTGCGACTGTCTGAGGCCTTTCGGGAAGGATGAGGAGGTGCCAAAGCGACTCGCTATCGGTAAGATTTCCTGTTATTATAATAGACTGTGCTTTCTTGATAAACTGGTCGATTGGTTGCAATGTCACGTGAAAATATCCCATGCTGCGATGTAACGGATTGCACGTATTGCGTACGCAACACCTTCTTGTCGGCGAGACGTCGTCTTTGGGAGGCACGCCGCAGCTTTGTCGGTTGGAGCCCATTGGCCCCGTTTCACCCTGAAGCGGTGCAAAGCTCCTGCCCAATAAAACAGGGCAGCATCCCCAGGGCCCCTCCCTCAAGCCTCCAGTCAGCGCTTGTTTTTGCACCATTTATTTAGTGTGACACATCTCCAATTAAACTGTGGAGCTTGCTGCATCTCCCCCATAACTAGCTCTTATACCTCCCTGAAGGATTTCTGTCACACGAAGAATGTGGCTATGAGGGGGGGGGGGGGGGGGCAGTGAGGAAAAAGTGGGGAGGAAGATTGAAAGAAAGAAAGAAAGCTAGAGATCACGTCTTCCCTGCCAATTATGATCACAATGTCATTTTACTCCCCTCGTTGGCTGGCAGAAAAAGTGCGCGGGCAGAATTCTAATCTTCAAAGATAATCAGACGCTCAAACGGTGCCAGGTTGCAAATCCAAGTGATGAATGTTTTGAAGTGGATTTCAAATATGATTTGTATCGTTGGTTTTATTTTCAAAAATATATTGCCAAAAATATTTACTTATTTTCCATTTTGTCGGATAAAGTGAATTTATTACTATTATTATTATTATTATTATTTAAAAAGTGTAATTTTATAGTAGGGGCAAATTTCATGCAACCATGGAGAATTTAAAAAAATATATTTTTGCTCCGGGGAGTCTGTCTTTTAAACATTAAGAGAAACAGACCGACCTGAAACCAAAATGTTAACCTTTTTCAAATTGAGTGTATTCCGTCTGCATAAAAAAAAAAAAAGCCCGCTTTCTTTTGACTGCACTTCCAATCTTCATAAAGGCCGTTCAGAATGCTTCTCAAGCAGCCTGAAAAGCGCAATGTGTGTGCGCACCTGTGATTTCTGGAGATAGCTGCATACGTACAGTGTACCGCAGTAATTGGATGTGACACCATTTTGTGCGCTCCCCCTGGGGGGGCTCCAACAGGAATCTGACTATTATGGCCCCGGTCATGAATATGTCAGCGCTGCGGCAAACAAAGGCCTGTGATTTTTTTTCGATAAGACTCTTCCTTCTTATAGCTCGTACCGATGGCAATACCACGAGGGCGAATGGCTTGTCTGTGCTGTTAAATTGCCAAATGTTGACATTAATGATTAATTGCCGTTGTCCTATGATTACCGGGAGACAAACGTGAGCGAGTTTGCTCTCAAAGCTCCAACTAATGACCCGAAGTCTCGAAAGCTCCGACAGCGATGATTCGCCATTCACTCTTTGATATGTGCCAGACAAAAAAGATTTCTTGGAACTGACAACCTCAACTTGTTTTGCATGCATGTGATGTCCCCCACCCCTTTTGTTTAAATCCCATCGTTTGCTGAGGGTTTAGCCATCAAATCAAATCGAGCGCGCTCTTTTGTGTTCGTTCTGGTCTGGCAAAGACGATTCTCCGGGTGAACGAGCGGCTACGCTTCTATCGGTATTCCTGCAGCCTGCATAATTGTTGTAATTTACTTTCCCTTTGGGTAATCTGTAAACATGGCCGTTGTGATGTTTTTGGCATTGGCCGAGCGAGCTCTCTGCCCCGCCGGCGGAGCCCCCCCTATCCCAGCCCAGAGCGCCACAAATAGATCCATCCCCGCAAGATGCACGTAGCTGCGCCCGGGCGCAATCAATACGGCCCGGTCGCCACTGGAACTGCGGCGGCATTAAAAGCACCCCGCGAGCTGCTTCTCGCCACATCAGTGTTTTAGGGAAATAAAGCCATTGATTCTCTCGGGCGTCCGGCGGAGCCTTAATCCGAGCCGGCAAATTAGAAGGCGCTTATTTGGTCACGTGAGCCTGCAATGTTCCCGAAAAGCCCGTCCTAGTGAGAGATAAAGAGGACGGCGCGGCCCGCTGCGTCCGGTGATGAGGAGCGCGCTACTTGACGCCTGCGTCCAAGCCGAGGAGGCGTCTGTATGCCCGGGGCTTCCATTAGAGGCCCAGGATGGTGGCGCAGGTCGATGTGCTAACGTTTGGTTGGGGGTAGTCCATCTCGCGTCGGCGTGGTTCCTTTATTTTTTTTAGCTTCCTGATGTGACAGGCACGGTAAACTGCTGCTGGCTGTGTCACAGTACCGTTTTAAAACAACAAACCACATTTTTGAGATCCTGATGCACTCCACCAAACTACCGACCTGCTCCGATCACATTCAGTCATGTTATCATTCGGTCATCTATCATCAGAAGCTTAGTGGATCCATCAAAAGAAATAATTTAGCGATGGAACCTATTTGGTCAATCAATGCAATGGATCCTTTCGAAAAGTCCTCAAAAATGAATTGATTGGTTTTGTTTCATGGTTTCCTGGATGAATCCAGGGAACTTTTAGCCAGTACACCACACACACACACAGTGTGGTTCCACCCTGCCAGTTGGAAGCTTGGAAGTTCTCTGCCCCAGTTCTACGCGTCCTTGAGAGTTGTGCCTGCAGGCCTCCGCTGGTGAGGTCCTGCCGTGCACAATGTGTGCTTCTCTCTCAGGCTCCTGCTGTTGCTCCACTGCCCCGACGTGGCTCTGGAGAGCCGCCAAGCTCCGAGGGGGCTATCTAAACGATGGAGGGAGGGGGTGTGTTTTTGTGCTTTACTTTTTACTTCATTTCAACCCAAAGAGCAAAAGCGCTGCTTTTATATTTTGTCCTTGGATTGTCCCGATAGGGAATTTTCTCCCTTTTTTTTTTTTTCCCCCTGCCTGACTGGGAATGGACAAGATGGAAGTCCATTCCCCGACTAGCCCGTGGCGAGAGGTATCCTGATTAGCATGCCGCCTGCTCTTTGGCAGCCCTCCTGCAGGCCACCGGCACTATCGCTTACGTGCTGTTTGTATTTGTACCCGATAGTGTGTGCCGTTATAATTGGAATGAGCTCAAGAACCTGCTTTGCTTTTGATCCGCTGCCAGCCACTTGGAGTGCTGTAGTGGGCCACAGCTCTCACCTCAGCGCTCCCAGAGGATTATGGGAAAGTGCGACGCTTATGTTCAGGGAAGTAAAAAAAAAAAAAAAAAAAGCCTCTCAGTCAAGGTCGAACTATGCTGAGGGAGCTGCAGGAAGAAAAAAGAAAAGAAAGGTTGAGTCACAAGAGGTAAAAGACGTTGGTGATGCAATCCTTTGACGACAAACTGGGGCAAAATCACACAAAAATCTCAACGGCGCTTCCTCACTTAGCGACTCGATGTTTTCTTTTTCAATTTAACATTTTACACTCGTTCATCTCATATTGTGTACCTCCAAAACATCCATTCATAGCTCTTATAATCCCATTTCATTAGATTGCTGTACCTAATGTAGTGGCCCATAAATGCCAGTGCTGTACAGGATGTAGAAAATAAAGTGTATTCAACAGGAACATGCAATTAAGAAAACACTCACAAGGGTGCAATATGGAGCGTAAAATACACAGCTTGTCATAAACCACCAAAGGCTTTTTATGCATCGTCGTCATAACGATAACTAGCGACAATCTCCGACATAAAAAATAAAAAAATGAAAATGAATGAAATAAAATGCCAAATGGTTTACGCATGGACATGTACAAGCGTCGACGTGGGCTGTGTTGTTGCGAACTTTATTGCCGCATCTGTAATCGACTCCCAAACGATACATGCTTGTCTTTTTGTGTCCTCCTCATTACATTTACTAGTCCATGTCAGCACTCTTACAAAGTGGACTGACTCCAGAGACGTGACGTTTTCAGTTTCCATGCTGCCTCAAAATCCAAAAGATGTGTCGAAACATCTCATTCGTGAACATCTAAAAATGAGTGTTCTCACACTCAACCATATGTGTTTCTGGAAAAAAAAGGATATTTATATACGTATAACCCAAAAGTATTCCAATGAGGTAGGTCATTATGCTCCAACTCATTGTCATTAGCATTAGCCCCATCATTAACATGATCATCCTTCTTTTTTGGAGAGCATCATCATGGCTGTCTGGCTGCATCCTAATCACCAAGGGCCGAGAGATTCCACGGAGGATACCTGCGATGCGATGCGCTCCGTTCCTTCCAAGAGGGCATTACCACCAGTTAAGTACAAACACCTGGTAAAATATTACCAATTAGCACATAATTAGCGACTAATGTATTTCTAATCCGTAGCCGGTTGTAGATTTGTCTCCCCCCCCTGCCATTTTTTTTTTTTAATGTTCTCTGCTGTTATTGTTTTCCTCAGGTATTTGTATCCCAAGAACATTGACTAAGTGCCCCAGTTCATCATATGCAAATGGCTTATTAATTACACATGCATTATGCCCGTTTCCCAAAGACATCAAAGGGCCTGCGAGTCTTCTTCACATGGTCCCTGTCTGTAGCGAGCGAGCTTTACAAACGCCTTGCGTGTGCAACTTTGCAAGCGAGGCTTTTTCGGGGGCACAATAACGACATCTTCAATTAAAAATGTACACAGGAACCTCGCTACTCCCAGATATTTGACAAACACCTCTGGTGCTCTTTGCTTGTTTAGTCGCTGTAAATAGCAAATAATCACTTGGGCCTAGATTGCAAAATACTGCTGGAGAGAACAGAACACAACACGCAAAGCAGTTAGAAATAAATGGAACAGCATTCACAAAAAAAAGGAGTATGTTTAATATGAAGTAATTGCTCTTTGTGATATATACGTTGTATTCTCCGTTAGCATTAAGATAATGGACTCAAAGGCTAAAATATATGCTTGAGCTGTGTTTTTGTGCTAATTACTCATTTCAGGGAGGCGAGCAAGCCGGAGTATTCAAGAAAGGGCGGTCTGCGCTCGGTGGGCGTGAACACAGCCGACTTCATTCAGCGGCAATCAAAGCGGTTCCTCATTTCATTTGAATGTGGAACATTTCATTTGTATTCAGTAGGCTGAGTGCAAAAAAAAATATTTTCCCCCATCTACGCCATTAAAATGCCAAACATCCCGACTAAATCGTAACAGATCTGTCTAATGAATTTGGTTTGTGGATGTGATAATGGTGTTTGGGTCTCCATTGTTTAGTCCGGGCGTCACATTGTTTGCTTCGCTCACACGTCCCCGGTGGCACCCCCCTCTTAACCAGGCGCCCGGGCGAGTGTGATTTATACACGCCCTAATGTCTCACATTGATTAGCAATAGAGCTGTAATTGGACCTCGCTTTCAAACGAGGAAAGAAAGAAAGCAAGAAAGAAAGCAAGAAAGCAAGCAAGAAAGAAAGAGAGGAAGGAAGGAAGGAAGGAAGGAAGGAAGGAAGGAAGGAAGGAAGGAAGGAAGGAAGGAAGGAAGGAAGGAAGGAAGGAAGGAAGGAAGGAAGGAAGGAAGGGAGAAAGGAAGGGAGAAAGGAAGGGAGAAAGGAAGGAAGGAAAAAAAGCGTGGAGCGCATGCGTGCGTGTGATGTGTCTGATAGGAGAAAAAAAAACCCACATCTTCTCCACATGAAGCCACCAGGTGGGGCTGGTTCTCCCCCAAATCAAGCCCACAGTTAGCAAGGCCTTCGGTGGGATACCTCCCAACCTATCATTTTTTATGAGGAGACCACACAGTCTGCAGTTGTCCTCATTACTAAAAAGGTAGTGTGCCCTCCCCCCCCCCCCTACACACACCTCCGACTCTCCCCCAAAGGTAACTTCATCAACACGGCAGACAAATCTATCTTTGCTGCTCTATTTATATTTCTGACTCACTGCCATGAAGATTTATTCGACACTTGTGTCAATCTGTCTCTCTAATGGCCGAAGACAGTCTTTTCGGATAAAGTGTGGAAGTCTACGTAGACACAATAAACGCACCTCGCAAGTCCCAAAGCAAAGAGAGTCGTCGTTAAGATGGCCAAGTCAGATGTCATGTAATTAAGATGATACCGGGGAGGGGGCGAAAAACACATTTCACGGGCTATTAATGCGCGCTAATGATGCTGAGATCAACTGGAAGATGTCTGCTAGTTATGTGGGGTTAATCTCCTCATTTCCACCAAAGCCGTCCGGATAAACATCTTTACGCACACACCGGCAGCGTCCCAACTTCATCAGGAAAAATTAAGAGACCCCAAAAATAAAACTGCTGTGGTTGCAGTTTTTCCTTTTTTTTTCCTTTTTTTTTTTTTATGGGAATAGAGAGGTATTGTGTTTTTGCTACTATAAGACTCGTAAGGGACATATTATGGAAAATTGACTTTTTTTTATATATAAATAGTTGGGTCTCTGGAGTGCTTGGTTTCCCATCAAGTGTGAAATGAAACAACCATGTAAATCTTAATCTGCCCGTTTCTGAAAATGTCTCTCAACAAGCCTTTTGTCAAATTGAGACATCAGTATTCAGCTCACTTAAATAATGACCACCCCCACTTTGACTTACCCCGCCCATCGTTAAATTAGCAAGTCATTTGCAGACTGGACATCAATAGGGTGAACATTTACAGCTCTGGAGGGATTTCAGAGGTTCAAGAGTCTCAGATTTCCTCCAGATAGATCAAGAGGACTTACAGAGAAAGCGTACTTGTTGCTTAAAGAGATCTGACTTTCATCTGGCATGCTTTCTCAAGTTCGAATCCAAGGGTAGCAAATCCAATTAAAACAGCAGGGGCCTTAAAATTGAACTCTGTGGAACACCATGCGACAGTGAGACTCAAAAACATTTGAAATTGCAAAAAAATAAACATCTCCACCTTCCACAATGCACCAAAATTGATTTTAGATTTACCGTGTGACGAATGAAGGAAAATAATGGAATCTTAAACCGTCATTCCCATACCTGTGTACCTCGTATTATCGGGACAGCGGGAACAGAACAGCGGAGGTCTTTCGACTCAATCACTTGAGTGTTGGTGTGGGACGTGAGGGTTGGATGACATCAAAAAGGAGGAAATGTCAAGGCTTGTGATGACTTTATCACGAGGGCTCTGATCATTACGTTGTCATTAGTTAGCCCGGATGCTTGCGCCTCGTTAATGTACCACAAACAACAGAGGCGGGAAGGGTGGGGGGCTGCTGTTTAATGAGGGCCCTCATTTGCATACTGGCCTCCACCCCCACGTGCGGCCCCATCTCATTTATAAAAATAAATGGCGGGCTAATAAAGTCCACTCCGCGGCCCACGTCCTCACCACCACGTAGGAAACACAAGAAAACTTATTAGGCGGCATTCTCAACATCTGTTATGTTACCCGTGTAAATTGTTGTTGTGCACGCCACAATCCAAATGGTGGAAGTTAACGTCAGCCCGTCAAACAATTCCACCACTTAGAGAAGTCACATTTAATTACGTCTCCCATCAACCAGTAAGTAAAACCAGAGTGTTTGATTTTTGAGCAGGTTTGTTACCTTGATTGCGCGTAATTGTACAGGATACCACCCGAGGTGAGAATTATTATTATTATTCTTTTTGCATTATTGAAAAGCTTTGATTTTGGCGAGGAAAAAAAAAAAAAATGATTGTAGAACAATTAATGGGAAAGCTAATGCCGCCTGTTTAATATGCCGACCCGATAGCATGCGGCGCTCACTATTATCATCACAGCCCAAACCAGGAGAGAGGTCAAGACGTACACGCTCGGAGAAGCGCTTTGTGTGTTTCCTGATGCCTAACGGTGTACATGCACCACTGATATCAACCCACCCAGGACCACCAGCGGACCCTCACTTACTCACTTCCTCGGCTCGCTCCATCTTTCCTTCGTGCTCAAATTGACACTTGGTGCACAGGCCAGCAAGCAGCGAGTTGCCCCTCCCATCAACGGCCTCCAGAGATGTGGCCCAGCTGTCAGCCGTCTAATCCGGTCCAACGTCCCCACGAGTCGGGACCGGAGGCGGAGACGCACGGCCTCGTCTTCCCGCCTTTGGAGGCGCGGCAAACAAACGCCGCCTTCGGAAAATCCATCTACTGTAGACAGCGCTCCGTAAATCAAGTCCGGCCATCTTCACAGACGTCGATGCTGAGAGGTGAGCCGTTCACCTCCATACTTTTGAGAAGATCTTTTGACGACAGTCGCTTGTGATTATTAAAACAGACTCATTAGTTTTCGATAACCAATCAGTCAAACATTGGCATTCACATCAAGCTGGCCAGAGTTGCCCTTGTTTGACATCTTCATCCATTACGTTTGTGAACAAAGCACATTGAGAGTCTTTGCCATCCATGCAATAGTTAGCATTGTTTCCATGGCAACAAGATCCAAGATCTACAACATTGACCGTTTTCTTTGATACAATTTAGTCACCGCCTATTTTCTTCGATCATCGTACCTGGATAAAAATCCTATTCGATGAACATGATGTCTAACTCGAAAGCATTCACATTTATTTGCTAGCACCAAAAAAAAAACATGCTTGTTTTAAATTATGGATGCTTTTGTGTGTGGTTCCCGCACGCTCGGGGCACAGACGTGGGCACGCACGAGAGTGTGTGTTGTTTCTTTTTTTTTTTTTTTTTTTCCTCGTGCCTTTGGTGTGTTTCCCTACGGCATTCCCAATATCAGTATTCCTGTAGACGCGTTTGATGTGTTTGAAGCCATGTTGCCGTACCTTAGAACACGACAGTAAACATGGCAGAAACTTTTGCTCCTCAGAGGAGCAGCCGCTTGCGTCACCCCCCCCCCGCCCCCCCGCCCCCCGCCCCCACCCCCACCCCTCCTTGCAGGTATGTGACGGTTGTACAAACTAAACCCGTCGGGCCACATGGTTCCCCCGAGGTCTCTCAGCTCTGTCATTTGCTCTCTCTCTCTCCGGCGGAGATGTGCTGACTCCCTGGAAAGACAAAAGACAGGAAAGCTAAGAGCGGATGCAAAGCACAGACTCGTGACAAGTTACGGCACCCGCCCGCTTAACTGCTTATCTGACCCGGCAACAGTACACGTGCCGCAGATATCCTATTCCAATGTTTTCATCCTCTGGAAAATCACTTGTGTCTGTTTCCCGCACGCTTCCCAGGGGAAATTAAGAGGCACACCATGTACCTCTGGAGGAATCCCACCAAGAATGAGAATAAAAGAGGCAGCATGAAAGAGCAGCGTCGGGGTGAGCCAGTTATTGGGCTAGCAAAGGGATTGCCGACACATCAAACTAGCTACAAGACATAAACTAGCAGCATTTACGCCCGCCATCCTGACATTTCACTAAAAGCACATATTGCGTCAGAGACGATTTAACGGCATGACATGAATGTGACAGAAGAGCTTTGAATGCTTTTTTTCAGATGAGCAAGAGGAATCATCTAGACTTTTTCAGTTTAAGCTAGCTCTGATAGCGCCGGGAGTGAACTGTTCTGTCATCCGTTGAGAAACTAAATTAGTTTGAAAGTCAAGTCATCTTCATTTCAAACCGAATTGGATATCTTTGGTTACTGAGGGGCTTCTGTGTTTTGTTGTCACCTCCAAAGTGATGGGGAATATTACAAGATTGGTTCAATGAGGTCAGGATGACAGTCAAGAACAGATGAGGTGGGGCCAACTCCAAGTGCTTTGTGGTGCAGGGTCGGAGTGAAACTAGGCCAGTGTCCAGACCCGGAGCACCAAAGCCCCCCCCCCCCCTCCCCCCTCCACTCCAGCGCTCCCCGGATGCTCCGTGTCAGCCCTCTGACAGGACTTCATCTGGGATTTCAACACAGAGTTTTCCAAGAGCTCCTCTGAAGAATACCCCTCCTTCCCTTCCTCTTCTTCTTCCTCCTCCTCCCCCTCCTCAGCAGTCAAGAGTTTTGAGGAGAAATGCTCTCGTTACAATAAGGAGGTCACATGGCACGGGACCCGAGGCTTTTGAGCGCCGCCTCCTCCTTCTCGACTCTCTCAAGACTTGCCGGCAAGTCGTGTTTGTGCAGCAAGTAGAGGTGCAGTAAATACAAATGTTGACTCCATATTGTTGATTTCTACTCGGAAAGACAAACTTGTTGTCAGACTTCATCAGGCGCTCTGTTACTTGAACATTAAGCCTTGTTAGAGGTAGAAAGCTTCCTATGTGGCGAATAGGGGGGGGGGGGGGGTCCCTTGTGAGTCAAGCCGCTGAGAACATCCTTAAACTAAACAACCTTCCAGTGGGAGCACTTCTTTGAGGATAGATGTTTAATTATCTCTGATTGTTTAGTCCGGGGGAGGAAAGTCTTTCACTCCCTCTCGTTTGTCTTAAAAAGCATCCGTGTGTTTATGGGAATGACTTGAAAGTGAGGAGTCGGAATCTATTACATAAAATGTGTGAGTGTGTGTGTAAATGACTTTTTTTTTTCATGTAAATCACATTTTATCTAAAAAAAAAAAGACGTTTCCTGCCATGTTGATTATTTTGGCACTATTTTGTGAATACCCCCATTACGATATTATTATTCTTTTTTTTTGTCTGCAAGCACAACTTATATTTAAACATCATGTGTGTCTCAAACGTCTAAATATGAATTTTTCCTCTGAAAATCATTTTGCGTTTCTCATTGGGTGCAGTGCTTTAATCTCGCAGCTATTTGTGACCCATTCATCACAAAGTCCCACCTGATGCCAAACAGAGAGCATATACCAGGCTAACTAGGCCAACAATTTCCCCGCGTGAATATGTATTTTTTTTTTTCCAGCCCAATGAAGTGATAATTCATCATTATTTAATGATCCCGTACGTCAAACGGCGCAGGTGGCGACGTCAGCCGTGCCCGCAACTTCCTCCATATTGGTGCCTTTTCCGGTGCTGTCTTTACTCAAGCTCGCCTTTCTTTCTGCTTCTCCTCTGCTTTATGACACTTGGAGGCTGGCACACGTCCCACTGTTTAATGAAGGCATGTGTGTGTGTGTGTGTGGGGGGGGGTGTTTAGGGAGGTGAGACCTTCTCTGGGACACACTAATCAGCTCCCAACCAAGAAGGCCCGAGCCGGACAGGTGAGTGGAACCACATGCTGCAGTCTCTTTAGTTTGAGGGTCATCCTTTATGTCCCTGTCGGACACAATCACCCTGGCAAATGTCCTCGGGTTCTACAAATTTCCTGAAGGGAATCTCTGAGGGAGGGGGGTGCACCGAGCAGATGCTCCACCAAGGGAGCCCCCCCTACAGGAATGTGCCTCCCGCCAGCCTCGTGTGTGTTAACCTTTTCTTTTAATTAACGCCGTCCCGGCCACCGCGGTCCAGAGAGAGGTTCTGTGGGCTTATGCAACTGTCAGGGACGAGCGGGGGGGAGTCACGGGGGAGACTCCGAGTCAGTGGGCTGGTGGGAGCGAAAAAGGTGAAGAGGGCTGAGGAGGGGGAGGAGAAGAGCGGGATGAATAATGCGCGCGTGGTGTCGCCCGGGAGCGAGAGTCAACCCTAATCCTTCCGGGCCCGTGTTATCCAACTTGCCTTCGCGCGAACGTTCCGGCACAGCTGCCGCTTTTCCAGGGATAATGTGCTGGAGTAAATTGGAGCTGCTGAGGAGGAGAAGATGGCCGCTCTCATTTGCGCTATTGCTCATTACTCTCAACAGCAGCTTTTTAGTGGGGGGGCTGGAGTAGTCACAAACTAACCCGCGTTACATAGCCACAACGCTGAAAAAAAGAAACGAGAGAAAAAAAACATCATGAAATAGTGAAACCGAAGTGAGTTTAAATATCACGACGAATACACCAATAAAACAGTTTTACTTCAAAAATATCATAAGATAAAGAAAAAGTCTTACAACAAAATTATATCAACACAATTGCAGCTTATTTTCATCTTGTAATGAGAAACTTTTTAAATGTGTGGTAATGTTGCCTTTACGTGACGCTGCCAAGAAGATTTTTTTTCTTTTTTGTCTTTTATGACCATGCTGGACTGCGAGTAAGGCCCCCCGGGGGGGATTGTCTTTCTTGGCATGTGGTGGCCATTTTGCAGTGGAGGTCAAAGCCATTTCAGAAGAGGACATAAAAACCAGCAGAATGATTTTTGATCGCGCCGTGAATCTGTCCCGTTGTGGTTACATGGCGCCGTGTGCCAAGCGCACATCTTTGTGCATGCTTAATAGCAACTTGTGAGGAAGACAACAATATTGTTAACTAGGAATGATCTCGAGAAAGGAGGTTATGTTTTCATTGACGTTTGTGAGCGAGATACATTGAAGGACACATTGTGAGGGGACGTGCCTCTTGCATACATAGAATCGGGTTATCCATCGGTTGTGAATATAAATTGCTACTCTTGTTTGTAATAGTCGCTTAAAGGGGTCGGAAAAGTTGCTAAATTGGCATGAAAGTAGCAACTGGCTTTATGGCGGCCTTTGTTGATTGAGATGGCGACAAGAGTGACTTCGATTAGCAAAGGAAAACTGCTGTTAGCATCTTTACAGTCTGAATACTCAAGCAGCACTACGTGAACTCCTTTTAAGTATCGAAACAAGTATAGTATGTATATCTGCTGTATTTATAAATACAAATATTGTTGCTTGAAAAGGCCAATTCTGCGGCTCAGGTCGTGACGCAAACACGAGCCTGTCCGGTGTCTCGTGACCTGAGTTTTATGATAAAGTAAGCGAGCAAGGGTAACGTTGCCAGGACCTTCCCCTCACTGAGACCCAGAGCAAGGGCACTGTCTCCCCAGCCCCATAGATCAGCCAGCCCTGAATGTCAAAGCGCACAGCAGCCACCGCGGTGCCAAGAGTCCCCCTCTCTCGCCGCCTCTCTGGCCCGTGATCTGCTGCCCGGTGACACCGCTGCGCTAATGACCCCGTCTGGGAGTCGCTCCGCAGGCTCCTTGGCTTGGGAAGATGGAAGTTGTGGAGATGTGACTGGAAGGTCACTTTCCAGGAGGACCATTCACTCACTCCAGATTACAGATACAGTGGAATCTGTAAAATCAAACACATTTGGTCTCTCTCTCTCTCTCGCTCTCTCTCTCTCTCTCTCTCTCTCTCTCTCTCTCTCTCTCTCTCTCTCTCTCTCTCTCTCTCTCTCTCTCTCTCTCTCTCTCTCTCTCTCTCTCTCTCTCGCTCTCGCATCATTATTTATTTTTATTTATTTATATTTATATATATTTATATATATTTATATATATATTTATATCTAAAGTCACTTGCGGCAGTGTTTAATTTCTTAACAATTTGGATGAGAACAAAGTTGGAAAGCTGCACTCTGGCTCAAGTTTGCCAACTTGTAATGCTTTTTTTTTTTTTTCCTTTTTTTTAATCAGTTTGCTGCGAGACAAGGCCTCTGTTGCACCGCTCTCCGTCACTTATCATCGTAGCTGTTTTTCTTTTCTGCTCAGCCTCGGGAGTTTGGCTCGTTAGAGCGAGTGTAAAGTCCCCGCGGGGCATTCCTTCTGGTGATGGGGGCGCCGCCTCGACCTCACTCGCGCCCGGTGTGGGTGGCGTTCCGACGGGGGAAGCGTGCGCACAGCGGAGAGCCGGATCGGAGATGGTGATGTGTCTGGTGGGCTCTCGTAGGACGCGGCCTTATTCTCGGGGTCATGCATTCCGGCAACGTCAGTAATTACAAGCAAGTGAGGAGGAGAAGGAAGGGAGGGAAAAAAAAAAAAGTTGAATATTTCGCCTTTCTGGAAACGAACATGTTGTGCTCCTCAAGGGAGGCATTCACATCTCAGAGTTCTGCTTGCTGGATGGGTTTTAATGAGGCAAGTCAAAGTGTGTGCGCATGTGTGTTTGGTGCACATGCGTGTCTGTGTATATGCCCTCCTCTAACAAGCATAATTGACCGGCCGCATTGTTTAAGATGCCGTTTTTCACCATTTATAAGCAAAGTCTTCTCAATAGCCTTCAGTGATTATTCTTTTCTTCACAAGTCATTCCGATTTAAACTTTCTTTTAAAAGTTAAGTCGTGACTTTTAGGTGGGTTTTTTTCTTCATGTTATCTTGTACTTTTTGAGGGGAGCCAAATGGACTGAGTACGGAGAGGTCAAAAGGTCACGGAAAAGCCTCCAGTTGAGGTCAGAGGATTCTCGGAGGGGAGCGGCTTGACCCTGCCGGACACACACACACACGCACACACACACACGCACACGCACACGCACACGCACACACACACACACACACACACACACGCACACGCACACGCACACGCACATGCACACGCACATGCACATGCACACGCACACGCACACACACGTGCACACATTCTTTTTGTTTAAATTCTGTTTAGCATCAACTTTATGCAGTTTAGTCGTTGTACAAGTTCAGTCAAGTGCCACATCCAATATGGCGGGTGCAGTGACCTGACAGCAGGCGGCGCTGTTTTCTGTCTGCCTGTGCCACCTTTCCACTTCAAATCTTGTATTTTCTTGTCACATCACTTTGAGCGCAGCTACCGTTTGGACAAACTACCTGATTGGACCCGGTAATAAAGCTTTAAGATTCATACTCTTCATAATTGTGTATGATTGCCATGACATTTAGGCCAAAAATCTAGTTGAAGAGGACAAACAACGGGCACTGGTAAATTGTTAATTTTCTTCCACTCCAAATAACATTTCCATTAAAAAAAAAAAAGAAAATGCTGGAAAAGTACAAAATAAAATAGTATGAATTTACATGAATCAAATGCCATGTAAAATGAGGCTATTTTTTTTTTTTTTTTTACAATCAAAAGTGTGTCCATTGCACAGAAATGCAAAGATATAAAAAGTTGCATTTACATTTGTGTCCATATAAAATAATCTCTTTCCCTTTTAGGTCTTTATAGTACAAATTGGATAAACACATTTATTTATGTTGGTTATCCATTTATCTCCCTCCTGGGGAAAAAAATGCATATGTGATTGTTTATTTTCTCTCCACATTTCTCTAGTAATTCCTGTGGGGCAAGCAGAGTCAGACAGTTTTTGGAGCGTCATGAGTAATATTCCTCCTCACATGGGTGGGGTGATGGTGGAAAGTGGGGTGGGGGGGGGGCTTGTGGTTAAGGGAGTATAATGTAACTTAGAGACTTGAAGTCAAGTCAAGCCTTTTCCCAGTTACTTTGTCACTAATGAAAGTAGCAAAGACCCCTGGAGGATGTTTGTTTGTGTTTTGAAGAGCAGCAGTGTGTGTGTGTGTGTGTGTGTGTGGGGGGGGGGGTAAAACTTTGGGAGGGACGTCTGACAGTGCGTCGAGACAGCGAGAGGGAACTTTGTGAGGGGAAGCGTTGTTGGGATTGAAGCGTTAAGGCGGCTGAGACCTCCTGACAGAATCCCAGCGCCGACAAATAGTCCTTTCATATATGCGTGTTTACCAAGTTTACTGTAGTTTGTGAGGCCTTTGAACGCAGCAAAGCACCTCACGTCAGTCCCTGTCACGCTTTGTCGTATTGATCTTTTGGTTTGTGTGGCATCGTGTGGGTGGGGTGCATGTGCGTGTGTGTGTGTATTGGGGAGGGGGCTCATTTGAGAGGCACGGGGTGCAGATTAAATAAAGGATGAAAATTGAGTATGCAAAGCGAAAGCTTTGTAGGTGTATGTAGGTCACAAATCCCTCTTGAACGCTAAAACAGAAAAAAACGATTTTTAACCGATGTTTAAGACGTAAGCGAGCCCTCACATGATGAAAAAATAAATAAACGTGTGCTACTGATTTATTTTCTGTGGTGTATCCCTCAAATCAAGTGTTTGTTGTAGTACCAAGACTAACCAGTGAATGGCAGTATGGTGCCTCGGGGCATCCATACTATTTTCTCCCATTTATTTTGGGTGTAATATCACTCTAGACCACTAGACGGCGACACACTATTTAGTTTGACACTACATTTAAAAAAAACGAAAAAAGGAAGTACTTCAACTAAGCCTGTTTTTGGCAGAAGATTAATGAACGCCAAATCCTCTTTAATCCTGCTTTTTACGTTTACAAAAAGCAGTGATCTTATAATGTTCATGTCTGGGTATGGTTATTGATGTACAATGTTAAATTTGTTATAAATATTTGTGCAATTGTTGCATCAGGTTTTTTTCCCCATAAATTTACTATGCACAGGAATGTGTAGGCAGGTCCCGCTTTTATTTTGTTGTTGTCTTTGAGCACTCAGGCTTGCAGTCTCTGTGTACTCCAAAGTTTAAATTGAAAGGTAGATACCCTATAGAATAGAGACAGCTTCATTATGGAGTCACATCATTAATTTTAACTATTGACTTTTATGGTGTGCATTTTGCTTTTACTAAGTCAAATTGCACTGCACTAAAGGCTATCAAAGTGTGTTGCAAATTTCCATCCACCGCAGAAGACTGTTTGAGGGGCGCCCTACCTTGCCTGTGCAAATAATGAATGAAAAAAAAAATCCAGGAAAGGCTTAGTAACCCCGTTAAAAGATCATACACATTTTATATTCACTTAAGCTTACTGTACCAGCGATTGAAATCTGCCTAGCAACAAGAGGCCGTGCAGAATTTACTGTGAGATATTATATCTTAATAATATCATATATAAAGCAACACATCGTACCTGTCTGTCTATTTTTTTGTGTGTGCTATTGTATTATATATCGCATTTTTCTATCAGTATCTCATTGCATCATATCGTAGCTACCCATCATATCAGATCTATGCCGTCTTTCACCTGTCTGCATATCCAACTATCCATCCATCTTCAAAAATAAAAAAATAACAATGTCGTGCATTTTACATTTTTAAAAAGTCGTAAAAGTTGACGTGGAGGGAAAACGTGTTTTACCGCGTGCGTGCATGACTGAAGGTAAACGTGTCTTTCTTCTTTCACCAGAAGGGGGACCAGTCCGTCTGCTGTACGGGCTGATCGACGGACGGAGTGTCCGCCGGCGGACTGTGCAGGAAGAGGCGACGCCAGCCAGCCAGCGAGCGAGCCAGCCAGCCCGCCAGGCCCACTTTCCACTTTGCGGGGCTTGGAGCGCGACTCCGGATCCGGAGAGCGGTGCGAATCCATGCGTCCACATCTTGCAGCGCTCCCTCGGATTTTAATCATGCCTCTCTGTCTGTGTGTGAGTGCAGGCAGGCTGACAATGATTTCCTCAGTGATTACGTACAGAGCGAGTCCCTGCGGGGTAGGGGCCCCCTCTGGAGCCATCCTGATGGCTTTGGGGGCCTTGCTTCCATTTTCCATTATTATGTGGACTACCGGAGCGACAGCGCAGTCCAAGACCTTGCAGGTTTGTGATGAGGAGGGAGCTTCCATCTTCTCTCTGCTTCTTCATCCTCCTTTTAAGAGCAATTTAGACGTAGACTCGGAGCACATCCGCGCACCTAATTCTACATTAGCTCTAGTCCTCTGACGCGCGACTACTTTTCGTGTGCTTAGCTGGATAACCCGCCCCAAAACTCTTATTTAGTCCCCTTTTCTCATTTTTTTTTGAACGGAAGGGTGGTTTGTTTTGTTGCACGTTTTTTTTTCTCCTTCTTTTGCACTCTCATACCGGAGAGCTCTTTTCCACCACCGCGGATGATTATGATGATGATGGTGGCGGGGCGCGAGAAAAAAAGCAAATATTGCGTTTTTTATTCCTGAGCGTGCACACGCGTGACATTTTCACGGGGAATGGCAGCACGTGACGGAACCACCATCAGTACCAGCACCACCAGAGCCACGTTCTCGCACTTTTCCCGGGGAAATCGGACCTTTTAAAACACATCTTGTCTACCTGCTCATCACAAAAGCCAAGAAATTCTTCTCCTCCAAATAAATCGCTTAGCGTCGCGCGCCGGTGATGGTAGCGAGGCAGCCGCGGTCGAGCCCACGCGCATTTCGAGACGTTTTTGCCACTGAGCCGTTTTACGCACATTGTCAACTTCAACGTTTTGTGTAGGATCATGTCGCGGCGCAAGCAAGCGAAGCCAAGATCTCTCAAAGGTAAGCTGGCTCCCAAAACAATTTATTTGCTCTTCTTCTTTTCAACAATAACACCAGCAACAGCTGAAATGTGCTTTGCTGCGGACGCATTCCTGCTTGCTGGATATGTTTTTTTTGCGCATGGAAAAATCATTTTGGACCGGTTTGTTGAGGGCGGGTTCGAGCGTGTGTGCGTGCGTGCGTATGTGCGCACGCATTTGTGCGCGCGCGCACGTCTGCGCGCACGTCTGCGCGTATACAGACGCAAACATCCGGAGTCATCCTCAAGCAGCCAACTTTAAGTGAAGGAATGGCGTGTACGGCAGTCACGTGATCAAAGTAAAGCAGGATGAAAGTGAGACTTTTTTTGTACGTATGCGGTGTGTGTGAGTCCATTATCTTTGAGACAAAAAGTTGGAAAAGAACTTTGAAGATTCAACTTTTTTTTTTGGTAGTGTTTTTTTGGGGGGGCAGTGCGGTCAGAGAAATAGATGCAAGACATGCAAAGATGGATACTTTGGAAAGGGCGGGCTGGGGGTTGAGCTCTGGTTCATCCATCTGGCAGCCATTGAATTTTGTGTCGTTCCCCAATTTTGTGATCATGCATCGGAATCTTTTCCACCTCGTCACTCCTCCTCGGAAGTCTTCATCACAAAGGAATTGCTCTGCAGTAGTGCAGCCACCATTTGCAATCAATATCGCCCCCCCCCCCCCTCGAGAGTGCGTGCACGTCTTCGATTCTTAGCCGTCCTATTTTTCCTCCTGCTGCAACCGTTTGTTTTGTTGTTTTTTCTCACTTGTGCGTTTTTTTGCAAGCCTGCTACATGCTACAAGTGTGCCATGCAAAAACATCTGCTCAGACTGCTGTGCGAGCGAGAGACAGTGAGCAAATTAGTATGCAAATTAAGCCAGTTGGTTTTGTCATCGTCGCAGAGAAATCCAACATTTTACGTCTTCGTTCCGAAAGCAGGACGTCGTAGATATTTTCTTTTTTTTTTTTTTTTTGAAAAAAAGGGGAGAGCCAGATGTTATTTACTGCTCTTTGTCTGTGTGGCTCCTCAGGGAAGGGGGGGCTACACTTATACAGATGTCCACAATAACTTTCCTTGTCATTCCGTCTACCTCGCTATTGTTCAGAGAGGAAGCGCCGTCATCTCCTCTCGCTCTTTCGAAAATGTCTTTTTGCCCGCAAGACTGTTCTTTACATTTATTTTTGCCTGGAGTTTGACTTTTTGATGTCTAGGGCAAAGGTCACGGTGGTATGGACCACGAGTAGCCCGCAGGTCTGTTCCGAAAAGAACTGAGTAGTCGTAGGACATTGTGATTTTCTAGGAACGTTGTCGGTATTATGACGAATTAAGTTGATCTGTGTATTCCGATTAACGAATCTACTCGGATATCGTCGGCGGGGTAGATATTTAGCGTTTTATGAGCGATACATCGATGACGTCATCGATCGCACCCGCGGGGTGTCAGTCTCCCCCCCCCCCCCCATTTTCCATGTATTGAATGTTTATCAGTGTTTCATAGTCTATTGTTAGGGTTTCATTGTTATTTAATTTTCACGTCAATTTGAGCTTATTCATGAGCCCAACTCCAAAGTAAATAAACAAGTTGTTTTAATCGAAAATTCGATAGATTGGTGACCTTAGCTGTCACCTTCCAAAACAATGGCGAGCCAGACTTTAGCGCAAGCTAATGCTAGCACGGTTGCCTTGCATTCTTTCATTTGGCCATCTCCTCAGCGTTGGCTGCTTGGTGGTGTCCCGTCAGGATAGACAGACAAGAAAAAAAGAGCAGCTCGTCTTTCAATTAAGTACGCCAGACAAAGCGGGCAATCTTATTGCTTGGGGGAATAAAAAAGGAAGCGAAGAGAGCACGTATATGCAGACGCTTCGTCGCGAGATGTTTCTCAAATCGGTGTGACGCCACGTGCGAGCCGATCTTCCGCACGCGAGCGACGACTGCCACGTCGTCCGTCCCGTCATCTGCGCTCTCCTGAATGAGCACGCCAGCCAGCGTGGATGTTTTCATTCGAAGCACAGACCGCACTCTCAAGGCCCTCGCCGCTGACGTGTTTATTGGCCGAGGAGATGGGTTTCCACGTCGGCCGTGCGCATATATAAATATATTTTCCGCGCCATTTGCATTTGAGTGCGACGCTCGTCCTGAAATCGGTGCCGTGTCATGTCGGCCTTAAATATTTCATGTTGCGGAGGAGCTGCAATTAGCCTTCGCGTGGGTGAACTTTGGATGCTACGTCAAGTGGTTGGATTCTTCAAAGATGGATTGGATTTGGAACTCTAAATTTCAATACAATATTAAGTTGGGCACTTCAACTAAATATTTTAGATTCTGCTCGTGATTTTCAACAAATAAATACAGCTCTCTTGTTTTGACCCCCAACTTAAAGATACCAATTAACTCAGCAAATTCAAATTGCTTGTTTTGTTCGACCAACTGAAATAAATGTTAATATTCTAAAGTTGTAGCAACTTAACTTAGTCTTTTAGCTCCTCCCCCTAAATGTAGCTCCATCCTATCAAGGAGCGTTTAGTCCTTTGCGAAACCAGGCCCATTTTTGCAATATTGACTAGATGGTTGCATTAGCATTAGCATTTGAAGGCAAACTTGCCTCAGAACGTGCCGTGCCGTCTTGCGGGCCGTTAATGGACCGTGGCATAACACCCATTAACACGTTTCTAATGTGACACAAAAATATGGTTAGGATTATCATTAAGAAAATTATGATGGAGCCGTTGGTTTAAAGGAGAAGAGGAAAAAAAAAAATCCCATTAGCACGGCTGTCAGCGCGCTTGACACGCGGCTGAGGCGAGCCGGACGGGTGCGTCACGGGAGCTGGCCGATATCTCCTCTTATTTCGCGGCGTGCGTCTGTCTTGTTGTCATAGATGGTCTGATCGCCAGACAGTGATTGATCCTGCCTTTTTTTTTTTTTTTGCAAACCCAAATGAGATGTCGCCCGGCTTATTTGCATCCCTCTCGTCTGACTTGACTTGGCGTAGCCCGCTGCTACATTTGCAATCATTGCGGCGCGCTCTTAATGAATCCTCCCTTCTATATATAAATGAAGGATTACAGACATTATGCAACGTGATTAACATGCTGCTCCATTGCAAATTATTTATGACACTAATCATCAGTTCAAATAATGCTCATTAAGAAAGTTAGTCATGTGTGCGTGTCCTCCACCCGCCTCCTCCCGGGCCTAATTGAAGAGGGTTGACCTGCGCACCCCCAGCTAAATTGAGTTGTAGTCCCCGTGGCGAGCGTCTCCTTCGCGGTCAGTCAGGGCGGATTACAGCGCCATTGTGCTCGCCACCGTATCGTCCGGACGCCTTGTAACCAAGCGGATGAGTCACGCGTATCCACAAAGACACAAAAAGACGGCCAAAAGCTGCAAGGTTATTGTAAAAGCAAGCTCAATGTAATATCCACAAAATCCTCATTGGCGGCCATTCGTAGCGAATGGATTTGCCTTGTTTGTATGGCAAGGTGAATTTGTCCATATTAAATCAACATGTAGCGACTTGTTTGGTTTGTTTGCTGTGAACTTTGTGGACCCTATATCCACATCTGCCCTGCGTGGTAAACAGCTCACAACATAACGAATGATGCGTTCAAGAGCAGCTTGGAAATTTCTAAGCAACAAGTGGATAGGATAACATAGAAGGGGGATATATTCCGGCCTGCAACTTCTGACCTGTTGCGTACCTCATGCTCATACCTCATTTTTGTATCAACATATTGTGCAAAAGATTTGAACTTTCTCCATGTTTTTCTTTACGCTTTCTTCGGGAGAATGAGTTTCATAACATTTTATACTCGACACCCGCTGTTCACGAGATATAGGAACCAGGCGAGTAGAAGAAATCCGCAGCTAATCAACCTTATTGAAATGTATTGTGGATTTTTTTATTGTAATTTCTTAGAAATTCTTCAAATAAACACAGATAAAGAGTCAATAAATGGATAATCTGTGTAGCTTTGTCTGCACGCAATTAATTCATCCCCAAAAAGGGAAACATTATGTCTGGGGGGATTGTCACTCACAGTAAAATGACAGTTAGCCTCCATTCATTCCCGTGTGTGTGTGTGTGTGTGCGCGTGTGTGTGTGTTTGGTATTTGCTTGCTCGGTTAATTAGTGGCCTTTAATGCTGCAACACTTGTTGTGGGATTAGGTGTTGTTGTTGTTTTTTTTTTTGTTTTACCCCGCTTTGCACTTTGATAATCAAAGGAGAGTGGTCCCGTGTGGGTTTGGTATTGTATCAACAAATGCTTTTTTTTTTTCCAGAGTAATACTTGTCAAACATTAATTAACTGATAGCACTGATTATGCTGTCGCACGAGCGCACGACACATCCGTTCCGTGTCGGTACGAGATAAGTTCGTTTCGGAACGTGTTCAGCAAGTGTCCATTCGTATATTTGTCTTTGCTGTCCCCCCCCCTCCACCCCCCAGTAATGCTGATGACAAATTGTGGCCCTAACATCTTTGCTCATTTGCGTTAGCATGTCAATGGCATTTTGCATTATATGTTAGCATTAAGCTATCCGTTTTCTGATATTACATGATTTGCTTGGGTCTTTAAATATGTAATATTTCAATCTTAAAACTTCAAACTGTTTAAGCTAACCCAAAACGTTCCTGCGCTGATACCGGACGATTTAGAGACATGAACGTGCAGCATTCTTCTCAAAGTTATCTTAATGAGTAAACTTTTAATATGCTTCCAGCGGGCGACAAATCATTCCCTGACCGCCAGGGCTTCTTATGGTATCATAAAAGAACATTTTCTGCCTGAACTCCCTCATCTCACCAACAGGGATGGTAATCAAAACAAAAAGAGAAACCCCTGCCACCAATCTCTGATGGAACCACGGGGGATTTATTAGGACCCCCCATCCCTGGCCCCATTTAAATGATCTCAGGCGCGAGGAGCTCGGCGGCGGCGGAGAAACTCATTAAACTCTCAGGGCGTCAGTCACCGAGGCCCGCTCCGGCGGGAGCGCCTCGGCTGATTCTGTCTTCTGCGGCGGCGCCGGGGGACGTCCCTCCGCGCTGTCCGACCGCGCCTCTCGGCATTAAATGATGCTGCTAATTAATAGCCGAGGCCTTGATTTGTTTGGCGTATGCGGCGTTGGGCAACATTTACAATTAGAATGGTCATTGGCAGTCCTTCAAAAGGTTCAACAAAACAATTGGATGTAGTATCCGGGACTTGCAGAAAGGAAAATAGTTACGGGAAAGAAGTGTTGACGCGAGAAGAAAAATGTCGGAAGAAATATTCTATATTAAATGAGCTAATATCGCCCAATTAAATCGGCTGACCACTTAGCCCAAATTGCAACTTCCTCTAAAATTTGGGTTTTGTTCTCTGAGAAATGTAGCATTTTCCAAAAATGTTAAACGCAGGAATGATCTCAATATTTTGACTATTTCAGTTGTAATCATATTTTCAAAATTTTAATGTCTCATAATATTGCAACTTTAGTCTCATAATGGTTTTATTCTTTTTTTCCTGTATAATATTGCATCTTCCTTCCCATACTATCCTTTATCATGGTTGACCTTGTTAAATTAAAAAAAAAATTCTCACCATATTGCAACTTTGTCGTAGTTTTTTTTTTTTAAACTTTTGGTAAAACCTTTTCTATTTGTAATTTTACAACGTGATTCTCCTAAATTCACAATCTCACCACTGTAAAGTTTGTTTCTTGCCACTTTATTCTTACACAATTGTAACATGTTTTTTTGAAGTACATTTCTCCTTCTGTTAACGTTGACCTTTCCCTCATTCTTTTTTTCTGGCGAGCGCGGTTCCTGCAATTCTCATTTGTGACAGCCAAACTTTTCCTCTTCATTTTTCACCGCGCTTGGACTCCCCGCTCGCACGTGACTGGCGCTCCCCCGAGTCGAAAGGCTTCTGCCGCCATAGGATCTCGTCTTAATTATGCAAAGTACAGGATATTTTGCGCGCTTTTAAAAGTGCTGCACTTCCTGCGTCGGCAGTCAATGGCGGGCGGGCTCCCCTGCCGGGAGGTCCTGTCACACTCCCCCCTCACTCCTAGCTGGCGGAAATGAAAGGCTGGAAAATACATAATGGAGAATGCAATTCAACTTCACGGGTGGAACGCAGAGGCATGAGAAGCCCTCAGCGAGGCCTTCATTTTACATGGAACAGGTGGGAGATGCTTTTGTTCTCTTCCCACTGTTAAAATCCATTTCACTGCTCCTACTTGACACGCCGCTTGGAAACCTCACAACGTTAAAGCCCTACTGGATTTTTTTTTTGTCTTTGCCTAAAAGCCATCTGAGTTGCTTCGCGCTAGGCAGGGACGTAGCTAGAATATTTTTTGGGGGGGTGGCCACGATGAGACAAAGTGCTGATCAACTGTCCCTATTCTGGATTCTGGCATTAAGTGGTGCTTGTTTTGGCACATCCATTTTCAAGTCAGCATCCCTTTAAGTCGCCGCCTGATGCATGAACCTTCTCACCGAAGCAGCTTTCACTGGACCCGTCTTTTATTCATGAATGTTATTTACGTGGTGGCTGCTTGCCTTGCTGCCACGAAAAGTCGTAAACAAGCCTCGCGTGGATCGCCAATCTGCCGAAAGCAGGTTTTTTTAGTGCCAAATAATTTTTAAAAAAAAAAGAAAGAGGGAAATCTCAGTGTGTCAAAGTTGTTTTTGCACTATTAAGCATATCTTTGCCTGACTTTATCCTCCCCCTCCCTCCCCCTCTTTCTCTCTTTCTGGGTTTGTGGCAGTAGAAGACAATGTGACAGAGGAGCAGCAGCAGCACAGTCCCGGGCACGCCGCCATTCCGAGCGGTAATGCTCCATTTCATATTTCATCATTTTTGTCTGGAAAGTGGATCATGTGTGTGTGTGTGTGTTTGTGTGTTGAGTTGACGACAAAACGCGTTTCCTGTTTTTGAGGCTTTTATTGAGTAACCTGCATTGCTGCTGAGTGTGTTATTCCCATAATATTGACTTCACTCAAGTAATTTTTTTTCCCTCATATTACCACTGTGAATATTGTTTTTCTTGTAGTATTTTAGGCGATTTTATTTTAGTTTTCTCATAATAGCATGACTTCATTTTTATAGCAAATGTGTTTTTTTTTTTATCTTACCGCAGCAGCTTCACATTTTTTTTGAACGTGTACTTCTGGGAATATTGTTTTACAACAGATATTTGATTTTTCTTGCAATATTCGACTTATCCTCACGACTTCATTCAAATGTGATTTTTTTTTAAATTTCCTCATATTCTAGCAACTTTATTATCCCATTATTCTCCTAATATTCCAACTTTATTCTCCACAAATATTGGAACTTGCTTTTCCAAACATGGCTCCATAACATTCTGACCTTTACCTGGTGATATAATTATTTTCGTTTCGAGAATGGCCCTAAAACTGCTTGATGACAGCCCAGCTTGCCACTTTGATGGACGCGGCCACAATCTCCATTAAGCCCCCCCGACAAGCTTCGAGCTTAATCGCAGCGAACCTCTAAGAGGACGACCCCCATGAGTGGTCTGCAGGCCCCCCCGCTTCCTGTTTCTCATTCATCTTTGACAGGAGGCTAAGCCAAACGGCAACAAAAGACAGAAAGACGGCATCATAAAGAGCAAACGGCGAGACTTAATGAGGCTTTTTGGTAGCCAGCCCGAGCGAGGCTCAAGACACTGCTGCGAGGCTGAGTGTAATTCAAACCACATGCCCGACGCTCTTTCTTCCCGCTTCCGTCGCTTTTCCTTCTCCCATTTCTGGAAAAATGGCGTCGTCGTGTCTCAAAAGCGTCTCGACTCGTCGCTTCCCGCTTCGCCAATCTTCATCTCGATGATTCATCTCCTTTATTTCAAGACGTTCCTTTAGAAGAATTTCGCAAGGATCCCAAACACAGAATTAGACGTATGCATTAAATTCTCACTTCATTATTAATAATGGTTAACAATGCGTGGCGCTAGCAAGTGTGACCTACTGTACATGTGGATGTACTGTATGTGCGTATAGATAGTACCCAAGTTTTTTTGAGATATTTAAGTAATGAGGTGCTGCCAAGCATGTGAAGGTTATTCAATCTTAATGTCCTCCTATTCCTGACAGCCCCCCCCCTCACTCTGATAAAGGAGCTCGCTCACCTTTGATCAGGCCTGCCGACATGTGTCGACAGAACCCGCTCGCTGGTTAAAATAAATTCTTAATTTGAACTTGGGGGTGGTTTTGGAGGAGGGGGTGATGAGGAAGCAAGGGGTGGGGCATCAGAGGATCATGATCTCCGGGAAGCGATGGGGAAATAAGGAGAGCCGCTTGAGCGGGTAATTATGTTTCCAACGGGTGCACAAAGAAGCTCAAAAGCCCTGACGGAGCCAGCTCGGCTTGGAACCGCTACGTTTTCTTTTGCACCAACTACCACCTGCAAAAAAAAAAACAAGTTTCCCCAACATTCAAATGTAAAAGTAGCGTCCTAAAAACCTGTCGTAGTCCTGATCTTATTCACCCTAAACTGAAGACATCTATCATATGATAGACTCTCCAGTGGCGTTCTGGTGACATTTATTACGCCACAAGTTTCATCCTACGCCTCCAAGAGCCCTCTGGACACCCCCCACCCTTTATATTATTGAATATTTCTGCACTTAAATATTTATAAGCCTTGAACTGATATTCTCCTCTGCGCTCCATTAGCTCCACCAGGGAGCACAGGGTCCCTGGCAGGGGATCCCCCACCTCCTGCATCCCCCCCTGCTATGGTGGCCCGCCCATACTGAGACAGGTCGTGAAAGGGAGGAAGTTGGAATAAATCCTTCCATCCAATCTTCATTCCATCCGGTTCATTAAGAACATTTTTTTTGCAGGGATGTTGCAAAACTGGTCTTTTGCCTCCCGAGACTGAGTCGCCGTGACCGTCAGGCAGCGGTTGCGCGCGACGTTATTGATCTGCTGTCCGGCCCGCAGAGGCTGTGAGGAGATGTCCTGATCTGATAGATTACTGTAAAGGCCCACGGGCGCAGGAACCTCAAGTATTGACGTGGCTCTGTAATCCCAGGCTTGGACGTGACCTTGCCGTGTCAAGCGCTCGCAACGCCGGCCGGCTGGCCCCTCCCCTCTCCTCAGCAGATGTCCTATCTGCCCCTGCCACCTCCAACATGTTGCATTCTTCATTGCATCAGAAATTACAGTTCTGTCTATTATGGGATTGCTAGAGCAAAAAAAAAAAAAAAAAAATGATGAGTAACTTTTCAACCTTTGTTGGCTGTGCTCTGATGTTGTGTTAGCAATAGCATTGGTGCTAACCCTACTGTGAGACACTTGTCTGAAATTTGCCTCACATTTAAATTGTCAACTTTGTTGATCTATTTTGTATTTTTATACTTTACCTTTAAGTAAGTAATGTTGCTGACACAAGCTTGTCACTCGCTTCCAATGAGAATGAATACTCCGCCATTGCCAGAGTGAGCCACGTTTTTTCTTCTTTAATTGTCTGATTAATGGACCAGTCAGGAACTTTCTCACCTTGTTTCATGTTGCGCTAACATTGCCGTTTAAAATTTACAAACCTTGCCTCACACTAAAAGGATGATTGGTACAATAATTTGACCATGAAGTAGGCTAACATACTCATGGCTAATAATAATGCAGACTCTCGTGGTCTATAATATTGCCAGAAAAGATTACGTGCTGAAATAGAAGAAATTTTGCTGTATCATTAGAGAAATTAAGCATTCTAAACAGCATTTGAGGTAAATAAAATAAAGGATTTCACAGGCATATGCTCGAAAAAAAGAGTTGACTTTCAAGTGCCTATTGTCATTCGGTGTCAGTAGCTGAGGTCTATATTGTGCACCGTTTGGCCCCCAGAGCGACAAAGGCTCGCTCGCTCGCTCGCGTCTGTGAGGATTGAGTTGGGATTTTCATTTTCATGAAACACCTTCCGCTCTCTTCTGCATGCTCCCACCAGGGACCACCGGGCTGATATTTTTAGAGGGCATGTTCAGTCTGCAGGAGAGAAGGACAATGGAGGGTGTGATGTGGCATCAATACTTTGAGTTGGGGACGTTTGCTAGGGTGGCAGCAGAGGGGGGGAAAGACTGTGTGGCCTCGGTGAGTTGTGTGGCATAACGAATGCAAAGTATTAACTCAGCCCTTAAGAACTCAGTTGCTAGCCAAAACAGCAGCACCTACTGCATATTTCTTATGCTCATTATTGCTCAATTTTAGGCTGTTTTATGTTTACATTACCGCTTGACTCTTCCAGGACTCATTGTAGTTACTTTTATATTTCATTTTGACTTTTTTTTTTAAATATTCAGCTGGTTTTCGTTTCTTTATTTTCTTTATCTATCGCAATGTATCTTTTTTATATAATAGAGTATTTGCCAAGTGCAAGATAAAAAAAAAAAAAAAGGTTGCAAAATTATTGCAGAATCAAAGGACCTTTTCCTCTTTTGCACACCGCTTTTGACAATTGGTACCTTATCTTGCTAAAAAAAAAACCAGAACTTGGAGTCCAGGCGTGCATGATGGAGCTTTAAAATGGCTGCCAGTTTAGTACACCGGCTCCTTTGCCCCATGGGGCCTCAGCCAGGGTGGCCGGCTTTTTAATCAGCTTTATTATGAAGTGCATTGCTCACAACTGGGGAGGGCAAAAAGCGCAGCTCGCCGCCCGCTCATAAAGCGCACGTCGGCCCGCGCAAGCTTTTCAGGTTCTTATTGTTTTGATTAAAAAGCGGCACGTCGGTGGTCATCGTTCCCGCTTTCCGGCCGTCGCTCGGTTACACGACGCCGGCCAGAGACAAACGTGCAGATGGATTGAAGGATATTGATGTGCGTGACCCGCTGCTGCCTGCGAGCCAGGCTGAATAATTTAGGGAAGTGTGTCATGACGGCAGTGGAACACACACACACACACACACACACACACACACACACACACACACACACACACACACACACACACACACACACACACACACACACACACACACGCGGAGACGTCACATTTGTGTGTATCGGTAGTGTTGTGGCCTGCAACGTCTCCTTAATATGTTTTGTCTCCTGACTATTGCAGTCCACAACTACAGGACTGCCTGCTATTTATTTGATTTTTTTTTTTTGGTCCAGTCCAGTCCAGCCCAAAAGCTGTAGTCCACAATTTATTAACTACACTTATTCCCATCAGTCTGCTTTCATATACTGAAGTTTTGCTTGGGTGAAGCAGGGCAAACGCGGCATAAAACCATTTCTAATAACAGAAGTGTGTGTGTGTGTGTGTGTGTGTGTGTGTGTGTGTGTGTGTGTACATGTGTGTGTCTTTCACCTGCCCTACAATTTTGCAATGGCGCAAGTGGTTGAGTTACAGAGGTCCAAAGTGAACCTGCATTTTTATTAAACTTTTTATTATTGTTTTTTTTATTTTTTATTAAATCCAAGCTTCGGAAAAGCTAGTTTATTGCCGCCCAAAGGATGTTGGTGAGTCACCCGTTTTTCTTTTCCCTTCCTCTCTGACTGTGTCATTTCCCCGTGGCTCTCCAGATCCAGAGTGCGCCCCCGAGAGGGCGTCGGAGGACGCGGAGAGCGGGCGTCTGAGGAAGAAGAGGCTGCTCTCTCCCGAGGAAGTCGAGGAGGGAGAGGAGGAGGACGAGGAGCCGGCGCCGCACAGCTGCGACAGCTGCCGGCAGGTGTTCGAGTCGCTGAGCGATCTCACCGAACACAAGATTAATCAATGCCAGCTGACAGGTAAACAACGTTCAGCCCACCGCGCCTGCCCGCCACTCTGCCACTCACTTTCTCACCCTCGCCGGAGAATACGGCATCGCCGCGTTGCGTTGAGGGGGAGCGCCGCCCACGCCAGACTGCCACTTTGGCTCGGCCTGGCGCACATTAGTCATGTTTGCCGTACATCCATACTTACAGATGTGGCGTACAAATAGGCTGTCCTCACGCTACTTGACTGCAAGCTAATGACAGCGCAATAAATACGACTTATCGTACCTTACACGTTTTAATTGTACCCATCTCTGGTACCGTGGAATTAAAGCTGACCAATTCATTCAATTCATTTCATATCCAATTCAATTTGAGTTGAACGAACTGTTGTAACGTCCCCAAAATTCCGTCTTATAGAGGTGAGGCCAGAGAACGGCAGGAGTCCCTCCCGATTCTAGCGCCCATAAAGGAAGGCTGCCATTGGCAGTGTGTGTCATTGACCTGTTGATGGATGAATGCTGCTAAAAATACTCTGACAAGGGGGCCGGGAGAACTAATGATGTGGTTTGAAGGTTTTTCTGGGTACGTGTGTGTGTCTTCCTCCCATGCCCGGACATGCTGTCCTCCTTTGCACACCCGACGTTCTGTCACCGTGCTTTTTTAAAATCGAGTGGCCATAATCTATTTTGCCAACTAAATCGTTCGAATTCCTCCCAAATATTTTTTGGCCCAACATAGTGTAATATACTGCGTATGTATTTTGGAGAACTGAACTTGACTTTTATTGCCGTCACTGGTGTCAGCCTATGTGATTGAATCATCAAGTAAAATATATTTCTATAAATTTGCATAGAAGCCCAAAATATAATATATACACTTACAAACAAGAAACGACTACTCAATAATCTTGGAAATTATCGTATAACGTGCACATCGGTCGCATCTGACGTTCAAACCGAAGCGACACTGCCCCTGCTGGTGGCACGCAAGTAGCACAGCTCACTTTGCCTCACCCGAGACTTCAAACTGAATTTCTTAAGGATGGATAAATACATTCGAGCAATCCCGCAACTCTTTGCTGCTGCGTCTGCTCGATGCTTCCAAATTGTATTCCAGTTGGGAAGTCTTGTAATGAATCATGAATGATTTGTGTTGTCTGTGCTATTTTTAACATTTTGGAAGAGGCAGTACTGAAGTAAAGGTTCCTGACCTATTTTTTTTTATCCAGTCATCCACTTTCTGGGGCGCTTGTCCGGATAGCTACAGCGACGAGTGACAATGCAAGCGTGCGGATTCATTTGTTCCTTCCGTTGGCACACACTCGTGTGCATTATTATGGCAGGCGTGCGCATGCACGTGCTTGTTGGCCTCGGGTGTGCGCATTTGTAAAGAGCGAGGAGCCACTGTGAAAAATCAAAGCACGCTTGGCTTTCACCGCCAGCCAAGAGAAGCCTTTCAGCGGAACGTATCAGCGCTGAACCTTCTTTAACACGGTTGTCCTTCTAATCCAGTTTCATCCGTCTAACTCTTGATTTGCCTGTTTGGGAACATCAAGACACAAAGGGCATTATTTAAGAGGCGGCGGGGGCTGGAATTAAAATTCTCTTTGCTGTAATTAGACTTATTTTGCGGCGAAATAGTCGGCGCTGTTGTGAGAGTCGGAGATGTGATCCCAAGCTTTTATGTCGGGCGCCGGTTGTACTTTGTGGTCACGACTGACTCGGCCATATTCTTCATCTAATGAAGCCGGGCTTTTTTTAAATGTCAATCATACGGACAAATAACTCTTAATTGCTCGATGCTGGAAGGGGGAAAAAAAAAACTGAGTTTAGATAAGATCCCCCCTTAGAAAGCAAAACAAAAGATTCTAATTGCCATCAGGGCATTGTGATTGTGCAGAAACACTCGATTAGTATTCAAACAACAGTGGCAGAAAAAAAAAAAATAGAAACTTCGAGATGGCATACTAAATACTGCTCCGTGTGTGTGTGTGTAGTTTTGTGTCTGTGTCGAGTCAGAAATATGGGAGGAGATTTCCTTTGCGGCGTTATGTAGACATCCATGGCCAATTAATCTGCCTTACATCTAGCTTCCGCTCACAGATGGATGTTTTATTGGAGACATTTTCTAATCAAGAAGCAGCACCTGCGAAAAGATCCACATTTGAAACCTTTTCTTTTTGGGGAAGAAAAATGGACATATTTTGCTTTTTGGATGACACCTTTTATTTCAAATGTTTAAATGTATAGAACGGCAGCTGCTTTCCTACTTATGTTGAGCTGCCCTATGATAACGAACAAACATATAATCATTTATAGTGACTCGGCGTGCAGAAAAATAATCCACGTGCTCAAAACGTCGGGATTGTTTGTCAGCTAGAAACAATAGAGCTCGTACAAAGCAAACACATGCAAAGTTGTTCCGCTTATATATTCAACGTCATGAATCCATTTTGCTTGCTTGAGTGACAGAAAACTCAGAAAGTAGTCCAAAGCGCATGCGGGCCACGCCCGAGAAAGAAAAAGATGTTACATGTCACCACGATCAATGGCGACCATTGTCTCCCCCCCCCCGGCCGGTCGGCCGGCCCCCACCCCGTCTGGCGGAGGTATAACACCTTTCGGTGCACTTAAGCCATGACCACTGCAGTGCGCTAAGGGAGCGCGCGGCTATGGATTGCTTTCTGTCCCAGATGCAATCGGCGCTATCGATCGCGCTAATGCTGGACTGCAGAGGAAGGCGAGAGGCTGCCGGAGGGGGGAGCGAGCAAGGGAGGGAGAGGGGAGGGGAGGAAAGGGAGAAGGAGAGCGAGTGCTGCAGGAATGCGTCCCCTGGGGACCGGCCGGGCCGGCTGGGGCAGGGCTTCAGGAATGCTCCCCCGGAGATCACAAATGAAGGCTACGGGCACGGCTGCAAGAATGCTCCTCTGGAGAGTTGGGGTGGGACTGCAGGAATGCCCCCCCCCCCGCTCTCCTCCTAACCAGAGCACCCTTTCAACTTCAGGGGCTCCGAAGGGAGGCGAGGGGGAGGCGGGGTGGCCCCCGTGGCTCCAGGATGGCTGCGGCTCAGATTTCCATGTGGGGATCAGCATCCTGCCGCCTTGGGGAAGAGACGAGAGGCCGGAGGCTTTTTTTTTTTTTCCGCAGGGCTCGCCAAAACAACACTTCACCATCGCTTTTGTCTCTCACGAGGAAGTGAAGTTTTTTTTAAAGGCAAACTAGGAAACCGAAATAAGATTTCAGGCTCTAAAAGTTGAATTCCAAATGGGCAGGCACATCTGTAGCTATTTGAACGACACATTGGGCCATTCTTTCATTACGACTCCCCGGAGCAACACCTTTCCTTGTGTCCTTACCCCCTTCTCCCAGCCCCTCCCCTCCTCTGGAGAGATCGGCGCCCGGCTATTTTAACCCTCTGCGAGATGACCTTTTTAATAAGTGTCTTTCTCTGTTTTCCTGCCAGCTACTGTGCGAGCAAACAGAGCATGTCTTCTGCTTCCCCCAGATAAAGGAATCAATCAGAAAAGGGTGCGACGCAGAAGCAGAGAGAGATAACTGGGCCACGTATGGATTTATATTATGTAGATTTCTCTCCCCTTCTTCCCCGTAGACGCTTGCGCTCGGCTTCAATAAAGCGCATCTCGGATTTATGAGAGAAGGCAACGCTAACGCTCCAAACAATAACATCCTGGGCAATGTGATGGAAACGGCGCCGACATGTTTGTAATATGCCATCTGATGGCGAACGTTCACGAAAGCTGCCATACATGCTTTCCTCCGGTTTAGATCAAGCTTTTGGGTCGGCCACATGGAAAACATTTAGTAACATCACGCCGAGCGAGCGAGCGACTATGGGCTGGCAGCCGGGCCGTGTTTTGCAACACTTTCCTGCAGGATCCCATTAGCCGTACTCTGTAACTTTCTGCATTGATCCAACATCTACGATGCCAAGAAGATCGGGCCGAGGCTATATTTGCTTCAAAATGAGACAACGACGAGAGCGAGACCCGATTAGCTCTGCAGCTTGTGGCGTGCCGGTACACAAGGATTTGCCGAGACAGTCGCTGGGTCGGTCACTTTGGGTTGGGGTCCTGTCTGCCCACGCCAGGTTGGGAGGGAGGAAGGAAAAAGACGAAGGGGAGCTTTCAAGTGGCAGGCTTTGGCTCTCGGTGCGCCCGTGGCGCTAACATTAACAGGAGCGTCATTAGGAATTCAAAGCATATGCCCTCACGAGAGCGCCCCTCTTTCTCTCTGCCTGCCGTGCGCCCGCCCGCCCGCCGTCGCCGCCGCCGCACACATTATGCACCGTATAAAGTATTTATCGGCCTTTGTCAGACGAAAGCCGCGTATCCTCTTGAAAAACAATCGCAATGAGAACGGAGAGCCTCGACTCGTACGACCGAGCCCGACGGCGACTCTACCTCATCGTCCTCGCCGCTTTTATTCGGAGCTGTATCTGCTCGGAGCGCTCGCTCACGCACACGTGCGGCAGGAGCGGCACCTGCGTGCATCGGCTTGGAGCGTCCTTTAGCGCCCCGCAGGCTTCACCCGACCTCCTTCGCGTAGGGTCGTACGTGGATGGCAACAACTCACAAAGCAACCTTTGCTAGCTACTGCGTTTGCCATGGAACCTTGTTGATAGACTTTTTTTTATTTTTTATGATTCTTTATGTATCGCAATTTACTCTTTACCCCGGTAACAACTAGTTGTGTCTTGTTGGAGGTCTTTGAATGTTTTGGTTGGTTTTTGATTGGCGGTATAGCAAGCGGAAATGTCTAGTGGCCCGACTGGATCCTGTTTCAACTCCCAAAAAGTTCATAAAAGTTTGCATGGAAATGTAGCACGCATTGATCCATCCCCATAGGCTTGTTTTTCCTTCAATGGCATCTATGCCAAAGCTGCCCGTAATGGGAGGAGAGGAAAAAGGGAAACGAAGGGCAGTGGAAAGAGTGACCATTCCGACAGGTTTATGTCTCCCGGGGGGAATGGCGGCTGAGGTTTTAATGCTGCATAGAGCAGAGCCAGCTGTGACGGCATCCTGCTCGCCTTTGGGAAATTTTTGGGTCGATGGTGGACTCAACATTTCCCTTCTCCTCCACCTCTCCCTGGGGTCCATGTTTTTGTTGGCCGGGCTGTAGCGCTCGGGTGGGGGCCCGCTGCCGGGGGAGCGGCCACTCCTAAACTTCAGGATACGGAGAGCCGAGCCACCCACAAGGTCTGGGATTCTCAAATATCGTGTGAGGCCAACCCATTGGAGCGCTAATTGCTTGTTCAGACTGGAACGTGGCGTTTGCAAATGGACGTCGTTGAGGTTCTCTTGAGTTTGTCGCCGTAATGTTAAGAGCGGCGCGCAGTGGTGGCCGAGAAGGGAAAGGTCATCTAATCTATTCCACCTGCAAGCAAGCGACCCCGGTGATCGTTTCCGAGCAGTCGATGGATCGATCGGAGAGCCTCTCTGAAGAGAGAGTGGCGGCAACTCGCCCAAAGTCAACTTGTTGCTCCTCTCTGCGACAAAAGCAGACAATTGAGTTGACTATTCATAAAAAGCCATTCGCTAAAAAATGCCGGGTTGTTTTCCGAACCCACTCGCTGGGTAGCTTTGGATTTGCACCAGATTGTTCACAATTTTGGTGGACCGCCAAGCTTTGTTGAACATATCCCACCAATAAAGTCAACAGAATGAAAAAGGCACTGTGATTGTATTTTAATCCAAGGACCTGATTATTCGGGCCTCCCATTGGCCGTTCATTCCTCTTCACGCGGCGCCCGTGTGGGTTGTTATCACCCAATCAGACGTGGGAATGCATTCCAGAGAGCGCGCCTTGGTTTGCATGCTGGAAATCCTGCGAGCCTTCCTTCTCTGCGGACCCGCCGGCGGAATGCCTAATTCCAAAGTAAACTGATTGCTCTCCGCAACCAGATTAAGGCTGTGATGATGTTAGCCAAATGAGATCGCTGCTCGGATGCTCGCTGCAAGATGACTGATCAGCATGTTAAGGTTGGAGGATAGGATGGAAGGGGTGCTCCAAATGCAAAGCGTGCCACTGATTGTGTGTGTGTGTGTGTGTGTGTGTGTGTGTGCAGCGTGGGGGTGAGCAGGAATGCAATTTGCCTCTTACCTCAGGCGACTGGACTCTAAAGCCAGTAAATATGCAAACAAGCTGAGCCTGGACATCAATACCAAGACCCTGGATGATTACTAATCTCCGGCGTAGAAGTAGATTGAGATGTGCTCAGCATGGCCATCCATTTTACTGAAACAACAACTTGGTTGGAGTTAAGTACGAGTAACTGTTGAGTAACTTTTGATTTATATTTTGAGTATTGCATATCACTTTCTTCACCTTTTTTTGTTGATTGCCCCACCCCCCCCTCCCCTACCTTGATTGCGCCGCAATTAGAAACACAAGTGTCCTCGTTGGAGCTTAGCAGTCCAAGACCCTGTCAAGCTACAAGGAAAGGAGGAAGGACAGACAAGGGAGTTGTCTATGGCCCTCGGTGCAGTGCCTGAGGGTGAACTACGTGTGGAGGATAGTTAGTGCGGCGAGCAAGAGTTTGCGGGTGAATCTGTTCGTTTTCGGGAGACTCGCAGTGCATTTGCATTAGCACCTTGAGGCGACGCTTGGAAAATGAAAAAAAAAAAAAAAGACCTTGACATAAAAATGCAGCCTAAAGTTAGATCTTTCTTCAATGTTTTATTCCACTTTGCAGGATGAATACATACGTACGTGTAGGAACAGTTACTTGTCCGTGTCTGTTGATATGCGGTCACTCGTCGACGTATTGAAAGAAAAAACTGGGTGGAGAAGTCAATGAAGGCTGGCTGAGTGAATGGCAACGCAAGATGGCGGTTTCACTTCTCGCTTACAGTCATGGTCCTTGCAGAACAACTACTGCCGCTGCAAATTGAGCACTGAGAGATGTTTCTAATGGCCCTCTTCACTTCCATATGAATCCACGCATCATCGTCTATGTAGTATATTTGTGTACGGAGAAGCATGCGTGGGAATTGATTAGGCCCGGAGAAGGTCATCCAACCAATCATCTCACTGGTCCTTGGATTTGATTACAGTATGCGCACGGCTGGCTAAACTGGCTCTCTAGCAAGGAAGCATCCATCTCTTGGGCCATCAATCTCCCGTCCGTCCCCTCCTGTTCATTTACCGCACCGACCGTTTATTTCCTTCTCACCCGTGGCCAAAGGGCCGGGTCTCCTTTGCGGCCCCGATCATCTCCTCCTATTTCCTGTGCCATTTATTTTCCCCGCCACTTGAGCGAGTGGCTTCTCAAGGTGGGAGCCCCCCCCACCCCGATCCCGTTTCGTCTTTAAGGCTCCTTTTGTGTTACGTTTCTCCGACGGCGGTCCGGAAGGCGCTGTTTACTCACCGTCCGAGCTCACGCCTCTGTCTTTGTTTTATTCTGTGCGAGTCTCCTCCCTCCCTGCCTCCTTCTCTTCCTCCCTCCCTCCCTCCCTCCCTCCCTCCCTCCCTCTATCCTGTCATGGCTCCTCAGTATTCCGCTGCCGTCTTGTGCGGAGTGATTTTGCCCAGACACGTCTGGCTCCGGGTAAAGTGCGGTCCCCGGAGAGCGTGTGCCGCATCCCCTTAGGTTGCCGGCACCATGAATACATTATGATCCCCATTTCCATCCTGTTGCCACGGCAGCACTTTTGGAAGCCGCAGGGCGATTAGGACGAGCGCTGTCGATATAACCTGATAAGAGTCTGTTGCGGGAGCTGCTGGCCCTTTTTTCGTCGTCATTTGTAGCATGTTTCGGGTTGACGCGGGCTAATGAATGTCATTCTTAACCGTCGTCATCCCGCCATCCTCCGATTCCAGACTAATCGATGGAAACATCGATAGGGTCAAAATAGGTCAAAATAGGTCAAATTTGACCCAAACAGTATAAACGGCGTGAAGTAGAGGGAGAGGTTTTTTTTTATGACGTTGACCATGTGACTTCCTTCCTTCCTTCCTTCCTTCCTTCCTTCCTTCCTTCCTTCCTTCCTTCCTTCCTTCCTTCCTTCCTTCCTTCCTTCCTTCCTTCCTTCCTTCCTTCCTTCCTTCCTTCCTTCCTTCCTTCCATCCATCCATCCATCCATCCATCCATCCATCCATCCATCCATCCATCTTCCTTCCTTCCTTCTGAAATATTCTGCACTGACTGCTTTCTTCACGATGTGAGCAACTCTCTTACCTCTCATATTAACCTACCCCCCCTCCCGCCACCCCCCCCCCCTCCCTTTCCTCCCCTCTTCCTGTTCTTTTGCGTGAGGGTGGGTGGGAGACTCTGTGCGCATGATGTATAAAACATGGTGCCTCAGGTAGAGGATGTTGGCGAGGAAGCCATGTCCCCCCTCCTCTAAATGGCCGGCCGTGTGCACGCGCCTAACACTTCACTGAGCAATCTGTCAACATGTCAGCAACACATGTTTTGTAAAAAGCCTCTGGTGGGAGCCAGGGGAGGAAAAGGAGGAGGAGGAGAAAAAGCACTCCTGCCAGACCAGAGAGGAAATGCTTTTTTTTCTTCTCCATGCAGTGGATTTTCTATTGCTGGTGCTCAATCCCATGGGGGCCACCGTCTACACACACACACATATGTCTGTACTTCAGATATTTGAGCTAGGGTAGTGGTTTGGGGGTGGGGGGGCTCTAGGGGTTTCACCACAAACCACCCCCACTTTTTTTTTTCTAGAGCATCTGAAATTGTGAAGGTATATTGTGGCAGGTCCCCAAGCGGACTTTTCTAATACCTGAGTTTCTGGAAATTACCCTGGGCCTCCTCGAGGGAGGGCTTTATCCACACCAGGAAAGGGGAGCACAGATCAGTAGGGAGGTGACTTAATGCTCGACTGAAATAAAATATTTTTTCTCCCTTCTATTGGAACTTCCTTCCTTCACTCCTTTCACCTCTCGTCGTCTAGTTTCCGCCTCTTGACGGGCCTCGATTTTAATAAAGTTTCATAGGATCCCGCCTACAGCTGCCGACAGCTCCGCAAATACCCCGGTGTGTTCCTCTTTTGTCGAGCTTTTTTGTTATGTGCACACGCGCAAATGTGATTGCTGCCTTTTGCTTTTTCTCTCCACTGCCCTCCTGTCTTGCTTCCCTCTCTGCATTTTGTCTTCATCTCGCACCCCCCCCCCCCCCCTCGGCGAGTTGTCTCCCACTTCAACACGCACACACGCGTTGAAAATGCGCACAGAGTCAAACTCTGTCACATGTGGTTGCGCTTATTGTTTGCGCTGTCTCTCCCCCCTACCACCAATGTATTCCCTTTTGTATTCTTCATGTTTTGTTGTATTGTGAAGAAATGCAGATAGAATACAAACAGTTTGCCCCGAGTTAACCCTTTGTGCAGCTCGCATTGAAAAACTTGGCAAGTCAAAATAATACACATAATCTTGCCAAGTCAATTTCCATGACCTAAAAAAAAAAGACATACAATGCTACAATAATTCTACGCAATTTGATTAGTTAGTGTCTTTATAAATGTTAGAATACAGTGTGCGGGGATTACGAGAATAATCTGTCTGCGACCGAGCTCGTAACTAAATGATATGGAATCAATTTTCCCTATTAAATTAAATTTAAATACCCTCCAAGAACACTGCCATTTATATTTTAAAAATAACACTTCACGGCATCAAGACAAATTGACAAAATGGATCAACGAAACATATTTCTCACTCTACATCATAAATTAACAAGAAATACAGGCATAGTGTGTCTATCTTGAGCAACCACTACGTTTTTTTTTTCTTCCTCCACGCTATCCAATGATAATAAATCTTCATTTATAAACTAAAAAAAAAAAAGGTTCTCCTTGTACCAAATACCTCCCCCCTTCTGTTGGTAAATAATTAAACGGTCTGCTTCCTAGTGCAGGTCTTAATAGGGACTCTGCGTTACTGCGGTCGGTGGTGACTAAGCGAGGCAGGGCAGGCTGGCTCAGCAGCGAAACGGAGGGATTTGGCCTACAAGAGGGCTCCCTTCGAAAAAGGCCAACATTAATTAGACCCTATAGGATAAAGGTTAGCTGAGGTTGCCAGAGGCCGAGTTGAGGGCTGCTTTCATGTGTGGCCAATCTTAATAGAAAGTGTCGTGTGGGCTCAAAGAAATAGCTCATTTTCTCATGTGTTTCACTTATTTATCCCTGATGTTATTATTCGTTATTAGCAGGTTTTTTTTTTTTTGATATGATGGTGTTGTCAGAATGTTTGTGTTCTATTAATTAAAAAAAAAAAGGCTGTGAATATTTGCTAGGCTAAACTTTCGAAGTCAAAAAGCAAACAAACCATCGCTATATAATTATAGTCGCCGATGAAACGGCAAACGATGTCTTAAGTCCTTTCCCGCCGGCTTTTGCTATTTCTAGCTAAAATGTAGCAATTTGACAAACAAAAAATGCACTTGAGCTTAAAATTTGAGCCCAAACATCTTGGTGACCAAAATTCCATGTTGACGCAAAAACCTAAATTGAACTAATTGTCAATTTTATGATGTTAACATGGCTGCCTGCAAGGCCATTGAACTATAAATACCGACGTTGGCCTTTGCCAGCGTCTTCTTTTAACATTCTCGCGTATAAAGGCCAAGGCAGAGTGCTCACTCAGCTCTAGAGAATTCCATATTTAGAAAGCCACATTTCTTTTTTGTCTCGTCGCATTACAATAACAGAGTTCTAGCATTTTCTGAAGGAGCAACATTTTTGTTCCTTGTGCATTTTAGCTCCTAAAACTAAACCACTAAACAGCTTAGCCAAACTCCAACCGGATACTCGCCCAGGCTGCATCATGACATACAAATTGAAAAAGAATTGTTTCACTTTACAAAAAGAAATACAATTTGAGAAGACGCTGAAAACGCCACCTGACCGATGGCGTTCCCCACCGTTGGTTTGACAATGTCCCTTGCTGATTCATCGGCATATTTACACAGCAAATTTAATTAAAGGTCACCCTAGTTGTAAAATTCAGATAGCAACTTGAGCACCCGTGCCAATTTTATTGCCTCCTCACTGTATATTAAGGATTTGGGAAAAGGCAGAGGAAGGAAGATCAGCCTTTTGTCTTCTACGACTAAAAGTTTTGCCCTTTAGCAAAGTTTTGTTTGATCTTTTTCTGCTGATGAATAGCTCAACAAGAATAAATCAATTTGCAGTGATAGATGAATAAGTAAAAAAAAAAAAAAATGCCCCGTAGTCATTCGCTCGCTTGTATTCCACGATGATGATGCGTGTCGGCATGTATTTTTTGCGGCGCTTATTAGGATCAGGCTACAATGCAAGAGGGCAGGCGGAAAAAAAAAAAAAAGCAAACCCTGAAATCTGTCAGCCATTTGTGCTCACATACTCTACACACATGGCGGGAGTCTTCTGGCACGCTTTAGTGGGCCCAGGGAAGTGCTGGTCCAGGGTCTGTTTGCTTCTCCAGGGAGCATCCGCACACAACCACCCGCCAACCTCCTCACCCCCTCCCCTCCCTGTGCAGTCTGTGGACACAGTGTGAGGTGACAAGGTTGCACAAAAACAAAAAAGAAGAAGAAATAAAAAAAAAAAAACAACACGAGCATGTCCGTAGGAGTCTCCTCAAAGATGAGGAGACTCATCACAGTGGTAATTGTGTCGAGTGAGAGATCAGACGAATTATTGGGAAAAGCGGGAAAATCTCGCCGTGGCTTTTGTTACTTTGCCGTTTGCGTCGCTTTCCACATTGATCCACCCTTCCATCTGTCCGCTTTTTTGCTCGCGTCCCGTCTTCTTCTGCCGCCGCCGCTGCTGCTTGCTTGGAAGTTGGATTCAAGAGCGCAGAGAGGAGCCTTCTGGCTGGCGCAGAGAGGAGAGATGACGCTGTTTATTCATCTGGAGGGTATTAGAGGCATGATTAAGGAGAGGAGGGAGCAGCCAGGCCGATGCTACGTCTGAATCGCTCGACGGGATTCGGGCCAAAAAAAAAAAAAAAAAAATAGAAGAATGACTGGAAAAGAACTTGTGAAATTTTATTCTCTCCGGAAAAAGAAATATGTCTGTCTCGAGCTAATTATTAATAAATGCAGGTTCTCTTGGACCTTGGAGAGGTGTCCGTGCTGTAGTCAGTGAGGTTTAAGAAATCTTGACATTTAAGACAGGGATGCATGAAAATACATCGTCTTGCTTGAGCAGATTCTTTTTTTTTTTTTCTTTTTTTCTGAATATGTGTGTGTGTGTGTTTGTTGTTCTCCTCCCGCTCCGCTCTCCGTGTTTTTGTCTCCCTCCCGGCCTGTCTCCTGTTGTACTACCACTGACAAGCATGGACGCCTTTGAGGAGATATCAAATAGAACCTCTGTGTATTAATCAGGGGAAAAAACACAAGTCACAGGTCAAGAAGCAAGGGAAAGGCGTTTTCTTTCTGTGTGCGGTTGCTCAAGCCAAAATGCACATTTTTTTTTTTTTTTAACAGACCTTAGTAGAGGACTCCACACAACGAGGAAATGTGTGCTCGCAGCAGAGCAAACAGTCCATCAAATCTCCCTCAACAATGAGCAAACTCCTCCCCAAATCTGCCGTAATACCAAAACGGACCAGATTGGTGATACATGGCATCTCCAGTAATAGTCGTCGAAGAATCAATTAAAGGCTAACTTTATTTTCTGAGTAGATTGGGCAGAAAAAAAAAATCATTCGTAACACACACCACAATTGCTTGAGAAAATATTTAATGGAGAACATTTTAAAAAGTTGAGCTCAGTCAGGAAACTTGTTTAAAGAAGTGGCCGTACAATAAGTCAGCATATTTTAAACGGATGCATAAGTCATATTCACCCAAACAAGTTCAAAAAGAGAAGTGCACACAATAAGCAGACATTAGCGGAAGCACATAGAAAGGATTCCTGGTTCTTGCATCTGATCTGCCGCAGTGTTGAGGGAACAACACATACACACAGTCCCGTCCTCCCTTAGAGCCAGTGCAGTGAGGCGGGCGGGCGATGGAGGGGTCATGCTGTGGGACAGATTGTCATCCTGCTCTCTCCCCCTGCGAGACTCACTGTGGCCACTGGACAAGCCAAGACCTGCAGGACAGCCTTCTTCCTGTTTGCGCTTATGCTTCAACCTCTTCTCACTCTCTCACAAGACTAGATCAGCTTAGACTGCCAGCAAAATCTGACAAAAAATCTTTCCAAATCATGGTTTACAAATTGAGAATCTTCTATTTATAGTTTGGTTTGAGACATTCCCTCACCATCTCGCTAGCTAGGATTGATTTATGGACGGAGAAGCTAGGGCAGAAGGACTAACTTACGAACATCTAGCTGACTAACTGATTAGCTGGCAAAATAACGTTGCAGATTTTTTTGGGGTTCCATATTGTCCTTAATATTTTTTCCGTTTCCTAATACACTTGTATTTTTGCTATTGGCACGCCAGCCTATAATTTGTTCGTATTTAAAATGGCATTTTTGTCATACGGTTCCTTACAAGAACCGTATAAGTAAATATTCCACTTGTTCTTCATCTCAGTTACTGTCTGGAAATCTTTGTGTGTCAGGGCCATGTCTTTCACACAGTATGTAATCCATTTGTCACACTGTCTCGCTATCACAGGCCAACCACAAAGAAAAAAAACAGTAAATGATGACCGTCTGCCCTACTTTTCCTCAACTCTGGCCTTCCATTTGTCTAACTTTCTCGGGGTGCCACTGGAGCACTGTGATTTCTGGGACAGTGACCAAGTGTGCCTGTCTGAGCTGGGGGACGTAGCTAATGTGGACAAAGTAGTTGACGCTTTGCCGCTTTTCCCCGGGGTGGGAGGCGGGGCCGGCGTAATGGATGCCCACACCCTCGCTGAATGAACTTTAAGATTTAAGCATGCCGATAAAACCACAAGAACTCGGGTTTTATGTCTCGGGCCTCTTGAGATAATGCAAAAATTCATAACGCCGCATCCTCAATTCAATCTTAAGTGACGCTGTCACATGACGTGCAGCTATTTGGGTATCAGAAAATGTAAAGTGCTGAGATGACACATGCGGTTGTCTCGCGGGGAAATAATCATAATGTTTGTAAAAACGAAAAGACGTCGTGTGTGAATATGAAGGAAGGTCACGGTGTTACATCAGACAAGTTGTCAGCTTTTTGTTTATTCAATGAGTCCCCCATTCCCCCGTGTGCCAACAAATACGCTCACGCTCAAAACACATTTTTTTATGACAAGCATAACACACAAAGATGTGGTTTACAAGAGCTTTGGACTGGAGTCCAGCACACCTCCAAAGTGTTGTCCCGCCAACCAATTGCAGTGGCGATGAAAAGCCCAAAATGACCAGCGCCATATGTGGATGAATTAATGTCACGCTCTCTTCAAATTATACCCGTGTATTTTTGTAAGAGCCAAATATATTAATAGCGGACATAAATCAAAAGGGATCCTCTGGGTTTTCGAGTCCCAAAATGGCAGCCGACCTGTTCCCAGATTTAAGGGCTTTATTTGAACAGGAGTATTTACTCTGGGAAAGGTTACTATGAATGAACACAGAGGAAGCGTGGAGCACAAAGAACACTTCAGTCTGCTACGAGAAACCTCCAGACATGTGTGCGGTATAAAAAAAAAAATACATGGTATATAGGACTTGTGTAAATAGAAGAGTTTTTTTTTTTAATATAGTGCTCATGCATGTGGAACCTGATGAAATTGACTCACTCAATTCCTGCATTCAGCTTTTGTGGGTTCGCTGTTTTCTGCGTGGGCTATATTTTCTGTTCGTAGCACCTTATCTTTTTCTCGGAAATTAACAGTGCTAAAAAATAATAAAAAAATAGACCCGTTTATTGAGACGGTGCCTTATAGTCCAAAAAATACGGCATATGAAGAATACAAATATGAGTTGCTCGGCTTGCCAGGTCACAATCTTTGCCCCTCGGTGGACTAGCGATTGCCTTTCCAGTTGCTGTCATGCGGAAAGGTCTAAGATCTCATCTCCCCAGCTCATGTCAAACGATGGCACAATCCCGACGGCCGGCCAGCCTTGTTTTGGTTCACATAGGAGACATTGAACAGAGTGTCGGCATTGCCACAACTCCCGGAGAGGGACAGGCCTTAAGATGGAGGTCTTCCTCCCAGGATGTGACAGGCTGTTGGCTGAAGGATGCTCAGGAAGGCCTTGGCAGTTCAACAAAGACAGCCCTTCAGCTGCAGGGTGTAGTTTTTCAGGCCCCAGCATCCCCTTTGGCAGCAGCACAGAGAGCGCTGGCGTGCACAGGCCCCCGGCTCGAGAGACCGGGAAGTAAGGCCCCCTTCTTTTATTTACTCAGGCTGCTGCTGCTGAGGCCTGGGCATTTCTTGTCAGGGTGAAGAAGGGGAAAAAAACAAGGCTGTCTCTCTCTCTCTCTCTCTCTCTCTCTCTCTCTCTTTCCTCTGCCGCTCTCCTGAGGAAGGATTGAGCTTTCATCCACGCTTGTTCACATACTTGTTTTGGCCATTGGACTTCTGACTCTGTTTTTTTTTTGTGTATGTGTGGGAGAGAGCGAGAGAATGAACCTGCACACGCGCCAGGGAAAAAAAAAATCTTGTTGTTATTGTCCTGCCACTAAAACAAAGAACTAAGTCGCTGTGTCTTTACAGCGGTAGAACCTTTTCAGCCGCGAGGGATTTTCTATCCTTAATAAATCATATACACACGGTGCAGGTTCAAAGCTCTTTTCCTTGGACTTTGATTACATTTTGTTTCCCATAATGGAAACAGAAACAATCCGTTGCACACAAAAAATTGTTGCCGTCGTGTTTTTCCCTGTAATAGTTTAATATTCTTGACTATTTGACGGCTTGGTCCAGTTTGAATTCTTTTATGCTTTTTAGTTTTCACACCTCAAAGTTGTTTTTGAGGCAGATGTTTGGATAAATATCCAGCTGATGCTTTTCTGAACTGAACCTGTGAGTGTTCAATTTTAGTGGCAATTTTTCCTCTCTGAATATTTTTTATTTAACCCGAACTGTTACTCGACTATTATCTGCTCATTTATCGTCTTTGCTGGAGAACCACAGGATTTTTTTTTTTATCAGATTGATGTTTATGTGTCCTTGGAGTAACGGCACTAAATAAATAATTGACATCAAGCAAATAAGCAAACAATGGAAGGACAGCTTGACGGTGTCCCAAGGCAAAGGCTTCTTCATTTCGGAGCGTCAACTTCCATTTAACCTCGTGCCATACGGGCCCATTTGTTTGTTTGTTTTATTGCGTTGTCTTCACGCCAATACGTTTGACTGCGAGGCATCGGCCGGGGTCATTCTTCATGGCAGAACCCGCCCCCTCTGTGGAGGAGGGCCTCGCTCTGAGTCACACACCCAAAGAGCCGAGCTAGCTTTGCACCTTGAGAGAGATGCCGAGAGTGGGCGCCTCGCCAGCGGGGGGGAAGGCATCGGGGAGGGCCGCGGTGTGGAGGTGGACTCCTCTCAACCACGGCGGGGAGGAGGCGTCCTCCTCCGACCGCATCTGTTTCCTGAAGATAGGCCCTGATGGGGCGCGAGTGTTCCGAGAGGGCACGATATCCCGATGAAGGGCAGATCACCCCGTAAAAACAACAACAGCGAGGGGAGGAGGAGGAGACCCTCGGATTTGTCAGGTTGGCTCCCGCGACCAGCTTTTCCTTCACCACCCCCTCCTACCTTCATAAATCTTTGCCGTTTCCTTTTGTTTTTCCATTTCTCAGTTTTGCCCTTTGGACTTGTTTTTTTTTTCTGAAGGGGTTGGGATGACACATTTTTATTTAGCTAAGGAAGTGGAGAGTACTTGGAATTGGACGGCAGGAAGAAGTGGCCCGTAACCTTTTGAACTTGTGGAAGTGCTGTTTTTCAGTCAGTTTTCAAGGCGTAGGAACGTCAGCACATTTGCGTATCGGGTGAGGGCCAAGTATTTGGAACACGTATGGGAGCGGTCGTGTTGTCGTGTTTCACTACACCTGCTCGGCCTTGAATAAGTGAGGCTACGCATGCAGGGATTTACAAAAGCTAAATTCCAAAGCAACAGATGCTAACAATGAAGTCGTTTTAGCCAGTCAGAAAACGCCTTTTGTGTTCAGGGTCGCGTGATGCTGGAGTTGACTTTGGGTGAAAGGCGGACTGCATCCAGAAACTGTTCACACATCCATACAAAGACAAACAACCATTCACACCCCCAAGAACTCCAATATGGCTCCCGCTCGCTAAATTGGATCAAAGTAACATTTTGCGATTGGAACCTTTTTGGCGTGTCATTAGACAGACGCTCTTGCTGGCTCCCTGGTGTCGCGTCCCTTGTTTGCCTCCTCTGCGACGCACAAATTCTCGCCTCGCAGCTTTGCATGCTGATAAATATGTTAATAACGTTCATTCCGTAATCGGATATGTATTGAGTGATGCTCGGCACATTCAACTTTTCATTCAGATCATTTGTCTGGCGGCGGAGGCTTCCTAAAGGCTACGTATGGCTGCCGTTGAAATTGCACATTTCATCTTCTCCCCCATCCCAGCCAATGTCGTATCTGTATTTTTCTCGTGTGTTTCATCCAGCTTTAAAGTTGTTTCAAGGGCTCCTGCTTTTTTTTTTTTTTTTTTTACATTTGTTTTATAGTCTTTTAGCTGTTCAGAAATAATGGAAATGTTCTAATTTACCTCATGCCAGGCTTCCACCCACTGTCTTGCTTTGGTTTTAAATGTCAGAGAGATTGTGTAATGAGTCACAGTGGGCTAAGCCATTACATGGCCACATACAAGGTTAATTGTGCTAAAAGTATTCTTCTTATTATCATCTCTAATTATACTTTCAATTGTGTGTTTTATTGTAACTTTTTTTTTTTGGTAACACCTTGTTCAATTTGTATTTAAACTTCAAAATAATTCACACCTACTTGCGATTAATACGATGGACGAGAAGATAGTGACACAAATGAATGGCCTCTTGGCTTTTTCTGTTTCCCTTCCAGACGGCGCAGATATAGAAGACGACCCGTCCTGTTCTTGGCCGGCTTCATCTCCTTCCAGTAAGGATCAGACGTCTCCGGGACACTGCGAGGACTATGATTTTGGAGAAGACGAAGGTGGGCCAGGCCTGCCGTACCCGTGCCAATTCTGCAACAAGTCGTTCAGCCGCCTGAGCTTCCTGAAACGTCACGAGCAGAGCCACGGCGACAAGCTCCCGTTCAGCTGCACCTTCTGCAGCCGTCTGTTCAAGCACAAGCGCAGCCGCGATCGCCACGTCAAGCTGCACACCGGCGACAAGAAGTACCACTGCGGCGAATGCGACTCGGCCTTCTCTCGCAGCGACCACCTGAAAATCCACATGAAAACTCATGCCTCCAACAAACCGCACAAGTGCCCCGTGTGTCGTCGAGGCTTCCTCTCCTCCAGCTCGCTGCACGGCCACATGCAAGTGCACGAAAGGGGCAAAGAGGGCCGAGCGGACGACTGGAAGCTGAAAGAGACGCGCAAGTGCGGACGCTGCGAGGAAGGCTTCGACGTCCCCGAAGACCTTCAGAGGCACATCGCCGAGTGCCACCCCGAGTGCTCGCCGTCAGAGGACGGAGGCCTGGGGGCCACCCTCCAGTGCATCTACTGCCACGAGCCCTTCGGCGACGAAGGCGCCCTTCTGAGCCACATCGACCGGGCCCACGGCCGGGACGGCAAAAGCCACTCCTGCGCCGTCTGCTCCGAGCACTTTTTGTCCGTGGAAGACCTTTACGCTCACATGGACGTCCACCAGCTTCCCGAATCCAGTAACCATAGTAACAGCCCTTCTTTGCTGACCGTGGGCTACACTTCCGTCTCCAGCACCACTCCTGACTCCAACCTCTCTGTCGACAGCTCCACCATGGTGGAGACAGCGCCGCCTGTCCCCAAGACTCGGGGTAGGAGGAAGCGGGCCGCTCACAACGCCTCGGACGTTGGCGGGCGAGCGGCCAAACAGCCAAAGGTTTCTTACACTTGCATGTACTGCAACAAACAAGTGTTCTCCAGTTTGGCCGTGCTTCAGATTCACCTCCGGACCATGCATCTGGACAAGCCGGAGCAGGCCCACACCTGCCAGTTTTGCCTGGAGGTCCTGCCCTCCTTGTTAAATCTGAACGAACATCTAAAGCAGGTCCACAACGCCGAGGGCCACGCGGCCCTGCTGGTCGGCTTGTCCGACTCGCTCCTTCAGTGCAACTTCTGCCCCGAGATACTGAGTGACCTCAACACCCTGCAGGAGCATATCCGCTGTTCCCATGGCTTTCCCAGTCCCGTGGCCAAGGAGAGCAACGCCTTCTTCTGCCCCCAGTGCTTCATGGGTTTCCTGACAGAGACCACCTTGGAAGAGCACGTCCGTCAGACTCACTGCGACAGTGGCAGCCTGCGTTTTGACTCTCCTTTGGCCGTCACCCCCAAGGAGCCCATTGTGGAGGTATACTCCTGCTCGTACTGCACCAACTCACCCATCTTCAACAGTGTCCTGAAGCTCAACAAGCACATCAAGGAGAATCACAAGAACATTCCCCTTGCTCTCAACTACATCAATAATGGCAAGAAGACGTTGCACGCTCTCAGCCCCTCCTCTCCAATAACCGTAGAACAAGCGTCCATGCTCAAGCAAGGCGGATCCGCCGGGCGCTCGTCGGGAGAGTTCATATGTAACCAGTGCGGGGCCAAGTATACCAACTTAGATCTTTTCCAGACCCACCTGAAGACTCACCTTGATGGCCTGCAGCCACAACTCACCTGCCCGCAGTGCAACAAAGAGTTCCCGAACCAAGAATCCCTGCTGAAGCACGTCACCGTTCACTTCACCATCACCTCCACCTATTACATCTGCGAGAGTTGTGACAAGCAGTTCACGTCGGTGGATGACCTGCAGAAGCACCTGCTGGACATGCACACCTTTGTGTTCTTTCGTTGCACTCTGTGTCAGGAGGTGTTTGACTCCAAGGTGTCCACTCAACTCCACTTAGCCGTGAAGCACAGCAACGAGAAGAAGGTATACCGCTGTACCTCCTGCAACTGGGACTTCAGGCACGAGACCGACCTGCAATTGCACGTCAAACACAGCCACCTGGAAAACCAAGGTCGCGCCCACCGTTGCATCTTCTGCGGGGAGTCGTTCGGGACGGAGGTGGAGCTGCAGTGTCATATCACCACCCACAGCAAGAAATACAACTGCCGCTTTTGCAGCAAGGCTTTCCACGCCATCGTGCTACTGGAGAAGCATTTGCGGGAGAAGCATTGCGTGTTTGAGGGCAAGGCGCAGAACTGCGGCGCCAACGGCTCCGCCGCAGTCGGCGGGGCGGACGGTCACCCGAAAGATGAGGCCGAGCTGCAAGGTCTCCTGACTAATAGCCACGGTACGGGCACCACGGGAGGACCCACGCTGGAGTCCCAGAACAGCCACGATGGGAGCGAGGAAGAGGTGGAGACTGCGGAGCCCATGTACAGTTGTGACATCTGCGGCGCCTCCTACACTATGGAGTCGCTTCTCACCAACCACCAGCTGAGGGATCACAACATTCGCCCCGGCGAGAGCGCCATGATGAAAAGGAAAGCCGACATGATCAAGGGCAACCACAAGTGCAACGTTTGCTCTCGCACTTTCTTCTCCGAAGCCGGTCTGAGGGAACATATGCAGACCCACCTTGGGCCCGTCAAGCACTACATGTGCCCCATCTGCGGGGAGCGTTTCCCCTCTTTGCTCACCCTGACCGAACACAAGGTCACCCACAGCAAAAGTCTAGACACGGGCAGCTGCCGCATCTGTAAGATGCCTCTTCATAGCGAGGAAGATTTTCTGGAGCACTGTCAGATGCACCCGGACCTGAGGAATTCCTTGACGGGTTTCCGATGCGTGGTATGCATGCAGACGGTTACGTCCACATTGGAGCTCAAGATCCACGGGACTTTCCACATGCAAAAAACGGGGACCATGTCCGCGAACCAATCCATTGTGCGCGCCAATGCCCTCGCTCACAACCAGCAGCTACATCACGTCCAAAAACCGTTCAAGTGCGCCTCCTGCCTGAAAGATTTTCGTTCTAAGCAGGATCTGGTCAAGCTGGACATCAACGGCCTGCCTTACGGACTTTGCGCGTCGTGCGTGGTCAACGCCGGGTCCAAGAGCTCCAGTCCGACCATGAACGGAGGCAGGCAACAGCAGCAACAGGGGGGCGCCGCCACTCCGGCGCCAAACACCGCCCAATGGATCCAGGGAGAGAGACTCAGCCCAGGCGAGGGCAAAGGCAAAGCCGTCTCCTCCTCGTCCTCGTCCTCTTCGACGTCCTCGACGGCGGCTACAAAGACGCGGTGCTCGAGCTGCAACGTCAAGTTTGAGTCCGAGGTGGAATTGCATAACCACGTCCAGGCGGTGCATGCAGGGGACGGCGGCGGCGGCGGCGGACAGCTCAAGACACCGCAGATGTCCCCAATGCCCAGATCCAGTCCGTCGCAAACTGAGGAGGTAGCGTGGCTCCTTCTGTCAGTCGTTATATTCTTTTGTGTGTTTTAATGTCGACGATGAGTTTTGTAATATTGCTTTTATTTACAGAAGAAGACGTACCAGTGCATCAAATGTCAGATGGTGTTCTACAGCGAATGGGACATCCAAGTTCATGTGGCCAACCATATGCTCGGTAGGAGACCTTTTTTTTGTTTGTTTGTTTCTTGGCGTGTCCCTGCATGAGCTATCAAAATGTATTCACTGTTGTCAATTTCCAAGGTACTTCTATAGTACGGAGAGACCGTGATCAATATGCTCCATTTAGAAATGATAGTTGTGATTTTGTAGCTAACATGAATCAAACTTGAGCACATCATCCATTGAAACATTCAAATTAAAAAGAACATCATTTCATCATTTTTGAGGATAAATCACATAGTGTGAAAAATCTAATAAAATATTTGACCCTGTCTCATTTAGGCTCACAAGTTTCCGGATCACATCACAAACTAGGTGGAATTACTTGAATATTTTAACGTCATCCCCAAGTGTTGTGCATCCATAAACATAAGCAAGTCATCTTAATTTCCCCATGCATGTGAATGATCAAAATGTTGTGAGCATGCTTATGGAGCCTGCTGAAATGTTGATTCAAATATTGATTCAAAGTTGGAAGAAAATATCTTGACACTATGTAGATACTTTATATGTGTGTGTCTGTATGTATTTATATATATACTATGTATATATATTTATATACATACTATATATGTCCATATATATATCAATAGATTAATTAATTAATCTGTTGATGACGTTATCATTTTGTCAAATAATCAGAATAAAAACTAGAAAATACCAAAACATAAATTATGATTCCGATATTAACAACGCTGCAAATGACCCTGAATCTATTTTGACAACAAACTACCACATCCACACTCCTCGCCCCAAACATTTCGGCCGGCTTTGTGTGTCATCTGTATGCAGGCAGAAGCATTTGTAAAGACAAAACAATTGAGAAACATTTTTTTTTCTCCCCCCCTCCTGGCCTGCAGTAAGTAGGTATCTGAATTCTGGTCTCACGTTCCTTTATTCATTCATTTATTCAGCTCGTTTGGCGGCTCTTTCATTACACTGCATTATCTGTTGTCTTCAGTGGGGGAGCGAGTCATTGATCTGGAACCAAACCGCCTCTCTGTTTGGGACACGCTTCTAGGCGCAGGTGAATTTAAACACGGTGGGCAATTCTATCAGGACCGCTAGGCAATTCTATCAGGGGCCCACTGTTTGTGCATAAACAATCAGAAGCATGTGATTTGTGATTTTGATGCCGCGGAGCATATGCAAAAGAAGAGAGATGAGCCCAGAGTGTAGGTGTGTGTTTTGTATTCATCTTTGCAATCTGCTCACCCACTATTCTTCGGGGGGCGCATAATACAGTACCGTGCCAGCATTAGTCCTTTCTGTTGCAAAGGCGGGCACGGAGCACACTGGGAGGGTACAAAACAAAGCCCCCTACCGGTTACTTTATGTCTTTCAGCGGCGCTGGCGCACAGCTTCCCCCCCCCGTAATAGTGGAATTCGGGCAGCTTAAGATAACAGGGGGATGGCTGATTGTCTGATGTCTTACTCCTCTGATATGCCGTCGCTTTGTATTCTGCATGATTGCGTCAGACTTTTCAAAAGACTGGCTGGTTGCTGGATGGATGCGTTTGCTTGACCATTTGTGAAATGCGGAAAAGTGCCTTAGATCAAAAACAGAGAGAGGAAGGAAAGGGAAATGCGTCACGACGTGACCACCTGCACGACTTTTTGGAGATAGCCGACATAAGTAGTGTCTCCAACTTTTTACCTTGACAAAAAAAAAAAAACATGCATCGACTACGTAATTGTCTGATTTAATCGGCGCCTCGATTACCTGATCGCATCTCAGTTACTATTTCAATCAGTTACAGGATTGAAGATAGCAGTCACGACCAGGTTGGCGAAAGCTAAATTGTCGGAGTAAAACGTTAGCATCACATAGAATGAGAGTTGAATCCCATCCAGTCCTATAATCACTGCAAAACTAGTCTGGGCCAAAAACGCAGTGAAAAAAAAAAATACTCATTTGGAAAAGCTCTAAATACCTTCTCTGGTGTAAAAAAAAAAAAAAAAAGGACACTTTCTCTCTTTAATGGCCATCTGCACCGGAGAGGGAAAACAGGGGGGCCGGGGTCATCGGCGCTCAGCTGTCAGCGTTATTAGCGTAGGTAATGGAGCAGACGCTGGATTCATAAGGGTGTTGTTTTCATCCATGGCCCGTTCCTCTACGGTGTCACTTCACACTGATAACTCTATATATAGTTGCTCCGAGCGCGGCCCTCGCTACGCAACCGCAGCGCTAATGTACGCAACAACGTAACGGAAGTCCACGCGTCCATATGATCTGCCTTTGTAATGTGAGCGGCACTCCAAAACGCCGTCTCCTTGCCACTCGGATGCTCACGCATAAAGTGACCGTCTATTCGAGATGTCGGGATAAAAAAAAAAGAAATGTATGTGAGGTGGCAGTGCACCACGGCGTCTTAAGCTGGAGGTCGCTGCCCGCCCGGGCCCAGATGGATCAGCGCACATTTGCCGTACAGCTGGCCGCTCTGCTTGGGGACCTGGTGGGAGACTCCTTTGGAGGGAGGAAGGGAGGGAGGAAAAAAATGATATCGCCACCATCCGAGGAGCAATTTAATAGCAGGCCAGAAGACAGCTGGCCACTCTTTAGAGTTTTTTGGCATGGCACCGCTCGCAGAATCGAGGGTGTCCAATTTTTCTCCAGAGACTGGCAGATTTATAGTGCTTTCAGCTGCCGCCGCCGTCACCGTATAATCTTTTATATTTCGGTATAATTCGGATAGGAAACCTCACAATATCTCCATGTGGGGAAAATGGAAGAGTGGAACATACTGTACTCTACTCAAAAGCACTGCTGGACTTCCAAGTCAATGCATCCCCCCCCCCCTCATCAAAATAATTTGCTCCAGGCCTCATTTACCTTCAGGCCTTAAAGTAATATTTCAACTTTTAGAAGGTATGTGCCATAACAAAGTAATAAAATACAATTAAGTGCAACTGTGTGCATGGGATAGCGTGTGTTAAATTCATCAGGATTATTTTTTGGACAGGTAATAAATTATTACCATAGAACACTGCAATAATGTTTCATGTCGAGTCAAAAGGCAAAGAATAAAAGTATGTTTTTCCCCGAATTGTGTCACCCGCAGTCTAAATCCAGTTGCACTTGAACGATGCACTGAAATCTCAAGTCATTTGAATTTTGTGTCTCATCTTCGGCTCAGCAGTGAAGGTCCCAATGTAGTTTTTTTGGTGATGTTTTACCAGGACGTTTGGAGGTCTTTCAATGACACAAAAGCCCGCTCGGGGTTTTATCAGCACGCCAGGACGAAGCCCCGTTGCTTTACTTTGACCCCGCTGTAAACTTTGACATTTGGAGCCTCACGTGGGGGGGTCGCTTGTGCTCCATTTATCGTACTGTTTCAAATGTCGCTCCGTGCTGGCTGGATCTTAAAAGGGGAAAAAGGCTTTTTCTATTAATCTCTGTAAAATCACTCCATTTGGTCTGAAGGACACCTGTAAATAAAACAAACAGCATCCTAGCAAAGTTTTTGTGACTGTAGTATCGGGGGGGGGGGGGGGACAGGGGGAGGGTCACCTCTACAATTTTGCTGGGCTGGTGACAGCGGTGAGCTTGGAGCCAAGTTGGGGAGGAGCCTTCTTCCTGCACAGTGCGACCCGGGCGTAAGAGGGTGGGCACCGAGCAAAGGGGTGGGATGCTTTGGGGGACAGAGAGGGGAAAGGCACATTTGCTGTACAGCTGGCCGCTCAGTGGGAAGCGGCCACTGTGGGCTCCCTCGTTTTTATGTTTCCACTTTGGTTTGCGTGATATTCTTCCATTCCTAATGGATGACGCGGAGCTTGTTTTTGTTTTGTGCTCAAGACATCGATTATTTATATTATATTATATTATATTATATTATATTATATTATATTATACAACAACAAAAATTCTGAATCTGTACTGGAATATTCCTCCCTAACAAAATCAAGCTAAAAAAAAAAAAACTTTATGAAAATGTCCTCCTCAGGAAATTGGCCGTTAAATAGTTCAAGCAATGTCGTGACTGCCCTGTCTGTCCATTTTGAATGTTTGATTCTCATTTCAGCTCATATTTACTTGAAATGTTTCCAGTTGAATGAAATAGGTACAACATAAGAGCTAGATAAAAGTAGAAAATGATTCTTGAAAGTCGATGACTGCTAGGAACGCGGCAAATCGATTGATGACGTCTGACGGGACGAGTTGATTTGTTTCTAGAACATGCACACACGTCATGGACAAACAAACACTCCTGGTTGGACTCCACGTTGGAGGCTAGAACGCAAGAAGTCAATAGATCAGGAATTGAACGCCATCAATGTAATCGTAATAAAGAGGTGAAAAACCTCTCGGAGCTTCGGGCTGGAACAAAAGAAACCGCCGCGCGTGCTGCATAGCGAGTGTGATATCTGCCCGCTTTTATTAATTGGTGATTAATAACACCTCTCTGTTCGTTAGCGCAGTCACCTCCCGCGCAGCCAAGTGTGCTGCCGCTAATATGCAATTATGTGCACCTTACCGCTTGTTACATTACACCGCTAGCTGACTAATGTTGCATCCATGAGGAGAATTGAAAGCAAAATGAACTTGGGGGGGGCGGATGGAAAAAAAAAAGTGCTGGCAATACAATTCTCAGCTTAATTCAGTCGAGCTTGGAATCAAAGGAAAGTTTCATGCAGCAAGTTGTGCAGACTTTTTGATGTTCTTTTTTTTTTTGTTGTGAAGCAAAGATAATTGACATCACCGCAGGGATGCGCCTTCGCTAGGCCAGACAAGCGGGGTCTGATGTGGTCCTTATCTATTGATTTTTTTTTTTTCCCTGACATTTCCGCACACCTCACAGAATGGGCCAACATGTGAGAAAATATCGGATTTTCTCAGTTCATACGACCTGTTTGTACAATCGCGCTAGCCGTCGCTACGCCGCATCGCAATGGGCTGTCGCCATGGTGATGCGTATATCAAAACTAGTTTGGCAACAATGTCATTCTTTTTAAGAGCCTAATGGAGAATTGACTTGAATGCAGACTGAATGAAGATAGGCTCCTCCTGTCCTGCGCTTCAGTCTATGTTTTATTGATATACAGGAGGGATGTCTCTTTTGGAGTGTTAATGCCAAGCCTTGTTCTGAAGTGAAGCCCATAAATAGTGCATGATGGAAATTAACCTCGGCGTTACTTCGCTTCCCGTCGGTCTCCGGGGTGTCACCCCTGGGTGTGCACCCCTGGTCTGATGAGGTTGCTTAGCAGTCTGGCCGGAGGTGGGTGGCGGGCGGCTCGGGGGAAGGAGCCACTAATGGGAGCGGCGCAAATAGATCGCCCCCTCCTCGCTAAAGGTCAGAGCTGCTAGCGACGCCTCTCAAATCCCACGACTGGCCTTCCGAGCCTACCCGGTGATGCTTTTGCGCCGAGGGCCTCGTGGCGCTCTTAGATGTCGGCGTGATTTAACTTAGCGTAGAAGTTCGTACCTAAGATGGCCGTCGGTAGAAGGCTTTGATTTCAGTCTTTTGAGAAAAGACACATGCTGATGATTAGCAAAGTTGTCAAAGTTCTCTGAAGTGCAGAGCGAGCTTTTTGGTGGTGGTTTTCCAAAGCTGTGACTATTCTCATCTAACTTTTACGTCGCCAATGGCTGACAGGGGAGGAGGAGGAGGAACAGGAGGAGGAGGGAGCGAGCGTGTGTGTGTGTGTATGTGTGTGGGGGGGCATGGGGCTCTGAAAAGGCCCCCCAGCGTCAAAGCCTTAATAATCATGTGAGCAGCGCCGGACTTCATTACCCTCCTGTTCGACAGGCCGAGTGCCAGCCCGGATTGCTGGCTGGCTGTGGCAAGGTCAACGGCGGAGGAAAAACCAGTTACTGTGTTACTCTGGAGCGGAATGGAGAGAGGGGCGGCCATCTGTCAGCTCGGGCCTGCCATACCCGCAGAGCAAATGGACACGGGCGACCAGAGGAGAGGCCACAGACACCCATAGAGCCAAACCCAGTGAGCATAACGCCGATGCGAGGAGAGGCGCGGGCTCAGCCAAAGAGACGGGCCTCGGTGGCACTAAAACACATATAGACACACAAAGCCAGACTATATCTGCGAGAAATTTGGCAGGCGCTTTTGTGTGTTTATGCTTGTTTGTTTTCAGTGTCAGCACACTACTGGGCCCTACTGTTTTAAGTCCAGATGGCAGACCATGTGATAATAATAAAAAAAAAAAAAGTTGATAAAAAAAAAAAGTTTTGCTTGGCTCGCCAATAGTAAATGTTTTGATCATGGCGTTTGCTTTGTAAGAATTGTACATTTTGGGAGCAAAGGACCGACCGGTGGCTCAAACTCGAGTGACCAAACAAATATTTACTTCCAAATCTAGTTGTAGTTTCACCTTGTTGCCTGTTTGTGTGAGCGCTGCTCTGCAAGGACCTTTATGATGTCCTCTGGCTAAAGTGAAGGAACCCTGTGGAATGTTCCAGAGCCCCGTAATAGGTTTCAGGTGCTGCAGGCCACCAGCCAACCCCCAACCCCAACTCCCTGTGTGTCTCCTCTAAAGGACACGGCAAAACTATAAAATGATTTTCTGTCAACTGTTCACCTTTCTTTGAAAAAAAAAAAAACAGTCCAAATTGTCTCGATGATTTACACTGGCTTCTGTTGTCGGACTTGCCGGGACAGCGCGAGCGCTTTAAAAACAAAGGCAGCTAGAAAAAAAAAAAAAGAAGTGTGGTAGTGCCGGCGTTTCCATGGACACCCAACTTCAGACGTCTGCAATATTGACAGCTCTCATTTTATATTAGCACTAGCATCAGCGCTAATCTTCAGAGATTTGTGTAGCGCTTGGATGAACTTTCCTGCACTAAAAAAAAACTTTGATAGTAACCATGCGTAGAATTGAGCTTTGAAGCAAAAAAAAAAGACCGAAAGAAAACACTCTTGCATTAAAAGGTAGAACTCCGAGATAGAAAAATCAATATCTTGAGCACTAATTGGTGAAGTTGGTGCAGAAACGCAGCTTGGATCCTCAACATTCGGCAACTCAGCACACTTAAAGTTGCAGCTTGTTTTCTTCTCGCCCCCCGGCCGTCTTAAGCATCCACATGCTCCGGAAAACAGGGAGATGGTCCTGGGCTATTCCCGCCCGCGTAGCCCCCCCTCCTCAAATGAATGGAAATCACACAGGAAACTCCCTGGATGAAAGCCTTATTAGTTATTAAGGTTTAATGTGTAGCATCGCTTGGATACAGTATTTACCGGAGCTGCTGAGGTGGAATTGTCAGGGAGGTGGCGATATAGACAGGAATTGGTGTACACCCTGGGCTTAATTAAGAAGATCTATTTCCATCTTGTTAGCGGGAGATAATGTGAGCGCTGCCATGCATCACAAGTTCTCATATTATACGCTACTTCCTGTTATATTAGATCCAGCGCTGTTGGCACTTCAAGGCTGGTGTGCCAAAGTCTATCCAGGAGTGATGCCGTGAAAAGTGTCAAATGTGATCCATTTTCCTTTTTGACACTGCCTTGGAATGTGTGTCTTCATTTTAGACATGAGGTGTATGAGATTGCTCGACTGACTTGGTCTAGTATTAGGACCACTGCTAAATTCATGATGAGCACAAATTTTAGCCGGCAAAATATGGACGGAGCAGCCTGTCGCATTTGCAGGAGCATCAAAGCTCGTTTTTCATTTTAAAAAAGGATGCACTGTTTGCTCATGCTAATTTAGAAAACCCTTTTCTTAAAAAAATACTGTAAAATTAAAACAAATGAATCACATTCTTAAAAATCAAGATGGTGCTGTTTGTCACAGTAGCAATGGACCGGCCAAGACATTTCCTCCCCGCAATGAATGTTTCGAAACGTCTTTTCGGCATGAGAGCGAGTTTATTCCTCACGGCACGTTCCATTTCCAGTGTGAACACGAACGTGGCCTCTTTTTGTCGCTGCGCTTTTTGTCCTCCCCGCCCCACCCCGCCGCCTGGAGACGCCAACCTTAAGCCACTCACTGGCTGATTAATCTTTAACATTCATAATTACTAATTAAGTTAGTAAGAGACTTTTAATGTAGTCTTCCTTGAGAGGACAACAGATCATTAGCTTCAATAATGAACGCAGATGAGACGCATAATGGCCTGTGATAGGTGAATAGTGACAGTATGAAATGAGGCGCCTGTGTGTGTGTGTGTGTGTGTGTGTGTGTGTGTGTGTGTGTGTGTGTGTGTGTGTGTGTGTGTGTGTGTGTGTGTGTGTGTGTGCATGCGTGGACACCCGAAAAGGTGGCAAAGTGCTCTTGCAGATGCCGCATTAGGAAATTCATCATAGGGCCTCATTAAAACATATATAATCAAGACTGTTGTTACATGAACATCTGCAGTGGTAACCGTGTCATGCCCACTTTTTAAATCCAAATATTATTTATTCATTCACCCCGGTTTTGGTCTCCCTAATGCCTTGGCTGTATCTCATTATCACATTATTGCATTAGTGTCAGCGCTATCATGGTGACTGTAAGTTGTTGCCCATTAAGAGTCATTTCATCTCTTCTTTTTTTTTTTTTTTTTAACGACGATGCTACTCTGGCACATTTTCGTGAGCCGTCCCGCATCGGGGGAAGGTGCTTATGCTGTAATGATTATTATCATTAAGAAGATATTAATGCGCTTAGTGTTTGTGACCCAGCTGCTCATGGCGGCCCGGAGGGGAGGCGAAGGGTGGGTGGGCGATGAGGTTGCCAAAAAACCGACAGCGCGCGTAGGCTGCCGCCTCCCGCCTGTCCGGAGTTTTCAGGGTCGCGAAAGGTCGAGCCTACCAAGGACGTTGCTGTTACGGGGGCTCCATCGCGGCACATTAACAATGATCAAGTTTATGCAGAGGAGCAAGAGTACATCGTCACCAAAAGACGTGCTCGGTTAGCGAGGTGTGCTACGTTAGCTTAACTGAGGCAAAACAAACATGCTAACGCGACAGAGGTATCTCATTTCGCAAACGTTATGAACTCAGGCAAACGTTAGGTACACCTCCACAATTATTCTTTTCGTAATTTAACAACATATTGTGGCTTGTTGTTGAGAATGAAGTGATGAGAAGCATAACTTTGGTTCTGAGGGTCCAGTGGGAGCTAACGCTGAATACTGGAAGATATTCTTCATCCCCCAGAACTTTTGTTTTTCTTCCCTGCATTTAAGCAGCCGTACTTCATTGGCACGCTATCCTCCCGTGTCTTTGTTTCATTAGAATTTGTGAAAAACAAAAACCCAAGCTCACATTTAATCAAAACGAATCGGTATGCAAGACCCGCATAATCAATTGGAATCTCGATGCAGCCAATACGCAGCGTCCTGCGAGCGAGCTTGGCGGAAAGTCAATGACGACAACACGCTTTCTGCAATTGTTTTCACCGTGCGTACGTGGTGGTGAACATTCTTTTCATGCTAAACGGACTGGCGGTGAGTATGATGCGCCATATTGGAATGATCAGATTAACTATTGATGAGGGTGCTCTCAGTCTGCTGCAGCCGTTATACGAAATGCCGCTCGCTTCCTTCCTCCTCAGCCGAGCACGTCGATGCGGAGGCGGCCCGACATACACACTCGTGGCACAATCTATCAGTCAGTTCCTTTCTTCTTCCTGTGTGACACACTCATCTTGCCATACACACACGAGGTAGAGTAGCGGGGGCCGCGGGGGCGTCTCCCTCCATGGCTCCCGGGGCCCGGCTGCCAGTTGTTTGCCAGCGTCTCCGTGTGGAATTCATTCAAATTAAAGCGGCGGAATGAGGCCTGGGTCCCAGAATGCCTGGTCCCTCTCCTTCATCAGCATTCCGCCGATGAGAGTAATTAAAGCAGAAATTAATTCTGCTGTAAGCAGAGGAGCCACAGAATAACTGATATTAGAGGCTGAATGATGAATGCTTGGCATCAAGGGAGGTCTCGCGGGGGAACGGAGAGAGGGGAAAATCACAAATCTTTCCCTCCATTTTGCCATCTTGTTCTTATTTATTTCCACTTTCCAATCTTTGCGTTGGCCTGACTGAAGACATCGGCGCCTCCGTGCTCTAAGGCGATTTCACATTTGGGCCAAAATGCCCATTGGAGGAAGCCAACGTATTGTTAACCGATCGGATTGGAGAATGTGAGCCATACAGAACAGGAGATATTAATCTAATCTCAAAAGCTTCAAACGTGACTTTGAACATGATGCTCTTGTTTTGATTCGGGATGTTCATCACAATCAATTGATGACACAAACACAAAAGCCTCTAGGTGATCCTTCTAGTTCCCTGATGCTTTCTTTTTGGAAAGCTACATCTTCGGTGAGAGAAGGCCTAAATAAGTGAATGGCTCACCTCCCTTCAATGGAATGGAGCTCTTTTGGCTGTTATGGTAATTAGTGCCCATTCTCCTGTCACGTGTCTGACTCGGATAGAGAAGTGAATGGTAATTTAATGACCCCTCTCCCCCCCTCCCCTTCATATTTTGGCCTCTGGGTAAAAAGCCCGAGGAGGTGATAAACAATAGATAGATTTGTCTTGTTTGGATTTCACTTGCCTCTCCTAATGGCACGAGGGATCGGCCTCTATTTGGAAAATATTACACGCCCAGATCTGCAGGTAGCTGTGTTGCATTTTTAATTGCTTTTGTGCTAAAGAATATCTCAATAAGATGTTAATGAATGGAAGCACAGCCTGAGAGTTGCTGACTGTTATTAAGAATTTAGCAGGCTGCCTTCCACTCGGCACAAAATGAATTATTAGGAGTCCTAAAGGGCGCCGATGCTGAGGGGCTACTAAGCGGGGCCAACAGGAAGACGGCCGGGATGGCGGTAAGACCTACCGCAAACTCAAACGAGACCAGAGTCTTTGAAGGTCTGCTTCTTCTTCCCTGGGCCGGTCGCGCCGTATGTAAAAATACCAGAGGATAGATGCGCCATTACTGAACGAATCAATCCGAGAGTTGAATCATTCTGAATCATTCTCAAAATGATACTTTGTTTGTTTGCTTGCATCAGTGCAAGCTTGACCTTAGATGGAAACCACGCTTGTCTTATGACGCAGTCCTGTCCAATATTCCAATCCAAGTCCCCAAAGAGGACTTAGAGGAAGTCTAGGAGGAACCAAATGCGAGTGAAATCGATGACGTTCCTCTCTCCACTGTCTCGGCCCTGGCTGAATTACTGAAACAAGATGCTGCACTTAGATGAGTCTTTGGAGAGGGAGATGGAAGTAGGGGGGGAGAGAGAGCGAGCGAGAGAGAAACACTTTTCGGGACATGGGTGCCATTTAGACCAAGACCATCTTCTTACCCAAAAAGCCACTAAAAGCTACCAATGATCCTTTTCCCGTCCCTGGCTGGGTGGCGGTTAACATCCCGCGGTCCAGTCGAGAAGGAACAGACGTTCTGCTTTTGAGGTCACGGCAAAAAATGGCCAGGAAAGATGGCAAAGAATGAGTTTTTTTTTATCTATTCACGGAATCCTGGAGCGTCACGGCCACGCCGATGTCAAACGGGCATCGTTGAACATCGGCGCCAGGTTTTCTCCTCCGAACTACCAAGATGAAAATGAATCCGGCTCGTTTGGTAGACAGAACAGGGTGCTTAAGGGACCCAATCCCTGTAAGTGCCATTAAGTGGAAATTGCCGTTCACATATTCCAGTGGTTTGATTAATTACACTCTCTCATGTGCTTTCATAAAGGCCCAATGAAATATGGGGAGCAAATTGCATTGTGTTCCTGTAGCGTGTTACGTAAAAGCAGTTTAATTATTGACACATGTTTTGCCACCTGGCAGGGGAGAGAGACGATAGTCGGACGTGAACAGGCAGACGTTTTGTATTTGTGCTGACCTCCCCTTCAGCTCCTCCCCAATCAAAGAGTAACACTGGATTGGAAGCATATTACGGATGACGCTGAATACAAACGGTCACGTTTGAAAAATATGAAGGAGATATTTTGCCAAGGCAACAGACGCTCTCCAGGGGATGACAAGATCCCCGCCGGCTTTGCGTGATATCTGAACACGACTCCTTTTGATCAGAGTACGGGCTTAGATACCGATTACTTACTGATGCGTGGCTACTTTGAACTCGAGGAAGACAACAAGCTAATGTCTTCATTCCGTGGATCCTTTCTGATGCATTTTTTAGTCTGAGAACAGCGCCCTCTAAGGCTTAAAGAGGCAAAGCAGCTGTTTGGCCCGAATGCAAAGAAGATTCGGATATGTCAGAAAGATTCAATTGAAGTCAGTAGCACTTGTAAATATTTGGTAGCCGTTTTTCTGGAGTTGAGCCCTTCCGCAGTTACAGAGACTAAGCGAGAGGAATGCAGTTGCTCAACTCTTTATGTGATCCTTCAGTGTTCTGACGTGCCAGGAGGACACCGAGATGCAGCTTGTCGTCTCTTTCGGCCAGCATGAACCAGAAGAGATTTAACGCACGTGTTGTAATTTCTTGGTCCATAACTTTGCTTTTATGGGTTTTTCTTTTTCCCTTCACGAGCTGGGCCCGACAGTGTCATGGAGGTTAAGTAACCTCCAGAAGCTTCCTATCTGTTTTGCCTTTTAGGTTTGTCTGTCTCTGAGACTAAACGGCAGGATGCATCTTATGCTTTGATTGAGGTCGCATTATTCGGCATCAGCTCAAAAATTAATTCCATGCTGCAATCTTTGCCCCCCCCCTCCCAAAGCAAACGCAGCGCCATCTACTGTTGCGGCAAGCAAATAACATTGCTACATGCCATCTGTCGTATTTAGACCCAACTCAATTGTGCATTCTGCAGTCGATGAAGGTATTAGCTCTTAAAATCCTCCTACTGTCATCTGATCCCTTCGCCATCCCAGAGCTGGATGAGAACAGCAGGCTTCTGGTACTTAGTCCCAAGCTGTTCCTGTTTGCCCAAAACGACCGGCCCTGTGCACACTACCTCGATCTAGTTGACTGGGCTGCGTAAGTTAGCTCGGCAGTCCTCGTCTCCTTCGCCAGGCTCACCCCCCCCTCCCTCTTGGACCCGAGCTCAGGCTGCACCTTTTGAGTTCCATCGGGACCACGAGGGCCAGATGGAAGAATTTGATTAACCGGCAGTGGAGGACCAAATGTTCAATTGGATACAGAACCGGGAGCGGGAGATGAGGCAGGGTAGAGGGAGGAATCTAAAATGGCCGGTCATGTGCGCCGGCCAACACTTTCCAAAGGGGAGCCCAAACAGACACGGAGGTGTAGTAATGCACAAGCTCTTTTCCAAGTACCAGCTGGGCCTTTTAGGAGCCGCTATCCCCACAGCAGACACTCGGCAGCCTCCGAGCAGCTTGACTTTACCATATGTGGAACTTTTTTATGCTCCACCTGGTTTCCCCGGGGGAGCTGTGCCGCTGGGATGCCGCAGGCAGGTGAATTGCTCTTAATGCAAGGCACTGAATCACTGGGCCAACAACACGAGGGAGGGAGGGAGGGAGGGAGGGAGGCCGCCTGCCCGCCCGCCTGCCTGCCTGGGGAGGCAAAATGGATCTGCGGAATGACTGGCATGGACCGCCGCGACCTTGGAGCCGCTGCCCTGCCCGGCGTGGAGCGGAAAACGTGGACGTGTCATTGCGCCGTTGCTAATAATACACGTACTTTGGCAGCGGCCATTCATTTCTTCCATAGCGATTTCACCGCGCCTGCAGATTACACATTATTTGAATAGGTAATGGGGCGTGACTTTATTATAATTAGCGTTATAGAGCCGTCGAGCTCGTGCTTTGAAATGGATTTGAAAATAGAAGTGGTCCGCTTCCGGGCTTCAGAGCTTATTACCGCCATTGTTGGTGTTCTTTGGATTATCGTTCTCCGTTTCTAGCCAGGGTGTCCAAATATCTTCATCTTTGGTTGACCGCAAAACATTTGAACAGAGACGCGTTTGGCTCATTTATGTGGTCAGCTGCAAAAGCTTCAAAGTGTTGATTTTGGTGCAGTCTTCTTTCTCGCTTCAGGAGACGCTGATGTTCCATCTCTTTTCAGTTCCTTATATTTTGACAGAAGAAGAAATGTGTTGCTGATGGTTGGTGGTGTCAGTAACAGAAAAAAAGGACAGTATCAGTAAAAATTATAGCAAAGTCAAACTACCAACTGAAAGACACAAAGACATTCTCAAAGCTTTCATTTGTTTTTAAATGCCGGATGATCCAAAAAGGCAGGTAAACTGCCCACCATTGTGGAGGTCACTCTTTTGCATCGTTGAGTCCGTGGCACAGAACCAGAGGTCAGAGGTCATCTCACGGGGAAGGGGCCGTCACGGTCAAAAGGTTTATCACTCTCCGAGGGGTCTTGGAGCCATCACTCAGGACCTGCGCTACTGTCCGGTTCGCCCCCCCCCTTTTAATCCTTCCAAATGGCTCAGGCCGAGCATCTGACAGCAGCAAGAGAAACAAACTGTGGGGTGTGGAGCTCTAAGCCATCAGCTGGAGATTTCACTTTGAAAAGATTCCCTTTTACTGGTTGCCCTTTTCCAGCATTTGCGCCAGCGTTTGCGAAGGCGTCCGGGCACCCGGGGCAGCTGCCCTCCTGACCCCGCCAGCAGTGGCTGCTTTATGTTGTTTGGGAAAGATGAGGAAGCTTTTTGACAGGTCAGGCGGGCAGGCGGAAGGAAGGAAGGAAGGAAGGAAGGAAGGAAGGAAGGAAGGAAGGAAGGAAGGAAGGAAGGAAGGAAGGAAGGAAGGAAGGAAGGAAGGAAGGAAGGAAGGAAGGAAGGAAGGACCTGGGCGAGCGAGGTCTTGGGCAAAGTCAGCCAGAGGAGCCAAAATTTCACACATGGAATTAGCCCAAACTAATGTTGCATTTCCACTCATCTGAGGCCTGTCGTCTGCATGGAGACATGTGGAAAATGGTCCTTTTTGGCCCGGGGAAAATGGAGGCCATTCATGCAAAGTGGATTCTATCGAGCAGGCAGAAATGGCCTGATTTGCGTGTTTGTACAGCTGTGCCCGCCCATGAAATGACAGCCGCCGCACCTCACTTGCGCTCCCGTCAACTTTACCTTTGGACGACTCGCAATTTGACCATTTCAAGGGCTTAAAAAAATCAAATAAACAAGAATCCCAACCTTAAATACAAAATGACGCCATCGAATTTAAGCCATTCCCAAAAGCCAAGGACTCCCATAAATATACAGATTTTTAGACTTAATGCTCAAATCAGATCTTGCAATCTTGCCTTTACAAGGCATAAACATTCCATATCATTCCATTGTTTCTTATTGTGATGTGTCCATAACAAAAAATATGCAAAATTCTTCAATCCGCCAACTTAAAATAGATATCGGAATGTGTTGAGAAAATGTTCTAGCCATGATAGCTCCTTTTGGTCACTGGAAGGCCCATCCCTCAGGATGAAGTACCAACTGTCACTTTGTAGTATCAAGTGTGAAAGACCCACGTGGGGGGGGGGAACCTGTTTCGTAGGGAGCCTGTCAACTGATCCAGCAGCAAGGTGACGCTGGCGCCCTCCACCGGGACCGCATTACTTCAGACTTCTCCTTGTTTTATTTTTCTGGGTAGGGCAGCGTTGCGTGCATGCTTGTCGGACCGAGCGTGTAAAGGGGGGGGGGCGTCGAGCGGTATAATTGAGAGCACGGAGGGAGTTTCTGCACTCCATCTTATGATTTGAAGGTGAAGACAAGCGCCCTCGGGGGCCCCCTGTCAGAGCTTTTGGGCGCACTCGGCGCAGACTTCAATAAAAACACACAAAAAGAATTCCCCCACAAGGGCGCCTGGCTGAATTGCTGACGCCGATGTAAAAGATTCGACTTTTCTGTGAATCATTTAGTACGCCGCCTCCCGCCGTATAACGTGACAATGAAAGAGAAGCTCCCCAGCCTGTCCCGGCCGCCCTCTGTGAAGGAACATTTTCAGACACGTGGCGCCATCTTGAATCAAATTGGATATCAGGACCGAAATCTGATCCAAGTACACATTTTGGAGGTGGAATTTTGGGGTGCATCCTGATTTTCATTTGTCAATTTATCAGAGCTCGACAATTGAAACTTGTACATCAAGTTAACGCTCGACATATAAATAAATATACTGTAAGCATGCAATCAAAATGGTGATTAAATTGAGAGCTGCGGTGTAAATCCGGCTCGCTCCTTGTTTTGCACGTCACCTTTTGTCTCTCACTTTGCTTTCTCCCACCTCCACATGCTTGCTATAAAAAAATGTCAGCTATCGTCTGATTTGTGTTTGTGTGTTTGTGCGTGTGCTGGGACGAGGATGCGGCGGAAGCATCACACTGGTGCATCAGCATCAGATATTTCTGTGAAAGTAACAGAAATGTTTGAAGGTGTTGTCACGCGCTCACAGGTTCCAGCTGTTTGTGTACGGCGCCGGTGGGACACTGCGCCTTCTCCCCGCTCGCTCCCATCACCTCCTTGCACTCCGATTGTTTTTTTTTTTTTCAAACTTATTTCTCTGCTCAGTTTGTTACTTTTGTTGCACTTAAGCATCTCAGGGTGGCTGTTTTCTGCATTTTTTTTTTTTTTTTTTTTTGACAGAAGAGCTCTGCGTTGTGGTTAAAATTAGAGGAGCGTTCTGTCATCTCCTTGAAGCGCCGGGGAGTCTGTCAGTCAGCGCCGCCGTGCGTTTTAATCATCTCCGTCCCAGTTGGTGAGGCGCTGACGGTTGGAGCGAGGGTTCCTTCCCCTGGACAATAGCGACGCGCTCCACTCGCGTCGACTCTGATGTGAGACGCAGCAGCCACCGGTTAAAGAAAAACGCGAGACGCGACTTAATCCTGCGAGCGCAATTGGGGAATGGTGAATTTTCAACATGCATCACACGCGCGTTTGAAGGCGCTTTTTTTTTTTGTATTTTTTTTTTTGTGATCTTTCGATACACTTGACAAGCGCGAAGAGATTGGCAACAAAATAGCAAGAATTTGTCACTTTTGTAAGGGAACAGAGCGGATACAAATCATCAAAACAGGCGACATCTTAGAAGCTTAATGACTGAGGTCTCCCCCCTTGCGAGCTGTAATAATAGTGCGTTGTAATTCCAAACCCCTTTTTAATGATACTCAAAGGGATAGAATAGACGTTTCTTTGTAGAGCAAAGTAGGTTATGTTTTCAATAATCTGGTGACGACGGCATAGATATCACCGTAGCCAAGTCGGGCTGGAGTTTTCTTGAACCCTGAATGCACGCCGAGTCTCGCCGAGCACCCCCCTCCCTCCCTCCCTCCCTCTCCTGAGCGCACTCCCTGCAGACCTCTCCAGAAATACTGCCTCTCATTTTCTGAGAGCTTCACCTGACAGTCTTAATGGACAAGTATTCTCTCCAGGAGAGCTCTTGCTGGAAATACCACCGTGGGCCAGTCTGGCCTAAGTACTCCTTCCTGTTCGCCTCACCTAAGATGGTGTTTATGGCAGGGAAATTAAATGGCCGTGAACACAAAAGGAGGAGGAAGGGAAGGGAAGAGGCTTTTTTTTTTCTCGAGATTTGAATCAAAATGGTGTTTTGTTTTTGATGACCTTTTTTCACCACAGTGACAGTCAAATGGTGCGCGTACACGTTTTCTTGGGTACTTATTACTATGAAGTGGTGTCCAAAGTGCAGCTTGGGGACCATTTGCGGCCCGCCTGCCATTTTTGTTAGCCTCCACATCGGAAGGCCGAACTGGGATTGTCCCCCAAAGTCAGAAACGAAGAAATAGAGATGCAAATCTTTCATCTTCTGTGCTGCGTTTGACATTTTGCCGTATTCCGATTGCGGCCTGGTGGCTAAACAAAATGGCCGAAGAGTGTGTAACGTGCTTTATTTTGTGAAGTCATAATATTAGCCTTCTAATTGTCTTTGGAGATTGTACATTATTGTAATTTGTTGTCTCTGTTCACAAGAGCAACCACGTTGCCTAATTGAGCTTTAAGCAGAAAGAAATTGTTGCTACCAGTCCCCAAGTAATTAGTGCGGCTGCTTGCTTTTGTCCACCTAGCCGTTGCAGTCTGCTTAAAAAAAATAAACACTTGAACTATCTCCATCCTTAAATCCACAGTGGATTTTAGTGCAATGAAATATATGTAATGTATCTGGCGAACTGCCCGTGTTGTTGTTACAAAAGTTAACTTGTATCTTACAAATTTGCAGTTCATTCTCAAAAGATTTGAGCAAAAAGAAAATTGTCTTTTTTGCCATTTCCTAATTCAGAATGACTGCTGCGGAAGAACTCTCGAGTACACGTTTCACTCCGTAATACCGTCAGCTAATGGCTAACACATGCAAAGAATAACTCTCCTGCGAACACCGCGTACGAGGTTGCGATTCGCCAGAAGCGTTTTTTGCGGGTTCCTGATTGTGCCTTTTCTTCCCAGCGTGCGTCGTACACGGATATTGCAGCTCGCAGCCAGCGTGAACGTCCGCCATATGCAAGGTAGCACGAGAAAGAGAGGGCCGCCTCTTTGCCACGCGAGTACCTGCTGTGTATTCAGAGCTGGCGGCACCAGCAGGGTGCGCCATTCCAATTTAGCCATCAGCCGCAGAAGTAGGGGGTCACCACGCGGGGGCTTCACGGGCGAAGCGCGAGATTACAAGTCAGGAGACTCCCGCGTGGAGGTGATGAGGACTCGGAGACGGCGGGGGCCTTGTGTGGGGAGTTTTGGACTGTCGGGGGGGGAGCGGTGAAAAGGGGGAGGGAAGACGGGGTCCGCGCCTCCCTAAAATCCACGGGCTCTCTGTTTTGAAGGAGAGAGCTGCCAAGCTGCACATCTGTTTGACACCAGACTCCGTGCTATGGCAGTCAGGGGCTGTCTGTCCTCCCTCCGTCTCGCTCGGAAAGAAAATCAGCGTAAATCAGTTTGAGTTTCCTGAAAATGAGCGTGTTTGAATTCCACAAAGCTTTATTTGCACGGCACATTTCAAACACAATGTGCTTCGTATCGTTCGATGAACTGCAATTGTTTGATGATCGTTTGAAGGAGACCCATCGAAGCCTCTGCTGGTCAAATGCAGTATTTCACACTACTCAGGCATGTTATTTATTGTCAAGCGGAACGTTTTGAGGTGGGCCGTAACCTCCCTCACCAGAATGCGGCATTAGCGATGGCATTGTAAAACGGTCTCGGCGCTCCCCTCAGACCCTGAGCTTGAGCATCGGCCAAATCCATTGCGGCTCCTCCAGAGGCCTCCCAAGCCTGTCGGGGAGAAGGGACATTCCGTGCGGCATAAGTCATCCTCTCCACCCTGCCATGAGTTAATTATATGCAGGTGTTTGCCGTTTTTTTTTTTTCTTTGCCGCCGATCCGATGAAATTGTGAGGGTAGAGACAGAAGGAGGAAAAGATGGAAATGGAGCGCTGGGGAGGAAGTGGCTGAATGTGCTGCGAGAAGCAAATGATTGCCCCCGTGTAGATTCATCAGTTCTCCCGGCTGGATTAAGGAAGGGCCTTTCTAATGAAGTTCGCCCCGTCAAAATGAAGGGACTAATTCTGATTTAGCTGAGGTAATGAACTTCTCCCTCTCCGAGAGAGAGGAGCCGCGGCGTGGGGCGACGAGAGAACGCCGCCTCGGCGCCGGGCGGGATCGGAGGGGAGGGCGGCGGGGCTCAGACAAGACAAGGAGAGAAACATGGTGTGAGGAAGCAAGGTAGAGAAGAGAAGAAGAAAAAAAAATTATGCAAAACGCCTGTCTGGTATTTGCTGAGGTGTATTAAATTTCCAGTGCGGGCGCCTGTGTTATATAAAATTATGCAAATGTGTGGCGGCCCGCTGCGAACGGCAGCTTGCTGGTCCTGAGCATGCGTGGCTGGCCGCTACATGGAGCGCACTCAGTGGGACTCAGCTTTTCTATTAAGGAAAACCTCTAGACACCTGATGATGAATACTCTGCCGCCAAATGTTCCCCTCTTTTTGTCAGGCCAAAAATATGAGCGCTTTCCTAAATGACTTTGGAGATCCCGGCGTGGCAAGAGGGGGAAGGTGGTGATGGGGGTCCCTCTGCAGCAGGCTAGGGGAGTCAATTAAGGCAAGCACTGATAATTATAAGCCGGCAGAACGTAGGGGCTGGCTAATTGTACAGAGTTGCATGTGGCGAGCCCAGCCAAGGGGCCTGTGCTCCCCCCCTTCCCCTCATCCTTTGTGCGGACCGACCACAGAGCCAGTGGAGCTGCATACCTCAGCCTGACAATGCTGAATTGAAGAGGCTCGTGAGAGAAGGAGAAAAAAAAAAAAAAAGACAGGCATGAGCCAGTAATTAACTTTTTACATTGAGAGTCTCGCTTCGACTCACACCTCAATCTGAATCTGCTGGCCAGAAAACATTTCTTTGAGGTTTTTCTTGCTTGCTTTGAGGATGCTATACTGGACTCAGAGTTGAGGGTGTTTAGTCCCTATAAAGAGTTCTGACAAATTGTATCAAACGTAGTGTGGCCAGTTGGAAACTAGTAACCTCTACGTGTTTTGCATGTTGTCAATCACCGGATCTATATTTTGACTTTTCTTCATTTGTGATCCTTCAGCTGCTGGTTTGGAAATGCATCCGTTCGGTTTTGTTCGAAAGTAGAACGCCATTTTGCATTTTGTAAAACGTCAAAAAGCTGCTCCACCGGTCTAAAATCTTTTGTCACATCCATCCAGGCGTTACGCGTGTTTTTTTGTCGACAGCGGAGAAGTGTCATCTCTGACTCGGTGGCGGAAACGCTGCGGGCCGGCAAACGCGGGCTGATCTTAGCAGGAGCTCCGCTCTGCTCTGATTAGCACCTCCGCCGTTGTCGCCGCCGCGCATCAGAGCTGACATTCTCCTAGAGACGTGTTACCCCAGAATTCTTTGCTCTCGCTGTGTGAGGGTGTCTCCACCCCTGGCGTGTCAGCCCCCCTGGAGAACACGGCATCAAGCATGCAATGAACCCGGGGCCCTGACATGAGGGCTTTGGTAGTTGGCTTCTCTTCCACTTTTCCTTTGCACGCACTAAAGATTTCTTTTACATGCCCACTTCCCCACCGGCAAAACGCAGCGGAGCTTCCACTTTAGCTTTTTTTTTTCAGTCGCTTTGATTTTCTTTTCTATTTGTCTGATACATTCATTCGCTGATCGAAGGATGGGAGGGGGGTACCTCGATTTAATCTACTCCTTTCATTGCCGTATTTTGCGCATGCTTTCTCGAAGCGTGCAAGCAGGAAATACATATCAGCCACGTTCCCCGCCGGCACCGGTTCTCCAATCAGCTTTGGTCCGGAGGGGGGTTGCATCCCTTGGTGACGCCACCCACCATCTTTCCTTTCTGCCTTCTGCCCCCACCTTAATGGGCTCGCGACTACTTCAGAAATGAGTTTGTTTCTATGAGCGGCGTTTCTATCTCAGGAGAGCTCATCGCACGGAGGTGGAGTCAATTTATATTCACCCATAATTCCCTGGGCCTTAATCACTCTGATTTTCCCCCCATTATCTGTTAATGGATAGTTCCCGCCGAGAGAAGAGAGAAGTAAACCCACCTACTGTTTACAGGCCTGAAGCTCCTATCCAATTCCGCAGAGGCTGGCGCAGACTGCAGAAAAATCGGGCGAAACTCAAATCTTATTCATGGAGAACTCTTATATCAGGCGGGAAATTACGAGACAGATGGTAGGCCGGGAAGTAAACGAGCTAAAGGTGAAATTGCTCATAAACAGGATGGCGGGGAAAGGTTTGCTCTTTGAAACGCTGCACGCGAATCTCATTGACCTGTTTTGTTCGATTAGACCTCTTTTAATTTCTAGGGTGCCCTCAAAACAACCCACTGCTGCCTACTAAATATTCCCAATTTTCTCCCTCCCTTGTTTACTCATTACTTTGGGCAAAAGAGTGCCTTGATTGATGTCCTTAATATCATTTGGGTGAGCTGCATCGGCCGCACAAGCTTCGGAGAACAACACGGCGGCCATTAGCATAAATCCATCTTGACTCCTAACAAATGCTTCAAGTCATTCTGAAAATAAAACACTCAGCGGATGCGGCACAAACTGCGACTGGGGGGCGGTATTTGATCATGTTTGCGTGGATTGGAAATAACAAATGCAACCGTGATGGCTCAAGTTTGTCGTTGTCGCACTTTAATTTGGATTTGCTTTTTTTGGTTCGTATAATTGTTGTGCTTTTAGCATTTTGCTCAGGTTTTTAGCGCCTTAGGGTTCCATTTTTGCTTTTTGGTTCTTCAGGTTGGGTTTTTGTCCCGGTTTTAAGGTTAGAATCTGGGTTATTGTTTAATGTGTTGGCTTGTTAAGAATTCTACATGAGCATTCCCCAAACTCAACGTAACCGAATGAGCTCAGTAGAGCATCGGTGTGGCCTGATGATGTGAGGTGTTGGAAGCAAATGAGAGTCTTTCATTAATTGAGCTGCCCGTATTTAATTATTAACTGGAACATCTTCAGTTACTTTCGTCTTCTTTACTCGCTGTCAGTTGATCCGCTCCCAAGCAAAATGAAGACGAGCGGATTGAACTCGCAGAAGGTTTCCAGAATTGACCAGGCAGCAACTCCTGTCCTGTTACATAAAGAATTTACGAAAGCACGCCAGCCCGAGAGCGGCGAGCGCCGACTCCCCAAACAACCTTCAACGGCGCATGAACTTCAGCCAGGATGGGGAAAAAAAAGAAATAAAGACGGTTCCCTTCTGTTTCTTCTCCCACTTGTGGTGCCACCGCATGGGAGGGATATTAGCCGTTTGTGTTTTAAGGAGCTGTGAAATACATAAAGCATCAGCCCCGGGAAAGCGAAGCCCTGTGGATATGCAGATGGGCTTACTTTTCTGGTGTCACAGACGCTTAGAGGCCCGGGAGAAGTCGGCATCTGAAGGATTTGGCGAGGAGTTCGCGCGGGGACACGGCCATGGATGCTGAGGGAGGAACAGGAAGTGATTTCAGCCCAATAAGAGAGAAGAGGAAGATGTGGTTCATCTGGTTAGCTTGCTCAGGCACGGTTATTCCAAACACATTTGCCGGTTGTCATGTTTCATTTAGCCGTAAAAAAAAACATCACAACAACCGCCTCGGTGGAGATTTCTGATGTTTCCCAAACAGCCGTTCATCCATTTTGTCTTTATTTTTACATCACTCAATGAACAGAACCCTTTTTTAAAAATGAACCTACAAATGGAACGACCCGCGGCAACGATACTTAGTCCATTGTTGGATTTGAAACATAACAGTGTGATGCGTTGCATTCTTTCCTGCATTCTTGCAACTTTGCCTCCATGCACCTGCTCCCAAACACACACACACACACACACACACACACGTCCACGGGTCAGTCGGGCAGGTGCGGAGGTTTCTGCATAATGAAGCAGGGCAGCAGGTCCGACGGGAGCGCGTCGTGCGCCGGCCGGCCTGGGTCAAGCGAGGTGCTGCGCATATGGCGGCAGCATAGATGAGTGAACCCTGCAGCACGCTTGACCTCAGCGTACTCCCCAACACATACGCACACGCACGAGTCGAGTGAATGATGATCAAAGAGGGCAGACGTCCTCGTGCTGACTGGCTGGCTGGATGGATGGATAAACTGGCTGGCTCTTCCCTCCTCTTCCTCCTCCTCCTCTTCGGCTGCTCCACTCAGACCTATATTTAGGCTGCGTTAGCTCATCTGTCAAATGCAAGGGCTGCGGCAAACAACACTTTTGCGCCTTGGCAAACTGTGATCGGCCTAACCTCGGTGTCGCTGCGTAAGCCCTTGACAACCTGCTAGCTTGTCATGTCAAGCGGTATCGTTCATGTGTTCTTAAGCGGAAGCGAGGTAGATTAACCCTAACACGTGGTTTCCTTCCATTTTGCTCGGTAGAATTGATTTTCATGCACTTTGCATCTAATTCTTCTGGTACGTCAGGTGCTGGTCATTTGAACGAAACCTAAAGATGCATCCCCGGTGCATCCATCCTCCCCGTAGCGAACGCTGACCAGCGGGAGTTTAATGGAGAAGCCGTCTGGCCCCAGTAGCAGACATTATGGGCTTTTTATTGACATGCTGGAGATGGGTCGTTCCGCACAAGGCTGACTCGGCGAGATTTTTCGAGCTGGAAAACGAATGTGTGGAGTTTGTCGAAATGATTTAAGCCAAGTGGCAAATTGATCTATTCCGATGTGGTAAAGCGGGGAGGAGAAATGGAGCGAACATCTGAGCTTTTCCGACCTGAGGTCATGAAACGAGTTTCGGTGGCATTAATTACTTCTCGGCTGTAATTTGATCTTCTGTTGAATCTTAAAAATGATTCTGACTGTTTCTTTAAGCCACTCATGATTGCTTTGTTGTCTTGCAGAGGAGGGCTTGAACCACGAATGCAAACTCTGCAGTCAGTCGTTCGACTCGCCGGCCAAGCTTCAATGCCATCTGATCGAGCACAGCTTCGAGGGGATGGGCGGAACCTTCAAGTGTCCTGTCTGCTTCACAGGTGTGTGCCGTCTTTCAACAAAAATTGTGTACGCTGATGCTGGAATGGATGGACCAGAGGCGGCGCTATAGGTGGCCATGGTCACTCACTTGCCACCCAACATTTAGGAGAATTTTTTGATAGCCCTGATGTTCCTCTCATTCTCACATGGATGCAGTCAGACATTTCAGCTCAACTTTGCATCTCCAAATGTAAATGAGTTGGGAAAGGTCAAAACAGGTGCTTGGACTAAAGCGGGGAGAAGTTCTGCTGCATGCGCCTCCTTATTTAGTCCAAATGGCTTCCGCTATCGGGGGCCTCGGGAAGTGTCAGGAGGCGAGAGGGGGAGGACGACATCACGAGGCGAGCGGAGGAAGAGTAGGTGGTGTTCGTGGGGGAGGGGGGGGGGGGGGGGCATGTGCTAATTGTGGATGGCAGTGGCGCTGATAGCTGTAATGATCTCATCTGTCTCAGCGCGTGGAGGTGGAAGGAGCGCGCTCCTCTCGAGAGGAGAGCGCCCTCCTTCAGTGTCAACAGGGTTAACTATCTCCATAATGAAATCTGCAAAGTCGTTAACTTGGGCTCTTCACTGTTATTTCTCCGCCTCAGCTCTTTAGTCTTCTTTTGCACTTTGGAAGTTCTCAGCTCATTTCCTTCCCTTTCGCCCAGCACACTTGATACGTCAATTAAAACCATTAGCTCGCTCTTTTTTGTTTCTTTTCTCATCAAGGTTATTATAGTGAACCAAAACTAACAGTAAAATGACATTTTATTCAAACAAAGTATTTTGGATGAATAAAGAGTCATCAAAACTTACTGAAATGAAACAGCAAAAGTCAAAATAAAAAATATATAAAAGTCCCAAAGCATAATAAGCCTGCTCTTCCTTCATTTTATCTCTCTTTTTAGCTGCAGCCTATTGATATAGGTCTCTCTCTCTCCCTTCCCGACTGATTTAATATACACAGCATGCCTCCTCTGAACCTTCATTTTCCTCCACCAGCTTTGACGGACAGGTAGTCACCCTGCTCTCCCTCCGCGTCCGTATTGATCACGGTGCACCAAGGGTGGGAGGGGGGGGGGGACCCTCAGGACAATAGTCACAGAGTAGACAAACAGACGAGTTAAGGCCATTGCAGCAAGCGGAAAAGCAGATGATCTTTATACTGTTCATTAACATTGAATAACTTTCTGTCCGTCCTAACTGACCTGCACTTTAAAGGTGGAATTATGTCAAATATCATGATGTGAAATACATACAAAATGTTGGTCCATTGTTAAGTAAGCCAATAGGTGAGATTTATTTCTATTCTGGACCACAACAAGGGGAAACATCTCCTGCTGTGGTGGGAGCCTTCAAATTTGCGACCTCAGCAGACTGTTGCATTTTTCATTTGAAATGCTTTTCCAGGAATTTAGTGCGGCCTCTCTCCGTTCTTCTTTGTCACCTTGCTTTGTCATGTTTGCATTATTGTTTCTGTTTTATCTCGTATGTTCGGTAAACTCGCAGTTGCCGTGAAAAAGTACATTTGAGATGTGACATAGTGGGCGGTCCAATCATTCTTTGCCACACCTGTCTATCACCACCACAGGGGACAAAAAGAGGACAAATCTGGCCCCAAAAAAGTGACTGGCGGGAAAGTGCGAGTCAAAGTAAGTCATAGACGAAGGGAGACAAACTAGAGGAGAAAAGGAGACCAAAAAAAAAATACAAAAAACTCGGGAGGAGGCTGAGAAGGTTGCAACCGGCAAGTTTGGATGTGAGATGAAAGTGTGGAAGAGGGGGAGGAGATGGGGGGGAGGGAGGAAGTGTAAATGGAGAGAGAGAAAAAGAGAGAGAGAGAGGTCCACAAGCCCCTGGATGATGAGAGGCAGGCTGACTCTCCCAGGACACATTTGACAGGTTTCAGAAGTGGGGGAGCCTGCAGCTAGAAGTGTCTGCCTGCACCCTTAGGAGCCTCAGCCAGGCAGCAAGGCAGCAAGGCAGCAAGGCAGCAAGGCAGGCCTGCCATGGATATTGTGATTGGGAATATGCACTTAAGACAAACAAAATACAAGAAACTCTGCCTGATGAAAGTAGCACACACGGAACTTGGAACTTGATAAAAACATTCAAACATTCCCGGAATCAAACAGTTAGATAGCGTTACATTTCATTCGCCTTCCCTGATTGGCTAAGAGAAGTCACATAGCCTGAGAGTGTGGCTTTGATGGCCATTTGTGAACTTCCGTGTGCCCGCTTACATCCCCCGTTAAAGTTGTAGAAATTGTCTCATGACTTGTTTGGCTGCAGAACATCCTCCGCATTCGTGATTAAGCGGCGGCAACAAAAACACGTAGCTTAGAGGAATAAATAAATGAAAAGCAGGGGGAAAAGTGGGGGGGGGATTGTTAACTTTTGTTTGCCTCCCTGCTCAAACAACTTAGTATTGGTGCAACGCAGCCTGCGGAGAGTACCGCCGTGCCAAAATAAAGATGAGCTGGGGCCTGCTGAACAGGACATGTCTGCCATGGGTGGCCCCTGAGAGCCAATCAGAGGGCTTAATATCCCCCACAGCGAGGAGACCTCGGGCCCCCGCGTCCCCGTCAGCCTTGACACCCTCGACGGCCCACTAAAAGTTGCCTTCCTCTTCGCAGTAGCTGTCCTCTTTGGATGCATTTGTCCAAAGCATACCACAACCTATCGGAGGCAGGCTTTTAGCTAACTTTCATATTTTCCAAGCATTCCAGAAAATGTTTTGCTAGTTAGTTTTTGCCAGTCCAGTATTCCGAGTGGAGAAGCGTCTGGTCATCGCCGTTGTGTTCAGCGTTTGAAGGCCCCCCCCGCATCTCGGATCCATTTTTATTTTCGCTGTATCGACTTGTTCCTCTGCTAGCCAAAGACATAATGAGGGCTTCCTGCAGTCGCCCTGACCTGCTGCTCTATAGCATATGCACATAAAAACACACCCGCTAATAATAAAGAATCAGGTTGTTGTCATTAGACAAAAGATGCTTTCTGCATTAAATGAATGTACTTATCTATTAGATTTCATTCAATCACCTATTCCTCTCAATAAGATGTCATTTCTGCGAGTAAATGGATGTTTATAAGCTTTCTATTTGTGGTTTCGAGTGCATTATTCCGTTAGTACTTCATGTCACATCACCTTGCCCCCACCACCACACACACACACACACGCATGCCCCGTGCCCGAGCGCCATCTCTGCGTGGCTCCACGTTGCATTTATTAGAAGAAAAGTTATTTTGAGCTGTAAGAAATTCAAATGAAGGCCCCTGCATGGTAACTTCTTTCCCTTTGAGATCGGACGGCCGTCGTTAAAGCACAGGGGTCCGGGATAACAAACGACACGTTTGAAGTGTTCCTCGGAGAACGCTGAAACACACCCACGCGTTGAAGGCACAGCCGCTCAACACCTACACCGCCGCTGCCATCCCCCTTGGCTCTGCCAATGTGGACTCTGGCTTCATTAAAGCACAAATATATATCCATATATATGTTTAAAGTGCCAGTGTGTTGATATGGTGGCGGCATGAATAAGTAGCGCATGAATATTTATATTGTCAATATAATTAGCCATGTTGACTAATGGAGGCCATGTTTTGCACTTGAAGCTATGCCAAATTTGGCGCTTGTTTATTTTCCGCCTTGTTGTTCCCACCGCGGTGCTAAATAAGGAGCCTTATTATTCCCGACACACAATATGCATTTGGGAACGCCCATGCTGTGGATTTGACCCGCTGTAGCATTGCTGATAACATCTCAATTGTTACTTTTTTTTTTTCTTCTCTCAATTATATCACATAACAAGGTTGTTGTAATGACAATGCAGTGCTCGTTTATTTGTAATTAAGTCATTTTCCTTGCCATTTGACATCGTCTCTTCAATTTCCATTCAGCCAAATGCAATTATGATGCCGCCTTTGTTGCAGGAATGCTTGCAGCGAGGTCCCCCCTGCATCCCTATTGTTTGCCACTCTTTGTGCAGGCCAATTCTAATCTTACAAGATTACAGTCCTAAAAAATTATTTCAGCCAAACAGTGGGACTATTATAAAATAAAAACAAAATTTATGTATGCGTGTCTCTCTCTCTCTCTCTCTCTCTCTCTCTCTCTCTCTCTCTCTCTCTCTCTCTCTCTCTCTCTCTCTCTCTATATATATATATATATATATATATATATATATATATATATATATATATATATATATATATATATAAATATATATATATATATATATATATTTTATGATCTTCCTCATTTCCACCGTACGCTCTAAACATCGTTGTTCACGAAAAACAATGAATTCACGAGCATGCGTCGTGGATTTTATCACTGATAACCTAGCAATTGTTATTTTTCAATGAAAGCCCTGAACAATGTTGTAATATCGTGTCCATTGTTTGTCATTCCCTCTTTCACCTTGCCATTTGACATGTTCACTCGTCATTCCATTTATTTCCATTCTGGCAGCCAAAATTAGGCCGGCTCCCGCACTCATTTGCACGAGCGGAGTTGTCGTTTTAGAACATGAGATGCACGCCGATAGCATCATCTTAATCCTCTTCTTCTTCCATCCACAGTGTTTGTGCAGGCCAATAAGCTTCAGCAGCACATCTTCTCCGCTCACGGCCAAGAGGATAAGATCTACGACTGTTCGCAGTGTCCTCAGAAGTTCTTCTTCCAGACGGAATTACAGGTATCCGCTCCCTAACGTGGCTCCGGCTGCCGATAGGGCAAGGAATTACTTCAGTCCGTCGGAAAACTCATTTGTGATTCCCAGATACGATTTGATTTGCTTATTAGACCGGCAGAGCAGTAAAATATCTGGAATGAAGGGATTAGCCCAATGCTCCTTTTTGAAGCTGTAATTACGCACGGCGCAGAGGCAAAAAAAAAATAATAAACCACGGATGGCGCGAGTCAGAACGGCTGCATCTCCCCTTCCAATCGCTGAGGAGGCCTCGTGGCTAAATAGGAGTGTTTTCCTCGAGGGGGCGGCGGGGCGGATACATATCTGCCCTTCAACAAAGTTACTAGTTGGACTTGTGAACTCGTAGCGTTCGAGAGATAATCCGTTTTCTGGCAATCTTTTTTCCCCTTCTTTCATCCTCAGGGAGTGTGAGGAAAAATGAAACATTCCTTATTATTTTATTACACTGGTGGTGTGTGCGTGCGTGTTTGGGGGATTCTCCATAGTGCACATGGCATCATTTTTTATTAGCGTTTGAAGATGAATCATTAAAACCTTACTCCATAAAGCACCTTGTTCTGCTCTAATCACTGGCGTTTTCCCTTAATTTGCCAGCGAGGGTAAAAAGAAACAAATGAGGTGCTCGTCTCCAAACGCGCCTTCCTGAATGCGCGATGAGCAGGTAGCCAGAAGAAGAGCTTGTCTGCACGCCACACAGTGAGTCTGCCAGGAGGAAGGTGAATAGGATCATTATCTGGCACTCATTGAAATTCTGAAAGCATGAATTAAACAAACACGGATTGTGGATTATTTACCTCAATATGGCTGTTACATGTTTCAACTATATCATTTCCTCCAGCCAATGTCAGGGATTTATTTTGGTGCCCAGCGCAAAGTGTAGTAAATTGCCGGAGTGAGCGCAGCCGGCTTGTTTGCCCGCTCGTCATATAGCGAGCGGTCACTGGACTTGATCAAAATAGAAATCAGGAAGTTGCACACAACTGGACCTGCCTATGCTGATGAAAAGCAATTTTCCTCCCAAACAACTCGGATGGTTTGACATTTGACCGTGTCTCCGAGGTGCTGTTGCACGTATGTAACACGCTTTTACACTTTGTGTGAGGAGATGAGAGTACAACATGCCAGACCTGTGGCACTTTGTTGTCAAAGCAGGAAGGAACTTGGGGACAATCATTATAGTCTAACCTGTGCTCTGGAGCCCCCCCCCCAAGTGAGTTGATCACAAACAGCACCAATAGAATAACACAACAGACATGGTTGCTGTGCATTATAATGCAGCAGTTGAACGAAAGAAGTAAACGAGAAACAGCGTACTTTGAAAAGAATCATTTGTTTTTTTGTTTGTTTCTCACCAACACAGGCATATGTGAATGAAGTAGAATTGAGTATAGTTTATAGTAAGCCTAATACAGCCCTAAGACATTTTTGTTAACTATGCTTTTATTTTGAAGGCCACTTCACCATTTGACTTAAAGACTGTATGGCTTTAATTTGACTTTCAGTGTGACCAAGTTACACTTTGGCCCAGAACAAACGCTTGCAAGTTGTGAGTGGCGCGTCTCCCTGACACACGTTGCTCCTTTGTCAGTCCGTGTGAAGTCGGACTATCTTCCAGCAGCAGCACCAGACGTGGAAGCTCCCGGTGTTTGCTGTCTTGCACTTTTCTCCCTGACACTTTGGCTCCTTGTCTCTCGCCGTAGTTGCCGGGGTCAAGAGGGCGGCCGGCACGTAGCGCCGCCGCGGCAGGTAAAGGCGAGCGGGAAGGATATTTTATTAATTTGCTGCCGAGATCCTGGAACAGACCAAAGGCTGTGACAGGTATCCAGCGTGCGGCGCCTCGCAGCCTCTCCCCCCCTCCCTTTCCCACTCTGGTGAACTCTACCCTGCGAGGGGGCTAGCCAATTTTCGCCAGCCTGTCGAGATGGATGATGGGAGTGCATCCGTCTAATCAGCCCTCCGAGGACCCCCCGCCAGGCGGCCCCCCTCCGACTGGTCAGATTGACTGACTCCTGGGCCACTGTGCCCCGGAATCCACATTCCAAAGGAGAATCATCTCCTTCCCTTCACAGACAAAACAATACAAGTCAGATAGATGCACGCAGCGGCTCTCCAGGGCCAGCCCCCTGCACCCCCCACCCCCCTTCCCCCTCACGCCATTAAAATATAGAGCAAAGTCGAGATATTTCACGAGGCGCTGATGGGGAGGGCAAGCACTCGCCGACCCTCATGGAGACACAAATCCAGGCGGCGGCGGTGGAACCTCACGCTTGTCTTTTTAGTTCAAGAAACTCTCCTTCTCCTAGCAGCCTGAAAAAAAATTCCCTCCCTCGGGTGGTTGCGAAAGCCACACTGCTACGCGAGACCCGATAACAAACTTCCTCCGCCATCCCGCTCGGCCCCGATTAATTAGGCGGATTCATTAACTGATGGACGCGCGCTATTAGCCGCAGCTTAAATCTGACATCTCGGAGAGAGTGCGGCGAGTCGCTTTAAGGAGAAGTTTGGATTCCGCAGCAATGCGGCAGAGGGAAGCGACATCTCGGTCCTGATTCGGGGGCTGTGTCTGAAGGCTGGACTGGCTCAAATTTGCCTTTCAATGTAGTCTTCTTCAAAATGTCATATACAAAAAGAACCTCCACAAGAATGAATTTGTACTTTGTAGTTTGTTACTGGTCGTGTTCAGCATTTATGTTCACTACAGTAAAAACAACAAGAAAATGGCAAACTCTTAGCCTAGCTTTGTCACGTTCTTCTACTTCTTTGTATTTTCCGACAGTCTGGAGGCATTACGCTGCCTCCCACAGGTCAGTTGTGGTACTATAACAATCATTCAGCGTTATCTGCTGGCCTAAAAGCAGTTGACCTACATTTACAGCTCAATTGGCCCTCGATGACATCAGCAGATTTCCTTTGATTGGCAAAAGTTCTTCCACACAACTTGGACTAACCACAGTGACATGTTAAGAGATAGTCAATCAATTCATCATGTATACTTTTTTTAGGTGACTGCATGGCTTCCTGCTTCCCACCTACCTTAATTGGAGTATCTTCCAAAAGGATTCTTTTGTAGACAATGCCGACATCCTTAATGAGTGACGAGCGCTCATCTGCATCGCCTTCTGCTCAAATGAGAGTCTCCTCTCCCCGCATGATGCCAGTGATTGCCACGCTGTGACCAATTCCGGTGTTTTAATTAAGCGTATTTATTGGCTTGGCGGTCACCGGGTCAGTGTAAACAGCCACCCGGCGTCCATCCAGCGCCGAAATTGAGAAAATGGACAGTCAAGAAAGAAAACATGTCAGGGAAATAGAACCATAACTAGATTTTTTTTCAATTTAATTTAATGCACTGTTCATACTTGTTTAATATACATAATTCCTTCAGAATTTTTGAAACACCCCGAATGCCCCGCATCCCAAAGGTAAACCAAAGCTCTCCTTGTTTGTCCCTAAGCGTCTTTCAAACGGCCTGTTTCTGGAAAGATCTTGATCTGCCGCCGCGCGTGACAGCTCTTCACGCCTTTGAAAGTTGCGTATGTATTTTTCCCCCCCTTTCATATGACAACTTGTTTTCGTCTTTGTCACCTCGGGTGCTTCGGATATTGTCACCGTTTCAAAATGCTACAAGCCCAAAAGTACAACAACGATGAATGAGAAGGGGGGAAACTGAAGCTTGTGAGGAGCCGTCATTAATATTTAAGCTTATTTCTAATTACCTACACAAGTGTAGCGGCGTTACTGTAATGGGGGACGTAAACAGCCTCAGATGGTGAGTGATGTTGTCACCATTGTGGTGCTCTTGTTGTGAAGGTGCATCAGAATTAGACAGCATGACAGACCTCGCCATCCTGGGAGGATTTTCTCCCACTCGCATGTGTGTGTGTGTGTTTGTCTTTGTGGCGGTCTCTCCCAGGGTCTGCTATGTGCACGCAAGCACATTGTCTACGGGGAGACGTGACAAAAAACTCCCAGAAGCCTTTGAGCTCTTTTCCTTCCCTGTGTTGCGCCACCAGGGAAAGTTAAATCCAAACAAAGAAGAGATACTCGCTCGGCGCGCTGCGCCTCGATCCGTCGACGCGTCTCTTACGCAAACATGTCGTCTTTACTTTCCGCCGTGACTTTTCCCAACGATTGTGAGAAATCAACAACGTGTCGACGCTTCTCGGGAAAATCGGCGTACCTCAGAACTCCGAGGCACAACGTACGAAGTCGTCTCCCAATTGTTCCCTCCTGAATTCCAACAGCAGTTGCCAAAAGTGTGGTGGAATGAATGACGCCTGTCGTCTGTCACTTAAAAGCTGCTGATTGGCTCAACCAAAATATGCAAATGAGCTCTCCGTCTTCTACCTGGATCGATCTGGAAGGCGCTCGGGTTCAGCTTTGGCGTCTCCTTTCAAAGCACGTCCCAGACTCAAGTGGTTAAATGCGAGAGTAATTGTGTTTTTGTTTCTGGGAATGACATGCGGAACCCCATGGACCTTGTCTCCTTCCCAGTGACAGGCAGAAATCCTCCCCCCTCGCTCTGTCTAATTAGGGGATGTTGCCCAGGGCTCATGTCCCAGGAAGACCCATCCCCCTCCCAAGATGGCTCCCCTAAGAAAGCCTTTAATTGGCTTCTTTAGTCATAGTCTTCATTTTGGCTGGAAAGGCATCTGTGTGTGCGAGTGTGTGTGTGTGTGTTGCCATCACCTCCAAATACACTCTGTATGGCTCTCTTGTGTTTCCTCTTTTCTTCTTTTCCTTCCCCTCGCCGGCCCTCTGGCTGACGCTTCCCCTCGCCCGTCTCCCACCTTCCCCTCACTTAATGAGGCCCCATAATAACACAGCAGTTGTGCACTTGTTTTGCTACCTCAGTCAAACAGCGGGATCGCTGCACGGCCCGATTCCAACGCCGTTCGATTGTCTGCTACGACAGGCTAATGACTATCATTCACAACAACAAAGTCCCGCCCCCTCCCCCTGGACAAAAAAAAAAAAAAAAAACAGCGTTCCGTCGTCCCCGGTTACCCCTCAGAAACATTTAGTCGTTTGCCGCCATTTTGAGCTTGACGCGGTGGCTCTTATGCGTGAGTATTTGACAAAAGGAGGGCGAGGAGATCGGCGCTTGTTTGTCGGCCGTTACTGTATCGCCACGACTCCCCCCGGGCACCTCTCCTCAAACAAGACAGTCTGTTGCCAGGGAAACCAGGCGGGTTGTGGCACAACGCGGGTGTTTTGGGCGGGTCATCCCTCCCCGCGGCCCGATAAGTGATGACTGTGGAGAATGCCAACTGCTCAATTATTTATTTATTTATTTGATTGTGCTCGTCGTCGGGCTAAGTTGGCCGGCGGTAAGCCTGGCCTGAGGTCAAAGACGAGGGAAGGTTTACTATGGGGAACGCTCGCTCGCTCGCAGTCGATACTGGACTGAGTTCAACGCACCATTAAAGATGGAGCCTGGTTGCATCGCCCTCGTCTTTTGTTTTGAACACAGTACAAGTAGAACTTTTTGCGCATCATCCAAAATGCAGTCGAGTGCAATTGAGTCAAACTTTATTCAACTTTACTTATAATACAAAACAACTTTGTTTATATAGCGTATTTTCCAATAGCTGCTTTTTTTTGCTGCTTCCTTAACCGCTCGCTAAAGCTCGGCTCGAACGCTACATGCTGAAAACAGCCGGCAAGAGGGCGCTTTGCAGGTATTAACACGATACCAAATTGTTCGAGCCGCGATTAAGCCCGACATCTTCCTTCTCTGTGATGTGCTACGATAAGAGCTCGTGTCTAATGCGGCTCGCCCCGGATGAAAGCCGAGAGACAAGCTCGTCCGGTCTTTCCTCTGCGGCGCTGACGCAAGCCGCTCACCTCGCTTGCCTCAGTGGAGAACGGCCGCTCTCGGCAGAGGCCCGCCATCTAAAGAGTGATCCTAAATCAACTCCCCATCTGGTTGCTTCCCTCCAACTTCTCCTTCCAGCCGCTGCCTTCAACTCAGAAAGAGGCGTTGCACCTGTTTGCATGCTGGAGGGTGTTCTGCCTCCTCCTTTTTCTTCTTGCCCTGGAGGAGGTTGCTGTGGGGTGATGAAATCACATGAAAGTGGGCTTGAACAGCAGCACCCAGGGAACGGAGAAGAAGAAGGCACTGCCCATCTTGATATAGTGGAGAAGCGCATCGGCGATAGAAGCTAAATGTAATTTAGTTGCGATCTCCGTTATATATATTTTTTTGCGGAAGCTTCCAGCAAGTAGTTGAAAGGGTGGAGGAGGGGATTAAGGTTTGGGGGGGGAACGGCCGAGCTTCCGGGGGAATAGGACGCCATCGAAGGATGGCGTTGAGACGAGCGCTAAAAGGCTTAATGGAGGCCATCTAATCCTAAATTGCAGTCATTCTGGTGTGACACCATTAGTGACATCCGACTTGCCGCCTGGACCTTTTTTTTGCTCCATTCCTGTTCCACGTCTAATTTGCTTCAACTTGCGTTGAGCTCGCACTGTGATTTAAGTCGAAAAAAAGAATTGCCGTAGGCCCGCTCTGTTTTTTTTACACTGTTGTCGGGTAAATGAGGCAGTGGGTAGCAGCAGATCACTATCTTAATTGATTAATAAATAATATGATAATAGCTAAGAGGTGCAAATTAAATTGCAAACATGGCCGTTACGATTTCATGTAAACCTTTCTTATTTCCGATGAATGAATTGAGATCATGTAAGCGGAAATCTCAAAGGTTAAGTCGGACTAGCTACCGCGTGCAATGACAACCTATTTCAAAATAAAAACTCACTAGGGCTCTCGCTTTGGCTCGGCACGCCGTGAAAAAGTCCCGCTACACTCGAGGCTAAAATACGACTGCGTGGCGGCCGACCGAAAGCACCGAGCTCACAGGGGGAAAAAAAGTCAACGTTAACTCTCCGTCACTCACAGTCGCGACTCTGCAGAGTTTAAGCGTCCGCCGAGATGACGCTATCGGTTTCATTTTCAATCTTTCAACAGCACCCTTCATCTTTCCCCCCCATTTCCCTTTAGTCTGCATGGTTGCCACTGAAGTCGTTTAACACCGTCCTTGAGAAAGCCCTCAGTGAGGGGAACTAGTGGTGCGTCTAAGGGAAAGGTAGGGATGCGGTGTGTGTGTGTGTGTGTGTCTCAGACAAAGCTGGGACATACTGTGATGGCGGTGGAGGGGGGTAGGAGCTGTTCCCCAGAGGGGTTATTTTCCCCTCTAATAGCTGTTACGAGCCCTACATTATATCCAAGGAGCCGCGTTCCTTTGGGCTCCACGCACACACATGCCCGCCGAGGTTGCTCGCACAAATGTTCTTGTCTGTTTCCCCTCTCGCCACACATAGGCACCGACACACACGCACACACACACGGACGCATCGAGTCTCGCCGCTTTGCTCTCTCCGTGTCAATATCCTGCCATTTGAAGTCACGTACTGCGGGGACCTTCGGGAGCAGTCGAGGAGTCGGGCTGACGGGTAATGCGCCGCATTCATTAATAAGGTTGCCGCGTTCCTGTCCCCTCCTCGGCAACACCAAGGATGTCTTCACCGGAGGGGAGCAGGAGAGGGAGGCGGGGGAGGCGAGGAAAGGCGGAAGGGGGCTGGGTTTGTAGCACCGTCCCATGGGGACTTTCCTCCCAGACTCACTTAGAGGAGCTTTATTTCTGCAAGAAGGCAAGCCGAGAAGCCTGTCCGGGGCCTTCTCTATTTAAGGAAAAGAGTGAGTGAGTGAGAGGGGGAGGGGCGAGCCCTACGGGGGGGTCACTCTCCCTGCTCCCCCGTCAAACTGCTTATTACCCCACCTGTCGGGGAGTAATCGCCCCAGCTGAAGGGAAAGCCGTGGAGGCGTTTAAACGCTTCATCCGGAGGCAGACGGAAGGGTAACGAGGGAGGCGAGAGACGCAATGGGGGTTAATAGTCGCCCACCGCTGATGCCCGAGAGACAGCGCAGAAGGGGGACGACGCACAATACCATCTCCAAAATAAATCACACCTTCTTGTGGTTATCAAATACAAGGGGGAAATATTAGCGGGCTTTCTGAATCCCATTTCCAGGGGCCTCAACAATCCCAAAATAAGAAAGATGTGAATACTCGACAGATGGCTGATGCTAAATTGTCAAGCTTTTTTTTTTTGCACGGCATCAAAGTTTGATGATTTTTTTTGTCACGCCGCCGTGAAAATGAGGCTGCGAAGGTCCCGTCACGTATTACTATTGTTGGCAATGAATTGCAGTATTATTTTGGGGTATTCGCTGTGTTATATTCCAACAACTCGGTGTAGCTCGTTTTATTAGTTACACTTGTGCAATCACCTGACATCCCTCATTGAAAAGAGAAAAAAAATCATGACTTTACATTTTGTTGGCCAATGTCAGAAAATAAAATAAAAAAAACACAGACATTTATTTGGGATCGTAAATTAAAATACTCCTATAATACAAGCAAAGCATTTGAAATATCTCTCAGCATTTTAGGTGTGTGGTCCATGTGATTATTTCCGTCCAATAATGATGAGCCCACTCTTGCGCCGGCGTGTGACAGGTGCGTCTAAGTCCGTGCCAGTCGACAGGAGTCCGAGGCCGTGTTTTAAAGTGAGCGCGGCAAGTGGGGCATGTAGTTTGCATTAAAGGGATTAGCAGTCACTTCAAAAGATGACCTGGATTCCGCCCACCAGGGACACCAGTCACACCCCCCCCACTCCCGGTCCAAGCTCCCTTTAAAAAAACCTGGCACAGCTTCCCCGCGACAACCATGCGCGTGCGTCGGTGTGTCTTCATCAATGTGGATGAAACAACAAAAAAGTCAACATGTTCCCTTTTGCAGCATTAGATATGTACAAAAAAAGGCACCGGCCACTTTGATAATCCTTTTTTTTGGAGGGGGGGGGGGGGGGATAGTAGTGCATACATTGATTAGATGGCAGTGCGAGATAAATAAACAAGACTCCAAGGGACGGTATTCCGTCCGGTGTGCCAGTGCCTCGTTATGGATTTGTTTCCATGGTCACAGTCTTTGATTGGGATGTAATATTTTTTCAGCATGGAGAAGGTGGGGGTTATCTATCTGTCAGAGGTGTTGTGCTTTGGTGTCAGAAGCGGGTTTTAGCACGCTTCATCCCGGCATCCAGAGGGTATCGATTTGAGAGCGCGCACGTCTGACTCAGGTGCAAGTTAATTGGAATGGGGATAATGAAACCCTGATGGGATGATGTTGAAATGTCAAGAATCAAATCAAAGCATGGTATGTACCTCCAGACCAGGACAAAAAAAAGAGCATTTGTGTTTAGATACCGATCAGTGAGCAGCCCAAGTCTTTTTTTTTGTTTTGTTTGCGTTTAACTCGAAACACATCTGATTGGCTAAATCAAGGAGTCAGATTTCGAGGGAGCAAAATGCTCAAATTGGTCCAGACTTTAGATACGTCTCCACCCGTGTTTAATGGTGTGAAGAAACGGTAAGCCCATTATTAAGCGTGTTTCTTTGTGTGTTCCCGCAGAACCACACGTTGACTCAGCACAGCAGCTAACCCGGCCCAGACGAGCACCGCCGACGACCAAACGGGAGACGTGACGCGGAGAATACAGCCCGAGCGCCAATTATGGCCAGTGCAACGTCCCGCTCGCTGTCTCGCTTAAAGGATTCAGCGGCGTGGCGAGGCGGCCGTGCCGCTGCGAGGAAGGAGAAAAAAAAAGAAAAAATAGCACGAAAATAAAGACGTGAGCGGGAGGGGGAGGTCACAAAAATGACATTGCCCATTGTTTACTTTAAAAATGTGCTTGTATATAGCCCTCTTCATGTGTTGCTTCACTTCAGCTATATTGCAATCTTATACAGTATTCGCCAATGTACAGTTTAACATGTTTGTCTGTAAAAACGAAAAAAAAAAAATGTCAATCAGCTTCAATCGGGTTTTAAAAAGAAGAAAAGAAGGTTCGGGACCGCTCCGCATTCCGCCTCAATCAAGAGGGTGAGGAGAGGACGGCATCGTCTTCAGAAGCAAAGCGAGACATTATGCTGACATATGCAAATATGGCCACTCGCATTTGTGGAAGGTGAGGTCCCCCCACCCCTCCCCGGTCCTGGTGGGCTGCTGAACAGAGGCGTGAAAAAAATTCCCACGTGGCTCCGAGAGCAAGGGGATGGGAAGTCTCCAGCCCGCTGATTCAACCTGTACATTTCTACTCTTGATGTTTACTGCTCATTGAAGCCTGGAGATGACTGGATTTGTTTTTTTTCATGTTTTTGTTATCTCTACGTTTTTGCTCGACAAGAGCGCAAGAATCAATTGGAATTCTATGATTTGACAAGAAATGCAGTTTCTTACCGTATTAGGGATGTACTCGACTTAGTCCCTGGCTCTCCTGGAGAGTGGCCGACATCATTGCTCCCTTTTCGTCTTCTTTCCAGTGTTCCGTTGCCGGAAGCCGCCGTGGCAACACACTTTAAAAACAACAACAACAACAACAACATTAGGTTGTGTCAATGTTTTGCATTCATTGAACCTGAGATGCACTTTTGTATGAAACTTTAATGTTTTGACATTTTGACTTGAGAATCGTTCGTACGCCGTTTACAGGAAATCTCCGGCTAAAACTCCCAGCGGCAAGAGGACACTTATTGCCAATGTTACTCAAAAGTATTGTACAAATATGGAGCTCTGTATTTCAGCAGAGCTATTTTTTTGTGTTGCACATGTGATGGAAATATTAAAAAGTATGAGGAAAATGCTGTGGTCTTTGTTTATTTCCATCATTGAAATAATTATAATAATAACAGTATGCATCGTCAGTAGTATTTATTTATTCATTTATTTAATGCTCAGTGCTGGCTTTGACAACACACACAGTTGAAATGTCAATTTTTTGTGTTATGTGTATCCAATCAGATTTCAGTAACTAAATGTGACGTCCTACATTTTCATCCTCTGATTGGTTCAGAGCAATATATCCTCTGACTGGTTGAGCGTAAGATGCGCACCAGAGATTGGTTTAGAGATGACTAGAAGTGCATTTTCAAGGCGCTCTTTTCAAGAAGAGCTGAACTTTAGGAATGGAGGTCAAGCAACACAGTTGCTTCAACCCAGTCATTAGTTTTTGGTGCAAAGCTAGAACATGCAGACAGGCCAGGCAGACACAAAGGAAGGAGGTTTGCTCTGCTGCATCAGATTTGGGTGAGTAGGATTTATTGATGACAAGTTCTGATGATAAATATTGATTGTGAGCTGGCTTATTGTAGTTTGGGATTTTGGAGTTGTTTGAATGTGATGCATTGGAAGATAAAAGTTCCTGCCTTAATAATCCAAGTTCTACCCCAGTTGAAATGGCAATTATCAACATTTTGTAAAATTAATAACCCTTAAACAACTGAGCATTATTGTCTATCATAAAAGTGTAAAGTTTGCTACAGCTCTTGAGTTACTTCTCATTAGATGTGGCACTAAAATCCTTGAACACCTTTTTTTTTTTTCCACAAATAAGGTGCAAACACTCACACTGGCGTCCGATAATTAGTCCCGTGAGATACATTAGTGAGAAGGGACACAAATGCTTCCCTATTTGAACATTATTTTTTGACAGTTTGGGCCCCTCAAGGTTGCTCTCCATGCACATAGTCTATAAATGTGTGTTCTTGCAATTAACCTATCAGACAAGACCTATGACAGCATGAACGCAATCATCAAAAATAACCATTTTTTCCCCCCCCTGATATTAAAGTGCTTTATATTTCCCCGTGGCTCCCTTGTGGCTCAGGCTAACAAACATCTGAGCTTCTTGAGGGAGGTCGGCGTTATTAATGACTCCATTACCCATCACCCTGTGCGGTCGCAGTACACACACACACACACACACACACACACACACACACACACCCTGGCTTTAGGTCTATTTAGGGAGCCGCCAGCACTACAGGAGACCGAGAAAAGGATTCACAGAACGGGATAAAACCGACAGCATCTGTCCGTCACCTCTGATGATTCATCAGCGCTGATATTTCAACGGCGTTTTGTCAAGCTTTCGCTTTAGTTCTTCAACACATGTTGCTTCTGAGGCTGCACTGACAAATGATGCTCATCTGTAGAAAACCTGTACTTACATAAAAATGCTTTTGCAAAAATTTCAATTGGAGATTTAAAAAAACAAAATCTAATTGTTCATCTCTAATAATAATTTTAATATTTTCATTTGCATTTTTATCTTGTACTGTTATGGTTTTGTTGCTATTCTTATTAGGTTCTTATTTATGTTTAGAAAAACACATCCAAAGTATCTTCGATTGAGACCTTGAACACCCCTCAATCAAAATCCAAGATGGTTGATACCAAGTTGATGAAGCGCCTTTCTGAAAGCGAGCCACGCCATCCATTTAACAACTTTGCTAGCATGTCCGTGTGCCAAACACTTTTAATAAGCTTCAAGGGCATTCGATCGGGTCCAGAACTTTGCTTTGCCAAAGACGGACCGGCCCATATCATCCATTACATTAAATTGGGTGGCGGCCTCCAGCTCATATTTATGATTTAATTAAATTCACTTGTGAGGCGTTTCAGAACCACTGTGGCCTCTCTCTTAATGCCAGCCTAAGCAGACGCGAGCACACACACACACACACACACACACACACACACACACACACACACACACACACACACACACACACACAGACGAGTGCAAGTGTTGCCTTTCTGACGCGCGCCAAAGTGTGAGACTTTGTGGGCGCTTTGGCAGGAGCGTTCTCAGGGGCTCATTTAAAGCGATATAATTACACAGCCCCCCAGTATTCTACCATCAAAAAGCAGCAGAACGGATGGCTCGTTCAGAGATAACTTAAAACCTCGGCGGTGTTGTGACGCCAACGTCGGCAAAGAACCGAGCCAGCCTTTTGTTGGAACTGGACTCTTGGAGACAGATGTTAGAGAGGAGCTGCGACATGCAGGATGTGTGTGAAATTGCTTTTTTTTTCTTTTTTTTAATATTCAACAGACTTTATATCCAAAGTGAATAAAAAAAAAAGCGGTTTAACAAACTTAGGAAGCAGGATGATACAATTGCGGAGTCCAGAATGAAATATTTACAATCATTTGCTACCCAAAACAGCAGCACCAACAATTCTTTGAAATTGTGGCTAGACCGTGCTTTGACTGTAGCATGCCACCCATCTCTCCTTAATAAATATAAAGCCCGTCCCATCTGCAGTTGAGTAACAAAGCTGAGATTTGTGGAAATATTTGTTCATGTCTCCCCGCTTTGTTTCAGTGTAAAAATGTAGTTGGGTGCAAACTCCACATTGTTAGGCAGCACATTTCTCCTACTGAAGGAGACCTGGGAGACCTCTTATGGCATTCAATATGGGCGCCCGAGCGTGAGATCCAGATCCATTTGGCCGGCAGATCCGCTGGGAGTGTCTGGGGGTAACCCAATCTCTCACAACGGCACTCCACATCCGCGCAGCCATCTTTTCACCGCCCAACAGTGTCAGCAAAATGGACGCCGCAACCTTAGGATTGGCTCCAGGGTTTAATGTTGTTGTGTAGTCCAGGTAACTTTATGGACACTATTTTGCTTGTGTCTACAAATTGCAAATGCTGAAATAGTGATTGTGGCAAAAAGGACAGATGGGTCGATAGAAAGATAGATTAGCACTCCACCTCTCGCTTCGTTTGTCTCAGTCATACCATTCCCCTTTTTAATTCCGAGCTTCCCATTCATCCCCGCCATTTTTTTCATCCTTTTACCCTCACCCCCCCCCCCCCCCCCCCCCCCCCAGCACGGCTTGTATTGTAAACAGCTCACAAAAGCATGACAAGGTCTCTGCTCATGTTCCCCCAGCCTCTGCTAGCTATTTGTTATTGTCTCCCCGCTAGCTCGCGTGTGTTTGTCTCCTTCTCGCTTTCTACAGTTTTTTTTTTTTTTTTTTTCTGCTCTACTCGGCACGTCAGAGAAAGAGAGGGAGGGGAAAAAAGCAAAAGTTAATTAAATATGGAACAAGACGGAGCAGGCATCTCTTTAAACTATCATGTCATTAAAATGGCATCCCAAGGAGATCCGCTTAAAAGAAAGACGTACAACAATGTCTTCTCAGTCATATATTTATGGTTCTGCTTATGTAAACATGCCCCCTTTATTCTCTATGTATATTTGGTGTCATTATCACTTTTTGTAGCGTCTTCCCTCGTGAGATTTTTGCAGAGGGAAGACGCTACTAGGGGGAATGTCATTAGAGGAGACGATTGCTCCAGTGCATCTATGATGCCGTACGAGGAAAAAAATAAAAAATAAAAGTCTACATTGCCGCCCTGCCTGGTGAAAGGCATCTGACTGCTTCGTGTAAATTGAGGTTTGGCCGAACGGTCAGTACTAGTGACTGTCTACAACCACAAAGCTAGCATAGAAGCAATTGTTAGAATGACTGCTAACTTCTTTTTCCTTAATTGTGTGCAAACTTGATGTGAGATCACTTGTGTCCATCCATTCCCCCAAGCTGGAGGCTAGGATAGCATTTTGAAGGTGGGTGCCAGATGATGACGAGGTTCGCCGTATGCAAGAGAGGCACCTGGATTCCCTGTGCAGATGAGGAAAAAGCTTTGTTGGCTGCAGCACTTTGCCGCTTTGCACTTCGACGTGATGTACGGCTAACACGCAAGTGCTTTTAATTTAAGCCTCGGGCACTTGATGCAAGTAGGCGAGTGTATAGCATAAACACACACACACACGTTCCCTCACGTGGAATGTGAACTCCCTCAAGCATACTGTAACTAAATGCCCCTCTCCATTCTATTGTTCTCTCAGTCTCTTCTAGCATAGGGTCAAAAGGCCTCCAAGTAATCTAACTCGCGCCGACTTAAGCGACAATAAGAAGGGCTGTCATTACCGCTTTACCCACAAGAGGCAGTAGCGCCCCCCCACCCCCAAGCAACCACCGAACCTGTCATATTGCTGCTATCCGGCCTGACCCCGCCGCGCAGACGGCAGCAAACCTGAGCCGAGTTGCCGGCGTCGACAGCAATAACCACTGAAGAATTGCTTTTAATCAACGTCTGAAATGAGGGTGACTTGAAGCGTCGCCCCATGCTGATTAAATGTAATTGTTTAATTGCCAAGTGCTGGTAACCCATCCTAAGAGGATTCTGATGGAATTATTTAATCTCTAGTCAGGAAATACACTGCAGGAGAAAAAGCGGTGAGAAAAGGGAAAGTGGAGAAGAGGTGGCGGTTTTTTTTTATTTTATTTTTGAGTCTTCATGAAATATGAAAGGCGCTTTTGCATTAAGAGAAAGTGAACACTGGTACAGTACTTTAAGTGAGGTCCCCCTTTGACCTGCAGCAGAAGGTCTACTTTAGTGCCAAATACCACAACATACAAGTCATGGCCTCTTATATGAGTAGGCCGTGCTGTGTCGAACCTCACATATGACTCCCCCCCCCCCCCCCGTTTTATTTTAGGTCTACTTTGAAGGCCACGCTGTTTATAAGATTAGACAAGAGATGATTTCAGCATTAGGTCATTCTAACAAAGGAGTTGAGCTATTCTCAAGGGTTCATCTCACAGTCTCCTCTGATCACGGCATGCTTCTCTTCTAATGCAGCTCTATAAACTTAAAGGGCACAGGTGCTCTCCATTAGGGGCCCACAGCTCTTAGATGCAGACATCCAAGACCCCCCCTACCCCCACCCCAATAAAACCAGTGTCTGTTAATTAGGGCTGGGGGGGGGGGGGGGGGGGGGGGGGCAGCAGAAACATAAGCATGCAGACATGTTTACCAGATGAACACCTTTTCATCCATGTTTTTCACAGCACTCCAGTGTAATCCTTCGGACGATTCAAGCCGTCTAGTGCCGCAGCCGCCGTGGCACACATGCCATGACATTTCAATCTATCATCAAAATCAATAGTGGCTTTCCCGCTGGTATAACTGCACACAGTGCAAGTGTCCCCGCCTCACCGATGAACCCTGGCTCTCAATTCTGCTGATAAATGCAGCGCTGTCATCCCCGGGGGAAATGGGCCTAATCCCCCCCCCCCCCCTCCCTTTAGTCATAAGGATGGGTCGGTCCACACAGGAGTCCAGGGGGGTGCAGAGGCCTGGTCCCTGCTGCAGTGCCTGTCCTCCAACCCAGCACCTGACTAGGTACCCAGATGTGACAACAATGGGAGTCCCTCGTGGGAGCCTGGCACTTGCAAAATGTAACCCCCCCGCTATTTAACATGATGGTGTAATTACTGCTCCGGTGAGTCTACATCTGGACAAAACTCCTGGAATGGATCGAGCTCAATACAATCATCCAGTCTGCACGCTGGGGTGGAACATAAGCACAACTTTGCAAGGAAGTTGGTCAAATACATACGATGTGATTGAAAGAAAACAATAGCCATTTAGCATTTGCGAGTTAAGGGGTCTTCGAAATCAACTTTTTTCAGACTCCGTTCTTGAGTAGTTCTCGATACCAAGTAGGACTACAAGATGCACTACAAATAGAAATGTGTACTTTTTTCCTAATTGGGTGACATTGTCTTCCTGAAGCTGAAATCACTCAAGACGTTGGTGCAAATAGGTTTATTACGTTGCATTTAAATGTTAATTCATTGCAGTCACTCAGAGAGCAATTTGGGTCAACGACGCTTTGAAGCATTGGAGTTCAACGCTGCAAAGACAAATAGTGACATCTAGTGACGATAAGAAACAAACACATTTCGACAATACAGTACAGTCATTGTTGAAAACATCTTTTAGCTCTCTTGGTGTCAACTTCATTGCAAAATGTAAACATTTAGGGGAACAAGAGTGAGGATGCAGTTCATCTTACAAATGTGTTTGTTTGGCACGTTTCTATTTCATAGTGTAAATATTCATGAGCTTTGATTCAAGTAACAATGGCAAAATGCTTTTTTTACGCGTAGAACGACATCCTAGATGCATTTTCCATAAACGTCTACTTCATGGCAACACCACGGCGATAGCAACATTGATTCATTGTGCAAATCGATTCATATTGTGGAATCCAACCTGAAGTTTGCACGACGGAATAGAAGCAATTCATGAGCGACTGTCAACATTTAGTGTATATAAAAACATAAATTATTGTGAGCATTTGACACGTACTTCACAGTTTGAGCTGTCAAGCGGGTCACCGGCCCGCCCGAAGGACGGCTAAAGGGCGAGTGGAGCTCGCCGGCCTCTTTGGGGACAGAATCTTAGCAAAGGCCCTGCGGAAGCTGCTGTGACACAGCGGGTAGAGGAAAGGGTTAGTGGCCGAATTGAGCCACAGGAGCCAGAAGGTGACCTCATACCAGTGCTGCGGGATGCATCGCCCTCTGCAGGCGGCACGGATGATCATCAGTAGGGTGTACGGTGCCCAGCAGATGGCAAACACGCACACAATAATGGCCAGCGACTTAGCAATTTTCTTATCTCTGGACAGACGGTTAGGCTGGGCCGCCCTGCTGCTGCTGCTGCTGCTGCTGGACGGGTCCACTTTGCCCAAATTGGGAGACGAGGATGGGGAGGGGATGGAGCCTCTGACGGCCAGTTTGCCTACCGTCCCCCAGGTGTGGCAAGAGGGGTTGGCTTCCCCTTGCCCGGCGGATACGGCTTCATTTAGCTGAAGGTTGAGCTGGGCCTCCCCGCAGCCGAGCCTCCTCCGGCGTATGTTCAGATAAATGCTGAGGTTGAAGAAAGCCACAGAGATGAAAGGGAAGAAGAACTCCAGCATGGAGGCGCACAGCAGGAAGTACCAGGAGTGATAAAATTCGGCGAAGCATTCTTCATCGGGCACCCGACTCCGGCCCACCGCCAGTTCCCAGAATATGATAGCCGGGCCGTAGAGGAAAAAGGCCAACACCCACACGGCGGTCATCTTGATGATGGCCGGATGAGACGTGCTCTGTCTGGCCCGGTAACTCACCTGCGGCAAATTGTGGCACAAATCACTTCCCCATTCCAGAACCGATTTGTCATTTCATTTGTAATCGACATCTCCTCGTATACGTCACGTGTGGTGAAAATGTGCATCAACACTGACTCCACGCTTTCCTTTCAAAGGCACACTTTGTCGTGTCACTGCTGACGACCTTTTGTCTGTCAGTGTTCACAGAGGCAGGCTTTTAAGAGAATGCTGTTTGGCCAGTGGCCCGCTTCTGGCCGGCGCGATTGATCTCGCCACGTTAGGGGGGAGGCGATGGCTGCACCAGGGGGGAGGAGGACCTTCACTGATCAAAGCTGGCTAATTGAAGAAGAGCCTTTCGCTTTTTCTCTCTTTGTGCTGAAATTTGTATTCATCGCTCTGATGTAAAGTGTTTGCTGGTGAAAGCAAAAAGAACGCTGCCTTTGTCTACCACGCCAGGCTTTGTCCCATTTTGGCGTCGCAACGCGGATTCAATAATTTCATGCATGCAGGCCCTCCTAAAAAAAAAATAATAAAATCAAAGCTTCAATAGGGATGTGGAGTGTTTGGAAAAATCAACACATCTAGTTTGGAGGAGAAGACTCACAATTGTGGCTTGAGATGTGTTTACATTAGTATGGTGTTCTTTCCCAAAGCCAATTTTGTTTTCCATTCATGACCAGAGAGTTTCCATCGAGTAGAGGGTGGCACAAGGCCCAGCTGGGTCAGCCATGATTAACCTGTGCAGATGGGCCCATTTGGGACAATGAGGTGCTGGTGTCACTGCCCCCACAACTAAGCTGGCACGCTGACCAATCAGAAATGAAGGCACTGACTCGACCCTGGTGGGCAAGACTAAACATAGTCCCGTCCAATTTGTGTGAATTTTGAAATAATATAAGAAAAAAAAAAATCACACAATTACTTGATGTTTTGTGACCTGGGCAACACAATCTAGGAATGAAGCTTTTTAATGTTCTTGATGGTCACCCATTGTCATGTAAACTACTTTAACCTTTAAGGTGCTTATCATTTCAGGTTCCCACAAAGGCCACGGGAAGGGCGACTCACCGCTCTGGTGACAGATTGGAAGCGGTCGTAGCTGATCAGGACGATGCTGAAGACGGACGCGGAACACAGCAGGTAGTCCATGACCAGCCACAGCTTGCAGAGTCCCCGGCCAAGCATCCAGCGGCCCGTCAGGATGTAAGGGATGTACACCGGGATGCAGAACGCTCCTGGATAGGGTACATGGAATGAACAGCATTATTATTAACATTACTTCATTCAAAATTCATTGGCCCCCGCCCTCTTCACGGCCCTGATGATCATTTTTGCTATTTGAAACTCTCACGTGACTTTTCAAAGATGAACAAGTGCATGTTCCTCTGGTGTAGTGTGCAAATGTGATGGGAAAATTTGACCATCAAAATTTACACATTGAACAGTTTCAATCATTTAACATTTTCCCTTGATTTAACACGCACTTGCAAATGAAACATCCATTTTAGTAGTCCAATTTGATTTGTGACTACCTTTGCAAAAAAAAAAAAAAAAAGATTAATTCGCTGTCATTAATATGTCACAGCCAGCCAGTGTTTCCCTACATAGTTATTTGCAACCTGCTCATGACAGTTATGGACAAGTGTAGTGGGGGGGGGGGGGTCTGTGCCCTAGTAGAGCTTTACGTAGCAACGCCCCTGATTACATCAAAGCAGGTTCAAATTGACATGAACCATATAAGATCATTTTATCAAGGAGGAAACACGTCAGTTTGCACATAAAGAAAGAAATGACTGAAGATGTACTTACCAACAAGAAAATCAGATATTGCCAGATTCAGAAAGTAATAATTACATTGCCTCCTCAGACTCTTGTCCACTTTAAAAGCGAACATGACCAGCGCGTTGCCTAAAACTGTCACGACCACCAAAGTCACCATCATCACCGTTAGAATGGCAAAGACCGGCCCGGAAAACGCCAAGTTGCTCTGCACGTCCAGTTGACGCCCGCTGGAATTGGACTGGCTGCGCTCCTCCATGTGCTCCTTCCTTCCTTTCTTCCTTCCCTCCTTCTTCCCTTCCTTTCCGCGCGCCGTCCTCACAGCTGACGTTGAGGCGGCAACAAGTGCGCCGCTGTCCGACAGCCGCACATTCCAAACCAAAGCACGCTACTGTGCGCCAAAGTTGCACGGAAGCCCGCTTTTGTGTCCAGATGTTGCCCTTCGAGTGGAGCGAAGGGTGGGAGGGCGTCTAGGCGACGACCTCGACCGACGCATCTCCCAGCGGTCGCTCTCATGCCACCCGGTGATTTAGCCATGCAGGGAGGGAGGAGCGTCGCGTCAAAAAAATGATCGTGACACGAGTTGCCGATAGTTTTAAACACTGGCATGCTCGCATTTTGAATTCAATGCGCTTGCTTATATTTAAAGGTTCGGTCATTTTATGCAGGTTAGATTTTTCTCATTTATTTCCGAAAAGACAATTTTTACCCCAATATTTTGGACCGAAATTTTTGGTAGCACCTTGGCTGCCGAATTCATTAAATCAAATTACTTTTGACCTGATCAATGCATTTGAAGTGCATTCACTTAACACTGTCCAAATAAATGTACTTACAATTTCGACATGTCATGAATTTAAATGGTTCCATTTTTACTGTAGATACATAATCCAATTAAACTGCATTTTTTTTTGCACTATGATGTTCCTGCAGTTTTGCAACAACAAAAATCCAAATGATCTTAATGATTATTACATCATCTGTGACGGGTTGTTTCAACTCTTTACTTGAGTACAGCGCATGATCCCGTCAAGTCATGCTTGACAAGCCATGCATACTGAATTTATAATACACAGCCCTGTGACGCAGCACCGTAAGTGCCATTATCCCGGTTGCGAGGAAATAATGGCTTATTTTTATGTCCCATATTAACCTTTACAGGCATGATCCGGCTAATTTTCCGTGCTCACTAGACCACACAACGATGGCTGTAGTGGCGACGCCATGGAAACGTGAGTTAATTACAGATATCACCAGAGTCAATTAGTTTTGCACCTGCCTCCACGAACAGAGATTTCACTAGAGCAAAGCAGATTATTAGATGGTTTTGTACACAGAGATAGGCACTCGCAATTTCCTTGCTGTGAATCACTGTGATGATGCGCCCATTGAGCCGTGTGTTACTCTTTTTCACTGCTACAGAACAATCACAGACTTGATATTGAATTCCCAGATGGCACACACTATTGAGTCGTTATTCCTTTCCGTAAACACACACACGCCGTATAATAACCATATCATGCAGGACTTGAGCACGGGAGCAGGCTGAAGTCCAAAACAATTGTTAATGAGTAAAATATGATTCCCCCCCTTTTTCTGCAGAAGCCTTTATCTGGTCCTTATTGGATTTGGACACTCTGTCGCTGGTCCCCCAGCTGAGACCCGAAAGAAATGAAAAACACTAGAGATTTCACAGCAACCTGTTAAAGGAGCCCAAAAAGAATTACAGTTACTTTTGGCCAAAAAGGACTCGAGAACATCTCACGGAGTACTGACAAGGCCTAGATTATTATTTGCAGATTGTATTTACAATGACCAATGAACAAATACAATTGAGGGCATGTTTGCTTTTCAATAGAGACAACAATGTATCTAGCGAACTAGCTATCCAGCTATCTTGCTTATCTATCTAATATAATATTTTTTTCAGCAATTTAAAATGGCCTTCAGAATATAAAATTGTTCCTGTTGGCAGGAAAAAAAGGTTCCCCACACCTTTCTTTTCAGTTAATCATGCAACATGCACCAAAAGCTCTCATATCAAGTTAATGGCGACTAATATAAAGCCCATAATATTATTCAATGTTCCATTCAAAAGATCTGGGTTAGTTAAAATGTCGGCAGCTACAAATAGCACAAAAGGCACTCATTCAGATATGTAACAAAGAAGCTGCTGAGGGGGAAAAAAAAAAAAAAAAAAACAAGCTCATGTGTGGGTCGCAGTCCTGAATTAAAACGAAAAACGTACTAACGTACTAGACGTGTAAGCCCGCAGGCGACTTGACTTAATACTTTGCCTTCAACACGTGTTGAGTTTAAAAATAGCTAAAAGAAGAAAACTACTCTCTGCAGCTGGATTTGGAAAGACCTGTAGTGACTCATTTGAATATGGAGGACACTCTGAAACAAAGCCCGGCGGGTCCGTGTGTAGTGTTGTCGATTACACCGAGCCTGCTGTGGCATTCCATTATTTCTCCACTCGAGTGTTTGCGTGCGGCGACTGTTGCTCTGGAGTAGCCACGATAGCGTAGCACGCGTAGCTGCAACCGCCAGCCAATAAAGTGACATCCCAAACAATGTCTACATTTGCTTGTGCCTTATTCTGGCATCTTGAGAGAAAGAGTCATTGATAGTTGTTCACATAGCTTGTTGGAGTTTGGGGTTTGAACAGATGAATGAAACAATGCACCAAATCCACTTGTACCTTCTCTGCCATTTTATTTGAATGGGATAATTAATATCAGATAAGAATCATTTCATGTTTTGTTTGGAGCCGTGTGACCAAAGTGGCTTCTTGCCATGCTTGGTCACAGCTTCCATGCTAATGCAGTCACGTCAGGGCCAAAACAAAGTCGCATGACTTCCGAGTCCAACAATCCGTTCGTTACCTGCTGCTGGCATTTAGTTGACTTGGGGTGTGCCCTGCTTATTGAATTTTTCATGAATCTATGAATCACCGCACTCCACCCTCATTTCATAACGGCAACAAGCGAAGCCTCACGGAAACGAACGCACTATTGATTGCAAGCGTTAAATTAGAGAAGAAAGAAACATTTTGTTCCCAATACGAATCTCGGGTGCTCAGACTGTTTTAGAGGCCAGTTATTGAATTTGCTGTCCTCATGCAAAGATATTTCATGAATATAATTTAAGATATATTGTACCTTCACTCTGCTCTGGTTATTTGACGCATACTGCTGCCTGTTGAGATTCCTCAGCCCTGGTAGCAAAGGATGGAAAGGAGCTTTGTTTTGATACTGACAAATGACTATCGACCCAATAATGGGACAATCAACACTTGGCGGGCCATCAAAATTCATCACGGAGATTGACGTGTCAAACTTTTTGGTGCCTTTGTCAACTTTTGAGCCATTGAAACAAGCTGGGCTATTACGCTCACTATATAGACACTCCCTGGCCACAACATTAGGAACACGTGCCGAGTCTGATTGGATTTGATGTCTCATTGGCCTTGTGGGTGTTGATGAAGTGGGAGTGCATCAGGGATCAGCTGTGAGACCCTTCATCTTTTGCAGTAATGAAAATACACATCAGGTGGAAGCAAAGGCTTGAAGAGGCTTGAAGATTAAATTGACTGTGTTGAAAGACGGACTTTTCGGACCCATTTCACGTTGCTCCAGGGTCATTTACATTCCCAAGCAGTCAAATAATTTTCTCCCACTCTAGTTGTGAGGGGAATACATGCCTCTCACAGTCCCGCTGTCTGTCTGGCTCGTTCGCTCTCCCTGTCCGTCCCGAAAATGTCCCTGCAGGGGATTCTATCGGCTGGTTCCTTTTGAAGCGGTGGCCTCACTTTGGCTCCATTATCTTGTCATTTGTGAGGGATTACGCTTCGGAGCACTCGCATTCCAATCCCTTTGCTTAAGAAGTGTGACAGCTTACAGTAATTGCCATGCTAATTAGGAACAAGTCAAACAGAGAGCAAGCGAGCGAGCGAGCTAGCTGCTTGTCCTTCACCAGACCTGATTTGACGGATAGGCTTTAACACTTGAGTTACACCTCAACATATAAAGTGAAGCGCGGGTGTCTCGGACAACGTCGAGGGACAGCCAGGTCTGATCGTCGGCACATATCGACATTCATATTTGCATTTGAGGACAGAAGGAAAAAAAAAATGCATCCAAAGACAAATTAGAATCACATCAAACCAAAATATCCGATTGGTATGAAACCAAAAAAAAGCATTCATCAGCTTTCAGAAGCAGATGGTCATCTATCAATGGAGGTGTTTGCAAGGCATCCCGATAATAGACGCATAACCCCATGGGTTCATCGGCTGACATTTAAAAGGAAACTGAAGTGTTTTTACGCAGCATGGTGCACCTTCTCTGACCTGCTGTGTGCAAACATTAGATTAATAACACTCTTGTGGAAGGAACATCCAACTGCGGGATATAAAAGACTATGATGTGTTGGAGGGCCCCTACCTATGATTATTTTTTGGGGGGCCTCGATTTTGGTGAGCGCCCTTGATCAACGGTGCATCAATAGTTGGGTATGATCATGACGTTAGAGAGGAGGATGTCTTTGCTATGTCTGAGGTAGTTAGTGTCACCAGAAAGCATTTTTTTGGTTAATTAATAGTCATGATAATGTTTATCGTGGTGGGATTAGTACAGCGGATTTACAAATGTATTAGGCGAAGTCATTCATTCAATACGCTCTTACACTGTGCTGCCTACAGAGGGCACAATCAGTGCATCATCAAACTGCTGAAAAGCAACAATTGCCCGTCCAAAATGACATTTTAACCTGTTAAAATGCACACATGCTTGCAGAACAGACGTCATTGGACCTGGACCGCACTCCTGAGCTCAAGCAAATTCTAACCGACTATTAGGATAAGGTAGATCAGATTCCTTGTGGTCGGGGGGGGTGACCTTATTTGTACTAAAAATAAACATTTGACACTTGAGTCCTGTTTTAACATGGAACCTTTTATGTGAAATGTTGCAAGGTTGCCTGTCTGTAAAAACGTTGCAACATTTCCATTTGGGAAATTCAGCATTGTGTCTTTTTGCATTATTCTCGCTCGCTTGGTCTCTGTGGCTCACACCTGCTCCCTTGTTCAGACCAAACCAGCTTCATTTAGCCTTAAAATAATGGAAATAACATTTTCTGTTTTGTCCTTTTCTAAAAATAAAAAAAAACAAGAAGCAAGCAGCAGGGTGCAGAAGATTGAAGACTCTTTGGAAGGTACCCAGATGTCAGTGTGCTCTTGCAATGTCCCCGCTCGGACCTTATTACCTTTAGTGGATAGACCAAGAGATGGCGTGCACTTATCTGAATCAATATTTCTTTTACTAAAAGAATGTGACCATATTTTGCGAGGACTGTCTATTCTTTTGCTTATCTCGAAATTCCTTGCCAAAGAGTTCCCATTTTGTCTCCACTGGGTGATCATCCTGGTACCCTACAAAGTAAAACTGTTTATTTGATTTTATTCCCTTAACCATTATTTAGATGTTTTTTTAGTTTGGTTTTATTGGAGGAGGAGCATCTCCTCAAGTGTAGTGCATCTATGCTGTCTTATAAAGGCTGACTCAGGAGCTGAAGTAAGAAAACAGGGCTGTAAATCTTTAGCACAAGCTTACTGCATGGGAAGTGGAAAAAAAGGTTGCGTCTGCTCTTTTGCTTGCCTGCAATTCAAATGAATTGGTGCTTCTCTGGCTGACCACGTAGACTTTTGTAATGGCGGGTAAAACCGTGGGATCATTGCTCATGTGCGCTGAGAACCTGCCATTGTGTTTTCTAGTCCGACGGACTCTGTGGCATCGAGAAAAGTGAAGCGCTTCTCTTCTCGCTGCCCCGCCGTGAGCGACAGACGTCATGTCCGTTGACGCGCTTGTGCTGCTTCTCCTCCTAGAGATGGTTGGATGCCTTTGAGGCGCACTTCTCTTCCAGCGCACCCGCCAGCGGGAAGCCGACGCCACCGAAAATCGTGCTGCTCTCCAACTTTGTCTGCAGCTGTTGTGCAAACAAGAGGAGGTAGGTTTTCACCAACTACTCAACAAAGTCACCAGAGGATTTCCACAGATGGACCAGAGGTCTGTTGTAGTACCAAGACTGACCTGTTGGAGACAGCTTTCTGCCATAGGATGTCTACGTTGCCAGAAAATGAAAAGAAGTTGTTGGGCTGTCTAACTTTGTGATTGACGAAACTGATTCTTTTCCAAACTGGAAAAAAAAACACATTATCAATTAAGCATTACTTTTCAGTAACATTCGATAACCGGATATTCGCCAATGATCATAAGTATTGAAAAATGCTCAAAGTAGGCCTGATTATCAGTGGCCGGGATGAGTGATGAGGAGGTGCTTGTAGCATTTGCTCAGTGTGGTAATCTCTGGTGAAAGATCCCCTTTTATGCTTAGGTCCGCATTTAGCTTGCAGATCAGTGCGCACTCACACATAGGATGCGCGGGGGGGGGGGGGGGGGGGGGGCTGAGGTGTGCGCGCGCGCGCTCGCATGTTGGCCAGTTCACTTCCAGACAAGCGTACTGATAAAACAGGCTCGCTTTTGCGTCAAAACCAAATGAGAGGAGATACAAGGAAGGCCAGCTTCCTCGTTCAGGTCTGTCCATTTTTTGTTGTCATCATCTGCTAGATCTTAATTGCCAGAAAACTTTGAGCTCCACGGGCTTCATTTACATTTAGAATGTGAAAATGAGATTGCTCTAATTGCTGATGACTCCCTGTCTGGCTTTTTTAATTGAAACTGGCCTCTGATAGATGAAGCACAACATTTCTGTGCAAATGAGATTGTATTAAATACTTTTTAGGGAGGATTGTAATAGAAGGCAAACTTGTGAAATTGCACGACTCAACTTGAATGCTGAATAAGGAAGGATGTGCATTGCCTATTCTCCTGTCAGAAGCCGCTCAATGAAGTCTTAGCACTGCAATTTAATAGTAAGGAAAATGCCGGTGCATGCTAACTCAATCTTTCTTGTGTAAAAATGACCTCACAATCTCTCTTTTTTTTTTTTTTTTTTTTTTTTACGCTAAGCTACTGCTGCTACTTTATATACTAAGTGGATTATATTTCCACCAGTGCTGAGGTTGGCTGTATGATATTGCATGAACACTAATTCCAGCATCCTATTAGCCCACATGGCGTCCTCCGGGCCTGGTCCGGTTCGGTCGTGTGCTGTTTCACTCCAAAGTCACGGGAAATATCCAATGGAGAATCGCGCCTAATTCCTCCGAGGCTTTTACGTGGAACGTGATGTTGCTCCTCAGTGGCGTTGGCGCGTTCTGACCCACTTGAGCAGCAGCAGCTGTCCTGCGCCTGTTCCTGCAACGTTGTGTTATGTAAAAGAGTCGCAAGGTTGAGCTGCAAGTAGACAACAAGCTTCAGTTCCCCCAAATGAAGCTGTCAGTTAATCTTGGCCACTCAGCAGCAAATTTCAAACAGCCCTCCGCTCTTCTTTTCCTTTCTGGGTGATTTGCCAAGGACAAGCATCCCTCCCGATTCTCCCATCCCGCCATCAACGGGGCTTAAAAAAGACGCGTTTGTGCTCACGAGGGGACAATGAGAGGGCCAACGAGCTGGCACGGATTGTCGGACAACAAAGTGTTCACTTCCCGGATGAGCCAAGAGCCTGCAACTGGATAATTAGTCCAAACAAAGTCCGATATCATTCCTATGCTGTTCAGCCGTTACTGAAATATAACTTGTACAGTTTTTTTAAATAGAACAATCGATGAATCGATTTTTAAATCATGGTTAGCCTTGCTCCGGTACCTTAACAGCTTTTATGGCTGTAAGGATGAGTGAGGGATTAAGCCAAGCAGCACGAGATGATCATCTGCTTCTGAGGTTCAGGTTGCAGTAAAGAGACACTCAATCCTGGCGTGAGGATCGCTGGCCTCGGGGTGTTTGGTTCAGATCAGAGGAAAGCGGATCTAATGGCCGGATCGAAGGAGTCACTGTGTGTCCTGCTCCAATGCACCCACCAAACACAACATTTAAAAAAAAATAATAATAATCTGCTCTCGCATTAGTAGTGAAATATCGGTTGTACATTTTTGTGCAGGTGTGGAACCTGAAGTTCTGACAGAGCTCTGACGGAGGACCTGTAGACGATAGACGGCGAGGACCACGAGCTCAAGCGCTCCCTGGACACGAGCAGATCGCCCGCCTTCGCCCAAGATGACTTCTATGATGCCGTGTCAGGTCAGCACATCCAAACCCAACGACTGTTCAATGAAGTCTGTGAACTGACTCAGGTGGTTCATCTTCTCCGTGTGGCAAGCAGGTCCATCATGAGACTATTGTGATGTCATTTGCGACTGGCAGCCAATTGGCCAAAAGATGGGCGCAGACTTTTCATTCGCATTCATTTTGTGTTTTTCCAGATAGCGTCACTCATGCTGTCAAAGTTTCACACGTTGTTTTGCGTCGACGAGAATAAATATGGACTGTTTACGTGTTTGCTCACGAGGAGAAGTCTCCCTCAGGGATGGCTGCATTATTCATCGAGCGCTCTGAGCACTGATCACACACACACACACGCGTATGTAGTGCTGTGAGACGCCAAGCTCAGCATTTCCTTGGCATTTGTGTTGAGGGAAAAAAAAAATAATAATAAAAACACAATCGCTGAACATGTAATGATGTGACCATCACAAAGTTGTAATGTATGAGTAGGTCGGCGCAATATCGGGGAGGCCAATGGCGAGTAAACAAACGCTGTCTCGTCGTAGCTTCTCATTGGAATACAACGCTCAGGTGGGGTTTGGCCGGGAGGAGGGGTGAGGGAGGGAGGGAGGAAGAGCGCCAATGGAGTTGCGTGTTATTTACGGACGCCCAACTGACGAGGTTGTCGCCGTCTGCCTCGCAGAGTCTGAGCTGAGCGGCTTCCTGTCGGCGGCCAGCGATTCCTGCGAAGAGGACGAGGGGAAAGACGCCCCCCCCCCCATCCCATGTCAGGGGAGGGTAACCATGGCAACCGGAACAATGACGCCAAGAAGCACAGGTGGGACACGCTCTGCTTATTTGCCAACGGATGCAAACTGACCGAGGTGATGTTTTGCTACTCGCGAGTGTGCGTTGACGATCTTCAAGCGGTATCTTCGATAACTTCAGGAACACGCCTCGATTAGCGCCAACAAGGTGTAACGGGATAGGAGCTTTTCGTTCCGTTGTGTTTTTGAGCTTTTTCGACCTAACACTTCCAAACAGAAGTCAGACAAACTCAGATATCGGTTCTAATCATATTTAGACTAACGGTTATGAAAAAGAGTCCATCTGAATGTTGGAGGGGAGAGGCAGGAGGAAAATAAAATGGGCCATCTTGCATCTTGCAGATGGAGCCAACCAGCATGCAGCCTCTTTCTGTCTTGTTTATTTAACAGAAATAATGGTGTGTATTTGGGTAGGCACCATCTGCCTGCTGCACAAATAAACGCAAAACAGCCATGGACACACACACACACACACACGCACACACACACACACACACACACACACACACACACACACACAGCTGCGTCCGTTTGCAAATTTGCACTTGACACGTTTGCTGGCGAGCTCTCCAAAGATGAGCGTTTTGAAGATGGAAATGTGTCATTGAAAGCTTCATGTTGCGGGTTTGTCCTGAATTCTAGCTGACTCTTCAAAACCGCTGTTCCATAGAACATCTCTGCCGGCTCCGATGTTCTCCCGAAATGATGTCAGCATCTGGAGCATCTTGAAAAAATGCATCGGGATGGTGAGGATAAACCAAAGTCTTTTTTTTTTTCCACATGTTGCGGCCTTAAGGTCTCTTGAGATCTGCTCAACTCAAAAAGTCAAAAACTTCTATGTATTGTTTTGACGCTCCAAAGTCACATAAATGCTTCTCGCATATGAACGTGGTCTCTCAGGAGTTGTCCAAGATCGCCATGCCGGTAAACCTGAACGAGCCTCTGAGCTTCCTCCAGCGGCTCAGCGAATATATGGAGCACACCTACCTCATTCGCCGGGCCAACGCCGCCGACGATTCTGTCGAACGGATGAAGGTAACGCCTTCAAGCTCTTGAGAAGAACTGATTCCCAGATGCTAAAGAAATGTCTATCGGTAGTGTGTGGCAGCGTTTGCGGTGTCAGCTGTGGCGTCGCAGTGGGAGAGGACCGGCAAGCCCTTCAACCCGCTATTGGGCGAAACCTACGAGCTCATCAGGTCCGAGGACGCGCTCCTTCGCTTGATGAATGCGCTCGTAATCGTAACGTCATTGATCTTGATTGGTCTCGCTGTCCTCCAGAGATGATTTGGGCTTCAGGTGGCTTTCCGAACAGGTGAGCCATCACCCTCCCGTCAGTGCCTTTCACGCCGAGGGTCTGGAGGAGGATTTTGTCTTCCACGGCTCCATCTGCCCTAAAATCAAGTTTTGGGGTAAAAGCATAGAAGCGGAGCCCAAAGGAGTCATCACGCTGGAACTTCCCAAGTGAGCATCAAGCCGTCATCTTTTGTCTGTCGCGTCCAACCTTCTCACGTCTGTGCTCCTCCAAAGACATAACGAAGCCTACACCTGGACCAACCCCACCTGTTGCGTCCACAACATCATCGTCGGTCAGCTCTGGATCGAGCAGTACGGCAACGTGGAAGTCGTCAATCACAAGTAATACTCCCTCCCATTATTTGTGTGTATGTGCACGCGTGACCAAAGCGATACGCTCGTGCGACAGGACGGGTGAGCGCTGCAGCATGACTTTCAAACCTTGTGGCCTCTTTGCTAAAGAGCTCCACAAAGTGGAAGGATACATTCTGGATAAAAGGTAAAAAAGTTTTTTTTTTTCCTTTGGATTTCCACACAGCCTAACCTAACCTTCGTGTTAACTCTAATCTCACCATCTCACCAGCAAGAAGAAGCTCTGTGCCATCTATGGCAAATGGACCGAGTGCTTATACACGGTGGATCCCGCTACCTTCGACGCCCATAAAAAATCCGACAAAAAGAGTTCAGACGAGAAAAAAGCCTGCAAAAGGGTAAAGCTCTTGTTTTGTGCATTTCTCGTCTCTCTGTTGAGTCAATGGTGGTTGCGTGATTGTGACCTCAGAGCAGCGTAGATGAAGAACCCGAGGAGATGCCGCCGCCGCCTGACGCCGAGACGGTGCAGGTGATCCCGGGAAGCGAGCTCATCTGGAAGATAACGCCTCGTCCCGACAACTCAGCCAAGGTTGGAAAAACCTATTAGGTCTTATTCTCTCTGGTACATCTCCTTGTGTTGCTTTTTTTTTTGTTGCAGTTTTACGCCTTCTCCACGTTCGCCATGCAGCTGAACGAGCTGGACAAGAGGATGGAGGGACTTCTGCCGACCACAGACAGTCGTCTTCGACCTGACATCCGTGCCATGGAGAACGGCGATATTGGTATGTACACGCATGCGACTCAAGACAAGGCTTTTTTTTTTTTATTTCGTGTGTGTGCTCATATGGTAGACGTAGCAAGTGCGGAGAAGAAGCGACTGGAGGAAAAACAACGGACAGCCCGGAAGAATCGTGGCAAGTCGTCAGACGCCTGGAAAAACAGGTAATTAGGTCATCTATGAGTTGCATTCACTCATAAAAAGATGGCTGCACTGGGACCAGCAAGGTTCACCTTGTTGACTCTTTGCTGCCTATCAGGACAGCGTACGCAAATACACATCTTGATCATGAATTGTTTCTTCAACATCCAAAGGTGGTTTCAGCAGGGAGCCAATCCACACAGCAACGCTCAAGACTGGCTGTGCATGAAAGGTTACTGGGACAGGAAGTTCACGCAGTTGCCCGACATCTACTAACACCGACAACCGCAACGTTTCCTTTCCTGAAAACTTTCAACACTAAGTTGATGGGTTGATAAATGTGAGCACGTTAGGACCAGTGTGAACAATAGAGCACAAAGTTAAAATGCATTTGGATATGTCATTCAAGAGACTTATTATTCATTCCCTGCGTGATTTGATCCTTAGTTTTACTTTGTGTAGATTTTTTGCATCAAATAGTGTTAACACTTTGCTTGTCAATAGAATTGAATATACATGTCAGGAACATGTATAGAGTAGGAGCATTGCATTGATTGTTTTTTTTGTACTTTAGCACAATAAGGTGCTCTCTGACTGTGAAGTCACGTTTGATAACGTACGATAAGTGCATGTGAATCACGATAACTATGCAAGCACTTCCAAAAGCCTCATCGGGTGAGTAGCTGCTCTTTAACAATCTTTCCTATTGTTCAATAAAAACTCAATTACAACGGAAAGCTCCTGGTGTCACTTGCTTTAATTCAACATATAAAAATGAGATGGACCCTTGAAAACAAGCTTTTGCTGCTGCATAAGAAAATCATCACACATTTAGTTGTCCAGTAAAAATATTTTTAATCGCTTAAAAGAATATGAAAACTGAATTGGTTCACATTAAAAAAGTACCATTGTACATGTGAACAGTAAAAAGTAGTCTAAGAAATACGTGCAAAATATTTCCACATGGGGAAAAAATGTGCAGTGTATTGCAAAGGCCGGGAAACCTTCTCCTTACAAACATGGAATCATTTTCCGCCAAAACATAAACATTTCAAATCTTTGTCTTGTTCATTTTTGGCTTTGTCAAGGTTGAGCTGCCGCTCGCACGGAGGCGAGAGCCGAGTGGATCCGCACGTGAAGTCTGTTCTCAAAGTCATAGCCCGCATAGTCCTCCTGCAAAAGATATAAAAACTCGTTGAAAACAAGCAGCACGTGTTGCGTTACAATCTCCTGGATGCTCCACGCTCTCATACTGTACCTTCGCCTGAAGCATCAATGTATGGCCTTTGGCTGCAGACTGGGGGGGGGAACAAGACAAGGTCACCTTAGAGCCGAATCCAACAATCCTCATTAATTAGCTGAATTACTTCATCAATAAATATTTTTGATTAATAATAATATTTTACTTGTAATTCTTGCTGAATTGTGTTCTTTGCCTTGATTTTGTTAAATGTGATATGCCGCAGTTTTTGACATGACCATCAATGAATAAAATGAGACGGTAACCATGGAAACGTTATCACGGTTTTATCAGCGGAGCCTTTTGCGCCTACCGCCGAGTCGTTGAGGAGCATGCAGCCCAGTTCGTAGCAGGCGTAAGGCTGCACGTACGAGTTGCTCAGCAGGCCCAGCTCATCGTGCAACGCCACCTGGAAATACTGCAAAGACAACAAGTCGAGGTCCGAAAGGAGCTTTGTATTTGGCTGCCGTTGATGTGAATTACCTGAACGGCATCTTTATTGCTATGCAGGCATTTGCTTATGGTTCCCAAAAGCAGGTTTTTCAGCCCTGCGCAGGAGGCGTCGTCGATAGCCTGCAGGACTACAAAAATAAACACAATTATTTTATTTTTTTGTATACCAAAGAGTAGATGACGATCAAAGAGTAGCGTGGTACCTTGCATCATTGTGTGTAATTTGCTGGTGGAACAGTTGCAGAGAGCTTTCCACAGGTAAAGAATCTCAATGATGGAGAGGATGCAGAGTTCCTTGGAAAGACTCGGAATCCTCAGCTTCTCAGCCTGGCGCAACACCAACGATTGCATTCATTCGATTTTTTTTTTTGTTTTCATTTCAATGAATCAGTGATTAGAATTTCACTGTGCCAAATATGGACCTAAAAAAAAATCCACCCGCCTTCTTCATGGAGAAAAGCTCTATTTGATTGTTCTTGCGTTTGAAGAGTTTTTGGACCTGGTTGAAAACTCCCAAGGCTCCTCGCAGATCACCCATGGCTCCTTGGCAAACTGCAAGAAAACAACACGCCCGAAAATCAGCAGCCAATACAAACACGGTGGAAGGAGGATGTGGCTTAGGGTTAGCACCTGCGGTCATATATGCGTAGTAGCACTGGGACCAGCGAGACTCGTTCTTCAGGCGATCAAAGGCCGTGAAAGCCTCCGAGTAGTTCAGCTCGATCATATTGCACCACCCTGTAAAACACACAAAGCAACTAGGAAGTCATTCAATTGGGCTTTGCTTGGGGTGCCATCATTTTTGCCCAATCATTCTGAAATGTAATGTCTGACTCTCAATGAATTTGTATGGATTTTGTTGGACTTGAGTACCGCACGTGCAAAGAAGTCATCTTACCGATTTCATACAAACACACGTGCTGGATCTCTCTCTGCTCCGCGGCCAGCCGCAAAGCGTCACCGAAAGACGTTAATGCGGCGCTCATCTGGCTCTACGGACGCACATACAGGAAGTTGCGTGACGCAATGTTGCCTTTTCATCACACCGCCGTGCGTGTTTGCGTCGGGGGGCGACGGACGGGCGCTCACCTCCAGACGCTGGACTCTGCCTTTGAAGAACATGAAGAGCGACGAGTTGGGGTAGATGATCTCTCTTTGCTGAAGAATGGCTTTGGCCTCCGCCAGGCCCGGGTGGGTGTCACTGTCGTCCAGGGCGAAGAAGGGCTGCACTACCGTGTGGTACCACAGGAGGGCCAAGCTGTCAGCAAAAACAACATCACTGATGTCTCCACAAATAGAAATGATATGCAAGACTTCAAAAACATCAGATTTTTTTGTTTTTTTCCCAGCTGTATGTCAGTCTAACGGCACAAAGTTGGTGAGTTACATACTCACGTGGCTAAGGGGGCCTTCATGTCTTTACTTTCGCTGGCGCAGGCCAGCGCCGAGAGTCCTTGGAGACGGTCGCCGGGGAAACCCAGCAGGTTGACAATCTTGAGGAGGTGCGGCGGCACCATGGAGATGCACAAGTGGAAGAGGCCGTAGCCGAAGCTGACCGAACCTTTCAGCCGGTCCAGTTCTTCGGCGCCGACGGCATCCGGCTGCTGGGAAGGGCTCGACGTGACAGAGGACGGCGACGCCTGCTGTTGCTCGGAGGCCTTCTTCCTCCTCGTGCCGCCGCCGCTGATGCGTTCCTGCAGCTGCGTGATGTCGCTGTAACATTTGTCGTAAACTTTCCAGGCTTTGCGGAGGATCCAGCCGCCTTTGATGTACGCTGTGGAGGGTCGAAGGGAAACACATATAGCACAGATGAGTGAAAATGATCAGATTTTTTTTCCCACAAAAAACTTTACCTGAGAGTTCTTGTTTGGTGAAAGCGAGCACGGCGAGGTAAACCTGGCAGTCGGCAATGATGATCTGCCTCTGGAGTCGTTCCATGGCAGCCACCCCTGACCTTCGAGGATCCGTCTGCTCGCACGAGAAAGAACTCAGACTTTTCCAAATGTTTTTTTTTTTTTGGGGAAATTCCAAATTTTTTCCAAAAGAGACTCATCTGACTCACCGAGCGCTTCATCTTGTTTTTGAGGGTTTGGATGACACCGGCGTTTTCGCTCTCGCACAACCTCTCCGTCGCCTTGAGGTCCTCGGACGCCTGCTGCATCTTCTCCTCTTCAAAAGTCATCATGGCGTTCTACACAGCAAAGGCAAAATTTGCATTTAAGTTTTTGCAGAATGTTGTCTGTGTTATGCTACAAGAAATGTTTAGTCCAAAAACATTCTAATCCTGGATTAAGTGCTGGATTAACACGTCAGAAAAGAACTCCCAAGGAAAAGCAGACTCCGATTAATTATTAGTATGAAGAGACATTTGCCAAGTATGTGTGATGGGTTCTGAGTAAAGGAGCCACGCAACATGGTGCGTCCTTGTGCCGGGTCGACTCACCAGAAAACTGACAAAGCTGGCGCCGAAGCTCATGAGAGGACTGTGGTGCCTGCGGTGGCAAGAAGAAAGCAGCACATGTCAGCTCGCCATTCATTCTAAAGAAGCTCCTACTCACTATATACTGAGCATTAGAACGCACAAGGTGATGATTGTGAAGATGAGGATGTTTAGGCAGTCACGAGCTGCTGTGAACATTTGCTGGAGGCTGTTGGGACAAGACAATCGTGTCTTCTTGTGACCTGTTAGATGCTGAGATCGATCCAAACTCTTGTACAAACTTTGGGCATAGCCAAGAAAGCACTTCCGGCTCATTTTGTGAACGTTACATGACTAAACTCAGAGAACAGGTGAGCTGCGATTGTCAATAATAAGATGATTGATTGACAAACGCATCTCTCACAAAGGCAGCGTTAACGTAAACAACGTGTAAGGAGTGTCATCGACATGTCACCCCTGAAAATGCAACATGTAATCCAAGCGTGCAGTTACGGACGGCAATGGACGGAGATTTAGCGTCTCACCTGTATTCTCTGAAAAGCTTGTCGCTCTCCTTGAATCCATTATTAAGAAGCATGTTGATGCCTTTCAGTGCCAGATCGGCGTCATTGAATGGCTCCCTTTCATCGTCTTCCACGGCGGCATCCGTTGAGGCCGCCATTGAAATTGGGCAACACCAGAAGGGGGGGCGAGAGGCCGAGTGTGGCCGCGAGAGGCTGCTTGGAAGACGGCGGCGTGGCAAGGGCTGCACCGGCTGTCTGTTGACTTTATTTCCAGGCACCACAATGTCAGCCGGTGGCGCAGTTCCGAGCAGACGCGTCCATGTCGATGTTGCACGACCGTTGCTTTGCCTGTCAAACTGTTTTGGGCTTCTGGAGGCGCTCAAAACCCGTTTTCGATCGCCACTGATCGGTTGTGCAGTACTGCTCCACACTCGTCTTTGACAGTGAAGGAAGCGTGGTGCCTTTAGTTGTCATTGGAATTTGGACGACTACTGTAGTAAATCAAGTGTTAACTCACTGCGTAAAGTAAGCGTTATTAAATGACGTTTCATCTTTTGCTCACTCCTGTTTGATTTGTACGCCTACGAACATCGGAGGGTGTACAAAGTATGAAGTGCAAATGCAAATGTACAGCAATAAAAGCATACCTCTCACTTTGAACGCATTCCCAACTACGTGAAGGCTTTTAAATGTCTCATCTGAATGGGCGTGGTCTTTGTCGGGAGACGTCACGAACGACGTGTTTGTTTAATTCTGTCATTTCCAAACAATAAAATTGCAAAAACAATGCACAAATCAGAAGTACTTTAATTGGAGATATTACAAAATGGTTTACAAACCAGTGGTCACAAAACAGGAATGCAAATTTTAAACAAATCAAAAAACCCCAATTGTGTTGATTTTTTTTCTGCCTTTTTTCTTTTGCTGTCAGCGGTAAAGTGTGCTTTTTAGGGTCTATTGTTCCGTTTTTAGTCTTCAGCTATACTTGACTCGGGACATGCTGTTGTCCAGCGTAAACCACATTGAGAACCATTTGGAAGAATGCATGCAAAAGGAATGCAAAAAAAAAAGAACAAAAGAAAGAAAACAAATGCAATCATAAACGATTTCTTGGCATTTGTGAGGATTCATATGATCAACAGGGAATCAAACATGCCAAATGGGAAAAGTAGCGAGCACCATCAACTGCAAAGTATTGTTACATAAATGTTTGGGTCCAACCATTTTTCATCTCCACAAACACACACATATACATGCTTATATATAAATTGATCAATTATGTTTTTAAAGTGCTGTTATGTACTGTACACTGCAGCCCTGACTGACTAATCGTATCCCCCCCCCCACAAAATAACAACTCAAGTAGATGCATTGAGAAGTTGGTGCTGTACATGATTTTAAAATAAATACTCACCCACACACACCTCACCATATACACACTGTGACACACACACACATTCTCTGTCTTCTTGGTAGCAGATTGCACATTGTTGTTTGGAGGTGGTCCCAAGTTTTGGCCCCCAAAAAAGCCCCCCCGCCCTCAAAATCCGCTTCAACCCGGACATTCCTTGAGGTTGACGGGCCCAACCACCGAAGGCAACTTGGCAAACTCGACGGACTCGCCATTGACCTTCATGTCCTGGATGCAGCCCTCAAAGGACGACGTGACGGGCGGCGTCGGCAGCAATGACATCTTGTCTGCAGAGAGAGCAGTAAAGTCGCCATGTGAATCGCGTCAGTGTCTTCTACCCCACTTCTAGCTGTCCCAATACTTTTGCACACACCGTTCAAATGCATTCAAGAGGAGACAGACACTCACCGGGAAGGCCCCCCACATAGAGGGGATATTTGGTCAAAGTGGCAGTGGTCGACGGTGGTCCTATCTTGTATGTGTCCACCGTGTCCACATGCAGTTGCACAACGTTTTTCCTCTTGATGACTGCAAGATTTGGACGGACGTTTAGTGGTGCGAAGAGAAAGAAAGAAATACAAATATGGCGGCGATGGTATTTTACCAGAAATTTTATGAAACGTTCCATCGCAGAGTGTCATTTTTGGCTGGACGGACGCCTTGAACTCGCCATTGCCGTTGTTCACGAGGGCCACCACCTGGTTTGAAAAAAAAAGTCAGCGAACTTCTACACGCTCATAGAAGGAAAGAAAGAAGAAGAAAGCTGAAATAAAATTGAAAAATCCTCACCTCTCCCCTGAGCAGGTAAATACTGACGTAATGGCTCGTGGTCAGTCCTTGGTGAGTTTTGCCAGACTCGCCGACGTACAACAGAAGTCCAGTCGGCGTCCTGGGACGAAGGTTAAACAGTAGCTCAAAATCGGAGCCCACGGCGAAGGAGTCGTCTGGAATGCGAGAAGGAAACGTTATTTGAGAATGGCGAATTGAGATTGTTTTGATGGAACGTAGAGATTCCTCACTGATGACGACGTGAGCGCCATCCCCCGAGAAGTAGGCCCCCCTCTGAGCGGGGCCTTCAAAGCAGGGGCCGGCCCCGTGGTTTGCCGACGGATTCAGCATGGCCGCGCCGTTCATTTTAAAATGGCGCACACATCCGGACACGCTTTGCTTTGGGAGGTTCTTGGACTACAGGATCACACAAAGGGCCAATCAAAACAGAGCGTTTGACATGACATGGTTGTGACGTTCTCTACCTTTAACTCTTTGTGGAGGTAGTCGGGGGCAGTGCCCAGGAAGACGGGCGACGTGAAGTGCTTCATGGAGGCCACGTCAGCCGCACTCAGCTGACCGTCCTGCGCTCGTATCCCATCCACCACCAGGCGGAATTTCTTCTTCTCTAAACTGAACATCACCTGCAGGATGGGAGTCGCCAAGAAGCGTCAGGTGCGTCGAGGCTATTCAAAAACGGGCGCGTCGGTTGTTTCCGCACCGAGTGCCACTTTCCATCGTTGTACTTCTCCCTGTTGAAGATCTCGTTGTCTCTTCCCACCGACAGTCTGATCCGTCCTTTGGACATGTAGAGAGCCAGATGAGAGTTCCCTCCCCTGGTAGCGGCGAAGAACAGCAGGCCTTCAGGGGATCGAGTCCGGATGTCCAGAGAAAAGTGCGGCCTGGAGAGAAACAAGGACAGAGGCGACTTTGAACTTCCTGTTGCCTTCTACGGTCGGACACACTCACTCACCTAGGCTGCAGCACCTGTAGCGGCAGGCTGTAGCTCACGCGGCTAACGGGCCCCCCCAAGTGATACGCATCTGGTACCAGGTCGGGTAGCGTGCACGGAGACGCGCTCTCGTTCATCACATGCACGGTGAATTCCTGAGACACAAACAGAGAGACTCAGATCAAAGCTGGCCTTTAAGAAAATGACAAATGGCTATGAGTTCTTCTGGGATACCCTAAATACAAAACAGTTGTTGCAGAGTAATCTAAAATATTGGATTAGATCTTTTCATTGGAACACACGCACACACCAAGTATTTTTCGAGTGTCTGTTTAACGCGGCTTTTCACGTTCAGTTTGGAATGTGCTGCCGTGCAACGATAACGTGCTGTGAGTAGGGTCGGATACATTTTTGGGCCTGACGTGTACTGACGGGATTGCAAATAGCTAAGTCAAATAAAATAGATGAACATATGGACTGTATATATGTTATTATTCATCTTTTAAGATGGCTCCTACTCTGACTGTGATTGTTAAATACCGGTAGAATAAATCTCAAATTGAATTGCATTTTTATGAATGTTATATTTTGTAAGGGATGTGGAAAGCAAATGACAGAACGACCGAGTGTCATATAATAGTTCTTGAAAGTCCTCATAGGAATTGACTTCCGAGAGCTTAGGGATGTTTATTTTTATTTCCAGGACTGTACCAGGACTGAGTGCGATGTTAAACCAGCATTACGGATCATATCTGTAACGTTTGTGCAGTTCAATCCATGTGGGTCAGGAAGACATTGGATATCTTTCTCCAGTTGGGATTTCAAAAGCGTTCATAAACACAATCTGACATTATCAGCAAAGCTGTTTTTATGCTTTGCTACTTTGTTAAAAAAAGCAAATTCATTGCATGTAATGCAGATTCTAAAAGCATCTGATGATTTACATTGGGGGGGGGGGGTCTTGTTTGCCCATGACAAATATAAATAAAAACATTTTTATTATCATCTGGAGATATTTCGTTTCTATTCGTCCATCCTTTTTTTTTTTTTTTTTTTTTTATCTTCCAATCCTGTCATCACTGAGAAGTTGCACAAGTCCCGATTGAAATGGTGAATGATGGAGTGCTTGTGTGTTACTGTCATCATAGAAGAAAGAGACAATGAGATGTTTTCAGTCAAGCGTGTTATTTATAAGTGTCGCTTAAGCATAGAAACATCTGAAGAGATCCAACATGGCATTGAAGAGTTACGATATGAAATTTGGAATGCTCTCCTGTTGCTTTTATTGAATGAATGAATGACGGCCAAGAGAAGCAAGCGTGTTACGGTTAGATTCTCGTCAGCGGGTCTTTAGGCTCCTCCTCCTTCATCTCTGGAAATGAGGCAGCAGAATCAAGTCAGTCAAACACATCGAGTCACACCTTTCAACGGCAGCGAGCAGCGATTGAGCTCACTCACACAGGAGCTGCTGTTAGCCACAACTCACACATACGCAGAATTTGGGCGGAATTTATCCTCCTTGCTGAAAACGTTTTGCTGTTTTTTTAAAGAGGGCAACTTTTGGCTCACCTTCTTGGGGTCACGATAAAGCATCTGTTGGACAGGACTGTCGGGGGTGCACACGTCCAAAAGGACATCTCCGGACGTCCTGAAGTCGCTGAAATCTTCGGGCTTGTACAAATGGCTGGGCCTGCGAGCGAAACAAGAAACACGCCGTTCAAGAGATGATGACGAGCGGACCCGACTCGCCCGTGACAATCACCGTCTGGTATAGAGGTTGGAGATGCAGCCTTTGAATTTGTCTTGGCCCAGAATCACCGAGCTACCGGTGTCCGGCACGGAGATGCTTCCGCTCTGCTCCGTGCCGGTGTCGTCATCATCGATGAGCATCTCCGTCCTGTGGGCAGCCATAAAAAAAAAAAAAACGTTTCCTATGTGAGCTAGCTTCGACTCTGATGTGATGTAATATTTTCTATTTGGAAATTCCAAATGGCCACGGATTGACGCGTCGCTGCCCTACCTGCCGGCTTTTCTGGACACGGTCAAATAATGCCAGTGGCCATCGTTGTATTTCTTGTTTGAGATCCACATCTTGTTGCTCAAAGACACAACCACATTGCCATTTTGCAAAGCCAGATGGATGTCATTAGCCTGAAGGAATAAAGCAATCGATTGTGAATGATGGCTTTGAAGGCAAAGTGACATCACGGTCGAGCTTTCGGGGACCGACCGCTTTTTTCGACTGCAGGAGGATGCCGTTATTGTCGGTGGTCATGAATCCCAGCGACACGGACACGTCGTTGGCAAGACCCAAGTCGGACAAGTCCGCCGAGAGGGAGCTACCGAGGCTGAATTCTGCTTTCCGAGAGGTCTGCGATGACAAGAGTGCGCATAACGGTCATTTTGATCCCAGACTGCAATTTTTTTTTTTTTTAAAAACAAGAAACGTACCAGGGAATCTTTGGGACAACCTTTGCTGATGCCGACTTTCTCGTCGATGAGTTTGAAATTTTGGTTGAGCTTAAAGTTGTTCAAGCAGCCTCTGAGGGCTTGCATGGTGATGTTGTTTCTGCCAGCCAGCAGAGAAGCCATTAAGTGATGACAAGCTTTCCTCACACGTAGCAAGAAGCAAAAATCTGATATGCATACTTTTCCCTCATTTCCATTGGCGCACCGCCGATGTAGAACTCTTTAAAGTCATCCATGGCGAACTGGACTTGGGCCGTGGCCACCTCCTTATTGGCTATGCGGACTGTAAACTTACCCTTGCTGGTTAAAATGATGAGAATGTCCACCCAATCGCGGACCTGAGGGGAAAAAAAAAAAAAGAACGTGACTATTCTGATCATAGCGTCATCAAGTCACGAAGCTTTGACTTACCGGGAACGATTTCACGTTATTTGTGGCTGGTTCTGACAGCAAGTTGCTCCGCAGGTGGACGGCACCTTTCTCTATTGTCACGGTGAAGTAATTGCCCTTATGTGGGAAGGAAACGAGATGTAGACATTTTTTTTTTTTTTTTTCAGAAAACATTGCAAAAATGTTGTCCTAATGATGTCATGACGAAACAATTTCAAAGAGACACATTTGGAGATGTCACCAAGAAGGACTTACCTGGTTCTCAATGTACAAGAGCAGCCCGTTTTCCGCATGCGTCAAAAGGGACATGCCGATAAGGAGGACCGTTGTCTTCTTGTCGATTTTCACGCGGCCGTAGCCAGTGCCCTCCAAGTAAAAGCCCAGCGGAGAAACATACCTGTGTACACCAAAACAAGCAGATATTGAAATCAGGAATGCAGTGAAAAAAGAAGAACTAAGTTTCATAATGATGACTGTTAGACCTGACTGAAAAGTAATTTTTCTAGTATTTAAAAAAAATCAAACAAATGTCAAAATGTAGCTTGTATATAATAATAATAATAATAATAATAATAATAATAATAATAACAACAATAATACTAGTACAGTTTAAATAATATAATTTCATTTCAAATTATATAATAATAATAATAATAATACAGTTCGAATAATGTAATTTGAAATGATTACAACCCAAACAGAGACCAACCTCTTGCATGGAGTTTCCACATTGATGTTGTCTTTGTACTTGAAATTGTACAGGCTGACAACTCTGTCATTAAAGTAGGCCATCTCGATGCAGCCTTTGTACATGGGATAGTTGAGGGGCGTTGGAGGCTGGCGAGGACAAAGAAAACACAAAGCATTTTAGCTGCCGCCATGTCGCTCAGGATAGTGGCCTCCTCGGACTCACAGTGAAGTTGGAAGGGTAGCCTCCCACGAAGAAAACCAGATCTTCCGGGGTAAGGTCCAGAAGGTTTTTCATTTCAGCTCCCCGGTTGGTGCCCACGCTCGGAATGCCGGGAGTGTCCGACGTGTAGTCTTTAGTGAGGGTCAACTCTGCATCTTGATAAATTCTAAATGACAACGAGCAAGATTTGAGTATGCCACATTTTGAGAAGAACTTTTGGTGCAAAAAAAATAACAATAATAATCATTTTGTCTGATTTTGGCACTTTACCTGCGCAGGTCGACTTTATCAAACTTGGCCGGCTCGGACGGAGATGTGGTGATGGAGTCCGTTCTGATCGTGTGCTCAAGTCCGTTCAGTTTGTAGACGCCGTACAGCACGTTGTTCCTCAAGACCATGCCGATGTAGTTCTTAGAGGGCTAGAGAAAGCCGTTTGCGTGAGAATTTTAATTCATCCATCTCCTCCCTTCCCAGACTCACATCTTTGTTGCCAAGGTACATCACAAACATGTCTCCTTTGTCTGCCGCCTGCTTGCGTCTTCGTCTTCCATCGCCCCTGCCCTCGGGCCTCTGCAGGGACAGGGTCAAATCGGTGAAGGCCTTCAGTTCCTCCAGGTTCTTGGGGGGATGCAACTGCACGTGGCCGTTGCCGGTGAACTTCATCGGGATGGTAATCTGGAGGAAGGCATGGACAACCGTTAGAAGACTTTTGACCCCCCCCCCCTTTGCATGATGTTTGACAAAGAGCGAGCCGTCACCCTGTTAGCGGCATCGCGCGCTTGGTTGATGAGCTCCTTCAGTTTCTTGACGTTGTCTGTGATGTTCCTCAGTGGCGTGAACTGCGAGGTCAAGGTCTCCACCTCCGTGATCTTGTCGCTCAGCGTCGGGATGCTTTTCAACAAGTTCTTCACTGAAAACGGTTAACAAAATGCGTGACAGGGACTTTCTTTGGTCTTCTTTGGTCTTCTCACCTGTCTGCTCTATGTCATCCAACGCCCCGCCGAGGTTGGAATCCCCGGGGCTGACGTTGATCTTTTCCATTTCTTTCCTGATGGCGTCCAGCTTGTCCATGGTGTCGCTGGCCGAGCCGTTGGCCATCGCGGCCTTCCTCTTGGCCTCGTCGATCATATCCGCAATGTCATCTGAGGGGAAGAAAGCGGGTCAAAGGTTGGAGGTTCCTGCACAATCCTGCAGACGTGGCAATCCCTGTGGCACACTACCTCTTCTAATATCATTCAGCTGCCTTTGCGCATCCTGAACGTCAGCCTCAAGATCATTCTTTTTGTCTTCTGCATTCTTCAGGCGCCGCTTGATGTCAGGAATTTCCCTGGCAGCATCTGGGAAAGGAAAAGGAAGAAGATGTGAGTGTGTGCGCTTGTATTAGTAAGAGAACGTGAAAAGAAGAGGTGATTACCGTCCAAGACATTTTGTGCTTCTTCTGCATTCTGCACCAGTTCAACACCATTCTCATTCAGTTCTTTGGCCCTTTCCGCCAGTTTTTGGTTTTTGACATTCTATAAAACAAACATTCATGATACATATTACATGCAAGGTGTTTGTGATGGAAAATTTGTCATCATTTTTTTGGGAGACTTACGGTCAACGCATTGTTGGCGGCTCCTTTGGCTTGGTTGGCGGCGGCTTCTGCGGCCTGGACGGCGTCCGTGATATTCTTGTAGGCATCGATGGCGTCGTTGGCGTTACGTACCTCGGGGCGATCGCTCGCAGTCTTCACGGCACTGCAAAGACACGAGAGTTCCGAGCGTCGGTGGAGTTGGCAAAGTCGCTGTTTCGTCGGGCGTCGTCGCCAACGTACTCCTCCAGTTCCTCGGAGAGCTTCTTGAGATTCTGAGCGTGGTCCTCGGCCGCCTCCACCACGTCCTCCTTGGCTGCCACTTTGGACATCTCGTTAACCTTCTTGGTTAAATCGGTCTTGCCGCCATCCAGCTCAGCGGCCAACCTTTCGTACACCTGGCGAGGGGTAAAGCAAAGTATATTTTCAGCATTCCAGTGACCTCACCTCAGCAACAAGGAAGAGACGCAGCGATCTTTATCTGCGAGGACGGCATGTTAGGACGTGACAGCTATCTCAATTCCATCGCCTCGTTTATCATAATAGAGTAATAATATTCGCCAAATTCTTCTTGTCTTTTTAGTCCTCGGGGTGTTCAGTATGAGCGTGGTGTTCAAACTTGCGCACCGTTTTATTGTTGGAAAGCCCTCGGACTAAATCTTCTATCTTCTTCAGCTCATTAGCCGCCATGGCCACCTGCTCCTTGACAGTCTTGCGCTCCTTCTTTAGGTTGTTGATGCGTTCCTGTGGGTCAAAATATTAGGTACATCTGACAAACAAATCAACTATTTGGATTTCATCAGAAGTTTTTTTTTTTTTTCTGAGCTTCAGTTGCTTATAGAGTACATGCCGACTGCTTTTAGTTTTACCCTCAGCGCGGGGAGAGCCTGAGCGTTGAGTCCGTTCTGGACGTTGGCTTTCTTCACCAGCTCGGTGGCGTCCTTCAGAGCCATGTCCAGCTCCTTTAGTTTGGCGTCGTAGTCCTTCAGCTCCTCTTTCAACGTTGTTGCCGAGGCCTCGTTCTGGTCCAGTTGTTTACCTATGTCGCTCTTGATGTAGTCCAGGACTGAAGAAGGGAGGAGTTTAGACAAGTTCATTAATCAATCCTACACTGTGATGAGAATGCTGTGAATGAGTTTGATGGCACTCGGATGTGGAAAGCTTGAATGAGGTCGCGTTAAAGGTAGGTCTTACGTTTCCTGGCCTCGTCCCTTTCCTTGTCGGCGGCGGTCTTCTGTGGCGTGAAGTTCCTGTTCTCCATTTCCTTCACCATGCGCCGGGCGTCCTCCAGCAACTTGGAGGCATTCTCACCAGGCTGCGTTCCCCCGCTGGAGCCGGCGTCCTTCAGCTGCTCCAGCATAGCTGAAAGCACCAAGAGGACGAATGAAGGTCGCTCACCTTCAGCCAACAACGTCTCAACGAAGTACCTTGGATTTTCTTGAGCATGTCTTGAATGGCTCGGTCCATATCCTGAGCCCGCTTGTGGCTTTTTTCAACCCCTAGAACAGCTTTGTCAGCATCCATAGCTGTCTGGTCAGCCTGAACGTGAATCAAAGTCACACATTACAGTCAATGAATGGATTTGATCCAAAATAAAAAATAATGACCTTGTCTTGAAGAGAGCCAACGTCATCGGAAAGAGTCAACATGTCGTCTTTCAGTTGCTTGAGCCTGGAACTTTGATCGTTGACAGAGGTGCTGTATTTAATCACCAGATTCTGCAAAAAACAAAAATGTATATTTATATTTTCATATAACACCAAATAAAAAAAAAAAAAATCATTCTTCAACTCTAGTAGATTGTTGCCCTGCCTCACCCTCTGACCTTTGTATTTTTGGTCTGTTTTACTGCCACGTCCCTCTCCTTTCCTCAAAATATGATTTGTAAGTAGCATAAACTTCATGTCAAAATGTCAAGAATATGTCTTGTCAATTTTGGGGGAATGTTTCCAAACCAAGTTGAGGCACAGTGTGAGACAAAAAAAACCCCTGATGATTCCTTATCAGTGATCCCATCTGGAACGTTTGCATGAGCACACCCATCCCTGCCCGCCGGCATTTGCCACGTAAGCATGAGTGTCAGCATAAACCTTGGTCATACCTTGGTGTCCGTAACGGCTCGCTCCAGCTTCCTGAGCCTTTCCTGGGAGGAGGCGCCGGCGGAGGCGTTGTCCATCTGAATTTTTATCCGTAGCAGTTGGATGTCCAGCTTCTCCAAATCATTCAGTAAAGTCTGAGCGCAGTTGTCACACTCTAAAAAACAAAAACAAGCGAGCGTTTCAAAAAGTAACCCTAGGACTTTTTTTTTTTTTTTTTTCTTCTAGTTGACTCACCGAAGCAGCGGTCGTCTGTGTTTGTGTCTCCGGGCTCTAGTGTGCTCTTACAAACTGCAATGATTAAAAACCATATTAATAAATACCAAATGAATAAAAACCTAAAGTTGCCCATCAGTGAAGATAAATTTGAATATATTATTTGATGGATGATGTCACCTCCGGTCCTGGGATCACAAGTGTTGCCGTTTCCGTCACAATTACAAAGGCGACAGCTTCCCCCCAGAACCAGCGGGTCACCATAGAACCCAGGCGCACACCTGTAACAAATAGAAAAAAAATATATAATAATCCATCCCAGCAGAAAAGAAAAGAAATTTCCACTGGATTGTGGATTTGCACTTACTTTTCGCATTTTTCTCCGGTGTATCCCGTTCTGCAAATGCACTGGAGGTCGCCGAAGATCTCTCGACAAGCGACCGCAAAGCTAAAAATGTAACGTGTGAGTTATGTAACTAGAAAACATCTGGTTGTGAGCGCTGGTTTGTCTTAAATCACCTGTTTGTGGCCGTACTGAAAGGGCAGGGACACACCTTGCACGTCCTCTGAGCCGCGTTACCATAGTAACCCTCTCTGCAGTATTCACATCTGTCTCCTGCTGTGTTGTATTGACAATTCTGAGACAGACAATGAGGACAAAATTGGACTTTTGGGCATGCACTTTGCAAGCGGACCATCAAGTCTTTTTATTTGCACACACACACACACACACACACACACACACACACACACACACACACACTTCAACTTGAAGTAGAGAATGCGTTTGATGTCGCTGCAAGGGCGGCGTACACGCGGCAACGCAGGCCCGGTCTTGCATGACCATAACGTAATGGAGATGATTGAGATGTTCAAATGTGCACAGACTCATCCTCCCTTCAAGGAGAATAATGACAAGGAGAAAACCACCACGCCATAGCAAACATTTACGGTGATTAAAAGATAAATAAAATGGGGGAAACACAAGATAGACCTTGTATTCATTTTCTCTTTTTAAAAATGGGTTGATTGGAGCATCAACTGTAATGGAGTATTTGAGGAGCTCACCAGACACCTCCCGGTCCAGTCCTCGCACTCTTCCGCCAGACCGTTACAATTACACGGCACACAGCGACCCAGATATGGCCCGTTGCCATCTCGAAAGTATCCGGGGGCGCAGTTCTACAATAAAAAAAAAAAGAGAAGAAACAATATGACAGCAATGTCCACTTGAGACTTTAAATTCATCCAATATATTTCTTTTTGTATCAAATCTCTTGAAACGCCCTTCAAAGAACGAGTAAATCCAAAGTGCAGAGAGCGCGGCCTTTGCCCTTCCTCCCCAGATGAACAAACACCTTGAGAGCCACCCTTTACCTCAATCCGATTCCTGGCCAAGTCGTTGCTGAGAGAAGGAAAGCGTGAAGGAAAGGAGACCACGTGTACCCCGTCGCTCTCTTGCCCGTTTAAACTGGGATACTCCAGCCACTGATCCGCCTGCGGTCTCAACCTCAATCTGCCGACATGTTTGCCGTGTCGGGGTCGAGTCGCCCCTCCGTGTCGGGGCCTGTTGCCGGCCCAGCACAGCGCCATCAGAGACCCCCACAGTACGATCCTGAGCAAAAGCCCTCCGGAGCGGCGGTGTCGGCCCATGGAGCTATCTGACATTATTGCCGATGTTGAGTCCGTGTGATATAACGCTCCACTTTCCCCTGCTTCGGCCTCTTAAACACGCACACTGACAATGAAGACACGCCCCATCTCCGACTGACTGTACAGGGGGGAGACGCACAAGCACGCACATGCAGTTGTTAAGGTGCGCTCTCATTCCTTGGTCGGTATACACACACACACACAAATATGGCTGAATACCATCTGATAAGACGAGAGGAGTGTGAAATATTAGCAAATAATCACTTTTTTTATCTGATATATTTGTTGATTTGTATATCTGGAATGCCTATTGAGGGTTTGGCAAATTTACAAAGACGCTAAACTAGATTTTGTCCGAGCGCAGTGTGTGTATGTGTGACTGTGTGTGTGTGTTTTACAGTTGTGTCAGACACCCTCAGACAGTCGACTCACACCTGAATCATAGTGTGAAAACAAACACACAAACTTTTTTAGGTGTGTCTGCTGGACTTTGTCACACACACACACACTTGAACTGTGCATACACAATAAAAGTCACTCTAGTTTATGAGTAACAGTGAGGTCAGGTGAAGTTTCTCCACTTGTAGACTCAACTTCCTCTTCCAAGCTTGCTTCATGTTTAATTTCCATCCATGGCTTCATGGTTCAAACCCACGACCTCTCGACTGTGTTGCAAAAACGCGAACCACTATCTCACTGTACTGTTCTTATAAGCAGAGGTGGAAAACAAACACTGAATCTCAACAAAGAGTCCCAGAGACTAGATGGAATGCGTGTATGGGGAAAAAAAAAAAAGTCTTTTTTCAGCTGCAGCCATGGCAGCGATCCCGGCTTTATAACAGCTAATATTATGTCTGCGTGATTGTGCATCGCCGTCCCGTCATAGCCCGAGGCCACGCCGTTTTGGCCGGCCGGTTATTTCCCAGCAGCACATTCCGCCCGAGTCTTCAGCTGATGACTTTGGCCCCCGGGGCAGAAGGTTGCTACGTTTATTTCGGGCGTGTCGGGACAACCTTAGTAGAGGCGGTCCCTCCTCAGAGAGATGACACCACGCTATTTCAGTCAACGCCTGAGAAGGTGATCCTCCCCGTTATTTCTCAGAGCTGCGATGGGGCCGTGGAATTGCTCAAGATCAAATTGAAAGTCTGAGAAAAATTCCACTCACCTGGCAGGAGTCTCCGGAGAACTGAGGAGGGCAGGAGCAGACCTCCACGGTGTTCCCAGGACCCCCCGTCCCCGTATCGGTGGCTTCCTCTAAGCCCACCTGGCCCAGACTGAGCCGCTGGCTCTGCGTAAAATACAAGGCTCGGATCTCCAGACGCGCCAGGCCCGCCAGAACCATCATCAGCTCTTCTCTGGACACGGGCCTATTGGTGCCAGCATGGCGCCAGTTTCCCTGTGGACAACAGAAAAAAAGCTGATGGACAATTGCAGAATCACAAAGCAAGATTTTATATGAATTTAAAAGTAGTCTGACAAGCTGTGAGCTCTTTTGATTTGTTTACCTCAACAATCTGGACTCGGCCTTGATACAGTCTGTCTGGCATCTGGACTTGAGGAGCAAAATGGACCAGTGTCATGTCCTTACTCTAGAGGCAAAACATGAAAATGTTTATTTCAACAACATGAAAACAACAATACTAACAGAAAACATGTTAACTTACAATCAGTAGGACATCAGGTGTTGTGTCTATCAGAATCATTCCCTCACTGGGAATTCCAAAGGATTTGGACTGGTAGGTGAGGAAACCACCATAAGATGAAACCTGGGAGGACAAAAATACAGCCATCAGCCTATACCAAATAAGAAGATGAAAAAAAATAATCACTCATTCTTCTTTAAGTGTATTTCGATGATCTTCTTAAGTCTCGGACTCACCCTGTCTCCCTGGTACGAGGCCGGCGCCACCCAGTGCAGAGCTTGAATGGAAGACGGAAGCTCCTGAATGTCCGCCACCACCATGTTACTGGCCACGTTCAAAACGGACGGAAGCTCTCGGCGGTCGGAACGTTCCAACCTCCAGCCGCGCATGTCCACAAACTAAAAAAAAACACTGAGTCATTTGACGTTCATGTTTACCTGCAATTGTGCACGACTCCTACCTTGCCCCTGCGTTTTCTGGAGCTGTGACACTTGTCGGTGGCTCCGAAGCAGAAGCAGCCGGTGCAGCCGTTAGGGTCGGCCGGGTCAAAGTAGAAGGAGCCTTCCCGACACGTGTCGCATCTGACACCGTCTACATTTTTCTACAGACATACAGAGAGAGGGTAAACAGGCAAAACAGACAATTTGGCGTATTCGGTGTACCTTGCAGAGACACATCCCGGTGTCGGGGTGACACACGTCGGGCGTGACCCCGCCTTGCTCGCAGTCGCAGGGGACGCAATCGGGAAAACGGTAATAACCTGCGGCGCATCGATCACACTGCCGCCCGCCAACTCTGGGCTTGCAGCTACATTTCATTACACACACACGGTCAGGTAGTTGCTAAGCGAAGGAAGAAAAGGCCACAAGACGAGCGTTCACCTGCATTGTCCGGTGACGTGGTGGCAGCCGGGCCCGGCGTTGGCTCGGAGGCCGTTCCCGGAGCAGTCGCAGCCCTGGCAGCCCAGAAGGGGATGATAACTGAACGTTTGGTTCCGACACACGTCGCAGGCCGGCCTGACGGTCTGAGGCGGGCACAAGCAGCGGCCCGTCACCTCGTCGCACAGCCGGCGGCCGCACTCGCACGCTACGGAGGAAGACATTGCAATATGCGCCGGAAGATGTTGCGCAGTTTGTTTTCCACTCACGTCTGCAGTAGGGGAAGGCGAAGTAGCCCGTGGCGCATTTTGTACATCTCCGACCGATGACGTGAGGCCTACAGGGACATTGTCCCCCGGCTGGATCACACGTAGATCCGATGGAGCCAGACTGGTCACATTCGCAGGGCAGAGCCCCGTCGTTGTAAAATGCCACCAGAGAGCGGGCAGAGTCTCTGCAGAATTGGGAAGATGTTCTGGGGCTGAGGAGAGAAGTAAGCAAGACTCTTATATCACCGCTGAAGTTCAATTTAAATTTCAGGATAGCAAAGAAACCAAGTTTGAAATCCTTCAAAAAGCGGGGGATTTAAAATGAGCACCTACTCAATGAAGAAGCCTTCTCCTCGGCACTGCTGGATAAAAAGTGCGGACTGATCCAGAGGCTTCTCTCTCAGGACGTCTGGGCTGTAACGATTCTCAGGAACCAGCAATATATGATCCTACACACAAGAGTAGAGAAAAGAACAGGAAATGAACCTCAAGAATTAATAACACCAAGCACAATAAAAAGTGGATTCCAGAAAAAATTAAAAAACCCTGACCAGAATGAGAGTTTTCCGAGGAGGAACGATCACAGAGATTCTTGGCGGCTGCCATGATTGCTGGGAAAAGTCGAGGACGGTCCGGCCGTCGGCGACCAGCGCGTCTCTGCAGCCAGACACCGAGGGGCAGAACGTCACGTTGATGGAACCTGCGAGGAAAGCGCATTTCAGGAAGTGACGAGAGAAGAAAAGCAGCCTGGCTGGCGGCTAAACGTACCCTTCCACTTATAACCGGCGTCTACTCGGACCTCCACCGGAAAGGTAACGTGCTCCGGCTGACGATAATGCACAACCAGCACATATCTGCCAGGGAGGGGCACCTTGGGGGTGAAGCTTATCTCCGTCTGAATGGACGGAAAGACCACGCCTTTCAAAATGACAGACGTGATGCAGCCAAGGCGCCGAGGTGAGATTCAGTGATACCTGAGGGTATTTGAGGAGAATCTTGTCACCGTGACGGAATAAGTCGGACTGTCGTCTCTGCCGCCAGTCTACGTTGTCTCCTTGTTGGCGGGCGGCGATGAGTTCCCCGTCGCGGGCCGCGTGCAAAATCCAGCCCGGCGAAGGCTTGTCCAAGTGGCTCACAAGGCAGTGCTGACTAAAACCACAAAAAAAGTCACATTTAGTACGAGAAGTCATTTTTCACATTTATTTTGTCCATATATCAAATTTAAATTGCCCATCCCAACACTAGAGGGCGTCTGCATGCCACTACTGGTACTCACTTGTACCATATTGTGAGCAACTGACCTTCTCTTGACCTTTTGTAAGCCTCTATTAGTAAATGATAAGGCAGCACGCCATTTACCTGTCTTCAGTGAAGCGACCGTGAGTGGAGACGCAAAGCACTTTGGCCTCCACATACTCCATGGAGAACTCCTTCGCAGGAACTGCGTACACTTTATGCTGCACACAAACGCATGGTCGACTCAGTATCTTCAGAAAACCAGACCATCTGTCCCGCAAAAACCTTTCTCACCAGTAAGAAGGAAGCTGTGGATGTCTGCAGGAGAAGTTGCGCCCTGTGAGCCAGCTGGAGCATAGCCACCTGGTTCTTGCTGTCCAATGCCACGCTCCGGCACAAAAAGCTACACAAAAAATTTGGTGATGAAACATTTGCATATTTGCTGGCCATTTGCAAGACTCACCTGTAGTCACAGCTGTAAACGTTGGCTCTGGCACGAATCTGTCCACCCTGTTGGACACCTACCAGGATGTTGACGTTCTGGACACTGTCCACCTGGCTGGCGTACTCCAGGATGAGAGCGTGAGGACCGGGATGAGCAACAGGTAGACTGAGCTGCAGCTGAGACTGCATGGTGGGAGGGGCACACAATATGAGCACCACTCCAGTTAGAAGCATAAAAGTTGTAAAAGGCCTTTCTCTTGCGTCACCTGCGTGCCATGCAGAAAGGCCATGTCAGGGTGATCCGGGGTGGGCCGTCGCACGGGGGCCTGCCTCCTCTTGCGGCCCCTCCGACTCGAGAGGCTTCCCTGCGACCCCAAAGCCCAACCGAAGGCATCCATGGCCGCGTGCTTGAACAGCAAACAACTGCCAGACATAAGTAGTAAAGCCCAAATATGCCACGTGCCTCTCTGAACTTGAAACAAAGAAAATATAAAATTACTTTTTATCCCTTCGCGGCGTGGGCGCGTATGTGCACGGCTCTGTGATCTCTTTGCGCAACAGCGGAGCCTCGTAGTAATCCTGAGGCAGCAGGACCAAATAGTCCTGAAGAGGAAAAGATATTTTGGACATTGTTTTGATCAGAGATGGCTTTATGTGGAAACTCACAAGGAGAACCCCGGGCGCTATGATGCGGATGATCCAGTTGCCGGGCGTCAAAGCAAAGGGCTCAGCAAAGCCGTCTCCGGGCACGGTGAGGAACGATGGTTGCTGACTTTCAGGGAAAATCACTTCCTTACTCTGATGTGATGCTGCAGGCGCACACAGAGAGACATTTAACGAGACATTTGAGTCAATCTTTAAAAAAGGCAAAAGGCTTCCATAATGTGTTCGTTTCAATCAGTGATTCTCAACGAGTGGGTCGGGACCCAAAATCGACTTGGTGCCAACTCTCATTGTAATTTTGTGGCTTCATTGTAAATGTATGACTATTTTCAATTTCATTTTCTTTTTATTTGTTATAGATGACAATGCGATTCCTGGATTCCATAAATGAAATGCATGCATGATGTGCATTTGGCTTTAAAAATGTGATATCTTACAAGAAATGCTGGGAAAATGCGGGTCCCGAGAGAAACCGACTGAGAACCTCTGATTTTGTTGTCATGTGGGATTTCACTCTCCAGACGCTGACTTACCCGCACGGCCTCTGTAATTGGCCGCCTGGACGCTACCACCCACACCGCCACGGTTCGGGTTAGTGAATCGCAGCACCACGCGGAATAAGTTGTGCTTGGCATCTTTCAGCTCAACATGCACTACAACTCTGACTTCACTCTGCGGGGGATAATAAAAATGAAAAAAAAACTGACTGGATCAGACATGGGATCCGCTTTGGATGGGGTTAAGAGGGCAAAGCAGTTGCGCAATCACATGAGGGTTAATCAACACACGTCAAGCTGGCGGAGGAAGAAAAAAAAAAAAAAAGCGAGGGCCTCCACTTACAGTCGCAGCACCGCCGCGAGCCGGCTTCATCCGCCACTGTAACCCTCGCTCTTAATCGTGTGGCTCTTCCGTTATACCGCGGGGTGGCGTAGCGCATTACAATGTGGAAAGTAGCGGGAAAGCGGAGTGGAAGGGAAAGGATCACCTCTGGCTGAAAAGAGACAGCTCAAGAAATTGCTGCAGAAGAGCTGAGAGGAAGCTGTCGGTGGTCGATTACACTGCGTAAGATTGAAATGTTTAGGAAGGAGGGATGGATGGATAGAAAGCATCACATGGAAATCTGAAGAGCAGAAGTGAAAATTAGAGAGGAAAAGGAGGACGAGGTAAGGCATTAAGTATGGAGAAGGCATGTAAATGTACAGGAAATGTCTTTAATGAGACATACAAGTATTACTTTGTCGCCATTTTGGTGTCAAGGCCCTATGCTGAAGTGAGTTGAGGAGCTTCATTTAGACAAAAGTAGTGATTTGCCGCCATCTCGTAGCAACCATTTCGGGGAGTGACTCACTCATGGATGGACTTATATTTGAAAAGACTAAACACTATTATTTGATTTGTATTTTTGGATGAGATAGACAAAGGATGAGCGTAAAATAATTAATTGTATGAATATTTTGAACTGTATTATTGATTATTATTGGAATGCGTCCTCACCTGTGCAGGGGACAGCTCAGCATAACCTCTCCAGCTGAACTCTGGGAACTCTTGCGGGTCGTAAGCGAAACGCACAGGCCTGCCGTTTGGCGCCGTGCCCTCCTCCACCTCAAACTTGAACTGATGCAAGTCGGGGAAATAAAAACTCGGCGCCGGTCTGAGAGAAAATGCAGCTTGAAATAAAACCGCAACAATGTAACAATCTTAGTGAAATGTTTGGACAAGTCCTACTGTGTGCATTTCAGGCCGTCTACGTTGCTACGGCAACGGCATTGGCCGGACGCCATGTCGCAAGCCGCGTTGATAGCGCCACCTACGTCGCACTCACAACCTGCAAGGGATTCAAATATGATTTGGGGTCAAGAAGAACGAGCACCTGGACTCACCTCGGCAGCCGAAATAATTCTTTTTCTGCAACAGGAAGTAGCCGTCGTGGCAGGTGTCGCACGTACGCCCGCCCACGTGAGGCTTGCAGCGGCACTGCCCGTTTCTCTGCACAGATGCAAAAAAATAGGCACGCCGATTCGATATTGTAGACACAAGACATGATTCAAAAGCAATTGAAGAATCATGAGTTCCAAATTCATTACCTGCTCACAGTCTCCAACACCACTCAGCGTTCCTTTGACTTCACACCTGCACCCTGCAATGAAATACAAAAAACAAACAAAAAAAAAACAAAAAAAGCAAAGAAAGAGGGGACGGTTATGTGCTGAATAGACTCTAATTGCAGGATACTTTCATGGGTGAAGAGCAATCGTTCAAAAGCTCACCAGGACCTTTAAAGTCAACCGAGTGAAATCAAAACATCCCCATAAATATCCAGCAGAGGCATTCTTTAGATATTAAAAACGTTTTTTTTCTTCTTTTTCTTCCCTTCTTGTTGTAGAGGTCACATTCTTGTAAGTAGTAAAAGTATCCAAGTAAAGCAGGAGGCCTTTCTTTTTCATTTGAACTTGCTTTCATGCCAAACTTAACTTTATACATAATAACCATCTCCATGTTGAGTTTCTCAGCCATGAGAACGATGGCTGGCTGGAAGCTTTGGAAAGTTACCTTCACAGCCGTATGCGTTGTCGGCTGCCAGGTTCCAGTGAAGAGCCTTGCACCTGTCGCATAAGGCACCTTCCGTGTTGGCTCGGCAGCGGCAGAAACCCTAAAACAAAGGAGGGAGGCACCAGTTGACCACAATCTAGAAAAAGTTGTTTTTTAAAAAATAGATATATTTGATCATGATCTCAATCTTCAGCTTTTCTTTCTTTCACACATTAGAAATGGTGAAGGTGAACGTAGCAAAGTACTACTTTAATTTCTTGTTTTGCTTCCTTTCCAAAGGGCAGGAAGTCTCCTTTCCTTTATTTTTAATGACGCTAACGTTTCAAGGAGGAAAAAGGCCACTTTCCCGTTCGCTGGAGGCGGGCTTGGCAACAAAGCTGCGTTATCGTTGCCAAAAAAACAACAACAAAAAAACAGTAAGCAGTCAAAGAATTGGATTGAGCAGGGTAAATTCTGAAAGTGACCCACTCGTGCACTGACATAAAAAAAATCAATGTGTACCCCGCTCTGCTTAGTTGACAGCATTTCATAATTTTTTTTACCGTTTGTGGTTCTGTGTGCTCTGTCCCATGCGGATTGCATTGACTGATGGAAGCTGAAGGCACAAAGTGATAAATAAATCTCCAACCCCCAAAAATACAAAACAGTACAGTTCTTTTTTTGGGCGGCATTTGTTACCTGAGCACGAAGGGAACTTACGTCCCGAAGCGCAATGGTCACACTGCTGACCCACCACCCCGGGCAGACACACACACTGACCAGACAGCGGATTGCACATGCTGCCGTATGAACCTTCCCGAGAACACTGGCAGGCTGGAGGAATGAAGCGTGCCTGATATAGTCAACCCAAAACATTTTTTAGGGGGGGGGAGATTGTGACACAACTCACCAGCGCATTCCGGGTACCCGTAGTAGCCTGGTGCACATTGCTCGCAGCCCTCGCCTCCGTAGTTGGGGAGGCAAATACACTGACCCCCGATACCGCAGATGCTCTCAGCCACGCCGGCCCCGTCGCAGAGACACGCTAGAGAGAGGGAAAGAAATACAGCGGAATAACTTAATTACTTAACCTCGTAAAATCACAGCAACGGTGATGTTGACGCTAGTGCTAAAACAGCATCTCGGATGGCCTGCTGATATTCAGTATCAAAGTTGGCTCTTCGGGGTCACAGTTTGGTTGTCGTTGAGTTGATACTTTTAATCATCTGAGCTGAGAGTGTTAAGATGACCGGAATTTTCTTGGCCGGACGCACATTTATATATTTGTACAGTAATCATACTCACGCTGACAAGTGATTGAGCCGAAAAAACCCACAGGGCAGCCAGCGGACACTCCTCAGAGGGGGGGGAACAATAGCTTTAGAATATTTGTATCACAGTATTTTTTAATATCATTAATGGGATGCCAACTCACCTGTAGTGGGTCCTGCAGGGGATTCTGTGGTTGTGTGGTAAGCGGGATAACCTGATGGCAAAAAGTCGCCATACATAGGAAAAGAAGATTTATTTTTCAATTTTACCAGTTTAATCTACTCCTTTTTTTCCCACTCAAAGTGAACCCTGGAAAGAAAGAAAAAAATACTCCGAGCTTATCTTTCCGCTCCGGCAGACTTAAAGGAGGTGATAAGATGAGGAAATGCTACTTGTGTGTCGAATGTGTTTCTGCTGCTCAAGCATGCAGAGTGCCAGATGTGTCAGCCTAAAAGTTGACATCTTCAACATTTGCCTTTGTCACTTCAAGGCTGACACAAAAGAAAAGCTGGAACGAGCTTGTGACTCGCTCAGCTCACCCGCCAAGTTGCATGACACAATTGCTGTCTTACTTCCAGCATTGGAAAGAAACTTACGAATGCAGTGAGGATAGTGAAAATGTCCTTCTGCACAGCGTTGGCACTTCTCTCCTGCAAATTGCACTTTGCAAACGCACCTCCCGGAACCCATTTCGCACCCTGCCGCCGTCCGCTCATCGCACCTGCAGCCTGCCGACGCACACACAATTCATTTCTAAGACAACAGTTTTGAATCTAACTGATCCCATTTTTTTAAATATATATATATATAAAATTGCACGGTAGGTTAAATGTCAGCAATTTCTCAGCCCTGACTTCAATCCTTCACTTTGTAGGAGCAATTCCTATGAGAAGGAGCTGACATGCACTGCAAGAGAAATGTAAACAAGAGAAGAGCCCACTTGAGAGCAATGGCGTACATTTCTATAAATAACTACTTTATGCACTCATATTTCCTTTTTCATACATGAAGCCAGCAAGACAGAACGCTCCACGAATAGTCCTACTTTAAATCCCCCTCCACACACACACACATATGCGGCCATTGTGTTTTTTTTTTTTTTTTTTATCCAATCAGCTCCCAGCCCACCCTCGCACATCACCACCTGTTGCCTCATTTGTTTTGCACTAAGTCTCGATGTGTTCAGCGGGAGGATATGCTGAATGTTAGCGATGAAATGATCCACAGAAAGTCTCCCAATATAAAATATCACTTACGTATACATCCAGTGGGTGACTCGGTGGCCACTCCGTAAGGTCTGAAGTAGCCGTCAATGCATCGCTCACAGTTCACTCCAGCAGTGTTGTGCTAAAAAGAGGTCAGAAGAGTCATGATGAACACAATCATTCAAAATGATCAAATGTCAGCTGTACTTAAAACTGAGCATTGTTGTGTTGATTTCATTCTAATATTGAGTAAACGGAAATGGGATCGGTCGAGGTCAGACTGTATATACAGTAGACTTCCTCTCCGACAACGCACACACACACGCATAGGAATCAGTTGAGACTTGACGAGCATTTCATACCTGGCAGTTGGTGCACACGCCTCCTCCGCTGTAGCCACCGAAGATGTCTAAACTTGCTCCTCTGGCTTCCACTTCTGGGTCGTAATAACAGTCGGCGGCATGAGCAAAGCACTGGCAGGCTGAAGAGGAAACCCCCCCACACACACACATAAAATTCATTTATAAGTCCCAACAAAAGTCACATCACGGCTCTTAAGCTCGATAAAGAGTGAAGAAAAAGCTTGTTAAACATCACGAGAAACAATCCAATCTAAATTAAGCTGCAGGTCTTGGCCTTTTTTTTAACACACCTTGACACAGATGAAAATTGAAAAAATAATAATTAAATGAGCGCTATTGCCACCTTCTGAAGTGGATGTGTAATTACACTTTATTCTATTTTCTATGAAAACAGTGCAAGAACATTTGGTCTTTCCAACATTCAAACATCTTAGCCATTACGTCCTTGCCAACAATTACTACTTTCCTATTTTGCTACTATCTTGTAGCATCTTTTGCAATCTCTGACATTTAACAAATAGGTAAGTGTTAAAATGGATATCCCTGTACCCCTCTGAACTCTTTGGCATGCTGGCCATATGAGGAATGCCCTCTCCGCTCTCAAGGAGGTGCTGAGTGATACCATATCGGGGCATCCACAACAGCAGCAAGTGGACACTTGGGCTTTAAGTACAACAAAGTCATGTCGCGCACTTACGCTGACACTCGTTGGCGCTGTCGACGGTGGCGGCGCGCCATTGCTTCTGGCTGAAACCCGGACAGCAGCGGTCACATGACTCACCGCAAGTGTTGTGTCGACACTCGCACCGGAGCCTGGCGACAGAACGTACAACACGACGAGATGACAACGATCAATATTAATCAGCAAGTAAAATGACACGAGACTACTTTCATTCCATTTCCGTTAACTTCAAAACAATCTGAAGTTGTGCTTTCACTACACACACGATTGCCATTGACATGACAACATTTGTTTACAATGTCAGTTATCAGTGCAGCAAACAATCGGACCTTGTTCAGAAACAAACACATGAGGTAAAGGTAGGAAGAAAGCCTCCACTGTAGAAAACCTCTGTTAATGAATAAACGCAGACGACGGAAGGAAGTTAACGTTTGACAATCTCGAGAGAAGAGTCGCTGGAGGTGCGGTGGATGACGTACTTGTTTGGCTTCTCCGGGTCACGAGCGGTCCCGCACGCCTGGGCGTGGCCGTGACACACGCAGCGCCCGCCGATGCTGATGTCCTTGATACTGTAGAAGTACTGAACACAAGAATCTCATTTGAAAGTTTTTGGCTCGCTCGCTCGCTCGGCAACAGGAGTTAATCGCACGTGGCATGGAAAAGTTCTGTCAACACATTTCAATTCAATCTGGCAAAATTCAAGAAAAGGTATAAAGTCAGGCCTCACCCGTCGTGTGACGGTAGGATCTCGCTGGGCCTTGGAGATGAGGTGGCCCAGTAGCGTGTTGGTACGCAGGAATTGCAGGCGAACGTTGGTCGCCCTGGTGAAATCCTGAAGCAACGGCGAGCGAGTAAAGTCTCTGGAGCCGGGTCGACCGTTGATCAAGGACACCACAATCTGGACATCACAAAGCACATTTGGACCCAAAATAATAATCATCTTGATTATATTTGGGGAGATTTATTTATGTACCTCTCCATTCTCCAAAGGGATGATTCTGGAATAATGTGTGGTGCAGAGCTGATCGTCGTCATTAACCAGGCGAGCATTGGGTTGCTTTCCAAACCTTTCAATGCACTCACGTTTTGAATCTGCACACCAAAAAAAAAAAAACGTCCAAGGAATTTTAATCTTTGCACTTGCATCTTTTTTTCTTTTGCCTCAACAAAAACAAAGAAATTGAACACATACTTTACATATTTTTATATCAATTGATGTTTGATGGCGACACGGAAAACGATTTGCTGCTTTTTCAGAAAAACTATTGATTATTATTTCTATTTGACAACTTACGCGCAAAATACTGCCAGGGGGTAAAGGTCTTCCCGTTGTCCACGGAACGTTCCAGCACCCACAAGTCGGGTCGAGGCGAATTAGCAAACTTGATGATGACGTAAGCGACATGAAACAGCTACAAAACATGAAAATAAAATATGGTTACAAGGAGAACAACCTGCTACAGCTTTCTGTGGCGATATATTTATAAACTTTATTGGCGGCTACATAATTACAGAGGATACAGCGGTAAGACTTTCTTCTGGCTGTTGGCACAAGTCAACATGATGACAAACAACATTTGAGGAGTGGATAAAAGCAGCAGAAAGGCCACCGTGTTTGCGAGCAGAGCTCAACTTGCGCCCACATGAAGCCTTCCTTTATCTCCGTCGCTCATCAAAAGCACACAAGAGCGGAACATGGTGTCTGTGATTGTTTCTGGCGTAGCGCATATTTCCATCTTTGCAGGTGACATCAGCTCGATGGAGCGTGACACAATGGGAATCGTCAAAGCTCCCTTTGTCAATGTCTGGCACGGGCGTTGTGTGTCTTGGAGGCCACGTGAAAAGCCTCACCCACACTTGACCGCCAGAAGAAGATTTTTGGACTTGGAAATGAGCCTGAGACAATATTGAACATGTCAATAACGGGGGCGCCATCAGGCGGGGCTTTCCAAATTCTTTGGGTTTGAAGTGATTGATGGAAAATTGCGTGCGTCTTTTATTTGGAGACATTTGTATAGAATATCTCTGGAGAAGCCTCCAAGGCAGGCCTGCACTCGTCTAGTATCCATCAGTGCTTTGATGAAAAAAAAAAACAGCAGGCAAGTTTTTGTTTCTCTCAAAAGAAGTTTTTTTTTCTTCTCCAAATTTCAAACAGTTCACGGGTCTCTTAATAATGTAGTAATGAAGATTGGAATTTAGGACAGTTCACACACAATAGTGAATCACAACTTTTTTTTGTCCAATCATCTCACGGAACATGCGCGAGGTCAGAGGTCACGGATCGGCCTCAACAATGAGTTTTCCTTCATCCCAAAATTGATTGATGCTATTCTTTGCCCTCAAAGTCATCCAGGAGAGAGCCTTCCCCAAACTCTTGACTCATTAATTGATAAGCTTGATGTCTCCATAGTTTTCTCCATATCAGAGCTACTTCAAACAAGATGTGGGCTCTGAGTTTGTTTCAAGTGTCTGTTTAGACTGGCCGAGCAGAGTTACAAGGACGGCAATGAAAGCAGGCGATGTCACATCAGGGTCGCTCTTATCCTGAAAGATTCCTCTCAAAGTCGCCGGCATCAACAACGCAGCCGGTCGCATTTAGTCTATTGGAGGGATTTTATAGGAGCTTGGATATAGCGCACCCTAAACAGAGGGAAGGACGTTCATTAAAGCGCACGGTTAAGAGGCCGAGCCCTGACTCTTGCGGCTAACATCTTAATCCGTTGTGTATCTATCACATGGGAGAGAAGATTTTCACCAGCGTGAGTTACGGCCAGTGACAGGTTCCCCCCACGCGGCGGCACGCTCGGCTTCACGGGGCATTAGGAGGGGGCGGGAATTTGGCGCTATGTGCGGAATTTCAGATGGCTCCGCATGCCAGCCAGCACGTCTCTGACCACCCCGATGCTGCCTGCCTGCTAAACTTCCTGGCAGTCTTTGGGTAGCTCCCCACGTAAAGCTTTTGTTTCTATTTTCAGCCCTGGTGTCTGCTCTGTTTGCCCATCCTGTTGCATGATCCGGCATTTTCTCTGATTAGCTGGAGGGACACGCCCGACGTGGCGAGGGGGTCAAACTACAAAAAGGAAATCGTGACGTCTTGCTTCACAAAAACAAAAGGAAAGAAAAAGGAAAAATGACTCGTTTTCCATTTTCTACACACTTGGATAAAAAAAGGTAACCAGTGATTTGGTTTACTTCAATTAGGATATTTTGTGTCTCCCCCCCTCCCTCCCCACAAGTCACTGATGAAAACAGGACTGTCATAAAAAAATGTCCACTCACCCATATTCATTGGAAATGGATGGATTATTTACAAGCGGACTCTTTCAAGATATAGATAATAAAACAATGATCATGGTGCCATGCCTTTATCTATCCTTAGCACCAAGCAAGACTCCTATCAGATTCACTGATGTCATTTCAGATTATTGCTTTCCAGATCTACCAAGAGTATTTCTTCTCTCATCATTCGCAAGTCATTTCTCTGACTATTCCAAGAAGCACGTTTGATAAACTGCTAACACTCATTTGCAATACTGTGATTCACACTGACAGCTGACGAGAAGCTTTTCGACCCGTGGCCCCGTACTGGCAAGTTCTTTTAGATCGCTCTAATACATTCAAGCACATGAGCGTGTCTTTCCCTTTTCTAGATGATTGAAATGCTGTCAAGTGTTAATTTAGAGGGTCAGAAAGCCACGCGGGAGGCATCTGGCCCGCAGCATTTCACACCTCACGGTGCTCATTTATCACGGCACACAAATTGACTGTGAGCTGCTTGATAATTCCGAAATGACAATAAACACACACACACACACACACACACACACACACACACACACACACACACACACACACACACACACATGCAAATATCCACTTGGCATGTCAAGGAGCAACCACGACTGTTGGCATTTACACTCAGGAAAAGCAAACGTTGACTGACATCATGCCAGTGACACACGTGTTTTTATGGGGGTGCAAGGTCAGGAACCCGAGAAGCAGGCGTACGTCAAACGGTCCATACGTGTCACGACTCGTCACCTGACCTATTTTGACACCAGCCTCGCTCGCATGTAAGGCCGGGCTGAGTTACTTTTAAGTGTTTTTGTGATGTCTAGATGCCGCGATAAAGAACTACTTTAGTCCAAATGAAGCTCCACAACTTACTTCAACAGTTCTTTGGCAACACTTTGCCAGCATATGGTGCCAAAGTGCATTTGGCTTGCACACAAAAACAGTGGATAGGTTCCTAGAAGCTTCTTAACTGAAATCAACACAACTTGGAATGCTGGCAGAAGAAATTATGTTCAACTTTTGTTTTGCATCTGATTTAGTTCCACTCAGTGTCAAGAAGCCAAAGTTCAACCAGAGGGCACAACAGAGATCTACATCAAGTCTGATCAAGTCGACATCTCGGCACGTGAGAGCCTGATTTGAGTGCAGAGGAATGCCATTCAAAGAGGAGGAGGCATCACCTTCTGTCACGGCGGATCAAGTCCGTCGGAGGCTTGCGGCGACAATGTATCGGTGCAACTGTTTGTGCTTGTGCGCAACAGGTGGGCAGCGGAGGGCGGTGGGGAGCCCGCTAGTCTGGTGTATTTTTCTCCATGACTCCATGGTGGAATTAGGCAGTTGGCAAACAGTCAGCGCAGAGCCGCAGTGGTAGGCGTGAAAAAAAAAGTGCATGTCCGTGTGATTTGGCTGCCATTGCAATAATATTTGGATGGTGAAACTGCAGTTAAATTATATGCATGTATGCTTTTTAATATATATAAAAAAAAAAAAAGAATGTTAAGAATGCAGGACAACTGCACCATTATCACAGCATGTCATAGAAACCAGCCAACTATTAAAAAAAGCACAATGGATTTATTGTATGGAGGTCCGGAAAAAGATACAAAATTAGCTGACATTTTTTTCCCACAGTGGAGCAGCAGATTTATAAGGACGTGCAGGCTGGCAGTTGCACTTTCCCAGCCTCCCGTTAACAAACGTGCAGCGACTGTAGTAAATATCTGCCACGTTGGCCCGGCGCCCCAGGAAGCCCAGCTAAAGACGGCCGCTTACATCACCGGAGCAATGGCGACCCTGCGAATAGACAAGCTCTGTCTCAGAAAGACACATCATCATCATGACTTTATTGTTTGTGTTCATGGCACCCATCCCTGTCTGTTCTCTACCTGTGTGGGGCAACAGAGCACTCGTTACCATAGAAACGACAATGTACGTGGTTTTGTTGATTTTATGCAGCTCAAATGGTACATCATCATTGTGTTGTTGTTATTACTTGAAACTCTCATCACCAAATATATCACCTCTTTATTTGTTTGGTCTGAGAGGGTCAGGTCTTTTTTAGCTATGCTTTTTTTTGGAGGGGGGGAACCAAACTTTTGTAAAGGCCTGAGAATGTAGAAAGGACATGAAACAATAAAGCGTGGAAGGATACAAAAGGGGGCGACGGCAGCAAATACAACATTGGTGGGAAGTGGAGTCCTGACTGAAGGGATTAAGTTCCGAGGGAATGCTCCTAAAATTGCATTCTTGAAAGCAGATCACTCAGCTGAGCCAAAGCCATTCCCTGTACCTGAACCTAATCGACCTCTCCTTTCACACAGAGTGAAAAACAAGCACGCTCAACATCATCGCCTGCTGAGAGACCAAAAAAAAGGAAACCTTAATTATCCGCAAACTATATACGCTGTACTCCAATTAAAGAGACAAAACCAACACGGCGTTTAAGAGAACGTCGAGGAGAAATTTCACGCAAAGATACTGTCAAAATGCTCACAAGAAATTACATAAATGAAGGAAAACCAGCCCATGTAACTACTTGGCTTGATTTATTTGTCATTAAATGCCAATTAATGTACAGACTGTCAACTTTGAACCCAATAAACTCCTCAGTAACAAATAATGGTGGCAGTTTACGATGCAGGCATTCATCCAAGAGTTTTCAAATTGTTTATATTTATGTTCTTAATTAGCTGAGCCGTTGCTAAGGGCTTGATAAGAGTGCTACACGTCATTCGATAAGATCGACAAGCGTGACCTCCTGCTTGCCAAACAGTGAGTCCACATTTAGCTCCGCAGCTTTGGCCCCTTTGTTTGTTACAAACGGTAGAAGCTCATGGTGACAGTTGGATTTGAGATTTAGCCCAATATATAACCGTGATGCTAGGCTAGAGCTAGCTAAATAATGAGACAACTCCTAAACTCCCTTGAATCATTGAAAACAATTTACTAATCATTGAACAGTTGCAAGTCTTGATCAGTAACCAATTTACAAAGCTTTTTCCTTATTCCAAAATGGTTCCAAAAACCACTCAAGTCATTTGGCGTCGCTCGTATCAGGATGAGCTCCGTCCGGCTCATCAGATGGTCCTCAGACAGCAGTAACGCTCGCTATGTTTGTCTCACATGCTCAGCTCACTCAGTCAGACAAGCACATGTAAACGCCGCAGGCCTCTTAAAATACATTCCCTAGAAAAATGCAATGACCGCATGTCTGATACGCGTTGTCCGTGTTTACGGTAACAATGGCCTGACGGCTGCTTGCGGATTGTCGTGCCACGTGTTCCCGGAAAAGAACTTTGTATTTTGGTGCGGCTTAAGCCGAGTGAGAGTAACCGAGTAAGAGTAGCCTGCTGTTACTTTAGGATATTAGAACTCCAGCAGAAAGAAAAAGTACGTCTGCCTGGAGGCGGATTAGATTCGATGTTGGTAATTTCACAGATGAGCTCGGCCAGCGGATCTGTGAAAGGGAGGGCTGCGCCACTATATGAGCAGACTTTAATCACGCCGTTTCAATCGCGTTTAAGATGCTTGGCAGTGGCCCTTCTGATAAATTGGCAAACAAACCCAGTGAACCTTGCGCTGATACAAAAATCAGGATGCATACATACAGTCGAAAATGCTCGCCTCGCAAGTAAGCCGCTTCTTTACACTCGGTCGACCGTCAACTCTTGTTTTCAAAGGATCATCGGAAACGACTTGTTTAAAAAAAGAAGAAAAGAAGAGCACGCTTTGAAGTTTGCCGTACACATCAACAGCGTCATTATCTTATTGATCTGCTGGCAGCAGTATAGAAAAGCCACCTGCGCTGGCCTTGAAAGAAACCACACAACTCATTCAGCTGCTCGAAGCCCCACATATTGCAGCCACAATATAAATTATCCTCATGAATGTGTATTTTCTTTCATAACATACAAAGCAACCATTCATTTGTTATTTCACCTTGACATCTTCATAATCAATCAACTTTAATAAGAAGAAAATGATCTTCATCATGGCCCGTGTAAGATAAATGGGTTTTCTGTCCAAATACCACAAGGATCAAGAAGTGCAGTACACTTTACACACAGTATTTCTTATCTTGTTGAAAACAGAGTGGCGTAACCTCCAAGATCCACAGAGCATTGCAACATATATTTAGTAAGAGCATTGCTAAAAACATCACAACTAGCAACAATTCCTCTGGTCTACTGATAGACGCCCAAAAAAAAATGAGTAGGTCAAATCCAAGCAGGGAGAACAGTGGGGGGGGGAAAATCCAAACAACCCAACAGCAAACAAGATGATGATCATCTTACCTGTCCGAGGTCCAGGGTGATGTTGACCTGGTTGTAGCCTAAGCCCTTGGAGAGAGGGGGGCTCTGCCACCAGCGCTCTGTCCCATCGATAGCGCTACTCACCGGGTGGGCTTTGCTCGGGTCGACCGCGTTGCAGTAGTCACAGAACTGGCCCTGCGTGATATCAAATATTTGGTTACGACAAGTACACTCATTTGAATGAATGCATTTTTGGAACTTTACTGGAACATGTTTCTTCATTTCAACAAAATACAGCAAAAGTAAAGGGAAATAATAACATGGAAAAAACAAGATATTATATGTCCGGAGATTAAGTTTAGACCTTAAGGAACAGAATTGGACCCCTATTGTCCCCCCTTCAGTGCATTCAAATGCTGGCATTGTGCGTATGTTTGACTGAGAAGCGCTATTATTCCTAACGTGATGGAGAGCCCTTCCATTTCTACTGCTGAAGGCTATTTCCTTGACAAACAATGGAGGAAATCTCCAAGGCTTTCTGCCACTTGAAACCTTGTATGAGGCAACAGGAAATATTCAGAATGGTGCCTTTGTAATGTTAGTACAGATGGTGGTGCGCGCAATCTTTACCCGAATATTTTGAGTCAAAAGTCCAGCGGTTGGTCCCCCGACAAGTTTACAGTACAAATCAGCCCTCGGTGTCCCGAATTCATCCTTTCCGCAGGTTGCTGTCGCAGAAATCCTCGATCTTTGCGCCAGGTTGAGGTACGGGGGACTCAGACTAAAACCAAAGGCTCCATTGAACGTTTCTTGTGCACGCGTGCACCTGCAAAAAATAATTGTGAGCAAAACTGCCGTGAGGTGAGCTCCCGTCACCTCGCTCCCCATGTTCCACATTAGAGGTCCCAACTGGAGGTCTGGTCATCTAAAAAAACCCGAGGAGCGCCGCGTCCTTGTGGGCTGCGCCATTTACGCGCGACTGCAGAACACTTTGCCCAAGTCCAGCCTTTAGAGTGACGACCCACTGGAGGAGGAAATGTCCCGGGGACGCATGTTTCCTTGTGGAAAGCTTGTGGAAAGTGGAAAGAGAGAGAGAGAGAGATTCCGCTCACCGACGCTCTCAGGTGGCACACGTCGACCAGTTGTGTGGTCCACCTCTCGCGATTTATCAATGGGGGGTAAACATACTCACTCTGTTCTTCGGTTGAAATACAGTTACCTTTAAATAGATCAAGTGGTATTGATTCAATTTGTATGTTCTTAAAAGTTGAACAATAAAGAATGCACTGGACTAATAATAACACATTTGTACTGAACTTCAACAATAGCTGTCAATTAAAATCATTATTTCCATGTCTTACAACAACGACAAAAAAGGTATCCACACAAAATTTTCTTCCTCTTATATGCAAGTTCTTAACTTATATATAGTCTTGTGTCAATTAGTAAAAGGTGTAAATATCTGTAAATAAAAGAAGAAAAAGCAAAACGTCGCGAGAAAATACAAAAGGTTACTCAATGTTTTTTTACACTCTTATTTACAGTATATGCAATTAATACCTGTTTGTACTTAGTTGTAATTGACAGACTTTGTTTGAAATAACAAAATTACCTCTTTTTCAATCGTTAATTTTTGGACACGTTACAAAAAAACTCAAACAAAATACATTTTATTATGTATTTGGGGGTTATTAATATGTGTGAAACTGCAGGCGTTTGTGCACATCCGAATTTATTATAACAATCATATAAAATAGGTGTCTGCGTGCTTGTGTGTTTTCAACTCTACGTTTAAATAATTGGAATTATTGAGGGATTTAAAAAACCGAAATTCGGCTTTCGGTAACGTAGTCGAGGCGTCATCAGCAGTGTCGAAAAAGAGAACTCTACCGTCCTCTAGTGGTCACTATAGTGTATAACAGCAGTGTCGAAAAAGAGAACTCTGGCTTCCTCTAGTGGTCACTATAGTGTATAACTTTTCTCTTTTTTTAGGGGCGTAACAAAAGCCTCAAGTTTCAGATGTCGAAGTCAAACAAGAGCGACCCTACTGAGTTTCACTTCAGAACGAGTGTTGTTTTATTTTTCCCAAGAACTGCGTGTATAATAATAACATTTATGCTTGAATGTTTTTTTTTTAAGATAGGTGAGGAAAAGGCGCAGCAGTTTGGAACTTTTACGTCAACAACAAACTTGTGACTCACCCACTGGACGGCATTGTTGAGCGTGGTGGTACGTCTGTGTCACACTCGCCAACCAGGAACTTCGACCGGTGTGTTGACATTCGTGGACGATTGAAATCCCGGTTTTGAATTTCTTACTTTTGGGTCCCATTAGACTCCGACATGGAGCCCACCACTCTGCAGGTAGGATGAACGAACTGTCTCCTGTTATTTCCGTATTTAACATAAATGACAAACTCATTTAATCAACATGTCAAGTCCTAATATTCTGTGTCGCCCTGAAAAAACTTGTGTTTTGATTATGAACGCTTCTAGCAGTCATTTTTGCAGCGGAGAAACTTGTGGAAGGAGTGCTCTCGTTATTATACTTTGTGGACTGTAGTTAAAGGTCGACGAGTCCAGTTTTTCCACATTATTTTATATTGTTGCATTTATCATAACGTCTCTGCCCCGCTTATTGCAATAACAGTGAGCTAAGGTCATGCAATTCATAATTAAAACGTATTTTTTGCCCTACTCAAACTAATAGCGAACTTTAGCATTGAGTTCCATAAAAGTTGATAAATAAAAAGCAGGAAATAATCTATGCGTATCAAATGAATACAGACAGTAAATGGATAATGATGTGTGTTGAATACAGTTCATCGCATTATCCTCCTTTACCTTGAACAGTGTTGAGATTAATCTTGTTATTTATATTTTGTGATAAGAACACATCTGCACTCCTGTCCAAATGTTTTGGAACAGCGTGCCCACTTTAGTTTTGCTGTCGACTGATGACATTTTAGTTGGACAGCAAAAGATGAACACGTCACATTATTAACATTTCAGCTTTATTTGCAGTTATTGCCATCTGGATGTGATGCACAATATAAAGGACATTTGTAATAAAAAAATGCCATGCCTACGGAAATATTTAAACAACCTTATATTTCTATATTTTCAGAAAGCGATAGCAGTGGCGCAGAAGGCGTCTCAAGAGGACCAAGCGGGCAACTATGAAGAGGCCGTTCGCTCCTACGAACAGGCCGTCAAGTACTTTCTCCACATTTTAAATCGTGAGTCACCGAGGCAGGTCGCACATTGTATGTAGGTTCTTCAGAGTCCGGACAAGAATAGCCATCACTGTACTTGTTGAACAAAAGAATGGCATTAAATCTGATGTCTTTCTTTTCATCAGGTGAGCCCCAAGGTAAAGTTGGCAATCAGAAAATAAGAGACAAATGTAAGGAGTACCTGGACAGAGCGGAAGAGCTACAGGAGTTCCTCAACTATAAAGAGGTTGCTACACAATTGTGTTTCGTGTACAAAAATGCAAAAAAAACTACACACGGTACATATGGGTACTATATAACCATTTTGACGTGAGGTTGAAGTTACAAAAAGATACACATTGAACTCGTTTGCACAGAGGTACAAGAATACTTTGTTGTCGCGCAACACAGAGGGCACAACCGCATTATACATGCTGTTATCATTTGAAGGAGCAAAGTCGTAAATCGATGACCGCTTAACGAGTGTATACAAACTGTATGGATTTCATTTTTTTACATGGATTCAGAGTTTAAATGTCAATATTGTAGGGTTCCCTTCAGGGTCAATTCCTTTGTTTTTGCCTACTGAAGACAAGGTTTCTGATCAAAAAGATTAGTCACACAGAAGATTAGAATTCCAGCTTTAAATTCATGTTACGTACAACTAGATATGTTAAATAACTTGGAACAGAGTATCTTTTGTTTGAGGTCACCCACGAAGTGCTATTCCACTCAAATATTATACACTTGAAGTGTCTGTGCAAATATTTTTGCTCACTTGAAAAGTGGATGGCTTAAAATAAAAAGAACTCTGTCCTAAATTATTCAACACATCTGTATGTAAAGACCTTGAAATAAAAGATACTCTGATATTGCTATAAATTTGAAAACTAACAAAAAGCTCATATACGGTATCTAAGTTTTGGTGCGTAGTTAAAAAAATTTAATAAAAAAAGTGACGTGGGCAGAGCGTCGACTGCGTCGTGACGTCATCGCATTCCCCGTGCGCAAGTCGACGCTTTTCAATGCGGAAGTTGCTTCCCCGTACCAAGTGGGGGACGAAAACAAGCCGAACAGCTCCTAGAATTACATGTTGACGAGTTAACTTATCAACTAGGTTTTAAAGGTAAACTCTTTCGAAGATCTCGCAATCGTTTAGGCTATCGGACAAGTGATCAGCCCTCATGGCTACCAACAATAATTTACAGGTAAGTGAAGGCTCAAAACAGACGCTGCCGAAAAATATGTAATTAAAAAAAAATCATCGGTAACATTGATTAAATTTATTGTTTTCCCTAGGTTGTTGATATCAGGAACAAACTTTTAGTGTTTGAACGATTGTCAAAAGAAAGGAAAAAACAAAATGTTGGCTGCTAAGTAGCAATTTTAGCTCCTTTAGCCCTTGCTAACTTTGATATTCTCCGATCAAAATCGCCCCCGGACAGCTAAAAGTATCAGCGATGATCTCTTTACGCCAAAATAAAGGAGTCCTCAAACATGATTTTAATCGTGTGTCCGACAGGATGTCACTACCGTGAGCTTTCGGTGACAGCTCGGCTAACGATACTAGCATGTTGTTTTTGGCCTATGCGGTGACTCCATCTTACATTAGATCAGAACGTTTTTGTAATTATATCACAAACTGGCTGTTATGTTGAAAGACGGCTTTGGTATTGCGAAGAAATTTTAAAGCTAGCTTTGGATTCGTCTTGCAAAGAAAAAAAACAGAAGCCAAAAGGAAGTAGCCACCGTCGTCAGGTGTTGGCACTCCTACCTTGATGTCGTCATACGGAACTACTGTTTGCTTTCCAGTTCATAACGTCGGTCGGCTTATAAAACCGAACAATTTAGCACTAGTGTATGGGGAAGAAAATAAGCAAAATTATCGCGAACCTCGCACATCCCCGTGGGCGTATTATGAAAACTTTTTGACATATTAAATGATATTTCAAAAGTCTGACCAAACCCCAAACACACAACGAGAAAAAAAATGTCTGTGCATAACAATGTTATGTCTAAGTTCCAAGACTGACCTGTGGGAGCATGATTATCGGCATCCTGATTTATGCAAAATACAAAGAAAGTAACTCAAAGCTACATTGCGATTTTTATTCTAGCAAAAAACCTGTGAGACACAGTATACAAACACTGACGACAACATTTGACGCCACAATCATGAAGTCTGTTTGTCATTGTATCCACTAAAAAATTGTAACATTTGCTATTTCGGCCCTGGATGTTTTCCAAGCAGTTTGGGGAGAAAAACAATAGCACATCATGATTTGATTGCCATTTTCAAGGGAGGAAAATGTTCTCATGGTTCTCTGGGTGTGTTTTTGCACATAGAAAGCCATCGATCTTGCCAGCAAGGCGGCTCAGGAGGATAAAGCTCAGAATTATGAGGAGGCTCTGCGAATGTACCAAGCTGCTGTACAGTATTTCCTTCACGTGGTTAAATGTAAGTGATAATTCAGCCTGCATAGATGGCAAAGCTTTGAAAAGTCACACTGTGTTTCTATATGTCGTTCCAGATGAAGCTCAAGGTGACAAAGCTAAACAGAGCATCCGCACAAAATGTGCTGAATATTTGGACCGGGCAGAGAAGTTGAAGGAGTATCTCCAAAAAAAGGAGAAAGCGCCATCCAAACCTGTCAAAGAGTCTAATGACAAAGGGTGCGTGCATGCGTCTGAGGGTGGGGCAGGTCATATTTGCAGCCATTCAGGGCAGACTTAAGATCGTTGCTTTTGTTTGTTTGTGTGCTCAGGAATGACAGCGATGACGGTGATGATCCCGAGAAAAAGAAGCTGCAGAATCAACTCTCAGGTTTGTTATTTGCGTATTAGAGTTGTTGTTGTTGTTGTGACGCACAGCTTTTTTTTTTTTTTTTGGTGTATAAATCTTAGCTCTCAGAGCTAGAGTAGAAGTTGCAGAATGTTCCATTTGCAAAATCATTCGAGTTAATCCTTACGACATCTTAAAAGATTTGCTTTTTGTCTTGTGTGATGTCACAAATGAACTAAGTATCGTTCCAATTTTAGTAAACAAAAAAATATTTGGTTTACGCCTGAGGGAATATTGGGTTGAACTCTAATGAATACATTGGATGTGTTTAAATTAGGTGGTTCCTGTATCTTAAATTTCACTGTCACTTTTTTAGGCTACACGTTAAGACTGTGTTGCTGTCCCTAATGTTCTGACCAGAGGGTATATGTGTTATGCAAGCCGGTCAGTGATGTCTTTTTTTTGTTCGTTTTTTCCAGGTGCAATTATTATGGAGAAGCCAAACATCAAGTGGGATGACGTTGCGGGTTTAGAGGGTGCCAAGGAGGCCCTGAAAGAGGCTGTGATTCTCCCAATCAAATTCCCTCACCTCTTTACAGGTAGCGTATACAACCGAGTGTTCCGACCAGATGGGTCTTGTGTTCCTTCATCAGCAGTTACCTTCGAATGCTTCCTTTTAAAGGCAAGAGAACACCTTGGAGGGGGATCCTGCTCTTTGGTCCTCCAGGTACAGGAAAGTCCTACCTTGCTAAAGCTGTCGCCACGGAGGCAAACAACTCCACCTTCCTGTCTGTCTCTTCTTCTGATCTTGTTTCAAAATGGTTGGGAGAAAGTGAAAAGTAAGTTCTGCTCTTAGCAAAACCCCAAGACCAGAATGAAACACGAGCAAACCAGCCAATAATCACATCATGAACGTGTGATCTGTCATCCAGGTTAGTCAAGAATCTGTTTGCCCTCGCGAGGGAAAACAAGCCTTCCATTATCTTCATTGACGAGATCGACTCCCTCTGCGGCTCCAGAAGCGAGAACGAGAGCGAGGCGGCGCGACGTATCAAGACAGAGTTCCTGGTACAAATGCAAGGTACCAACTTTTAATCTCTATCATTATTTGACGCCGGCCAGGTTTTGACCGCACAATAGGAATGAAAAAGGAAGCTGCTAAATAAAAAGCAAATATTCCGCTTCTATTTCAATTTCTAGCCAACTCTTCTTTTGGCTTTTGACGGCTTTCCACCCTACCTATCTTTCCATCACTCAGTAAAATGTTAACAATGACTTGTTAACCAGGTGACGTGGGGCCAAAAAAATGCTGCCACTGCACTATAAATAGAAGCAAAGTTCACAAGCCTTACACAAGGTGCCACTGTTTTCTTTACACTTAGCATCATGCAAAAAAAATAAATAATTAAGAGCAAGTGATTTCCCTAAGAAGTTGGGTATTAAATCTCATGCTGAATAGATTGATAGAACAAAAAATGTTGGCCTTAACAGCCGTTTTATCATATGACATGAAACTGTACTCTTATTACAGGCGTTGGAAACGATAATGACGGAGTGCTGGTGCTCGGGGCGACAAACATTCCGTGGACCCTCGACTCTGCCATCAGAAGAAGGTACTGACTCGAGTGGGTGCAGGTTGCTTGGTGCGCACACACGCCATTGTCTACTCACTTCTGCCCAATCCAACCGTGTCAGATTTGAGAAGAGGATCTACATTCCGCTGCCGGAAGAGCACGCTCGTGGCTTCATGTTCAAGCTCAACCTGGGCTCCACCCCCAACAGTCTGTCAGACTCGGACTTCGTCACCCTGGGCAAGAAAACAGACGGTTACTCAGGCGCGGATATCAGTATCATCGTGAGAGACGCGCTCATGCAACCCGTCCGAAAGGTCCAAGCAGCAACCCACTTTAAGAGGGTAGGTTTGGGGTATTTTTATTTTTAGACACAGTTTCCTCCTGACTACTATCACATTGTGTTGGAATGGATTGTGGTTTCTAAGGTGAATGGACCATCGAGATCAGACCCCCTAATAATTGATCACGACCTCTTGACGCCCTGCTCGCCCGGCGATCCCAACGCTATTGAAATGACATGGATTGACGTCCCCGGAGAGAAGCTTCTGGAACCTGTAGTTTGCATGGTGAGGCATCCTCAAAACAATACTGAGTTGACTCGTTTGCTACGCTAAAATAATGCTCTACTCATTTGCTCTTTGCAGTCTGACATGCTGAGGTCTCTGACCAACACTAAGCCAACTGTCAATGACAAGGATCTGGAAAAACTGAAAAAATTCACAGAGGACTTTGGACAAGAAGGCTAGTCCGATTTGCTTGGGGAACAAGGCCAAACCAAAGCAAATGAATTGAAATGATCTATTTTGTGTTTTTTTTGTTTTGATTTTTTGTTTTTTCTTCTTCTTCTTCCCGTCTCATCTTAACAGAGAAAGATAAATGCTGTTTTACTCTCGACAGTCTGACAACCACAGAAAGGCTGTAGAAACTACGTTTGACACTCATTACAATAAATTTAAGCTTCTTGACAAATTTAAAAGGGTGTTGGACTTCTAAAGGTGCAAACATACCCAGGCTGCTTCTTTGGACTCGGGTTTTGCACACACTCGTACTTATTGTCATTAACCAATAAACAGCCCTTTTCTGTTTTGTATAAATAAGCAACAAGCATTTTATATTATACTGTATGTTGTGGTATCCATATATAGGTTGTGGGGAAATGAGACGCCATTGGATTTTTTTTTTTTATGTGTTATATGTGTTCATAGTGTCAGTGTGGTGTGTATATAGCGCAGGCATTATAGACTTTGTGAGACACTAGATGAGAGCTACTTTAGAACCTAGGTTGGGATCGTCTGTCCACTTTTACAATTGTATGCATTGAATGGATCACCAAAGGTGCCAGACCAGCATTATTTACAACAAGGACTCTTTTGCTTTTTGTCACTCTTTCATCACACCATACTAGACTTTTTAAAAAATATATATATCCAGTAGATATATCGGAACAGATGCTGGTTACAAAACTGCTGAAAAAAAAAGCTGAATAAAATTAGAAAGTAAATTTTGAAGTAACTAACTGAAGCTAAATGCTTGCTTGTACTTTGCGGCCAATAGATAAATCTCTAATTAAAAGTGACACTGCATACTGTGCCTTGTAGAGAAGCTGTTTATTTTTCTATGGATTTGTCTCAATTTGTCATAATGCTAGTTTACCATCATAGTGCATCGTCACTACTACTACAACTAAGACATGTATAATACTTGCACATTTCCTGTACACTCTTATATGGAATGTAAACAACTATTTTTCTTTGCGATTTGATGGGGAATTTGGCTTTCTATACCAACATTAGTCTGAGGTCAATTATTTGCGTGTTGTACTCCCGTTTTTTCTCTCATTTCTGAAATGTAAATAAAATATAAATACATTAAATGTCAAAGTTTATCTATTTCAAATGTTACGAGTACTGTAAATAACAGTAGCTGACGTTTTGTGCGAAGTGGGTGCCTTTGTGCAGCAACAGCTCGGGACGCTCAAAGCCAAAGTGGAACGTTGCATTGTGGGAGTTGTAGTCCATTAACCTTCATTGCTGCGTGGTCGGAATACAAGCCCGCTGCTCTTGAAAACTACATGTACCACATACAACTGGGGGGAAGCCAGTTGACAGTAGACAATTTGTTTTGGTTAACACGCTCCGCTTTGTTACGCTGAACCAACGTCCAGGGCGGGATAGTAAACCTGCCCGCTAAACGTCTCTGAATATTTGACAATCACTCAGCCTCCGATTCATGCCTTTTGCCTCCCCTCTGCGAGGGCCACCGCCCCCATCTGTCACCGCCGCTGCGTTGTCGACCCCAGAAGCTCGCCAGCTAACCAGCAACAAGCTAACCACTGCCAGTCATCACCCATGTCCTCCGAAGAAAGCGTGAGCTCAGCGATCACGGGTTGGCTTTTGGCTCATTCCTGGTGGCTGCTCCTCCCTTTCATCATGCTGCTGGTCGTCGCCGCCTTCATTGTCGCTTTCGTCCTGCTTTTGTACATGATATCGCCGCTGATTAGCCCCAAACCCCTCAAACTGAACGGGGCCCACGTCGTGGTAAGTTATGCGCCTACTACTGCGATCACCTTTTGGAATATGCTTCTGACGTTATAACACTTGTATTGCTACTCTATAAGCATTGTCACGAGTGTATCCGAAGCATGGCTAGTTAGCTGTCACATCGTGCGCCCTTCAGATTGTGACAGTTTTGACACAAGTTTGAGAAGTACAGTACTGTGCTGTATTGTTTGCACGTCAGCTACAAGCAATATCATCGAATATTACAGTACGCAACACGCGTCATTCCGCAACGCTACGTGTCCACGTGTTCGTACATTGAATCGATCATCTTGCAATTTCTAGGTGACTGGAGGCTCCAGTGGTATTGGGAAAAGTATAGCGATGGAATGCTACAGACATGGAGCTTTTATCACGTTGGTTGCACGAGATGAGGTAAGTCAATTTTTTTGCATGACACGCTATGGCTTCATAACAATGACATGTAAAGTGATGGTACAGGTTAACAGGCATTCAAAATCGCATTGCCTTCACATTTATATTATTGTTATTTTCAAAGTAGGTTACGTGAATTTGTACATTCTGAAAATGGATATTTGCATTCTTGTAGGCCAAGTTGATTCAAGCCAAGAAAGAGGTGGAGAAATTTGCCATCAATGACAAACAGGTACAATGTTTGAAAAATGTACCTATATTTAAAAAAAAATAAAATGCACGATTTTGATTGCTGGGCGTAATAAAATGATGGCAATTTCTCTTTGCGCAGGTTGTGCTTTGCATATCAGTGGATGTTTCCAGTGATTACAGTCAGGTGGAAAGTGTTATAAAACAGGTAATGCTTGACTGTGCTGTGATCTTATATTCCTTTGCTGATCTATTGAAATGAGATTTTGTACGCAGGCTCAAGAAAAGTTGGGGCCCGTCGATATGCTCGTGAACTGCGCCGGAACGTCTTTTTCGGCAAAGTTTGAGGAAGTGGAGGTCGACTGTTTCAAGGTGGGTAAGCCGAAGGTGCTTTCAATTGTCCCCGTTTACATTTGTCAACAAGCTTTGTTCTCTTCTCCAACAGAGGCTGATGGAAGTCAACTACCTGGGTAGCGTTTATCCAACGCGTGCCGTCATAACCACCATGAAGGAGAGAAGAATGGGCCGCATCATGTTCGTGTCCTCCCAGGCGGGCCAGATCGGCCTATTTGGCTACACGGCTTACTCGCCGTCCAAGTTTGCGCTGCGCGGTTTGGCCGAGTCGCTGCAGATGGAGGTAACAACGGGTTAGGTTGCCCTACGGTCCAGACTCGATTCTTTGTTTTTGTTGCCATCATTTAATGAACACCATGAAAATGTTGAAAAACGTCCGGCTCGGTGTGTACCTCACTTGAGTGAACATTGTTGTGCTTCAGATCAAGCCATACAACGTCTACGTGACGCTGGCCTTCCCACCAGACACCGACACGCCAGGCCTGCTTGAAGAAAACAAGACAAAGGTAAACCTTGCGCACACATATTTCACGTCCTACATTGAACACTTCTTTTTTTTTTTTTTTCCTAACTCGGATTTTAGCCTCTGGAAACCAGATTAATTTCGGAAACCTCCGGAGTTTGTCAACCAGAACAAGTGGCCAAGATTGTTGTCCGAGATGCCGTGGTAAGAAGAGACTCGGAAGCCACAAACGACGTGAATGGCAATAAAGTCATGTTTGGATTTAAGTCTCAGGAGTGATATCAACTTTGATTCCCACAGCAGGGCAACTTTAACAGCTCTGTGGGTCCCGACGGCTACATGCTGTCAGCCCTCACCTGTGGGATGTCACCAGTCACCTCCATCACAGAGGGTCTCCAGCAGGTACATGGATTCATTTAAATTGCCATACATTGGCAGAAATTTGTCATCGTTCACGAATGAATATAGCGGAAGGGTTACTCGTGTTCTTTCTGGCTGTTGTCGCCTGCCCGCCCGCCCTCATTTTTGACGCTACGCCGTATTTGCTTTGCAGATCGTCACCATGGGTCTGTTCCGTACCATCGCCCTCTTCTACCTGGGAAGTTTCGACAGCATCGTGCGCCGCTGCATGATTCAGAGAGAGCAGTCCAAGGCGGCCGATAAGCGAGAGTAACCGCTGACGAGTAAAGGCCGACAAGCAGTGAGGTGAACGGGACAACGCGTTTTCTCCACACGGCCCCACTACCCATGTACCCCCCCCCCCCTAAAAAAAACGTCCGCGTAGTGACATTTCGCTTTTAACGTGCACATGCTTCTCGTCACGGGAGCGGCCTTACTTTAGCACGTCTATTTTGGTGTTGTAAAAACGGAGGGCGGTGATCGTAAACAGTAGCGGGCATCCCCGCCTTTTCTTGCACAGGAAAAGCAATATCCTGTCAGACCGGTTGTGCCGAATATGGCCTGAAATTCCCTCCCACGGGGACTCTCGTGAAAACAAGACCCATTTGTCACCTTTTGTTCTTGCGTTGTTGCATGCTTCTTAAACACGTGGGAATTGTAGCGATTTCTCAACCGTTTCCGACCACGACGTCTTTGCTGGCAAAGACCACTCGGTCGGTTCGATCGGTCGGTCGGCGGCACCCTGACTGTTTTGCATGCACGTGCAGATGTGGTGTAAATAAGTTTCGTTATTACAAAATGGGAGTATGAAAGCAACCACGTTTCCACCGAGCATGATGCCGCTTGAGTTTGACACAGCAGGACTAGAATGATAGCCTGGGCTTTCCAGAGATTTAGACCAGAAGGGTGACATCATAACAGTCAGACAGGGACCATTTTATACTCACTTATATTTTTAGCACAAACAGAAAGAAAATCTTCAGATTGGTGTCAAAAATCCAATACACAGCAGTTTGACTGCCTTGTAAATGTCCCGATCGCACATAGTCGAATTCCTTGTTTGGCATGGACAAACTTGGTCAATAAATCTGATTCTGATATGACATTAAAAAAAAAAAAAGCATCCGCTGTAAATCTCGACTACAGGTGGGGAGTCCGCAGGCACTGTGATGTCACTTTTAGTTGACAGCAGGGGGCGATGCTGCGTACATTTACAGGCAGTGTTTTGACTAGTAGGGGCAAATAGAACTTCCATCCATCTGTCCATTTTGTGCAAAAAAACATTTTAGCTTCGGCTTTAAGCAAATAATTGTCGACACTGTTCAGTGGACTAATGTGGGAAGTAATCTCATTGAAGTCAATGGAGGGAGATTCATCTTATGTAACATTTCAATTATTTATGTTTACTTCTATGTTGGTAGAGGCTTGCGGAGTTCACAACGGGCAATTTTGTTGGCTTGTATATATCGGTTGTTTCATCACTGTAACACAAATTGGATTGCAGTACAAATACAGCAAACGTCCTGCTCGACTCAAGCGAATTTCATTGCTTGGTGGAAAGTGGACAAAAAGCGCGTGCTTCTGTGTTGTGACTGAGCCAACTCGTCCAGAGAAATAAAGCCATCGGATAGTTCTTATTTTAGCAGACACTATTATTGCAAGTCATGGTGACTGTTCATCTTTCAAATGTAATACACATTATTTTGTTGTTGTTTTCTTCGAGCGTGCATAAGAAAGCTTACGTACATTTTTTTTTATGTGTCACTGCACACGTGAAGTCACGCAGTCTGCGTTGGCGCTGACCTAAATCAGGGCAGAGTGGGACTTGCTGGTTCAAGTAGTAATGCCCGTGCAGGTCCACTGAGGGCGCTAGAGAGTTGTTTTACATGCAGACTGCACAAAATGTCCCAAAAAAAACACTACATCGTTAAACATAGCAACTTCCTGTTTTGTAAGTTTTTCCTTTGGTCCGGAATGTTATTTGTAAAAGTGTGAACGTAGGATACTTCTTTTTACTCACGTTGATAGTTGAATGCCAAAATGTTCCTTTGGAGTTGTTTTGGGCAATTGCGTGGACTCCAAGCAAGCCTTAAGATGCGACTGCTGAGGGAGCGAGCGACCACAACGAAGGCCGTCCACACTGACACGCGCGGGCGGCTGTGTCCTTTACCAGCTTTTTGATTTTGTCTCGTCTGCTTGTTAGTTTGCCGTCACCCACGAAACAAACGACACCTAAAAATCCAAAACATGAAAGTGAGAAGACATGACGACATTGGCGACGTTCTCGTTTGAATTTTGGTTTCAAGGTGTGCCGAGTTGCACCAAAGTTGATTTATCTCTGTAGTTTAGTTCCAAAATCCTGTTGTTTTTTTTTAATGATTTTGAGTTGATCTTAACAGCGACTGTTAAGCTATGCAAAAATCCTGTGCTTTCAATGTCTGAGCATTTACAGTCAGGATTGGAGTGTCGCCACTTAATTGTCATTTAATGATCATCAACATAAACATCATTCAGTCTCTGCATTTCTCTTCCTCCCCTTTCACCTTGTGTGCCATCAAACACAACCTGTCAGATGGGCAACATCAGTGTTGTATTATTTGACGGTTGAATAAATATATGTGAGGAAATTTAGAGTCTCCGTGTTGGATTTTTATCATGATTAGTCCAGAGGGCGTAAAACGTCCTCATTTTGAACTGTTTTACAAATCTCAAAATGTTTTCGAGCCACACTGAAAATGAAATAAAAATGTGTCGATTCTTTTTTTCTTATACATTTACAACCTTTAACGTAAAAAAGACTTATTGTGTTATAAAATGTATATTGTAAGATCATTTTGTTGGTTTGGAAAAAATTAACGACCTAAAAACCCCGCCATAAAAACATGCCTAAATCATATTTAATGAGGATATTTCTATAGTGGGGGCCGTGATTGAGGCGGAGAACACTTTTATTTTTTTCCACTCTTACATGTGAAACTAAATCTATTTTAGTAATGTGATATAAAGTGGGCCTCTTGGAAGCCTGGTGGTCTCTCTTTTTTGAGACTTTAAATATTCCGTTTGTGCTGGAGAGAAGTTAATCTTCCTTGAAGGGGCTTTCCACATCTGCAGAAAATGGCCTTTTGCAGAGTCTATCTTTTTTCTTAAGTCCCAAAGGACACTAATACTACATGAAGATGAACCCAGATAATTAATTTTCACAAGAGGAAGTGAGCAGAATGATATCAAGGGACACGAGGTCTGGCTCCACATCTACAAAATGTCATAAATCTGGCAAAAAAAAAAAAACATGCGGTCCTATGCGGCACTAATAAAAAAATGTTTGCTCCCTCCAGCAATTAAGATACACTTCCATGGGGTAGAACTCAACACGGGAAGATCAGAACTGAGATTCGGATCCCAAACCTCACAGTTATGAGGCAAACCCCTATTTGACCGTGCTGCCCAGGAGGAGTTATTAATTATCCCCATTAAAAAATGAGCAGACATCCAGCTATTACACAGATGGTTTCTAAGCATCAATTTTAATGCAATGAATTATTTTGTCTGCAGTTCCGAGTGTACACATGGCGGCTCCAGAGCGCAGCCAAAGGGCGCACTTTGCGTAAGTGACGTCAAGCAGCCACTGGCGGAGTCGCAGCAGCAGGAGGGGGAGGAAGAGAAGGAGGGCTCTGCATGGAAGTGAACCTAGTCAGTGGTCTCCGAAGTGCAGCTCAAACGCCGCCTCAACTAACCGTCGGCGACACGGCGCTGAGCGGCCATTCTGGCGCAGACAACTTTGCGCCCCGCTTTTTTTTTTTCCCCTGCGCAACTCTTCCATGTCTGGCTGGTGCGCACTGGGAATACATCCGCACCCCCTCCAGCCTCTTCCGCGTATTGGATTTCCATGCAAAGACAAGCTCGCCAGTGTGCCTCGCAGCTTTTTGTGGGGACTTTTACAACCTTTCATTTCCTGCTCGCGCGTGGGATTGAGGCGTGGACTCGGTTCGTTGTGGTCGCTGTCCACTTTTGGATGAGCCCTGCGCAAAGCAGTGCACCGAATGGATGCACGATGTCTTTTATTTAAGAGCCAAATCTAAGAGTACAAAGTGCCAAATTAAGCCCAGATGGCGAACGAGCGAAATCGCAGCATCGTGGAGAATTATATCTGCCATAAACTCTCCAAACGCGGCTACGCGTGGGGGTTCGGTGCCGCTCGCGGAGAGGAGGAGGACGATGCCTCCGCCGCTTCTAATAACGGCTTACTGGTCGCCTCCTCGCCGACTTTGGTGCTTCGGTGCCGCGAAGCCAGCGCTGGGCCCGAGCGCGACTGCGACTCCAAGCGTAGTAACCCCGGTTCTGACCCGCTCGCCGACATCCACCGGGTCCTACGCGAGGCCGGCGACGAACTAGAGAGACTTTACCAGCCGGACTTCACAGAGATGTCACGGCAGCTGTACCTCTCTTCCACAACTGCTCAGCGACGGTTCGCCGAGGTGATTGACGAACTGTTCCGAGACGGCGTCAACTGGGGCCGGATCATAGCCTTCTTCGAGTTCGGCGGGACCGTGTGCGTGGAGTGCGCCACTAAGGAGGAGATGACGTCGCAAGTGGACAACATTGCCGAGTGGATGACTGAGTACTTAAACGGACCCCTCGGCAGCTGGATCCAAGACAACGGGGGCTGGGTATGTGTGATTCGGCTGAGCATTTTTTTTTTTTTTTTTTCTCGGTACCGCTGGAGCACAGCTCCTCCATTGCTGCTGCTGCTGCGGGTTGAAGGCGTGTCGATGCGCAGTTGCCCGTGTGCGCGCGTATTTGCAGATGTGACCTCACACGCCACATTATATTACGTTTGTAGTTCGAGGTTGCCAACGAAAAAAGCTCGACATGTTCCCATTACGCACGAAGGCGCAGGATGGGCGGCCTCCACTCGTGCGCCGCTCTGATTAGACACTGGCGTTGGCCGTCAAACGGATCCGAGCAATCAGAAAGCGAGCTGCGTCACACCTCCCGACGCTCTTTCCAAAGCCCCGCCCTCCCGACTGTGCTGGGAGACGAGCAGTCACGCACGCATCTGTCACCGAGCTGCAGTATGGTCCTATCTCGGCCGATCCCATCATCCTAAATAATATTTGGAATTAAATTTGACATCAAAATGGTAATATTTCAAAATGAAACATTGTATAAGACGGCACCCTTGTAAAAGTGTACTGGATTGAAACTTAAGGGATAAACTGGCTTGTGATTGGGTGGGTTTCATTGAATGTGTCTCCATTATCCATATAACATGACGTTTAAAATGTTGTTACACAGTATGAGGAACATTTATAATAAAATGTTGTGCCACAGCGCAGATGTGTACAAACAATCAGATCACCATCAAGGAAAAGAAAAACCACCGGACATGAGAAAGAAAGGAAGACTGGTCAGAATTATGGCATGCATGGCTGTTTCTTCATGCCTTTTCCTCTCTTTGTATTCTCCATTCACAGGGAAATATGGTAACTCCAGCTGTCGGGGGAAATCCGTTTTTCCTCGATAGTGCTCACAAATGTTCAATGGAATAGTGCAGGTGGCTCTTGAGAATGATCGTAGGTAGGTGTGTGAGATTTAGTCACTGACTAATTTGTTTGCGATTCCACTTTTGCTGGCATCGCTTGGTGCTCGGCTGGCTTCTTTTTACACCAAGCTAGCGAGCGTTCATCTTGGAACTCATCAGACCAATCTGCGAGGAATTAGCCTCTTCATTAGTGGAGGTGCCTTTAATGAGAACATAACATTTGTGGCACTCGCTCATTTTGGCCCGCGGCTTTTGGAGTAAGCGAGGAAGGGGGTGGAAGGGGGGGGGGGGCATCAATGATTCATCTGCAGGATTCCGTCTTAGCGTTTAAGATTCCCCTCGAGTGTGTGTGAGGGTGTCTTTGCAAGGTTGCATGTTGTGCCGCATATCAAAGGCTGCTCGCCATTCCAGCAGCAGCGGGCGCTAATCCGGAGCTTCTTCTGGGCTCAAGCGTTCTGACTTGCGCTGGTCCAAAGTGTGTGAGGACGGGCGGCTGCGATGGATGGCGGCGCCTACGGTACAATAATGTAGGTCATCTTTTCCAGTATGCTTTGCAGCTGGGAGGACATGAGGGTGGCGAGACAGAGAAAGCGGGACAGCATCCCGTGGATTAGTCTGGATCATCTCACCGTAGATGGAGAGTAAATTTACAAAGTTGACGAACATAAGATGTCTCAAGGCTAAGTGCCTTTTGACTTGACTGTAGGTTTTGGTAGTTCTCATCCAAATGCATTTTTTGGATTGGTCACTAAAATGGGCGAAGATCCAGTGCCACTTTCAAGCAACATCTGAAGAGCCTATCTTGGTCTGAGCTGCATCAAGTCTTGTTGGATGCATACATTCAAACTGGAGTTGACGGACAACGGGCAAAAAAGTTGTTCATGTCAGAGACGTATCATTAAAACACCCAAAGAAAGTGATTGCCTGAATATCAACGTGTACAAATTGAACCAACCAGATGGAGTTTGTGCCCAAAGGGCATGTTAGATGAAAGGAAAACATCCAGCATGAAAACTTGTTGACTTGACAAAATGTGGCAAGTCATTAGCAATGTAGCGCTTCAATTCTTGACTCTGGTGAACATTCTAGGTTGTAGTTCAACTTTTGCCCTCAAGTCAGCTGCTCCGGGCCCTGTCGTGACCCTGAAGCCACTAGGCGGACAGACACGGCGGCATCACTTCCTCGTTCTGACTTGCGCTGACCCCTTTTCTTTAAATCTTTAATCTGCTTTACGTGGATCAAAAATGTGCCACATTGCTCCCTTTTTTGGAGCGATTGCATCTATTTATTTAGGTACTTATGCGCCATCTGCCAAATGACACACAATCGGGATGATACTTCGGTTATGGGGATTTGGTGTTCCTAAAAATTCTGTAGAGCAATAGATGTGATGATTAGTCTCTTGTTTTGTGTTTTCCACTCTTCTTCAAAAAAAAATAGCTAAAGGCCAATCAGGCTTTTGGACACACCAGAGTGGCGTGGAAACAGCTGTCTGTCAGCCACCCTCTGTTTCCTGTTGTTTTAGGGACCAAATATAGGAGTGTCTGCTTATAGCTGCTGAGTCCAACTTACTTTTAGTTCCACAAAATTTGCTCAGTGGCCATTTTTGTGTTATTTGGATGACTCTTTCCATGCTAATGTGGCCTTGTTTTTATCTGGAACTGTATAGTGACGTTCTATCATTTGCTTTCATTCATCTCAGTGAGAAAGGAAGGAGTTAATGCACCTGCATGAGCGCCTTTTTTTTTTTTTAACGAACTTGGATCAGGTTGCCAAAAGGAATGCAACAAGCCGCCAGGTGTGTGTGTGTGTGTGGGGGGGGGGGGGGGGGGTTGGAGCACACTGATGCCAGTTGACAGGTGAGCCTTGCCACAATGCGGCAGGCATCTGGACCACCAAACTCCGCCTCCAACTGTGGCTGAGTGGATGTGAGATGGCGGAGGAAGTCATTAATCTCCATTTAGGTGACAAGTTGAATGGCGGTGGAGCAAAGTTACAAAAGGAAGAGCATTTAAACACTCACAGGAGGGCCAAAATAAAAATCACACTTATCTCCAATCTGCGTCTCCTGTTTAATGTATCAGCGGCGTCGCCAAGTACTGTTGGGGTGGGCTCCATTCAAACGTGTCCCGCCAAGTGATGCAAAAGTCTTCCGCCATGTTTCCTACGGGCCCGGACTGACATGAAGAGTTTCTTTATGGAGTGAAGAGATCTGACATCCCCCTTGAGATCCTCTGTGCACAAAGAGGCTTGTTCCAGACATTCTTGTCTGAGGAATTCAGGAGGAGGGGCGAGGAAGGAGGCTAAGCCTTCACACTGTTGACTGCCATTGGAAAGACACCACAGAGCCTCTGGCTGTTTTTGTAGGGATGAAATAATATGAAAACTTCATATCAAGATTATGCTATTTGGAATCTGCAATTGTTTGTGCATGCAAAACGCCCAGAAAATTCAAATGTTTGGACACAATCTGTAAGCAATCCCTAAATTTGGCTTCATGTTCAGTAAAAATTCCAAGCAGACCAAAATCAAAAGAATTCAATCAAAAAGGGGCAAGTGATCAAAAAAATACCGAACTATACTAATAAACACATAATGGTACAAAAGTGGCATTTGTTGATACCTTGATCAATTAACTGGATAATCTGGCCGACTACGAGGCATCAGCAAATGGCAGATGGCACTTTAAAAGCACAACTCCAACGCATTATCCTAATTCGTGTGCTGAGAGAATGACACTAGAATGCTAAACTGAAGACCATCCATTAAGGCATGATCTAATCTGTTTATGTCACCATCATTTTGATGATCAAGCACGGTTTGAACATACCACTTGTATCTCTCTTACACAAAGAGACACTTCAAGGACGCTAAATACGGTTATTGACGATAATTACAGTATAAGTTGAAATGCTAGTACGAAACGTTTGAACCCTCTTTGTGATTTATTGGTAAAAAGTACCGCTCCATAAATCTCGTTGGTAGCATAGCGTAGGTACTATTAAACAGCAAACTAGTGAAGATGGAGATCTGTTCGCAAGGATGGCTAAATTAACATCATCCTCCCCGCGGATGCCATTTATGCAGAAAGGCGACAACAGATTACGACTTTCGGTAGTTTAAAAGGGGCCTCGGGACGGTGACAGGTGGGACACCCTGTGTGTGCAAGAATACTCGTACTGGTAGGTACCAGGGTGTCAAGATTAACACTCACTTCTTTTTTTTTACAGTTGCGGCAATATCCCGCTTTGTTCAAAAATACCTGTACCAGTCCACAGGCCCGGCTTGGAATGCATTAGGATAGACGTTGCCCCCGTTTCTGACAGGGGAGTGTTGTACGATACTGTCTAGAATTTTTTTGGTTGGTTTCTTCTGAAGTCAGTTTGATGGTCTGAGCTGTCAGTCATCTTAACAAACAGGCTGACATACGACTAGAGGATTTCTAGCATCTAATGATGCAAAGACAGAAGAGTTGATGTTTTTCTTTTTCTATATTCTTCATGAGCACACACTCCACATGCTTTTGTGGCCTCCGTGCACATTCCAGACGCGTTTAGGGAGCACGTCACAACTATGCACCTGGGCGACACCTCCTAAAAAGCTGCTGGGGTAATGTCTCCGAGATTTAGCGATTTGTTTTTGTTTGTGTTGCTGCGCCCGTTTCCACCCTGTTCCCGTGTGACTAGATTCAGGCCTTTTCTCCTCAGGAGAGCCGCAGGAATGTCTGCTTGGGAAGCGAGATTGTAAATAAATAATGGAGACGAGCTGGGTGTTGCTTTCCTGAGTGGCCAATGAAGGGTGTGGGCCTTTTTGCTCTTTTGTCCCGCTTATGGTTCAGGGACAAACCCAGGCAATGTACTTGTGTACACAAGATGTTTTGTTTGCGAGTAGAGATCTATCGTAGAGAACTTCTTGTTGCACAAGGTTACACATTCCTGAGATGTTTCAAATGTTTCAGTAGAGCGCACCCTTATGGGCGATCGAAACGAATTGGAGCGGTTTCTCTTTTGATTAAAGTGTGCAAAGTAACGATCGTATAAAAGATTATCTTGATCGGTTACGATAGTGTGGAGTGACATTACCCCCCCCCCCCAAACTGCTTGGAAAAATGGGCAGGGTCGATAATCGTAAACCTGTTCAATATTTACGATGGCTGAATTCTTCTGTGTGGTCAACTGTGAGTTGGGCCAAATCCCAGTTTGTCACGTAGAACAATAGCCAATTAGGAAGCAACATGAAGCCCACTGTTGGAGGACACAAATAGAGGTGCAACTGGTTGCTGCTATGACATGGCTCACAAGGCATTCATCAAAATAATGACAAGATTTGGCATGTTGGTCTTCCGTAAAATGGAAAAATATTGAAAATTCAAGATTTTCACACTACTGTGAAAACAACTGAGACTAGTTACGAGTGACCTGAGGGACTATTGTAATTTGGGGTGTAACTATTGAGAAATAATTGACTCTAGCCAAAAGCCTTGCAATGCAACAGTCTGTTATGCTGTTAGCTAAACACAGGCGTGTTATAAAAAAAAAAAAAAAAAAAGTCCCATCTGGCCACTGTTGAACCAGCAATTAATTGAAAATATCAGATCTCTTTTAAAAAGCCTTGTGGGGGTGGGGTGGGAGTGTCCCCCAAACCAGACAATCAGAAGAAACGTTTAACCTTGCTCTATATATATATATTGATATGCTGCACAGCTCACGAGGTTGTGCCCGTTGGCAAAGTCAGTCAGGCTCCCAGCGGGCTCCTCGTTATCCTGCTCCTACCGAGGCGGGAAAAGGTGGAATGCCCTTTCATCCGCCAGCTCGGATGCTTCGTTAAGGCTGCTTTTTCTTTTTCAACTCGGAGGTGGTGTTTTTGTTTGATAAGAACATCATGATTGCACAGGAGCCAACAGAGGCGGGATTTACGCTTAACATGACAATTAAGCGGCTGCAAGCGGAGCAAGTGATGCTACCGTCTCTATATTTAGAAGCCTCTCGCGTGTCCTTGCATTTTTTAGGGATGTTACCTGACACTGGCAGCCAGGTCTCAGGGTATTAGGCTGTTGTTTGGATGGGCTGCTGATTTTGGTTCATGACTGCATGCAAATAAGATAAGAGGGAGGGAGGGATGGATGGAAAGAAAGAAAGATAGAAGGCTTTCCAACCCTGATGGTCATCTGTTTTGCTCGACTGGGACTTTCAAACATCGTATAACTCAAAACACAGAGTCGAATATATTTTCAAGAAAAATATACTGTACCTTAAATATACACATTTGGGACATCTGTTTAAACCATGCTTGGTCGTTGCTTGTGAAGTCCATCCCAACTGACTTTGGGCAAGAAACGAGTCTACCAACGGACTAATTGCCAATTAATCAAAGAGGGCGTATAAACAAACAACCGTTTGCCTAACCTCACATTGTGACAACAGTTCTCAAGTGAATTTTCCATTCACCCCTTTGTCATGAGAATTTATTTGAACTTAGCAAAAAGTTCAAACACACGCGCATACACTCATAAGCAAACACAGAAGCGGATGTACTGATGCAAATCAATTATTTGCTGTCCACAAATGGTGTGTGTGTGTGTGTGTGTGTGTGTACACACTAGCCCATACACACTGACAGCGCGCCACGCCGGCGTGTACACACACAAGCGGATGTGGCGGTGTGAATCAATAATTCTCTGTTGTCACAGTGTGACATGTGAGCATGGCGGGGAGCAGATGGCCTCGAGGTGCCTACTCCCTCTCTCGGAGCCAGGACACACACACACACACACACACGTATACGTGCACAGTATCAGTACCACAGCTGGGATTTCCCGGTGCAACACTGGCCATTAACAAACAGTACGCTATTATTATTGTTCTCCAAAATGCAAGGTTAGCGTATGCCCTTGGTAGCATCTGGAAATGGGATCTGTCCAGAAAACACAGAGTGAGGTCAGCCATTGCTCGGATATCATCAAAAGGAACACGTTCTATCGATTTGGGTGTTTGAATGCACTGCATTAAGAATATTATTACAATCGAAGGAGAATCTCGGTTGTTTCAAAAAGTCCGATTTTACATACAAGTGTGTAACTTGTAACTCTCCTGATGTCTGGAGGAGATTGAATAAAGGGAAGAATCCACACCCTTGAACTCGTGCCATCGTCAGATGGGAGGGGCATCAATTTTACCCGAGTGCAAATTTTAATTGGTTGTCGGTTTGTCGTGGCAACTTCAATAATGCCATCCACTTCAAAGAACATGGCGAGAATTGGAATCCAGAGGACTTGACAGATTGATAGATTTTTTTCTTTCCCGCTCTGAGCTGTTTTGAGTTGCATTTTTTTTGACAATACGGAATGCCGCCGCCAGTTTTCCGTCACGACGCATTTTTCGTCCGTCTCGATTCATTTGTCATGAACGGAAAACGTGTTGGCATGTCTAGACGAGGGCGGAGGAAGCAAAGCACCCTCTTCTAATTAAGTCTGCAAATTGACCTATAAAGTGCTTCATTTGTCTTTCACATTTGATGGCGTACGGCTATAAAAAAAAATCTAATAAGAATCTATTTTCTCTGTATAATGAAGGCAACTTGAAAAATTAAACCAGCCCGCAAGTCTACCATCATTTGCTGCTTTTTAATTTTTAATTTGAGTCCGTCTATTCACTTCATGGAAGACAAAAGGTCGAGAAATACTGCAAGGGCAATACACCTGCATGGAATTTTCTCCCGACATGAAATTTGGAGGTCAAGAACGTCACGCACTTGTGACTTTCTGCCCGCGTCAGCGTTTGTTTGTGATTTACGCTGCAGTACATTTACGTCTTGCGTACAAATCGGTCGGAACGGCGCTCCACCGTAAACACAGACAAGGTGATATTAACTAAGAAGAGGTGAAGCAACGGTGGAGAGCTTAACGGTCTCGAACTAATGTGACCATCAGGTGCGGAATTGTGAAATAAGACAAAAAGCAGAGATTGTTCTTGCAGGGTGAGAAAGCAGGAGACGTGTTGTCTAATTTGTTGTCATCTGACTCAACAATCATCTGATTCTCAGCTGACGTGTCTGCTGACTGCAAAGTAATGTACTCACATGCGTCGCACTAAAAAAAACCTTTTGGCAAAGGAATGTTTCGGGGTCAAAGGTTGGGGCCACGGGAAGTGCAAATTGAAGAAAGCTTAAATGTGAGCTAGTGTTCAAATGCCACTGAAAATTCTGTTCAGTTTATCTGAAGAACCATGTTGGAAATTCTTCTTATCGGGTTCGAACCTCAATCCTAACACAAATTACTCAAGGTTGTCACCCGAAGCATATTTGTCTCCTCTTTTGTGCTTATACAGTATTTTGACAGCATCATTCCCGCTTAACTTGTTAACTTTGGCCCTCAGAAGCATTCACAACAGGAAGTTCCCAACTAATTACATTTCCAACACAGGCAAAAATGCCTCCTCCCACACACCATGGACCTTTCCAGACCTCGGCTGTCACAATAGGTGACTTATCATCATTTGCCCCCGTGACGAAGGCGGTTCCGCGCCTCACACAAAAGAGAAACGAATGGCGTCAGATGGCTTTGGTTCATCGCTGAAGAATGTTCAGATGAACTTATTGGATGACATCATGGGTAATGCGTGGGGCATGTTTCGCTTTAAGACAGGAGACTCGTTTATCTAAAGGCTCATATCAAACCGCTTGTTTGTTTCCCCCGCATCAATGCATTCCTAGAATTCCTATCCATGAAAATCAGCTGGTTGCCTGCCTGAGAGAGGTCGTTGAACTTTTCCCCAGACTCAGAAGAGAGCGGAGGGCGGGAGGACGTTGAGATGATTCTGGCTTCATCTGGTTGTTTTTGAAGAGCTAAAGTGATTTAAAAACATGAGTGATCCCACGCATGGCAAACCAACACTGGCCTGTGGGGGGCAGTATGGTGCCAGAGAGCTTCCAGACTGCCACAAAATCTAAAGAAGAAATGTATCATTCTAATTGTTAGCTTGTCTGATGTAAATTCTTCACTTTGTCTTTTTTTTTGTGCCAGTTGCTCTAATAAGAGCGGCTTGCCTTCACTGCGGCTTGGTGGGAGTTTCTGCAAAGCGGGTCGGGTCGCCTCCTCTGTTCCCACTTCAAAGATGCTCCCGAGGGAGTCCGGCCTCAAACGCTCAATTGTCTGCTTTGACATTATCGGACATCTGAGATGTTGGATTGGCTTCGCTCTACTGCGCCCACCGACGGCCCCCGGACGGCCGTTGGTTCTTCCTTGGTCCGTTCGTCCCGTATAGCGGGGCTTCGTTTTCAGGGCGCAAACCTGAAACCACATCCAGTTCTGGAGAGCAAGCGAGGAGCCCCCTCCAAGATGAAAGGGGACACCGAGGGAGACGACGGCGGAACTTTGATGTTCCTCGCTCGACATGTCAAATTGTTTCTCAGATGTCATTACACGCCGCTTGTTTGGCGAATCCCCCTAAATCACAGAGCCGAGTTGGGATTCCATCAAAAGGCCGTGCATTTCTTTTGAGAAGTCAACTTTCCCCCGGGCTAGAGTTCAGTAAATGCTTTCAAACAAACAGAAAATCTCTTAGTTACGATGTCTAATACGACTCCGGCCCTCCCTCTCTTGCTTTATAAGTGCATGTTTGGCCCGCTTGTACTCTTTCCCTAGTTACACACTCTGATTTAACCATACTTGGCTCTAGGACCGTTCGGTTTAAACCAGACGGTGATGTCATCCCGGGGCGTCTGGCACAGGAAGTGACTTTACACTAAGTGAAATGTTGAGAACTTGAAAAAATAGTTGTGCAATCACTCCCTGAAAAGGTTCTTTTAGACAAAATGTCAAGCTCATACGGTTGCGTTAGTGGAGAGACAACAATGGAACATTTGAATGAAATCCCAGTGACGTTATTTCTTCCCTTTCAAATCGAGAACAATCAAGCTACCTTACACCCGCAACCACACATACACACGCAAACATACACACACAGCGTTTCCAACAAGCGCTAGTCTGTCTATTTTCAGCCCCTGCCTGTCAACGTTACGATTGCGTGGTCGTAAAAAGGTCACCGAGTGTCTCTTTTGAAAGGACAAGATGTAAAAGTCTTTCTTTTAACGTCTTGTAAACAAATACTTTGGTCGCTAGATTACAGCCCACACATCAAGTGTTGAGCAACCAAGAAAATCTTTTCTCTGCCTACTTCTAAAACAGTCTCTAAATGTCCCGTCTGAGGTTTCAGTGAAACCCAGCAAGCCCCATCTTCTCAAAGATGAAAAGGTAAGCAGAGCTGCAGTGTTAGCGCAACTGGAAACTGTTTAAAAAAAAATTTGCTATGGTTAAACTAGCCAAAGGTGGCTTTGAACAAGCCTTAAGCTTTTTGTATTTTTTAACACACGTATGCTTCCATGCAAAGACACCTGGAAAGTATTTCACGTTAATTTTCCAGTGTCACCCATGTGCTGGTGTTTTGTCACGGTAGCGTCGACCTGGCATCTTCCCACACAGTTCACAATCAGGACATTCCCATCTGAAGTGATCAGCCTCGGAGCTCTCGAGTTGTTTTCCACAGATAGCGTTTGGCTTCCCGTACGCGCTGAATGAAAGCAACTCGGATAATTATCGGATGTCTGATCATTAACTGGCAGACAGATTCTTCTTTCATTCACTCCAGTGAGTCAGTGCGTATTCATCAGAGCGACACGTAGCTTCTCAGCAGAAGGTCGCTTCCGTGGAAGTCGTGGGCGGGTCATGCCAGCAGCTGACGTTCTTTGCCAAGGGACCATTAGCCACCTACGCGGTAGACAGGCCGACTTAGTGGCAAAGCCAGCTTTATTTGGCCGGACGTGACCGAGCGTCACTTTTCCGTCTTTTGAACGAGTAGCTGGACCGAGGCTGGTTTTATTGGATTTGTCAGCGCTTCGCTAAGAGCCGAAGCCGGTCGTTATTTATAGCGAGCGGCAGCAGCACTCAAGCCTTTCCGTCCGACTGGCCTCGGTCACTTCCTCCTCCGACCGAGTGACAGAGTAGAGAACGCCGGCTGCTTTTAGACGCAGCCATTTATAGAGCCGGTGTTAAAGCCGGATGTCCAACTAACTTCACCTTGTCCATCGGTGCACATTGAAAGCTTTCGTAAGCCGACTTTTCCGTCGTTCCGATTCCACGAAGTTCTCTGGTCAACTGTTTACAAGTGACATGACCTATAAATACAAACTTGAAGCTCCAAAATAGATGCCAGAAACGTCACTATTTTTATAACTGGAAATTTTTACGAATTTTGGGTCACATAAAATGATGTGGTGGCCCAGATCCAAGCCTAGGGCCTTGGGTTTGACACCAGTCCTTTAACGCTTTCAATTCTCAAGGACGGGAAGAAAAGTGGTCTTTGCGCTAGAGGTGACATGATTTGTACTCTGCATGCTAAAGAGAGTGAAAGTAAACGGCGCAGAGGAGAACAAGTGACAGGAGAGCAAACACAACCTGCATCCATCCCATAATAATCCCCCCCCTCCCCCCCAAAGGTCACCTTGTGGACCGTTTCATGTTGGATCAATAGAAGGCATTAAGGTCTTCTTCAATGAAAGTTGTAGGCCATCCGAGGTGTGAGATACTTACAAAAAAAAAAGAAGACATTTCAGATCTTGAGAAAAAATCCTATGTGCAGGAACAAGGACCAGTTACAATGTCTGAGATTGGGCATCGGAGAATAACAGATGCAATAGAATAGAAGACAATGGAATGACACCGGGCGTGTGTAGGTGTGTTGATGTGAGCCCATGGCTCCCACGGGGTGACGCGCTTGTCTATTTTGTAAACACATAAATGCTGCTGACACACCTTTGAATATTGATGAGCCTCTGAGGTCGAGAGCCACGAGGAACTCGTTTTGCACCGCTTGATTGTTTACTGACCCACTTGGATAGTTGACACACGACAGACAGAATGTCATTTATCGCCATTTGCTAGGAGATACATGGTTGAGTCTACCCTGGACTTTCCATCTGACCATCACAGACATTCTCTCCCGCATTTACAATGACAGACTATTCGGATCTGTGCGTCACGCCATTGCCAGGAAGTAAATACCGAAAAAGAAATGTGTAGGGGTAAATCTGCCCAGCTAACGAGCGCCGTCATAAACGTCATCTCGTTATTTGGAGGCGGGTCAACAGATCCCGCAAGGGGGACGTGATGGAAGTCGACCTTGCCGCAAGGTTATTCTCCTTCCTGCCATTGTGTCTACGGGAGGTGCGTTCGTATTGTGCTTACACGGGAATGAGCGCATGTTTGAACTCGGAGGTAGAAGACATACGACGTCAAGATAAAAGGCGGGGGGGGGGGGGGGGGGGGGGGGGGCGAGACAGAAAACGGAAGGGCGGGCCGAATCTGGGTCGTGACCCTCGAGATTGACTCCTGTTAAGTGCTCTGATGTCGTAAATTTACATGGAGCGTTACAATGAATTATTTTGTTGCTTTGTGTAGTTTACATCGCTTAACTAAATCGTACAGATCTATTACACGGAACAGAAATGTCAAGCTTGCATTTTTTTTCCCTACCATCCCTTGAGTCTTGCTTTTTTTTTTGTTTGACTTTAATTAGCCGAGAAGTCATGCGGAAGCTCATTAGGAAATCAAAGCGAGCCAACAGGCGGGGCGGCGAGTGCAATATTTCAAAATGCGCTTTGGAAATAAATATACAGCGTTTAATACGGGCAAGCCCACATCGGGTCCCTTTAATTACCAGCTGAACTTTAGCCCACATCCCTTTCGCTGCGCTCTCAGCCGGCCTGCAATTACCCATCAGAACGTTCACGCACGCGCGCACACACACACACACAACACACTTGAGTCTCATTGTGCACAAGATGAGTCAAGATGCCCAGTGGAAAGGTCCAAAATCCTGCGAAAAGCAAATGTGAGGCTTCCCGCCGGTGGGAAAAGCAAATGAACAAGGTAACCATGACGCTCAGCTCAGGCGACCCTCCCCAAATCCGTCTCTCTGAGGGTTTCCGCATGTCCCGGCGGCCGACCTGGCAACCCTGGCCTGCCCCTGTGACCTTTTAGAAAGGCAATGATCCCTTCTCTCCAAAAAGAACAGCCACCCCAGAGAAGTGTTGTGGTTGTGATAAATGCTGATTTTGCCATTGCTCATCGCCCGCTCCTCAACTTTATGTACGCTGCCGGCTGCTTATTAGGATTCCTCCGAGTCTTACATTTCCATAATGGAGGTCACTTCAAGAGGAAAGGGACAATAAGTGAGACCTCACACTTAATAAGAAAAAAAAATCAGCAAGTGTAGAACAAGATGGTGCCAAAGCCCCAGCTTGTAGAAATTGTAGAATTGGTATCAAAGAAGTACAACCCTGCAAAATGAAAGTTTAAAACACTAATGGGGGGGAGGAGATATTAATTTTTTTGTGCATTTGCCAGAGATCAACGGTTATGTTTGTATTTTCACAGTCACATGATTTTTTTTCTTCCTCGGAAAAAGAGTGGCTCACAAGTTTCAGGAGGGAAAAGTGAAGCACGCTGAAATCTCATGACATCCACCTGACAAGCCTCCAGTATCAGCAGCCAACGTCACACCTCTTTTTCCTCCTCCTCCTCTTCCCACTGCAAAGTTATCACCAACTGAGCTGCTGTGGAATTTTTTTTACCATCCATCAGCGTTCCCGGCAGCCTCTTACTGTAATTGGTTGTCTTACGTTTTTGACGGCAACACGGGACAATCTGCGCGCTCCGTCTGGGTCGCGTCGAGGACACGCGTCACGATGGGTCGTCACGTGACGCCATTGAGATGTCGTTTTTTTACGAGAGAAGCCCGAGAAGAAACAGAACAAAAAGAAAGAGGGAGCAAGCTGGATTCTGTGTTTTGCCAAGCAAAACATTCCCCTCAGCTGGAGGTCTGACTGGAGCAGCTTGTTCTCTAATTAATACCCGCATCCTGGAGACCAGGAGGAGGTGGAGGAGGAGAGAAGGGGGTGTCGGGGGGAGCTTCGGCATTTTCCAAAATAAAAGTGCTCAAAAGGCTCCAGTGTTAAGCGAGGAACTGCCGTGCGGTTTCACAAGTGGCGACTGTTTTGGCACCCGAGGGCTCGCAGGAGGAACAAACTGCTGATGCTTTGACTTGGGTGACGCACACGCAGAGACCACCTCCAGATAACCACCCCCCGGCCTTGAGAATGCCATGGGACAGGAAGGGAGGGGGGGGCAGGAAATACTTGTCTCCCCAAAGCACATATTAATAATAGACGTTGGCTTTTTATAGTCTTTTGTTCCATAAATGCAGCATATCTGCTTTTCTTGTATCAATGCTGAAAATATTTCACAATGATGATCGCGAAGAGAATCAGACATTCCGGCAGACCAAAAACTCGGAAATCCAGCGTGAGAGTCGACAATTTGTAACGTACGACATTCCAGAGAGGGGAGTCGTAGTCACGCCGCGGGTCACGCTGAGGTCAACGTACGTTAAGTCGTCCGTTAGCCTCCAACGCTAACTGGATATCAGAAAGCGTTGACGTTACAGCGTTTGTTTCATTTGAGCTGATGGACTTCCTGTCCAGCTGTCAGTGCGCATCAACAGATGTGTGTGATACACACACACACACACACTCGCACATTGGTAGCATTTTCTCCCAGGCTCATTTTATGGCGGGGCAGGCGTCTTTGAAAACAAGTCGAGTATTTGTTGTGCTCCAGTACCGTAATGCCACAAAAATGTACCATCTGCTACAAGAGTTGGCGAGTTTTTTTGGGTGATTCCCGTGTTTGTCAAGTGTGTGTGTGTGTGGTGTCTGAGGTTATGTGTGGGCGGGTGTGTGAAGTGTAATGGTTCTGCTGGCAGCATGGGCGCAATAACAACAACACCACATATTGAAGGCTGCTCTGAGGAGGGATTTACATACAGAAAAATAAACAAATATTTTTTTTTTGGGGGGGGGGGGTTGTTTATCTCTTGCGGATTCCAGTCAAGCTGATAATTGTGTTTCTGTTTAGCCAGTTATTTTCCAGAGATCTGATGACTGGGGAAATATTTTGCTGCTGAATGTTAATTCACGTGACTTCCTTGCAACTGGGCCCGGATTCTGTTTTGGATGACCTTTGTATCATTTCTAAAAGGGACAAACGGCAAAATCTGTTTGCACAAATCCATTTCACCCTACTGCCAGCCAACGTCATTGAAATAACACAGAAAGATAAGATGGCATAGCGCCATATCGCATTTGACCCGCTAACGAAAGCCTGCTGTCGTTTTTGTGTACAGGACGCTTTTGTGGAGCTGTACGACCGGCAGAGGGACTCGGTCTTCAGCTGCTCGTGGCCGTCCATCAAGACAGTCTTCGGTCTGGCTGCGCTTGGGGCGGCCAGCCTCACTATCGGCGCGTACCTCACCCAGAAGTGAGGCACCTTTCCCTCTACTTGGCTTTAAACACTTCAACCCCCCCCCCCCCCTCTCGCCTTCCCTCCAGTAAACACTAAGTTCACATCATCACGCTGACAACATAGAGGACAACTGAAGATTTTATTTTATTTTTTTCCTTAGCTTTCCTAACCTCGCCTTCTTCTCGACTAGTAGTAGCATGAACCTTGTGTTAGCATAGACAGTAGTTGCACGTGTCACAAAAGGGGAAATGAGACGGACGATGGGGACGAACCATTGCGGTTGCCCCTGCTTGTTGGGGCGGAGGACCCCGTTTGAACTGCAGACTCCGGTTACCCCCTTACGCCCCCTCTCCTCTCTCGGCAACCACCCATCAAAGGACTTCCTGTGAAGAACAGCTGCTCAGAATGTATAATGGATCAGTGGAGGAAGTGGATGTGTACACTGCACGGACACAAGTATTGGGACACCTATGGATAGCCGCAATAAAGTGGAACCGATAAATAAATGGATGGATAACTACAGTATGTCTGAAATCAAAATCCAGTAAAAAATTATTGTTTATTCCACTACTTTTTAATTTATTTTCAAAAGGTTTGGTGTATATATATATAAAAAAAACAATGTTATTAAAAGTGAAACGCAAATGTTGGTATTTTAGCAAGAAACAAGTTGATGAACATGAAATTATCAGACATTGGGAAAATACATGTTCTGTGTCATTCCTTAATGGAGACATGTGTCCCAATACTTGCGTCAACATCGTGCAATCTAACAGCTGGATGCGAGTGGGATTTTAGTTCCAGAACGTTCAAGCACAGAAAAGTGAACGTTTGGTGGACACAAAGAAGATGGTAGAGAGAAGGCCGAAGAAGCACGTTGAACTGAGCACAAAAGGAGCAAAGCGTTTCATGGAAGGGAATTAGCAAAGTATTCCTGCTGGGAAAAGAATCCTCCAGAGAAGTCATCGCCAACTTCAACACGTTATTTACGTTTGTTTGTCGTTGCTTTATTCATACACACGTGCGCACTCAAACACAGATTATTTTCTTTTTTCTGATGACACACTTTTGTGTGCTTTGCCACCTTAAATATTAAACAGGTTTAACATTTACGATGGAACATACGATAATCAGGCTTTGCCCACTTTGATTGAAGGGGGGAGTGGTTCTCATAATGGGCCTGATTATCGGTATGTTTGTACCCTGCTGCAGTAGCCGTCTGGTCCGGTAGTGACCTCAGCTACTTTGATTTGGAAAATCGCATCAGCCCCCAACCCTCTTAAAAAAAACAAAAAAAACTGTTCCTCTGTTATGGAACCTGAGAAGTCCCTCCTCTCATCGAAGAGCTCCTGTTTTATTGATGTATGTCTTGTGTTTCAGTCTAACAGAAAAACTGGAAGTGATCCATGATTTTTTTTTTTTTCTTCTGTGTACAGTTTTTTTTTTTGTATTCTTAAAAAATGAAAGTCTTTGCATGAGTGAAAGACAGTGATGTCTCACAATATTTATACATGAGAACAGCGTGGAAGAGGACATAAACAACAACATTGTCTATTTATTGAGCGGTACCAGCTTTTTAACAGTTAAGTCAGTGATTTGAAGTCCCCCCCCCCCTTTCTATGGAATAACACTGTAACGACATTATTTTCCGGCTGCTATTGTAACACCACGATGTTTTTAAAATGAATCAAAAGTGTCCATATTGGCTTGAGGCTACTACACGTTTTATTTCCCGTCGCCGTACACAGCTTAAACTGCCACCGTCTCGTCCTAGATAGCTGCAAACCAAAGTCAACTTGTATTCATGTTGAATTTGTCACCCATAGGAGGTAAAGATGTTGCTTGGCCATGACTATGTTAATTGTACTATTGTAATCGGCTTTCTGTCCACGACATCATTTGCTGCTGTGTGTGCGTATGCAGGGCGGAAAGCAGCCACAGCTCGCTCGAATTACTCAATTGTTTATTGTTGCAATGTATTCCTTGTACATATAAGAATGTAGGCACTATGGTTGCTGTACTGTTTTACACCTATAATCGCAAACCTGTAGCACTTAAAGAGGAAAAAAAAAAAGAAAGTGAAATGTGTTTTGTTGTTTACTGCTATAATCCACAATAAGCTAGGGGATCCCATTGTTCCTAATAAATACATTTGTCGAGTAGCCGCCAAGTCTTTTTGCCGAGTCTGTTTTTTTGGATTTTGTCTGTTCAATAAAGATGGCGAGGGAAGATTTAAAGGGGATGTACATATATGATGTAACAAGTTCTTGATCAAGTATGAATAAAGAAGTCATCTTTTATCAGTCATAAAACACTCAAGTCACATGGGTGACCGGATTCGAGCACAATTTGGAATCCTTGAGGCATTTTTAACATGTCAATGACAACTGCGAAAACAATGCGCAAAATTCGACTTTTGGGTGGAGCAGATCTTGTCCGTCCGGCCGTCCATGTCTGTTTCTCTATACAAGTGAGCCTCGCCCGAACCAACACACATCAAAGCTGTCCCCAAACACTGCACTTGCCAGACTGACTTCCATCCACCGCTAAATACAAGTGCTAAAAAAAAAAAAAAAAAAAAAAAAAAAAAAAAAAAAAAAGGCTAAATGCCCTGTGGGCAGGTTTTTGCACCCCCCCCACTTCTCCAGTCACGCCCCTGCCATGCTCCCCCTCGCCTTTGCTCTGATCACACATGTCTTCAAAGGCGGCGGCAGTGGAATTTGTGAAAAGCACCATGCACTAAAACTAATGTTGAAAGAGTGGCGAGAAAATGAGCGAAGGGAAAGAAAGTGTGAGAAGGCTGGCGGCGGAAGGGGAGTTCATTTGGGCAATCCCTCCCCTTTGCCGTGCATAGAAAATGCATGACATGCTCTGAAGGGGAATTTTATATCAGCCTGTGGATTTTCAAACGAGAGTCCGGCTCGAGCGTGGAGACCCAAGACGAACGGAGACAGCGGAGGAGGAGGAGGAGGAAACCCTCCCGCCTCTCCTGCTCGGGGGCTACAAGGTGTGGTATGAGGAGGCCATCCCAGCTCTGACTTGGGGAACCACAGGGGAGGATTGGGAGATCAAAGTAGATTGTGTGGAATCACTCGGGTCCACTTCTCTTCCCTCATTTGGAAGTCCATCACATCCACCCTCAGCCGCCCTGGCTCCCTCATTTCCACGGCAAATACTTCCTGCTGAAATGGATATTTTCCCAAGCAGAGATCAAACATGCACAGTAGTGAAATCACACCTGGAAAGATCCAAGCAGGCCAGACAGGTCATTGCCTCTATTGCAATCATGGAATTGGACTGCAAGATTTTAAGTGAGCTACAGCGCCATCGCGTGGCCTGGCAGGGCTCAACATTGTATTCAAATTTAAGATTATGAATAATCTTCCCAGCAAATGATGGCCATAAATTATTCCTAAGGAAGACATAACACTTTCCAAGTAGCATTTAAAAAGTATTTTCAACCTATCACTAGTCCCACATTTAGTTGTGTGACAGGCTCACCTGAAAATGAAACCATTATTCTTTTTACAAAAGAAAATTCTACATACAACACCATATGATGTTTCCCCACCCCCAAATATTAACAATAAAAATTCCAATGCTTGATGACTGAGCTTTTGGAGTCCGCCCAACTAATTCCGCTTGTAATAGTCAAAAGTATTTGGTTAGTTACTCGAAAATGTGCTCATCAATGCTATGACCGTAGATGCTCAACATTCGGCCCGATTATACGTAGTTTTAAGCAAACAAGAATTTTCCCCAAAAGAATAATGCAATGTAAAAACAAACGAGTACATTCAGTGTCTTTTATTTTTCTGCACGCAGAAAAATAGAAAAAAACAAAAGCAAAACCAAAAGAACATTCATACTGCTGTAAGTGTAATTTGTCGTGCTTGCACATTTACAGTACGTGTGAATCCAGCAGCATATTTACAAAAAAAGAAAAATGCAGTCTCTTTTTTATGAGGCGCTCATAAAAAATAAAGCTATCTGTGACACAAACCCAATCCTATATACAGTTCATCGAGGAGTCCATGTCCAGGTGCGGACATTTTCATTTCGCTAGCATCATTTTTTAGAAAGGAGAAAAATATATACTATATAATGCAACTTCAGTCTCTGTCCAATGGCGCGTATTTCTTCTAATAGCAGCCGTCGCTCAACTAAACTGTCACACCGTGCGTTGTCCACTCAATAGAAATGAACCCTTCCCTCAAATAGACGAATCCCTTTTTCCCCACCCAAGAATAAAAAGGTTCATTGGAATTACCTCATGGACGCTACTATGCTGAAAAACATACTTGGAACTCAAAACAGTAGCAACTACCAAAGCACGTTAACAGTCTGTGCGGAGACGCATGCCGTAAACTGCGGTCGTTCCATAACGTTGCTTACCGAGCGGTAAACATTTTTTTTGGTGTGTATATAGATGCCTCCCGCGGGTTTGACCACTCCTTTCAGAAATACTGTAGTTTCCAAATGTCCCGCTTTTTTATGCAAAGTTAAATAAAATGCTCCAAATTTGAAGTGAGTTCATGCTTCTTATTTGCCAAAGCTAACACCGACTGAATTTTATATTCTCAACCCTTTTAAACACTGCTGAAACAAAAATCTGTTTGCATTTGGAATTACAAGAGTGTAATTCTTATTATTGAATTCATTACTTTTGTTTGAACCTCCCACGTGACAATTTCAAACCCGTTTGATGTGGTCCACCAGGCGGCTAGAATAGTGTATTTATATGATGTTTCTATTTCTACAGTATGTACAGAGCATATCAAATGGTAGTCTGATTAGAGCAGTCAACAACTACATTCAACAAGTGCCGTCCTCAGTGCTCACTCCTCTTTGGTTTCTATGTAGCATCAACTTGCTTTTGAACTTTTTTTTGTCATTTATAGCTCTCACCACATCTAGTCTTTAGCTGGTGCTTCCTCTCTCAGTCATTCAGGTTCACGTCCTTGCAGCTGTCTAAGGAGAAGTAAGATAGGACGTTTTGGAGTTAGTTTGTTCAAGTTTATAAAGCACCAAAGTTGTTACAAATGCAAAATAATATATTTACATTTTGGGCTAAACTGTGATATAAGTATTTTTTTTTTTTTTATGAACTGGTATGTATATAAAAAGAAATAAAAATCAAACTTCTATTTAGCCAACGTGGGCTGGGCGACGTGGATGAATTCACACTGAAGCTACATTCCTCCAAGCCACACAGTGCAGCCAAGCAGAGCGCATGTCTTTCCTACACGAACAAGTCAATGTTCAACTTTTGGGGCGAAACAAGCAATAATGGATCCTTCTGTGTCCGTGCCGTCGCCTACCCACAACATGAATCAGGCTTTAGCTGCAGGTTGTTTTTTTTCTGGCAACTTGCACTTTTACTCCACTACTTTCCCTCGAATAAAATATCCACTGTAGTGTATTCTCCAATGTCGACATAATTCACTTAATCATACGTTCTGTTGTATGTTATGCGCATCTTTACAGTTCTGATTAACTTTATAGATGCAGTCCCTTTAAGAGTCCTGGTGACGTTTACCGTTGCCAGCTTTTTCTGTCATGCGCATAGCGATGTTTGTCAGTTAACAAAACACGGCTCACAGAGTTTTTTACGCCTATAAAGCAACTTCTACACCACTTACATTTCCCCGAACCATCTTTGTTATTACAAAATAAAACCCAAAGAAATTTCAGGAACTTGCTCTCTCCCGCCCAAAGAAACAAAACCAATCAAAATTCGAAGCACCGTGCCGACACTACCTACACTACAAACACTGAAGCTTCCAGTAACATGCCTCCACACAGCCAGCTTAAGATGCGGCGTGGTCGCTCGCTTCCTACCTGGGAGCAAGTGAGAGGGCGGGGCAGGGCGGGGTGGGAGAGGAGAGAGCTCGGGGCGGGGTTCGGGTGTTGCGTCCGGGACTGAGAGGACTTGCGCTTAGCTATGCTGAGCGTCGATACCTGCAGGACTGAGCACCAGGGCCTGGAGGATGTCCGACAGGGAGACGATGCCCTCGATGCTGGAACGCTCATCCACCACCACCAACCGATGTACCTGGTTGGCACGGGAGTAGAAAATACACCAAATATACAAGTTTCCAACACATATTCTTTTAAGAACTGGTTAAAAACAAAAACTCACTTCCGCTTTGACAATTCTGTCCACAATGGTCTCCATTGTTTCCATTTTATGGCACTTCATGACGCCTTCGAAGTACTGCGAGCGATGCTTGAGGGCCCGGGTGACCGTGATGTCCAGGTTGTTATAAGTCTTCTCGGCTGCCAGGTTCTGCACACAAGCGAGCTTTTGTGACTCATCAACACATGGGGGCTCAGTCTCCGCCGGCCCAATGATTTTCCACTTACAATGACGTCAAACTTGGAGTAGATGTCCACAACTTTGCCTAGAGGGGGAGAGGGGGTGGACAAAGTAAGCTTTCCAAGACTTTTTTTGGTATGTATGACTCCTAACCAGCTCATGAATATTCCATTGACCTGACTCATCGACCACGGGCAAAGCAGACACTCTCCTCTCTACAAAGATGTTGAGAGCTTTGATGATGGGCGTGTTGGGGTGAATGAAGGCAATATCCTGGTAGGTGCCGATACCCAACTCCCCCAGTGTCTGCTTCATGAAAGCTGGCTTTGGCATTTCACGCATCTGGACGACACGACACGCAGACAAAGTAAAACGTTGGCCACCAGGAGGCAGCAGACGAATGGAAAAAGAATGAAAAATGAGAGTGACTGGTACCAACAACATTGACAAGCAACAGGACAAGAACACGTGATTCAGACAACATAAGACACTTGAAGTTAAATCATGTGCTTGACAAATTGTATTGTGAGCCAGGCCCTCTTTCTGGAGAAAGGGCAAAAATAATTTAAAAAAAATCCCAGACACACTACAACACCTTGTATAAAATAGGGCTTAAATTGGTATATATGGCTTTCCAATCTTTCGTTTGTGATGGTGCTGGACTCACAAATAGCTGAAGGAACTTGAGGATCCTCTTGTGCGTGAGAATGTAAAGTGCGTTCCCGGTGACGGGGTCGATGACAGGCAGGCGGTGAATTTTGTTTTTGATGAGCGTGTACACGGCGTCGAAAAGGCTGTGACACGACAAACACCATGACGTCAACAAATCGGGAAGAACAAAATGAGTGCATCTTGATTCAGAAATCAGAGTGGTGTACCTTGCATCGGGCGATATGTTGACAAGCGGTTTGAACGTTGCTTGAAGATAAACCTCTGTGGGCACAGAAATAAAGAAATCTTGAGTTGAATAAAACACTCTACTGTTACAAAGCCTGAGCGAACATCAGCTTTGGAGCCCATTTAAGGTTGAGTCATACCTCTCCACGTCTCAAGCTTATGTTCTTCCAACTCGTAGATTTGCACCTGGAAGGGAAAGAAAAGTCAATTGAATATAAAACGAAGCCGAGGCGAATCTCAGTCATTAAATGGAGCTACCATTGGTGACTTGTAGTATCTGTGAAGGATGATGATGAAGTCTGTGATTGTCAGCATGCCTGTGATGAGAAAACACGGCGTTAACAAACTCGCCGACTGATGTTAGGTGAGGAGAGAACCGTGTTTAGAGGTTACGGTCCGAGCAGTAAACGCTATCCAGAAAAAAGCCACAACGAGCGAGGCCAATTCACTGTACTGACGTTTCGCTTCGGCAGCATTTTCAACCAGTCCGACTTGCGAGTCAATACGGAAGGAGCCACTCCGCTGCTGAGCTTAATGCTTTGTGGCAGTTTTACTGAACCTAATAATCATGCTGCGCTAGTCATGATCGGCAGCGGCATCATACAAAGTTTCCACGGTGCTCATTCAGCAGCGGCGCCGACAAAGTGAGGTGATGATTATGACAAGAGAAAGGCTAAAACATTGAGCTCTACAAATGTAGCCGCTGTAGACTGGAATGAAACTATCATTTGTATCGACACAAAACTGTAAATTATTGGTGGCTTTTGGGCTCTTACCGACAAAGCTTTGCTTCTCTGTGTCCCAGAGTGGAGCTGCTCGCACGCCGTTTGCAACCAAGGCAAAGAAGGCTTTCTTAACCTGGCGAGTATCATTTGGAATAAAAATATCAGTTTCACATTTTAAATCAGGAGAATGACATTCATGTTTTAAGATGCTAAATGTCTTTTTTGTGTGCGTGTGGCCTCTTTCTCATGAGACGAGGGGGAGCAGAGGAAGTTGCGAGAGGTGAAAGGCAACTTCTGAATTCCCTTTAATCTGCTGGGAGTGATTTCCTCTTCTCTCAGATAAGAGTTTGTAGCCCTTGTCTCTGTGGATTTAGTGGTTGACGATACACACTTCAAAGCGCTGGCAGGCTTACTGTTTAACAGCTTTATGGCGCTCTCATCTCAGTTTCAGCCTCGAGCCAAAAAGGTCAAAAACATGACTTCTATCGCCCGTTTATTATTAACCCAGCAGTGCCAAGAACGAGCACACTCGACATAAGATGGTTAAAGAAGCAGACTTGATAAAGAGACGACAACCCCACACTCACTTGGAGAGCTGTGTCGAACACGACCAGCTTGGAGCTGGTTGGCACAATGTCGTAGCACTTGTGTGATTTCATAAAGCGCATGTAAATATCACTCTCAGGCTCAGCAGCTGTAAGACACACACATGCACGCACGCAAAAAAGGAATAACGTTGAGAACAGGGAGACATTTCATGGGGGAAAACATAATGAGCATTTGGAAACCACACGCGCTTGACAGCCTAAACAACCATTATGGCTCTGGAGCACTCGCTTCCACTTTATTGCGCCCTCCCACTCATCATTAAACTCTGGGAGAGGAGAGCGGGATGAAAAATAGATACTTTCCTACACTTTAAAAGGCTTTGTGTGAACGCTAATAAGATAACCCACTCTCACGTTCTGGTGCATCTTAATATATGAGACAACTATTATAGAAAGGTTTTCATTTTAGTGGGTCAATTCAAACAGTGAAACTGTACAGATTCCTAAACAAACCAGAATACACTATTTTGCTTAATTTCGGCAATGAATACAATTTCGATTCTTTGTATAATATTGCAGTTTCATGAGATGGTGAATTTGGGATACCCTTGTAATCTATCATCAACAATCAATAAAATCACGAATAACTGTAAGTTAAAAATGACTATCTTTCACAGTGCAAAAAAAGATCAGGTTTGTGATTTCTTGTCAAGGAAGTTGTATGTTTTTAAATACCGTTCCGATAATAGTAACCGTATTATTTTTAGCGTGATTTTTTTTTTCATTTGACATCGCAACACGTATCAGTTGTGAATTCGAACCTTCCTTCTGTCTTAACTACACAATGCAACTCCATGTCAACATTTAACACGCGCAAAAAGAGCGCGCCGGGATGGAAAGTGTGTCCAGACGTCCGGAAGTGGCAGCCAGCTAACAGTTGCCCTCATATCAGATACAGTTGCTAATTGTTGCGTACCACCGTTAACGCTTTCACGTTTAACTTACCATCGTCGTCTAGTTCAAGTTTCTCCAACATGCCTTCGAATAAACCAGACACCTAAACGAGACAAAAACAGTAGGTTTGTACCCTGGTGACACCCCCCAAAAAATATTGAAGATGGGCGACGCACAAAAAGAAACTTTGCACTCAAAAAACAATCGCCGTGACGCCTTTTCCCAGAAGCCCCTGCGGCGACAGACGACGACCCCGACGACGTGCGTGCCACAGGCGTTTGGACCCCGAGCCCCCGAACCGCTTGGCTTGGGCTAAATATACGCACACAGACTGAGGCGCGCACACTGTGAGAAGAGCCCCTTCGCTGTGCGGTAGCAACTTCAGGCGGTGCTTTCTCTCAAGAGCACACACCCCCTTGTAGAGCCACAGTGGAACAGTCCCTCTGCACTTGACTCAAGCGGGAAAGGGGAGAGCACCCGCCGCGGGGCTTCCAAACAAACCAGGCGCAGATGAATTAGCCGAGCTTCAGACGCGATGAAGTCGTATTCCAGCACTTGGCAGTCAACAGAGCGGAAGAACTCGCCAGTTATGGTGAGCGAGAAGCCGGAAGCGCCACACCGCGTGTGGACACACCCCTCCGCTGCTCACCATATTAGGAAAGCCATTGTTGCTAGGCAGCGAGAAGCTGGGGATGCCTTGCTGCATCATTGTGTGACATGAGGCGGGGCCGACCGCTGCTGCATTCCATTACACTGGGAAATCTGCACATCAGCACTCTGACTCGGTCAAGTGCAACGGAAAGCCACTCAAAAGACAATCCAATACAAGTTTCCTCATGTAGTGCATTTCACAACAGCTGGAGCTGTAACAAAGCGACAAACTGCCTCTTCACAAACGCATTGTGGCCTTCAGCCTTGTTTTTATGCTGGACTCTGATCACCAGTTACACTTTCGGGTCAGATGTAGTAAACGTAGAGGTGGAAATTTCCTACCGCCCAGCGGTCTCGAATGCATAATAAAACAGAGTTTTAATGGCACATTAGCATTATGTTCTGAGCTATTTCCTTGTGAGAAATGCTCACGGAATTCTCTTTGGGTGCTTAATTTGCAGGCCAATGTGCAAAAAGGGGCACTGCAGCAGCAAGAAAAGATGCAAAACCGCTCAGGGATGCTCGCACTGCAATGGTGACACAGCGCTTCTCTGGCCAAAACACTTCCATAAATCTGCCGCATCCCGGCAAGCGCACAGGCTGCACGGCAAACGTCAGAGGTTTATGAGCCATTAAATTGATTGCTTTGAAAAAAAAAGATATACTGTATAATACATCTACAAGTACATCAGTGGGTGATTTTATCAGGAGATTCTTGAGTGGCCCTTACCCACCACCCCTCAATCACAATCTGCAATCCTTGAGCATTGTTATTAGCAGTAGAAAACACAGGAGATGAAATATCGATCTGCTCTAGCTGTCTCTAAGCGAGCATTCGTTACTGCTTCAGACAATTATTCATTAAATCAACACAGTAACTCCTCACTCACGACAGCACTGCCATGACTCACATGCAAAGAGAGCGGTGGATACTCTTAGTCCACATGAATGCCGTTTGAGCTATGGTTAACATCCCGAGATAATATTTACACCTTGTGCTCAAGCCACACACACACCTTTACACACATGGGCGTGCAAAAGCATCAAACGCATTCTCACAGCTCCCGATAGCCTCGATTGACACAGACACCGAAAAGCATGGTGGCTAATGCTATAGCTAACAAATAGCCAATCTATAATGTTGTATCTTTCATATGCATATGTCACTTGTAGGCTACTCGCGAACACTTCTAAAGCTAACAAAAGCCACTCTGTCTCCACTTCGAGACTCCAAAACTACAATTTCACGTCTGTGTTGTCATAAGGCATAACTCGCATCCACTGATGAGGGGTTAGAGCCTCATTTAGTTATAGATTAGCATTCAAAAGCCCTTTAATGGTCTCGCAGTCCACACTTCTTTAAATAGACAGCGTCTCCCTTTAAAGGCCTTTACAAGATTAGGAACATTTTTTCAGAATGACCTACTTGTTGTGAGGTAGAGTACACCGGCACAGGGCTGGAAGAAGGTTTCGGGGGTTTGGCGAAGGGAAGGCCGAGGCGTTGTCCCGTGTCCAGAGGAGTGGACACGGAGCGCGGACGGCAGCCTTCCCCCAGGCGTTCCGGGCTGGGGCCCCCCTGCTGGGTGAACACAGGCTGGCTGGAGGCCTGAGTCGGGGTGGTGGGCGGTGTGGAGAGTCCAGAGGCTTAAAAAAAATAAATAAAAATAATGCAAGTCATTTCGGTGACACTAACAGTTTGATTTGACAGCTTGGAGGTAGCACTGGAAGGATGTTGTGAATAACATCACATGCTCGAGATGGAATGCACAACTACTGAGATAAAGCCTGGCGTGGCTGCTGACAAACTACGATGAAGTCACTTCCACTTCCAAAAAGAGTACATGGTTATTTTAATACAGACCTGTACTTAAATAAATACATAAACAAGACACCAGGAAAACTGAAGTCATGCCTGATGTGGACACTCAAGGAATTTCTGTGTTTAAAAGTTATACATAGAAAAGTAAAAAAAATAAAATAAAAATCAGGCCTTGAAACACATAATGACACACTGATGACTTTCTTGCACTTTATCCAATACAATTGGTTACGTCAGCCGTAGAGCGAGCGGTTCAAAGTGTCAGTCAGCTGTTGGTGAAGCATCTCCCGCTTTGGGCGTGAGGTGTCAGTCACATGACAGGGCAAGCACCACTTGCTTCTCTCTCATGAGGCGTCACAATCTCACGCCGCGACATGTGACACTGCCGACATATTTGCCGGGCCGGACAATAAGAGACACGCTCTCAATAGCTCATGCAGTCGACGGTTGACTTTTTTTTTTTTTTTATTATCTCGACGGGATCTCAAATGCCCGCCATTCAAAAGTGTTAAAGGGGATATGTTATGCAAGATTGACTTGCATATAAATAGTTGGGTCTCTGAAGTGCCTTAAACTGGCTAGCGGTGGCCATTCATTTACAGGCTGGACGTGGCTCCTGCTTCGTCGGGACTACAATAACACCACAAATAGTTGATGTGAAAAACATCTGAAAAAAAATGTCAAACATAGCCAGATAATGTTATCAAAGCCCTTTGAGACTGCTTGTGATTTAGGGCTATACAAATAAACTTGACTTGACAAGAGAGAATGCACGACCGAGATGAAGCCTGAGCCTCTGACAGACATGAATGAGGTACAAAGGAGGAACTAGTTGGTAAAAGGCACATGGCAGCTCGGATGAAGTTTGACTAAAAGGCGGCTGAAAAACCCAAACATGAAGAGACAACATTGTCTGGATTACTGAGACACAAATTGAGCTGTCCTTGAATGGCCTAGCCAGAGCCCTGACATGAAGATCTGTGGAGAGGTCTGAAAATGGCTGTGCGCTAGTGCTCACACCTAAAGATGTATGCTAAGCATTTGACATGAGAATAAAAAATGATTTAAGTTGTAATTGCAGCCAAAGAAAGTTTATTCATATAGCCCTTAATAAAAAATTAAAAAAACATCTCAAAGGGCTTCACATGCCCACAGTTGAAGGTATGCTAGCTTAAATACTAATGTGTAATGGGAAATGCCAAACACAGGCAGCGCATATAACAATAATTAAAGGCATACATTATTTAGGCAAATATTCTGAACTACTATTTCAAGTCTCTTAGCATTAGCAGAAGTAAAATGTGTTCTTGGATCTTAATCCAGGCCAGAATGAATCCTACTAAAAAGCTCCTTGCTCAGATATGGCGGAAAACTAGCTAAAGGCCTCATGTGTTGCAACGCATAGCAGCGGGCCGCCAGTATCTCTTGACATTTAGTTGGCGTAGAGCGGGCCTCGCTCCCGCCGTTTGGCCTTCCTATTTTAGCCGTGCTGTTGTGGCACATTCCACAGGAGGAGATAACAGCACGACAGGGGCCTTGCTCTCCTCGCCCTGCTAGCAAGCGGGGCGGCGGTGGCGGCGGCTGCGTGCCACCCAGGACACAGGAAGCGGGCGCCCTGTCATAACAGCAGCTTCAAACAAAAATGGCTGCCCTTCTGTTCAGTTTTGGCTAGACATGACGGAACAGAACACGCCGTAGTTCATCACTTGGCCCTCATAGAAGTCACAAGTCCAGCGAGACGCTTTGAGGTGAGCTGTCAGCATGTCGCACCGTGTAAACTAACAGAGCCAGATATGGTTATGTTACTTTCAAGAGGCCCACCCGTGCTCTGCTCAGAGATCGATGAAGGTTCTTCCCTAAAAACAATTACAAGGAGCCGTGTTAAGATGATCCCAGACATTGGAGTGAAAGGCACCGCAGCAGGACATCTTTGGACTATGGAGCATTTTTGTAGGACACACAGAGACAAAATATCTTTTTGACTCAGCTACGAGGATTTTGGAATCTTCAATGAATCTAAGACGCATGTGGTTGGATGTACTAGATTGACCAGATAGGTAGAAAATGCACACGTTACCCGCCAGGCAGGACGCTTCCGACTGCTGCCTCCCTGCCAGCGCATCTTGCTCCTTGCGTTTCTTGCTCCTCCTCAAGCTGCCAAACCTCTTCATGGAGCACGGCGGCGGGTCGCGGGCTCGACGCTGAACCTGGCCGTGACCATCCGCATTACGACCGAGCCGCACAAAAAACGACACTAGCTCACCTTCCCTTCCTTACAAGCTGTCGGTCCTTTAGAGGAGGCAACTTTTCCTTTCACTTAGATGCACACCGAGCTGCTAATCTTAAGGTAAAAGCAGCAAAGCCCCTGCAAAGATTCTTCTTGCATGTCCAGCTGTATAGATTCCGCAATCCATGACAAGTAGTTGAGCTGTAATTTATGCAAGCAAAACTTGTCCTTCCCAGTGATGTGTCCGCCTCCCGGGGGAACCCTCCCACCTATCAGCCGCATCAGAGTCGTAAATTGTCAGGTGCAGCTGTGGGTGGGTGGCGTCTCTTTTAATATAGCACCCATGAGAAAAAAAAAAAAAAAAAAAGGAGGCCAGCCTGCCGGGCCAAACGGCAGCGATTGGTGGGCGTCCGTGCCCCCTCCTTCCACTGCACCTCCCACCTCAACGAGAGTAAACTCAGCCAAGCTGCTTCTGAAAAATCTCCTGAAGATGAATAATCAAACGTGTTGCTGGCTGTGAGACGCCACCGCTGCTGCTGATGATGATGATGCAGACATTTGTGCTGTCTATGACATTTGCTTTTTTTTTTTTGGGTGTGGAGACCTTTAAAAGGTCTCGTCAGGTGACAGAAAGGGGGTGGGGACATCCAGTGGCCAGTCATCTACTCCATTAGGAGCAGCTGATTAATGATGTTAGCTATGACTTGACTATGATGTACTCGGACTACTTTTGATTTAAATCTATACTTATATATTTTACACAATGGCTGATGAAAGCCCAAGGAGGGAACACACAAACGCCATCCATAAAGGTCAGACAGAGATGAGATTGGGACAAATTGACACGCTTGAGTTCGGTTCATTTTTGGAAAGTCCGAGAAATGTGCAGATCCTTTATTTACTGACAACATGCGTCACACTATAGCAACATAGAGCGAGAAAGAGGAGGGGAGGGAAGGAGAGAGCAGGAGCTTCTAGGAGAGCCTACTCACTTCCAGATAAGGCCATGCACAGAAAGACCAACTGTTGGCTTCAGACTGAAAAAGGCCAAGAGGATCATATTTGGTTGTGCTACCATCGTCTATAATCATAAGTCAGAGCACCTAAATAATATTAGATGAAACTAACCGTGGCAACACAAGCTGATGAAACAAATTAAGTTTACAGCGCACCCTTGTGGCCAATGCAAGAATTCTACAAGCAGTAGGGAATAAAACAAAATATGAGGAAAGAATAACTTTGTTTTAGTACGGGGACCCTATTGTGATTTTTCTATCGACACAAAAGCATGAGGAGAACATGAAAACGCAACACAACAACAAGATTTGAACCCAGAACCCCAGAACTGTGGTGCATGTCACTAACCACTACCCTATCTTTTCTGGGAAGCAGTTATGGCTGTCATTGTCACTTTCATTGTCAATACTTTTTGCCCATTTAGCGTGAACAAAAACATTTTCCGGTTCGGCCGTACTAAGTTTGCGATTCCGGTCAGGCCCTCAGAGGAAACAGTGGTCGCTGATGAGCCCAAAACATGTGAGTCATCACTGCGTAGTTTAACGCTTGATATTTCGAGCAGTACTCTCGCTCCCCCCCCCGTGCATTTATATAACTGTGCAAACCAGTGCTTGGCGACGTCTTGTGGTCACTCCAATTCACACTTTGAAAGAACCACATTGTCATTAGATCACTAATGTGCTCCAACAATTTAGCCCTGCTATCATGGACTGAAAAAAAAAAAAAGGAAAAAGAAATACCAAAGCACAAAAGCAAATGTTTCCTTTTTCCCTGTTGACAGAGGAAGCGTTTCACACTGCACAAGCAATCACTTGCCTGGCGCACCTCAAGACTGCTCTCACAAAACAAAGCAGTGGAAAGTTCACTGCGAGGGAAACGTGCCTTTTACTTCCTTGTTGACATTTTGCTGCAGGTCAATCATGCAGCATGTACATCAGGATTTGGAGATATTGTCTGTTTTTGTTCTTGACTTTGGCCTAGAAAGAGTTGTGCAATAGGAATAATACTTGTCCATTGTAATCCGCCGACATTAGCATGAGACGGAGCCACCTCTCAAATGTGAGTCATTTCAACCAGAATGGATGTTAATTGTAGTCTAATTGGATAATTTGACCAAAGAAGGCCACAGACCTTTTCCTGAGACGCCTGGCAACGTTTTGCTTTGCCGTGATGGATTTGAGACAAAATCGTCACAATAGCAAAATTGAGTTTTCGGGCTTACCTCTGCGGGCTCTGGAGAATATCTTGATGCTTCCGGGGCTGCTGCCGGATGATGAACGAAAAATGCCACTGAAGCTGAGTCGGCGCGGGGATTTGACCGGGGACGTCTGATAACAGGAAGAAGGGAAGACGTTCTTTGGGGAACCCGAGTTGGATTTCCCCGGACACGGCACCGGGCTGCTAGCGAGCTCTCCCATGGCAGGCCCGGCTGAACGGATGCAACGCTCCCCCTGCCAAACCATTAGGATGCACTTTTACCACGGCTTGGGAATTGCAAGCAGACTTAGAGAAGATCTGTTATGAAACACCAAAAGCTGTTCTTTCTAAATGCAGTCCGGCACTTCCTTCTTTTCACAAATACGCAACGCTGACCGCTTTACACAAGCGCACATGCATGGGAGTGTAAACAATAGCTCGTGTATCATCGTTTATTCAATTAAGTGCTAAGCTAGGAGGGAGGACGCTAGCACGAGCTTGTGCTGTTGTTTAGCCTTGGAGGCAATCTGTGCGCCTCTATTAGAGGAAATACAGAAATAGCAACTTTCGATTCAACGGAATCTGGATAGCTTCTGCTGCCTTGGAAATAATTACGTGTAAAATAGTCAAAGTACTCATGTGGTCCCAAGTGAGACAGAGTTTTTTTTGTCTGGTAGTCCAACAAGGCCTGACAGGGCGACAATTGCTCAAGGCGGCCTCATTCAAACGTTCATTTCCCCTTTTTTTGGAAAGCAATCCTGGGCTAAATCAAAAAGAGAAGGAGAACACGCCTATCTCCGACACTCACTCGGTGCTATTGCGCAAGAAATAGACACAAGGCGTGACTGGCGTGAACCGTAACAGGAATTCAGCAATAAGGCGGCCGAATAGACGAATAGTAAGCGGGCCAGATAGGATGACGAGGCAAATCAATAGCTTGGCGTCAGAATTGCTCTTTCAGCTCTTTTCTTCATTTACTTTGCCTTGAAATATTTTCCTTCTAAACCTGTTTATTTGTTTTCAATGTACATTCGATTAATAATTCTTAATACGCTATTTTAGTTCTTTTGCGTCAAATGTGAAAGAAAAATGGAAGTATGAATGTGAAGGGACTTCCTGCCCAGAAACAACAAATGCCCATACAAATTGCTACAGATCAAAATAATACAGAAATGGAAGGAAATTATTTACCGTGTTTGGGCTTCGAGGTGAGCAACCCTTTTCCAACTGGGGAGAAGCAAACGGCGAGAAGTCCTGCATGGAAGCAGAGATACATAAAGTCCATGAGGAGAGATAGTGGAAGGCCAGGTGCATCAGTTTTGCATTTCTGTGTAAACATCAACGCATTTGACCATGACTCAGGCAAATGCTCATACCAAACATCCAACTTGACATTCCACAGGAGTGCAGCAGAAGAAAGTCATCATCAAATCATCATCATCAGACTCAACATTGTGCTCCAAAAATAAAGTTGAGTTATTTCCATCAGAGAGTAGATCTTCAAGTTGCTGCAATTAAGCTGAAGTGTGGCGCCATTAGCCAATTAGATGGCTTTCTGCCATCAGGAACATGTCTAAAGTCCACTCTACAGTGATACAGATGGAGTTCAAAAGTCTGGTGGTCAGAAGACGTGGGAAAACAAAAGCGACAACACAATACACGCTTATTAATGATAACTGACCATAAATTTCAGTAAATAACATTAGAGACAGGAGTTTGAAATGACACTTTGAGGAGACATTATTTTTGTTGGAAGAGTGGCCAGGAGCTTCTCAATACTGACAGTTTCATTCCAAATAATCATCTTTATGAAAGGAAGGTTTTGTTGTTCTGTTTTAAACAATACAATTATTTGATCTCATTTCAGTCAGGGACGAGGAACGTTCGGCCAAAGGAAGTTAGCACAATAATACACGATATATAAAGTACATATAAAAACACAGTTTAAATTTAAAGCAGGTGTACAACATGGACAGGTCAACAGCCATTTTTTGGTAGAAGATAAAGACAACAAAATCACTCTAACATTCAAACCTATTTTGATGAGTTAAGTCACTTAACGCACTCAACCCCTTGCATTAAATAACAGGCGTACCTAATAAAGTGACCGCTGTCTGTAAATAAACCACAATGAAAGATTCAAGGCTGCCATTCAATGCAGTGATGTAGAAACGTTGAGGTTTTACATGGAAGGCTGTCACTCAAAGCGAGCGTCGCGTGCACTCGTGCTGTCCATTAATTAGCGGATGCCCTATTTTACAGCAGCCAAAGTACACTTGAGCGACTTACGGCCACATTAATGCGCAGACTTCTCCTCCTCTTGGGTAGCTTCTTGGAGCCTCCCTTGTTTGATTCCATCAATGTGCTCCCCATTTTTTTGGGACTAAAAGCCAGCCGCCGAATAAAGGGCTGAATCACGACTATGAAACATCAACAAACCTCCTCGAGGTGGAATTGGTAAACAGCAGAGTGACGGTAGGCTTGCTGCTGCTGCTTCATCAGGAAGTAGGCTGGGCCCAAGGCGGAGGCAGGGCACAAGTCGACCAATGGCTTTCGACCGCCGCTCGTTGATAGGCATTACGGTAATTCCTCTGTGGAGGAAAATCAAAACACGGTACGTACTGTATGTTGAAGAATTTTTGATTAAAAAATTGCATTCTTCGTAAAAACATACAAGAATAATGTAAATCTTACCTTTTCAGAATCACCAACATACACGGCCCAATGATCGGTAACGGGATTTGACCAGGTTTCACCAGCAGATGTCACTAAAAACCCCTAAACGGACTAAAAATGAATGAAATGCATGAAAATTTAAGTAATAAACAAATCTATGGTTAAAACAGCCTACTCTATGTACCACAGAAGTTTAAACCAGGCTTTAATAAGTCATTTCAAATCAGACCTTATTTACCTTATTGGAGGGTTGACATTCATGATCTGACCTTGCAGTGTTCTTCACAAGAACCTTGAAGATGTTTTTTCCTTTTCAGATAATGAGGCGCCAGTGAAGACGCAATATTAGTAAGAATATGTATATATTTTTGCAAGCCGCTCAAGGACAGCGATAGTTATACTCTTGGGACAAAATGCACACGCACACAATATGCTAACATGTAAAATAGTTTATTTTTGTAAATGTTTCTAAATTCAATTCCACAAACTCCATACTCTGTACACGCCAAAAGGCATTTTCAAAAACAAACAGCGCAAAAAAAGTGTTGGGGGGGGATAAAAAGAAACAAAAAACGTGACTACTTTACATGACTGAGAAAATGTAGCACAAACACACTGGCAGGATGATGTATCATACAAGAGAAGAAAAAAAAATATTCAAGAAACAATTTTGTTACAACCATTCATTGAGAAAATATATACAATTGAGTCTTCGGAAAGTTAAAAAAATACATGCCATATACATTACAAGTTCTAAGACTGTCTCCAAAATTTTACTTGAAATTGTGCACGCAAAAAAACGTTTCCATTTTCTACGCATGTGACATGTGACTGTGTCAGTATAAGAAATAGTTCTGATTAAAGACAATGCCATTTCTATCCAAAAGCGAGAAGCGACGGTGGCTAAAGTTCCCCGGCAATTCTTTCTGTCACAAACACACACACGCACGCACGCACACGCACGCACACACACATACTCTGGTTTGTCAAAGTTGTCGTCGTCGTCGTCATCATCAGACACTTGCACCTTATTTTAAAAGCAACATAAAAACAACAAATACACATCGGTGTTCCTATTTGTGTTAAAAAGTTGTCCTTTTTAGGGTTTGAAAACCTAATTCACAGTTTATTTATAATCAAACCTGATTCGTGGCTAACAGACAACAGTCGCCATTTGGAGAGTTGATATTTTTCATTCTGCGACTGATCATTTAGCAACAAAAATAGCTTCTTTTTTTTGTTTTTTTTCAATGTTTGAGTGGTTAACGTGTGTGTAAGTCACAAAACACTACAGCTACAATACCTTACTTTTACAACAAAAATACTTTGTGAATTATTGTGGTTATATTACAAATTCTGTACAGAATATTCATAATATATACTCTCAAACAGAAATAACGTTTGATCTTAAATAAATTTCATGGACAAACAAAACAGGAAGAAGAAGGGAGATTTCTTTTTCTTCAAACAAAAAAAAAAAACACCTAACATCAATCGAGAAGGTTAAGGTAGTATTTGGTCGGTTATTCCTATATTTTTTCTTTATGTACATTTATACAAGAAAAGTAACAGCATGTCTTCTTCTAACTTCACAAACATATCTGGCCTTCTTCAACTCGTCATCACGTAGAGAATCAAACTCATTCACTCAGTCATAATAAATACAAAATTCCACACAAATCACATGACGGAGACCTATGATAAAACTGACTCATGGAATCAAGTATTTTTAAAGTTGTGTGTGTGTCCATTTTTTTTTGTGATTTTTTGTTTTTTTTTAGTGCAAGTTAATATTCCCTTCGCAGTATTCATTGCTGTACATTCCTCATTCAGTGATGTCTACATTTAGTCGTACTCGCAGTACGACACACAATCGCACACACAAACAAACACACACACACACACACACACACACACACACACACACACACACACACAAAAAGGGCCTGCCCTTAGTAAGCAATAAGGCCGCACCCTGCACAGTGCTTTCTCATTCGTTGGTGTATTCCACACCCCGCGGAAGCCGCACACAGACAGACAGACAGACAGACAGACAGACAGACAGACAGACAGACAGACAGACAGACGGAGGCGTCGCAACACGACGGCCTCGCACATATGGCACACGTCGCATCCTGCTACTTGTGTTTCATTCACCTCCATCCAACTCGGACGCCTTTTGCTCCTTCACAAAACCACTTCAGTGTGAAACGGAGACTTTTCGGCATCCGCAGGCAAGAAGCAGGGAATGTTTTTTTTTTTAAAATGTCATCATTGCCACCTTTGCTCAGTAGATCCACTTCCGGCACTCGGGAGCGCCACAGTGGCAGGCCACCTTGTGCTGACTGGCGACGGGGTCGAACTGGTGCTCGAAACACAGCTGGAAAATGAGAGAGCAGACCCGTGAGCCACGATAGCATTAAGATAAAATAAAACGAGGAGAAACGAGACAAAAAGATCATCCACCTCCTCTCCCCTTTCAATCCGGCGGATGCAGCTGATGATAATTTTGTAACCCCTTTCAAATGTTACCACCTCGGCGACGCAGTTTGGAGCACAAGAGTGGTTAATGTACCTGTTAAAAAAAAAAAAAAAAAAAAAGCGAGAGGAAAAACGTCAACACGGAAGCCGGTAGCCCGAGGCAAGCCGCCCACATGTGTTCAAGGTCAGGGGTCAGGAGCGCGCTGAGACTAAACGATAAAACCCAAAGGCAACGACATTGCGCTCACTTTCTGCATAGTAAATGATACATCGAGTGCTCCGTTAAAGGAAGCCAAAAAAACAAATGTGCCGTACCTGGCGAGTCCTCCCGATCTGGTTGCATCGACAACGTGCTCGCTATCGATACGGAACATAAAGACGGGTCGATTCTGAAAAGCGGATGGGTAAAAATCATGGGTCATATTTTTTTTCCTGGAAATGCCTGCAGTTGACTGAGAGTGAAATGGATGTTTACCTGAGATCTATAGAGCCTGTCCTTCCTGATGGCGACCTCGTTCCGAAGGACGGTTCCATTGTACTCAATCACCATTGTTTGTTTTTCCATGTCTCGAGCGGCAAACAGCCCGAGACCCTGCCGATGTAGATTGCGCGACATTTGCGTTTGTATTCATTCCATAATACGGACTCCATTCGATGACAAAAAGCCAAATGGAAAAGGAAACGTGGGGGACAAAACTCACTTGGATGCGGGAGCGGGCCAGGTAGACGTTGGCTCTCCACTCGCTCTTCATCCAACGGTATTGTGAAGATCTCGGGTGCACTACCGGTGGCTTGCTGTGAGAGGCGCTACCTTCTCCCTGGGCTACATTTTGGTTGGACCTGGCGCTGCCGCCCGACACAGCCTGCGCCTGCGGCCTTTCAAGGATGGGATTGTCATTCATAAATTAATAAAAAATATGAAATACACAGGGTTCCTTTGTAGGACGCTATCAAGGGTAAGAAGGGTCGACTATTTTGAGCAGCGGTGGATGGAGCAGATAAATCTGTGGTCGCGCCACGCGGCTCAACAAGGCGTGATTAGGACTACTGCATCAGTGACGGACGCCAGATAGACAGCTGAAGTTAGTTTCGCAATATAACGGCCCCCCATCCGCAAGTCTTACCTGATGACCAGCGAGGTGCGAGGAGAGCCGGTTCTCGGCTGGGCCCTGGCACTGCCCGCGGGATTGAACACGAGAGGCAGCTCCATGAGAGGGTTGCGTCCGTAACGGAACGAGTATCTGTCACAAGCCTCAACTCCGGGGAGCTGGAATTGAGATTGAAACATTAGACTCGATGTTACAGGCGTCAAACTCGAGGCCACGCCGGCAGGCCGGCGTCGTCTTGTATGAAATCAAATGGTGCGTGGCGCTTAGTTCAAATCGATTGAAGTGCGTTTGTCAGCATACAGATTGGGAGTGACAATGTAGGCGCTTCTACAAACCGATTCAGTGATCTTGGCAACAGCGGACGCCGTGAGCCCAAACAGGTCCTCCCCTTTGAGGTAAACTGGGAAAAGCTTCAGAGTACCAGATTCAGCTCTTTTCTCCGCAACCGGACCCAGAACCTTATCCCACACTCCTGATAAGAGAGAGATCAGAACAGGAGAATGTCAGGACCAAACAGGATCAGCGTAGCTCCGATCAACCTTGGAGGAATTTCGAGAACAAACCTTTAGCAGAGGAGTCCGTCAGGACCAGATCTTGGTAGCCCTGTTCAATGACTCTGATGGTAAACTCGGGTTGTCCGTCTTTTTCCTCGACGGAACAAAGGTAGCGGCAACGGCGGTTGCCGTGGCGCATGCTCCAGTATATGCGGCAAGCCTCGTAGCCGACCGGAAAGATGGCGCTGGCGGAGTGGAAGGCGGCCATTTGTGCGGGAGTGAGTTGGCCGATGGCGTGCAGCACCAGGCTTCCTATTCGAAAAGTGTAGCCCAACTCGGGGCGCCGCACGGCCGCGGCCATCTGCCGCACTTCGTCCCTTTGGACGTAAACGCGGCGAAAGACGGCGAAGCAGCGCAGTTCGTGCTCCAGGGCGTGTCCGGCCGTGCCCCGCGGCCTGTGGGCGTGGCACAGCATGGTCTTGTCCTTGAAGAAGGTGCAGTGGGCTTGCAGGGCACAGGTGAAATGGTAGACATTGGTACAGCGCAAGCGGTGGCAGCCGCTGGTGGCGCCCGTCTGCTGGCAGTAGACGCAGCGCACCGTCTGGCCCCGACGCAGCGCCAGCTCCACGTTGATGAGGGCGCCGGCTTGCGTCTCGTACACCTCGGTGGACCACAGGGCGCAGTTGAGGTGCACCCAGGCGTCCAGGTCGAGATTGAGCAGGCGAGCGGGGCCGTCGGTGATTCCGTCTCCAAACTGGTGGCAGAAACAGCAGCGCCGGTGGTCCCGCAGTGAAACGGGAGGCCGCAGGGAGGCGCCCAGTTCCTTCAAGAGCTCATCGATCTTATCTTCGTCCGGGAGTTGAGAGGTTCCCCGGGGCACCACCACCTGGACGCTCCACTTCCTCCATCGGAGACCCTTGGCTCTCTTCACCTGATGCCAGGTCTCCTGGGACCTCGGGCGAGCCTTCAGCTTCACCGTCACTTTGATGGCGTCCGATCTGGCCGTCTCGCCAGCCAAGGGGAAGGGGATTGGAGGGGTGGATGGGGGAGAGGGTTTAGGCTCAAGCTGGGCTAGGCAATGGACGTCCATTGAAGACATGTTGTTGTTGTACTGGTGCTGAGCTTTCGACAAGATCTCCGTCTGACCCGAGGCGATGAGATGGCTCAGTGATTCCTGGGGGGGGGGACAAAAAAACGAAAGGGCGATGATTGACTGCATCTGTCGTACACTCAAAACGTGTCCTTGCAAACCTTTGATTCTACGGACGACCTGGACTGCAGTGGTGAGGAGCAGTAGAGAAGGAAGCAGTTCTGACTGCAGAAAACCAGCCCGTCTTTAAAACGGCCTGCGGATTCCTAATGAGAGAATTTAGAAATTGTGAACCATTGCGCTCAGATCATGTTTAAAGTAAAAAGAGCCTTTAAGTGGTAAAATACACATGTTGGTGCACCACAAGTCTTTCAAGACTCAAAAAAAGATTTGAGTCCAGATAGACATTATAGCAAGAGCAAATAACAGTGAAGTACCTTGATGTGAGAGGGGAGATCTTTGATGGATTTCTGCACTCCATTTCCTAGGACCACTACTTTACAGTTGCAGCACCACTGAGGTTTACATCCGGGGCTGCCGGGAAATCTCTGGTCAGGTCCTCGAGCTAGGGCAGAGCCTAAAACAAAAGCAAAAAATAAATAAATATAAGATAGGCCCCATATTTGGGGCTCTCAAAAAGCAATGTGGCCTGCTTTTGGGGTAAATCATTTGCTCACCTGGGCTGTTGGGATGGAAGCGGAAATGATGCGCCTGCTGTTGCATCATGGCAGGCCTGATCATCTGGCCCGGGCGACCGTGAAGGCCTCCGGCGTCTGCCTGCCCGTGAAAAAGCACGGAAGGGCGAAGGTCCCCGCGTGGGTACGTGAGCATCGATACGGGCCCTCGGTCCGGGGTGCTGCTGACCTCGTAGCTGCTGGGGATCTTCACACAGAGCAGCTGGGAAATGGCGGCCACCACTCCGGTGATGTTCTAACGTAAGGGGGTAAAAAAAAATCACCAATGAATTCAACAACAGAAAAAGAAAGCGACAAAAGTAAACACAGGAAAACTAAAACAGAATTTGGGGTGTTTTTTCTTTTTAACTCGTCACAAAAAAAAAACAAGCGAAGCACCGCATCGGCCAATTCGAGTCCACTTTGACTGAATTGAAGCGGTCTTACCTCGGCTGCACCTGGTCTCAATGTGATGGCGACTGAAACCAGTCCTGATTTGGAATTGTTGGACACGGGACCAAACGGGGGTCCGAAGAAGGCTCCCGAAGGCTCAGTCTTAATATCTTGCAATTTGACCTCTGATCCTAAATAGGGCAAATGTACAATTAACGTGGATTAAAAATGATTTAAAAAAAAAAGAACGGTAATCTGGGTGCAGCCATACCTTTCCCTTTGGGCGCAGGAAGCAGGGGGAGCACAGGGGAGACGCATGGAGATGGGGGCTCTTGCTTCACCAACGAGAGGTCGGGATAGCGACTGATTTCCATGCCAACCACGCTCTCAGGGGACGAGGATGGAACAAAACTGTCAGGTGTGTCCCTTTCCTTACAAATCTCCTGTCCTTTGTTACTTTGACGGGGGGGAAGAAAAATACGAGTCAAACTCTTGCAGTCGTTCGTGTATGGAAACCGAAAAGTATTTTCAGATACCTCAGTTCCTCCTGGTTGTTGTGGGGAGGGGTCGGGAGGGATGCGGGAACGTCCACCGTTTTGGGTCCCTGAGCAATGGCCCGAGCGAGTAGATCTTCCTCAGCCCTGAACGGGACATGGAGCGGCTTCGGAACGAGGCCTTTGGACACTGCGGACGGAAGAGCGTGAGGTCATACTCCGAGCATTCTCTTAAGTCGAGAAAGCCAGACTTGAGTATTTTACCCATGGCTGCTGCTTTGTTGGCCAGCTCTTCGGTCGTAGCGAAGCCATTGATCATTTTCTGTCGATTGACAGGTGGCGGCGTGGGGGGTAGCGATGCCGGAGGTGTCGGCGGATTGCTCAGGTTACTCTGCTTTAGGAAACAGTCGAGTCCCGCTCAGTCGGTGCGTTGACGGGAAGAGTGACATAAATGTGAGGAGAGCTCACCTTGTAGGCCAGCTGGGAGTAATAGTCAGAGACGCCATCCAGCGAGGCGCTGCCAAAAGTGCCCGACAGGAGGTTCTCCCCATTGAGCGGACCGCTGCCGTAGGGAGCAAAGTGGGCAAAGTTGACCCCGATCAGAGGCTCCATGAGGGGCAGCAGAGAGAGCTGCTGTGGAAATACACAAGCAAGTGAATTAAACCACTTAGTATGTAAAAAAATTAATTAAAAAAAAATCACAGTGCTTAGCACAATCAAACCATATCTTCATCTTCTTGACCATATCGTCTTACCTGTTTGATTTGGTTCATGACTGTGTCAGGGCCGGAGTGCATCAGCGTCCTCTCATCCCCTTCCTTCTTCCTCTTCTTGTAGCGAGAGGGAGGTTTCTCTCCTCCTTTTGGGTTCCTTCTATTCCTTCCTTTCTTCTTCTCCTGTTCATTGAAGATCGGCCCTTGAAAGTCCAGAGGGCCATCGGAGTAGGCCTGAGGAGGCAAAAGATGCCGCAGAGTGCAAACGTTCATATTCTTTTGTGACTTCAACGTATACTTTAGCTTTAGTGAGTCATTCAGGAACAGGGTGTCATCACAATTATCCGGTGAGTCATCATACAACGTCAAGAAACCATTCTCATGTTTAAGAGACATCTGTAAATCGGGCCTTTGCTGACTTTGAATGGAAGGGAGGAAAAAATGCTCATTTACATCTGGCCTGTTTGTTTTAGTCTCCCCATGACTCACTCGGCTGGCCGCCCACCCACACAAAAGAACCAAAAGACTCACCCCATTGCTGTCCACAGAGCTCTGCCTGAGGAGGAGGGCTTTGCAGTCAGCGGGTTCCTCTTCCTCCGATCGCATGCTCTCCTCCGACGGCTGCTGGGAGAACTCGGGCGGAGTCGCACTCTTGTTTTTCAGTAGGTGCTTGAGAAGCTCGTTGCCGGCTTCGCCCTTGTTTGGACTCTGGCCGGCAGGGAAGGGCGAGGCGCCCCCTTTGCCGCCGCCCTCCTGCTTCACGGAGCTCATCTCGGGCCCGTCTCGTGCTCCGTGACAGTCGTTGCTGTCCGTCTGTTCCAACTTGATGTTGCTGAGGATCCTTTCGTGCTCCTGAGCCTGCGCTCTGGCCGCGTCGGGTAAAAGTCCAGCTTGTCCTCCAGAAAGTTGCCTCTCCAGCTCAGAGTGACCCGGAGTAGAACATCCAAGCGGGGATCTGGACAGGTCGTGTTCCCCAAAGAGATGCGGGTTCCTGGTCGGCGTCGACGAGGTGTCGGAGACGCTCGGCGTCAGAGGGGCGGTGAGATCCGAGTGCGGCGTGGAAGGCGTCTTGATGGAATCCACATCGTCGTCTTTTTTCTTTTTGCGTGTTCTTTTCTTTTTCCCTTTCTCATCTGGTATGATGTTGGAGTACAGCTGGATTAACGATTGACCCGATCCGGGGAAGTTGGATGGTAGAGGTGTAGCCGAGTCAGTGGCAAAAGGCGGCGCGTCGCCCGGCATCGGCAGCATCATTCCCGCCCCGCCGAATTGACGGGGAGGTCTGGGCTGACCCTGCGCAAAATTGGACGCCGGCAGGCCGAGGTTATCGGGTCCCATTTCCGGAGGCACCATCCCGTTTCCCATCATGGGCCTGCGTTCCCCTTGCATAAAGGTGCCGCTTGATGAGCACATGCCTAGCTGCTGGGGGAACCCAGCCGCGTGCTGCTGCGGCGGCTGCTGCACAGGAAGCCTCTGGGGTTGCATGAACTCCTGCGGTAGCTCCGAGTTGAAAAAGGGCATCTGAGCCAGCGGTGCCAGGTTTCCGTCTGGCCCCAGCATAGCTTGCTGCTCCATTTCCATGCGGTGTTTCAAGGCCCTCTGCCGTTCAACTTCCTGCATGAGTTGCACTCGCTGTCTCTCCTGCTGCTCCCGGAGTCTCTCGCGTCTCTCGCGCTCCTGGAAGCCCTCGCTGAATGGATTGTTATCATCGAATTTCACACCGCCCGCCTGTATGGCTTTGGGAGGAGCTGCTGCCATTTGGACCTCCGCTGGCATTTGGGAGTGTTGGAGCATGGCGCCCATGGGCATCTGATGGGGCTGCACCTGCGGGGGCATGATAGGAGGCATCCCGGGCCCTACCATGGGACCGGGAGTGCCGGGGTGCCAGCCCGGTGGCGGGTTGGGCATTCGTGGAGGGGCGGCGGCGTTTGGCGGCCCAGAGTGAATTGGCATTTGCATCACGGGGTTCACCTGAGGCTGGACCAGGGCTGGCCCACCGGGACCGGGCACTGGATGCATTAAGGGTGTCAGGTTATTTTGTTGCTGTTTGACTCTGTATTCCTCAATGAGTTCAGCGTGTTCTTTTTGTTGCTTGCGGATCTAAAACATAAACAATTTTTTTTTTTTTTACAGAAATGACAGTTAAGGCAGAGATTTTTTTTTTTTTAAATCAAGGGGGCATGGGGTCGAACATTGAGTGAAGGCGCCAGACGTCTTTTTACCTGCTCTAGTTGTTTCTGCACTACGCCCTGTTGCTCTGTGACATGCTTGAGCTGCTCAGCGTCCTCCTCGGGGAACTCTCTCCCCGCCTTCTTGGCCGTTCTCTGCTTGGCAGACAAAGCTTTCTTTGACTTCCTGTGAGCTCCGATCTTCTCCTCCAGAAACTTCTGCTGCATTTGAAGTAGTTGCTGAGTCTCCTGTAGCCACTCCTCATACTGTGCCCTTTGAGCATTGTCTGAAAGAAGACGGGTATGGTTTGTTAGCAAGCCTGGTAGCAATAAGACATGATGTAAATGCCTCTGATGGAGAACTTACTGACAAATCCCGGTCCAAAATTAGGAGGATTTGGTCGTTGTACTTGTGTCAATCTGCCATCCTGGTGGAAGAGGAGATATTTGTAGGTACAGTGCAACATTTATGCATAAAAGGTGGCACTTTTTTCAAAGATTAGTATTACCTGTCCTACAACTTGTGGGGGAAGTGGTGTGCTTTCGGGAACAGGTGCTGCTACAGGTCCAGGAGGAAACCTGTGAGACATCAAGACAAAAAGAATCAATGAATCTGGTCGCAGCTAACACAAGTTATGGCCGACCAGCCAATGGAAACACTTTTTTTTTTTTTTCTTCTTCTGGCAACTGGATTAAATAAATTACCTTGTTAGTCTACGTGTGCAGTCGCAGGCATATGTACAAAAAAACAACAACAAATAAAACCAATTCTTACCTGTTCATGACTATTGGAGCCATTCCAATGTTGTTTTGAACCATGACTTTGTTGATGCCTTTCAGTGCAACCATCTTGGCTTTCATGATTGGGTCAGTAATCGTGTCGAAATCTTGACAATGACAAATCACAACCATTAGAAATTGTTAGTTCAACATTTAATTAATGAATGTACGCCTGTGTAGGTGCATCTCAATAAATTCACCACCAGGAAATAGTATGAACCAAATCATTTGACATCATTTTAAAGACGCAATCCGAATCCATGTTCCTACAGGTTTAATGACTAAATGGATTAAACGTATTGAGATGCACCTTCAACCAAAAAGGGGGTGGGGGTGAAACTACCAATGTTGGGGAAGAAAGAGTCACTGGAACGCTGTCGTATCATGGCCTGCATCTGCCTCTGCTGCTGCTGCTCTTGCTTCTCCTGATCTAAGAGGTCCTGCAAAAGGAGCGGCTGCTCCTCCAGCAGAAGTGGGCGGTGTTGGCCATGCTGAGCCAAAGCCTGGTTCAAAACCTGCTGGTCCTCCCCAAAGGCACTTATGGAAGACTCTGCGGCTCCAGTGGTGCTGGCTATTGTCTGATTCCCATGAGGGGCCGCGTGCTCACTTTCGGTGACTCGGTGAGCGCCTTGAGTGACAGATTCAACCATTGGGTTTAACGACTGCTCTTCAGGCTGCTGCTTAACGAGTAAACTTGACAGGACAGGGGTAGAGTCAGAGAGGGCTTCTTGCTGGCTTGCTGCCACGGTGCTCCCGGAGACTTGGGGGGATTTCTGACAGTCTTTGACCTCTGTTTTAATTTCCTTCCCGTGGATCAAAGGAGCAAAGTCCTGTCTCTCAGGAGTGCCGAGCTTGACCTCCGCTGATGATTTCACGCCCGTAGCCTCCCTCATCTCCGGCGCAGTCGCCGAACTTTGACTGGGCTCCAGGTTTTTGTTCATCTCGGCGGGGTCAGCGCTGTCGTCCATAGGATCGCTGAGATCCAGTTCCTCGTTGAACATGTCTTTTTTGATGTCATCCAGATCGGGGTCTGTATAAGCGATGATGTCAAATTTGCCAGATGTCAGAAAGTCATCCAGATGCAGGTCGTTTGTCTCAAGGTCGAGGTCTTTGCCATCTTCAGGATCCAAATTAAGGTTTTCCAAGTCAGCATCCACCAAGTCTTTCACCTCCACATCTTCCAGATCTTTCACTGCAGACTCCTCCGCATCCAGTTTCTCCTCTCCCGTTTCACCGCTGGCCACGGTATCATTCTGGCCAGCAGGGGGAGCAGACAGGATGATGGACGCAGACATGTTCTGGGTCTCATTTGGAGCAGGCTGGCTCATGGATCTCATCAAAGGAGATTGTTTGAGTGTGCTGTTGGCTGACATTTGGGACTGCTGATGAAGATTGTCCATACTGGCGGAAAGGGGTGCATTTCCAGACTGGCTGGCCATTGGATCCAACATCCTGGGCCCCTGCATTAATGGAAAGCGGTTGTCTGGAGTTCCTGGAAAGCCTTGCGGCCTTTGAGCTTGGATGTTGGCATCCATGGTGCATCCTTGCATAGCAACCGGTGGAAATGCCATGCGTGGCCTGTTTTCTCCTCTTTCTGCTCTGTGCCGCAGTTCGATGAAGGGCTGACCCATAATGTTGTGCTGCTGTACGGGCATACCGTGCGGTGGAAAGTGTTGGGGCAGACCCATGGGATTACCACCGACGCCCTTCGCCATTTCTGCAGACATGGATCGTCTCATCTGAGGAGGAACGTCCTGCGTCGGATGCTGTCCGCGGGGAAACAGTTCTTGGGCCGAATGCGGTCCGAGAGCACCGGCTGGAAAGGAAAACCTACGGCGGGACAGGAATATGTGAGTACAAGGCCAGCACAGTGGAAGCTAGCCATCGATTGTGAGATAAAACGAGACAAAACGTAAACATTGAAGCTGAACACACCTCGGTCCCTGGTGTCTCATATTCAGATCTCCGGGGTGCGGGCCCCGAGGTATTTGTCCTTCGTGTCCTACTGGAAAAGGTCCAGGAAACCTCATTGGCCCTCTTATGGGTCCTTGTCCAGGATAAGGTGGAGGAGGTCGGTTGAACATGTCCCTCTGTTGTCCAGGGTCTTCCTGAGGCCACGGTCGTGGTGGTCTAGGAGCCAAGTTGCCAGGAGGCTCTTGAGGGCACCTCTCTTGTCGAATAGCACTCCTTTGTTGCTGCTGCTTCAGGATTAGTTCTCGAATTCGTTGCCGCTGCAAAACAAAAGCACAGCAATATGGAAAAGTTTATAGAAAGGGCTTTGCTAGGTCCTTCACCAAAACACAGCACTAGATGGCTTGTAAAAACATGATTATTCTAAGAAATGAAAACACTAAAAATGAGGGGACGGACACGGTGGCAAGAGATAAAACAAAGTGAGCAAGGACATCATCAAGACAGTAGCCGATGATAAAAACGCGATTATGCACCTGTCTGAGTCTCTCTTCATTTTCAGCCATAGCAACCTGAGCGTCAGAGGACACAGCAGCCATTTGGGGATTGTTTGATAGCTGGCTCGGGTCTGGAGGGACAAACGCATTGTTCCCCAGACTTGACTGATCTTTAACTTCCATCTTCTCCGACTGTGGACGAGGGGTCATAGGGGCTTGTTCAAATGGGTCATGACCAGGCGTCTGACAGTGTCTTCTGGAGGGTGAGCGGGTAAATCCATCATCGGCTACACAAGGATGCTTGGGTGTTTGTGAGCCTGCATGTGGAAAATGTTCCTGAAGCCTGCCTTGAGGGGCAGAGAATGAGTCCTGAGTTCCCAAAGATCCCGGCCTTAATCCTTGTCTAGTGACTCCATCAGGCCCAGGATGCAAGGTGCCAGGAGACTGACCATAGGCGTCGTTTACCATTGTCCGGGGGTTGCCGACCTGGGAAAACATGTCATTACTTCCTGGCCGGGACGAGCCAGATGCATTAGGAAATGTATCGAGTGGCCCTTGACTAGTGCCTGGTGACTTTGAGAACCTCTCCACGGCAGCAGGCCGGGGCGTGCCTGGTGGCTGAGCATACGGGTCCACAGAGTGGGAAGGTGACATCCTCTGGTGGGGGAACTGGTTGAGTCCGCCAGGGTGAGGGGTGGCAGGAGCGTGCGAGTAGGGATCCGAAGACGGGCTCGGGGTGTTTGATGGTTGATTATAGTTGTCGTGTGGACGCGGGGTGCCGGGGGGTCTGGCGTAAGGCTCAAAAAATGGACGTGCCTGAGCATTGGGTTCGGGCCGGTGGTTACCCGAACTGGCAGGTTGAGAAAAGGGGTCGTAAGTGAAGTGGTCCGGCCTCGGAGTGGAAGGCGCGTGGGAATAAGGATTTCGAGACATTGGAGCCATTTGTCCTTGCTGAGCGAACGGGTGTGCTTGAACTTGATGTTGGCCCATTCGAGGGGGACTGGCAAAATTGTCGTTCGCAGATGGTCTCGGGGTGTGCGGGGGCTGCGCGTAAGGGTCAGCCTGTTGATTCTGGGCAAATCTGTCTGCGGGATGTTGACCCGCTCGGTACAACGCTTCATGAGTCTGCGGAGGGGGCATCGGCGTCTTGAACAGCGGGACAGAGCCAGACTCGTTACTTCCAGGGATGGGCGTCAGTAGAGGTCTGGAGTAAGGGTCGGACAAGATCATCCTGTTCTGAGCCATGCGTTGATAAGCCTCGTTTCTTATCATGGGCCGAGAGTACGGATCTCTGCCCGGCGAGCCCATCGGGGGTCTTCCCTGAGCAGCGTGGCTGGTCCTGGGTGGCCCCATGGGCTTCAGGAAAGTGTCCATTTCCCCAGATGGTCTTGGAGTGTCAGGAGGTTTGGCATACGGATCGTTGCTCATTGACGTCGGCGAACCAAAGTTGTCGTGGGCAGGGGAAGGCCGCCCTCGGTCCTGCTGTTCCATCAGGGACGTGGGCGATTTACCAGATTCCATAGGCATTCGACGACACGCAGTCGGGGGTCTTGGAGTCCCTACCATCTTGCCATATGGGTCCCACGGAGAGGAAGGTCTGGAGCCAGAGGAGCCAGGTGAAAAAACCTGCGGGGACTGAGGCTGGGAAGACGAGCCGGAGGGAGGCGGAGGAGGGGGTCGTAAAAACACATCATCCGAAGAACCCGACGTCGGCGTCCCGGGTAACTGCGGCCTCGCAAAGCCGTCTTTAGCGACGAGCTGCTGCTGCTGCTGCATCGGGGATGTGCTTCCGTTGCTCGGCAGCGAGGCCGGGCTCTGGTTCCCGCTGTTGTTGCCGTCTCCCTCAGTCTGCACGTTGCTTTGTTGCAGCTGCTGTTGCTGTTGCAGTTGCTCGTTCTTCACTTGCTCCAGTTTCTGAGTGGCTTCGATTTTGGCTTGCTGTTTGCTTTTCTGCCTCATTTGCTGTCGGAGAAGCAAAACAAAGTGATGGCCATTAGACAGTATGTCGGCGGCAGCACGTGCGCCATTTGCCAGTCTCATGCAAAAAAAAAGTGAACTGGGCCTACTAACCGCCAATGTCATCGGGGTTAATGCGGAGGGATAATGCAGTTGTTTTGGGAGCTTTTACTAAAGCACCTCTTAGATGTCTTAATATTAAGTGGACCTGCTGCTGCCCTGACTTAATTGCATACCCTCTTACCTGTCTAAACTTCCACTCTTGTTCATGCTCTGACTCTTTTGGTTTCAAAGGGTCTTTAAACAGCAGTTCTGTGTCTAGTGGTATGTTGGGATCAAACACCTCAGGGGGCTGTGGATGTTGTGGATGGTGCCTCTTCACTGTCTCATTGGACATCTGGACTTTGTTGATGCGCAGGGCGGCTCGGTTATCTCTTGCCTTTTGCTGAAAGGCACATGGATACACGTGATCAAGACAAGTTGTATATCGTAGACAGATGCCAAATAAAGAACTGGGTAACCCAACTCCAGCAATGGTAAATTAAAAAATAAAAACACATACTCATAAGTATTAAACATTACTATATATCATAGTCAATATTTTTCAACTCCTACTTCAAACACTTGTGCCAATATTCATTAGTTTGTGTTGGAATGGCCAGATTTTAATCCGTACTGGCAAGAGGCCCGATGCATTACACAAGTGTGCTAATGTGGCACTCGGTTCGCGGTGCTTTCAGGGGGTGCGATATTCTCAAAGTAACAGTATGAATGAGCTTACCACATAAGGGGCCCTGTCTTGTGAACTAGCTTTCCTCCACAGTTTTGCAATTTGCTTTACTCTGGTGGACCAGTCTGTGGAGCAGAAAACGACAATCAAAATCCACAGTTCCATTGTACTTTGGTGTCAAAATCAGCTATGGTGTCATGCTCCCACCTGGGAATTCCTCTTTGAGGTTAGGAAAATTGATGTTGGTGTAAAGGACAGGCGCTACAGTGGCAAGCTCCCCGAGTGTCTCCTCCTTCTCCCACTTGAGTGTACTCCTTTGGGCATTGGACATGGCTTCAGTTTCCCCCTCAGGCAGCGATCCAGGTGGTGTGGGGCCGGGGCCGTGGGCAGGGGACGGCCATGGACCGACTGCTTCTCGAGGCATTTGACAAAATTTTCTATCCCTGCAAAGGCAAATAGAACCCTTTCAATTAAGGCAAACAAATGCGTGCATATATTTGCAGGCATGGTGCAAAACAAGCAACCCGTACATTACCTGGGATTGTCACTGAAAGGCATACGGTTGAGGGGGGAGAAATTTTCTGGGATTAAAGGCCCTGCTCCTGAATTGGAAGGGAAACGGTAGCCTGGACCCATCATTCCGTTGATCATTGGCATCCTTGGAAACATTGGATTGCCTGCAGGCAGAGAAAATCATGCATGAAAACATTCAGAAATAGACATGTGAATGTAGCAAACAATGTACCTGTGTTGGGATGAGGGATACAAGTGCCAGGTGTGTTAGGGAGGGGCCCCGGACCTGGAGGATGAGGCAACTGTGGCGGCAAAGGTTGGCTTGTGCTGGGGCTGAGGACGGCCGTGAAGAGATCTTCTACATCCTTGCCCTCTAGCTCTGTAAATTGGGAACAGCACAAAACTCTGTAAGCCTGGTTCAAGAAAAACATTTCACCCAAAGTGGATTGATAGTGACAAACGTTGCATCAAATCTGATCAAATAACAAACCTGGGATTTTGTACAGTTTGCTGAGGATTGATTCTGAAAAGGTCAAGAGAGATATTGTTGAATATTTCAATGAATGGGCATGAAGAGCTTGTTCTTTGCCTCCATATGGCAAATGATGTCCCATACTCACCGTCGGTGACCATCTTGTCTAACTCTGGACTAAGAATGCCATCCAAAGGTTCTTCAGGAAGGCTTCGAGGTGTCCTGCGATCGGCCTGCGAGTGGGGCGGCGCTGGGGAACTCTCTGTGAGGGGCCCCACGTCCAGACCGGCTGTGGAAACAAACAGACACCAGGGTGTTAAACGTGCAGCCCGTGGGCCGGAATCAGCTCGCTCGGGGGCCCCGATGCGGCCACGCATTTGGTTTGTTAATTTTGTTGGAAAAGCAACACAGTTAGAAGAAGCCCAAATTATCCAGTGACATTACATACATACGCTCCCTAACAAATAAAAACAAGAAACACAGACTAATAAATCTGTTTCTTTCGAACTACATTTTGTCAGCAATTGGGACGCAAACTTTTTTTATTATGTGTGAAGGTAGGATGAGTAATGTAGAGTAAGGATACTTGTTATGAATTTCATGGAACAGAAGATTCGAGTAAACTTAATTGTATGAATTCATTGGCCGAATAATTATCTTGTAGTTTTGATGGCTTATGTATGTATTGCATTAAGGCATAAAAGGGAGCTCACAAAAGGTTAAAGACACGTTTGGAGGAAAACTACACACTGTGTTAGAGCAATCTAAGAGGTGAGGAAAAAAAACAAGCAACCTTACATGCAACATCAGAGAGACAGAAAGTGTAAGTAAGAAAGCAAGATGGGCATTGAAGCGAGGGGGCGAGTAGACCAGTGAACCGACCCTTACCAAAAGGAGGTGGTGAGCCATCAACCTGGAAGGAGCAAAAATCAAGACCTAAAAGAACCCAAAATCAGATAACATGAGTGGAAAAATAACTTAAAAGAACAAAATATGATTTGGACAATGCAAACACAAGGATAAAAATCAAAGATGGACACAAAAGAAGCAGAGACTTCTTTTTGCTGCTTAAGGCGTCTTGAAATCAAAACTTAACGGATTCGTCATTCCTGCCACTGCCTATAGAATTAAAGACGCACCAGAGTCACCGCTTGGCTTTCCGAGCATTCCCAAGATGTCTGCATCAGTATTCAAAACATCAGACAGATCAACTAATGGCTCCTCAGACGTTTCTGTGAATGGAGGGAGAGGAAGGAGAACAAAAAAACAAACAAAAAAACAAGAAAAACAAATGTCACAAACTATAAAGGATGATGATGGTGACATGAGATGTAGCACCGGCAGAACAAAAAAAAAATGTAACAATGTAATAACCTTGACAGTTTTTGTTTGTGTAACAATCACAAATTGTATTGTTACATCTTGAAGTCAATGCGGTGCTCACTTGAATCCGTGCAGTGGAACAGACAAACGTGTACATTTGAGTGTATGATTAAACTCTAAAGGAAGTCTGTTTCAGGAGTAGGGAGAAGGACGAAAAAAAAAATATAAGAAATTTGAAGAAAGGAGCCGTATTGTATTGGTCACGATAACGTGGTTGTGAAGCGTGAATGTCACAAAAATAACAATAGAGGTGGAATGAATAAAAAATATAAATGTCGGGGATCGGGCTTTTGTAAGTTCTTTTTCAAATTGTGTGGAAGATGAGCCGCACGGGTTAAGCTGAATCGCTGAATGTCACGAGCGTGTAGTACGTACGCTCTGCAAGCGCTCCGCTGGGGAGGCACATAGCAGGGGCGCTGAGCAGAGGGTCGGCCGAAGAGTTCAGGTAGCCGGCGGCAAGGCGCTTCCTCTCCAGCTGACTCTGTCCTTCTTCCATCAGACCGGACTCCACCCCTTGCTGTCTGCTCTGTTTGCTTTTGTCCAGGAGGTCCTTTCCAAAGAACGCCTCCTGAGGACGGCAAGGCAAAGGCGCTTTTCAAGAACCGTCCCGGCTACATCTCGATCGCAAAGGCACCTTCCCCGTAGGGATCGTTCAAACGCGCGTTCAAGGACGATGAAAACACGGGCTCGGAAAGCAACGGTCAGAACGTAGCTTGCCCCGCTTTTGTCAGCGCCTATCAAAGCTAAAACCACTTATTGCCACATATCGTCGGCAATCTGAGAAGATGTGTAGCGGCGGCGGTCCCAGCTGCACAAGGACATTAAAAGCCCAACGTGTTAGTGTTTCAATAATGAATGAAATGTGCTTTGCAGAGTTGGGACCTTTAGCATGTGACAGATGCAGTGGCATGAAGAGCGGCGCTGGCAGCTTTCGTGTGGCTTTATCCACATCACATATCTGTGTTTTGCCCAATACAAGGTGACAGTGAGATATCGTCTTGAGACGAGTCACATCCTTTTTAGCTTTTTTTTTTTTTTAATGTATTTTTGGGGGGAAGTGTGGGGGGGGACCACATTCAAAATGAGGGCCATTTAAAGAGCATGATATGAAAATTCCTTCTGCCTCCTACGAAAAAAACAAACAAAAAAAACCTGCGCTCAAAATGTCCTTAAGTGGTTTCCACGCAATGCACTTTGAATCAGCCAGTTTCCCTAGGGTGAGATACAAACGCATCTTAAAATACAATTCGGAGAAAGGAATTATGTTCTAAGAATAAGTTGGCCAATCAAATAAGAGAAATAATGAAAATTTAGTCACGAGGATAAAATCACAGATGAGTGCGACTTCTTTCATTTTGCCAAGGTGACATACCTGAAGGTAGGTGGGAAAAGCCTCTTCCAGTTTGGTTTTCTTCTTTCGGTAACGTTTTTTTATTTTTTCCGCAACCTCTGCTCCGGGAGGCGTCTCATCCACAGGTGTGTCGGGCATCGCTTCTGTCCACCCTCCAACTAAAAACAAAAGAACACAACACAAATGTTTCGTGGGGGTTTTCTACAGTTAGCCTACACGGGGAAAAAAAAAGTGTCGGCAGACAAACCTTCCTCTTTTCCAATGTGACACTCCGACACAGACGCCGAACCAGATGAATCTTTTCTACAGAGGGATCGTTTAGCCTTGCCTGGAGCCTGGCCCGGTCGGCTTCTCTGTCGCACCATGAAACCGCCGATACCTTGAAGAGATTCGGTAGGAAACTTAAAGCGGGGACAATCTGCTTTCATCACAATCATAATGAGATCTTTATTAGCGCTGGACTTTATGTGCATAGCTCCAGCCTCATTGTCGGAGAGGCCCGCATCTTGGAGGGAGCACGCCGCTTGCTACGACCGCAGCGTCGGTCTTGTACTGTTAACATTTCATGCCTCAGAGGAGCTGTCTCCTTTAATCAGGTGCCCTACCCGGCCGATACGGTTTCCTCTTCCTCTTCTTGCTGCCGTCGACCCCCTTGGAGTCGTCTTCCGCGGGCTCCCGCTCCGGGCTGGAGTCGGACTTGCCCTCGCAGTCCAGGAGCTCCGTCTCCACTGAAGGAAGAGAACGCTGATGATGAGTGACAGGCCGGCGGTGGAGAAGGCACTGTTGCCACGCCCAACACAGCACCGGGGGTCAATTCCGCCTGAACCCCCCTCTCAGAGGAAGGACATTAGCCGGATTGAAATCAACTTCATTTAATTTGCTCATTACTTCTGCGGTGGCTGTTTCCTGTTTTAATCTCTGCGCTCCCTTTCTCCGTTATGTAAAGATAGACGAGCGCAGCTTTTGTTTTCCAAACAATTCCTGGTGAAACGCTAAAACTTTTATTTCTTTCCTCCAACTGCACTACTGAATATAATAAAGCTTTCCAAGATATTCAAATTCAGTCAGCGGCACCTGCATAGAACACACGTTAGCCTGAGTCAGTCGCTACCTCTGGCATCCTCCATGTCCTCGTCCCGGGAGTGTTCCGAGAAAGGGTCCAAGGGGGCCTGAAGGACTGCCACGCTGTTCTGGTTGATTATCTTCAGTTTGAGCTTGGGCTTGGGCTTCCGGCGCCGTGACGCGGTAGCAGACAGGCTCTGGAGTTGACAAAGCCCCGACTCTGTCAAACAAACACCATCCTGGGTGTAGGTCCTGGATAGATCTGGGAGGATTCAATCATTGTATGAATATGTTAGCGAAGACAGGCAGCGTGATCTTGTCCAATTGATTGCGGGTGGCCAACGGACCCATTTCTCTTGCTTTGGTGACAATCTGTGTCATGATAGCAGGCTCAATGGTGTCTCTGGGTTTGGTCAACACTGCAGAACACACAAAAGCAATAATATTCAAATATAAGGAGACATACGGCAGAAAAGTTGTTTTACAATATCCTCGGTGCGAAAGGCCCTCGATGGATTTTCACATTGAAAGAAATCAAGCACTACCTTTAGTAGTCTTGAAATTGCGGCACATTGTGCAATCAAAGCAGTCCTCTGCAGCCTTCTCAACATCTTCCTCTGAATGGAGACCCTGACAAGAAGCATGAAACCATCTGCGGACAAAGCGACGCGTTTAGACACCATTTTCAAAGCCGTCTGTTTGAACGCGTCGAGAGGCGGCGCACCTGTCGCATTGTCGACACTGGACAATAATGGTGCCTTCGCTGTAGACGACGAAGCAGACGGGACACATCGAAAGGCTGGCGCAGGGAGCGCACTGAGTGTAATTATTCTGCCAGTCACACCTCAGGCCCGGCGTGGTGGCGCCACACTGCGTACACGACACACACCTGCAGGGCAAAGCAAACCGAGGTCAATCTCGGCAGGTAACTTGACAGAGGACAAATGGGCCGGAAAATTGCCACGTCATCACTTGCCATTTGCACTTCCAGCTGTCTTTGGGGACGTTCTGCAACGGGGGGTTGAGGCAGTAGGTGTGGTAGCTGATGTCGCAGTCGTCGCACAGCAGCAAGCGGCCGGGGTCGGTGGCCTGGCCGCAAGCTTCGCACACGGTGCACTCTAAACAACGCCAGCCTTTACTCAGCACCACCTTGGTGATCTGAGGACGAAAAGAGTGTCGTGAGACGTTTGCATACTCGTGAAGTAGGTATGATATCGAATGAGCGTACCTTTATGCCGACACAAAATGGATGGTAGCACTGGCCGCACTGAGCGCAAGCCAAAAGACGACCCTCCGCGCCAAGGCCAAAACTCCCACACACCACGCACATGTCCTAAAGGAAGGACAGACTTCATGAGTAGTAGTTTCTTTTCTTTGTCTCCATGCATTGTAAAGAGCAGTCCGACTCGGTTACATCAACTTGATATAAACAAGCAAATACCTGCTTGAGTGTGAAACTGTCATTGCTGGAAAATATGACCACTGTGTTGTGCATGGCATTCTCCTCCTCCTCCTTTATTGGGTACGGCGGTTCTATTGCGGTGATCTATTGGGGCAACAAGAACAAATTCCTCATAAACACGTGTGGAATTGTAAAAAAAGGTTTGAAATCCAATGACACATTCAAGCACATACCCCAGGGACGATGCTGGGACACACTCCACTCTTGCCTCTGGCCCTGCCACGTCCGGTTCGACCCGACAGACCGGCCCCTCTCGGCCTCCTTCTTCCCGGGAAGGCCGTGCCTCGACCCTGTGGAGGTAAAGTAACCAGCGAGATGAGGATATGGAGCATCCATCCATCCATCCATCCATCCAAAAAACCATCCACCCATCCATCCGCTGATGGGGCGAGACGGACACAAAACTGGTTGCCAGTCAACCGGCGGGAAATTCTGAAGCTTGCATTAAGCAAGGGCGCATCCACGCCGGCTGTCCAGCGCTGAATCACTACAATCAAACTTCTTTTCAGGCTCATGCATGCAAGACGAGCAGTTAGCACAGGTGTGCAGAGGCGGAATGCCAATTATGTAGAAGGCAAGTTTGAACTTTAACACACAGGATTCCCTGCTCATGCAAATGCATCTGTGTGGCGGGAAACTATCTTGATTAGCATGGCAAGAGGTAAGGTGCTAATTTGCATAGAACATCTCAAAGCTTGAGTTTGAAATGAAATCTTAATCCAAAACTTGGAAGACAAAACATTGCCGTCTGATTGCTGGTCTAGAAAATGAGGTCAAATGCGTTCTAACATTACACACAGCCAGAAAATGTCTTGGTCCTGTCAAATGTGAAAAGTCTCTTAAAGTAAAAATCAATGTGACTGTCAAGTTTGATAAAGCTGCCCCCGCCCGACCCTTGGCTCTTTTCCCAACACCTTTGCCATTTATTGTACAGTCACCAACACGTACTGTACTGTACGACAGCCAAAAAATGACCACCAGCGTTAAACTTCCAAAGATGACTCGAAATTTGAAAAATGCATAAATCAAATAATTAACAAGACAGATGTTTGGCTGACAGATGAGACAGGGAACAATGATTGATCACCGAAGGTGATTGCCAAACTCTCTCGGTTAAACTGTGATAAAAAGGTCGCATTGCCGTACACCAAGCCCTCGATCTGCGAACGACCGAGGAAACCCTTTGTCAATATCCTTCACTTCCACTTTGAAAAAGCGTTTGCTTAGCCGCTGGCCTATGAGCCGCGGCCGCTCGCTAGGGTGTTTAGAAGTAGCGTAGGCAAACATGTAGATCACAGTGACATTCGGGAACACTCGGGGACTGTCGGTCACCACGGTAACTAGTGGAGCATCTCGTAGGCCACGGTATTTATTTACCACTCTGATGCTCCAGCTGGGGCTGCCAGAGTACTGCCTGGTCTTTAGGACATCCCACCCCTCTGGCTGGTCTGGAGACCAGGACAAGGGGGAGCTCACACTGCTATGGGGGCTCCATGCACCCTAAGGCAGGGGAGGAGGGGAGGTGAGAGAGAGGGAGGGCGACAAAAATGCAGCAACGTAAAAACAAAGCCAGCAAAGAAACAAAATGTACAAAGGATGATGTTAAAATGGGATGCGGTGAGTTTTTCACATAGCCAATACAGTGGAACGCCCCAAAGAGAGCTACATTTGGGAAAATACACAAACTAGGGAAGGACCTGAGAGAACCGTGTTAGACTGTGAGACGGGCATGCTAACCGCTAGTCAAGTGTGCTGCCTCCTTTGAGAAGGTTGTTTGTGGACTTAGTAAATTCAACTCAAACAAAGCAACTGGATGTTTTGAAAGTGTTCAACTTTGGAGGTTCCACTGTATTCATCCACCTATGCAAAAGTTTGAGATGGCAAACAAACAGTCGGCGTGCAAAAAAACAACAAAAAAACCCAAACAATTTGGGCTTTTTTTTGGCCCCATGCATGTCGCTACCGTTCGCCTTTCTCGTGCAGATGTTAAACAACCTGCAAAGCCGCTCAGTGTTAATTGCACTTCATGCATGAGGACACCATAGAAAGGAAGGAAGACCTGAAATGATCCAGACTGGCATGTTTGCATAAAAACCCGGCATTTCAATGCGGGGTGTGGCAACTTTGTTTTTAAATTTGAAAATGAGCTGATGGTGTCGCAAGACAAACTGGTAGATGATAATGAGAGTAGTGCTTATTTGGCTCTACAAACACTCCATCTCAATATGCTGACGTGTTTGGCACGCCAACGTGATGAGATGAACAAATGGGTGACATTGGGAGGTAGGTGGTGGGTGAAAAGTCTTTGTGAACGTTTTGTCAATTGAACGGGATTTTGGTGTGCCGCACGCAACACGTCACGAAGAGTACGCGCGTCGTTCTCCCTCTTGTCAGTGGAAGCAAAAAAAAAAAGAACAGTAACACCAGGCGCCCCGATCCACCTTCATTCATAAAATTGAGGCCTGAAGTAACCCTCAAACAGACGTAACACAAATGATAACATTCCGCCGGGTAACACGCAGACAAAAGAAAATCTAATTAAATTACTGACAGGATGTTTGGATTCCAACCTGTTTTACACGCGGCCTCCCTGGAGAAAACTTTCTTTTGGTGATGGCAGGCTTGCCCATCCCGATCTTGGGCGTAAGCGGTATAAGTGTAGTGGTGGGGATTCCGACCCCGTGCTCGCCAAAGGTCGGCGCCGGGTTGATCCCTCGGGCCGCGGAATGGGAAGGAGCGGCAACCATCTCGCTCAACTGCTCGACACTTGTCTTGAGCGCTTTCTCCTCCGTGGACAAGCCGGGGAAAGAAAGATGTGACATCTTCTCCGGTGTCCCGTCAAGTTCCTGGGATGCCGAGGCTTGGCGGAAATTGCCCTCCGTCCTGTCCTTAAGGTCTCTAGGGGTACTTTCCAAAAAAGAAGCCATGGCTACATCCATACGCAAAGCTTGGGAGAGCGAGACTTCCATGGGTTGATTTGTGAGAGGTACTGATACAGTACTTAGTTCTTTGGTGGTTGAGATGATGGCCTTCAGATCCTTTGTGCTGGGGGTGAGCGCGCCCTGCTCAGGGGCGGTCTCTGTATTTGCTGGCTTGGTTTGTAAAGCGATTTCCTGTGCCGGTTGTGCCTCCGCCGTTAGACGCTCCTGGCTCAGAGCTGGCGGAGCCGCGGGAGCGTCCGCAGGTATGACTCGGCTTCTCGCTGCTGCTTTCGTTTCTGAAAGACAAAATGTGTCGCCATTACGACAAATGATTTGCATGAGCCCATCTGTCATTAGAACAGAAGATTACAAAACAAACCTGGTTTGACTTCCGTGGGTTCGTACACCTCGCCCTTAATGTCTGGCCCCAGGGAGATGTCTGGAGTGGAAAAAAAGAAAGGCAAATAAAAGGTTTGTTTTCCAAAATACTCACTCTTACCGTGGGTCGTAAGCAAAGATGGGATAAACCAAATGAAAACAAGGCAAATGATCGCCCCCTCCCCCCTTCCCCATTCAGTGTCTTGATTTGATGGTTTCCGTCTCAACGATATCAACGCCTGCCCGCCCGCCCGCCCGCCATGAATAGAAGTAGTCAGGCATGGCTTTGAGGCAACCCCCATTGAAAGAAATACACCGGCAGACAGTACACACAGTTTAGTCTTACGGGGCCACCCACAAGTTCCCATGTCACGCTGATCCCGACACCCACACGCATGCACCTGCGATGCATCTCTGCCAAGGAAGGGAGTCACCATGGCAACCAACATCCCGGGGCCTGTTACTCTGGACTTGCGACTGTGCAGCTTGCAGGTGCTCATCCGGTGCCCATGCCAGAAAGTCATTTAGGAGATAGCCCTCCCTCCAAGTCTCTGGTGCTTAGCTATTGACCCAGCTGAACACACACTCTCATTCATATTAATGCTCCGCTTGCGCCCCCCCCCCCTCCATCCCACCACCTTCCTATATGGCCTACAGTGAATGAGGTGATGTTGAGATAAATACACTGCTGTGATTAACACAGCAAAGCCTTTAAGTCAGGCGCACTTAAGCTTCCGGGAAAGATGACTTCATATACTGGGGTGTTTATGGACTAATGGTCAATTAGAGGAAGTACGGACGCAGACAAAGAAATATAATGGACATCGCAATTGACGGCAAGTGAAATTGTACTTCCATCCATTTTGGGAATCGCTTTTGCTCACGAGGGTCACGGGTGTGCCGGAGCCTATCCCAAGTGACTTTGGGCAGGAGGCGGGATACACCCTGAACCGGTTGCCAGCCAGTCGCAGACAGATAAACAAGCGTCCAATTTAGAGTGCTCAATTAACCTACCGTGCATGTTTTTGGAATGTGGGAGGAAACCAGAGTACCTGGAGAAAATCCAATCTTCATACAGACAGACTATTACGGAGAAGGCTGACTGTGCGGCACTAATAGCGTCGCTCTCTGGAATGTGGTTTGAGCTTAAAGACGCCATCAGCACATAACATGTAAATAATACAAAGATGTGGAAAAATAACTGAATCTGTAAGAATGATTCATTCAACAATATGTTCCGAGCTGCCAATTCTGCTCTCCAGTGGAGTCTAGACAGTGTGGGCAGTGCAGCGCCAAGTCCATCCCCAGCACACCAATCTATCCCGATGCTGTTCATTACTCTCAGATGAGCACATGCATGCCAAGCTGGAGCAGTGGCGCACATGAGCTTCTGCCAAGACATGACTGTTCCTCTTTGATACGATGGAATTAAGCTTCACACGTGAGAGGACTTATTTGAAGGTACAGAGTCGTCATGTCATCCAAAAAAAAAAGACATGGATAACATTTTTGAGGAGAGATCAGAATCTTATGATAAATGGAAACAGGGACCCACCAGGCTCTTGGGCAGACGTAGCTGGCTTCTCCACCGGGACGGCATCCTCGGCAGGCTCTGGATCCGAGGGCAACGGAGCAGCGAGTAATTCCGGTTTGGGGTCATTGTGCATTTCAGGAAGCGGGCCGATGCCAGTTTCTAGGTCCGTGTGCTTTTGAGCCAGCTGCGAGCCAGTCTCGGAGTCTGTGTGCGATGAGGCCGGCTGAGGGCAAAGCTCTGGGCCAGTATCCATGTCCTCTGCTTGAAGCACCCGTACTGCAGTGGGAGACCTGCAGTTGGAGCAAACAAAGTCCTCTCTGGGGTGGTTTTCCGTTTGGCCCGAGTTCTGACGCTCACAGTCCAGGTGAAGCCATCTGAAAAGAGCGCAAAGCCGTTGATCCAAAGTGCTCGTTTGCTAACGTGACACAAAGAGACACGAGTCTTCACGTCAAACTTTTACCATAATGTGTTAGCCTTGAAAACTGTTTTTTTTTTCAACAATTATAAATAAGAACTAAGATCATTGAATTTAACACTTTGGTCACTAAAATGTAGTTTAGAAAAAAAAAAAAAAAGAAAAACACAGCAGCCTTCCAGGTGGATGATGCTTACTTTGAATACCGTCTACAATACAATGGCAGCGCAAAACTGAAAGGCTTCTGTGATTGACAGTCCGACAACGTGCCTCATTTCAGCTAGCATCAAACCATGAACTGCTCGTGTGTTTTGTTTATCTTTTTGTAACACATTTTCCTCCTAGAAAAATGGTGCTAAGAAAATGAATGTGAAAAGAGACTACAAAAGCTGTTACTTTTGGAAGGTTTCCTCTTTCTGGTTTTTTTTTTTTCTTGATGGCTTTTTTACATCTCCGATATTTTCATTTGGAAGAACCGAAATTGGTGATGAACCTTTGAGAGCCTTCTCATTTGTACCTCTTGCAAGTGTGGCAGAGGAGAAGGTCTTTGTGATGCTCAGGGTCCAAGATGCAGGCACACAAAGGACAACTGAGTGCGGGATCCTGGTTTTGAACACAACTCTCACACAGCAGGCTGGTGTGGTGCCACAGCCCGCTGGTTCGAGTTCCGCACTGGATGCAAACCCTGCAGTTCTACCGGGCAAAGGACACTTTCTTAGTCAGTCGAGCCATTCGGACATTTGCAAATTCCAAATCCGGCGACACAGAGCCAGGTTTCACCTACCTTACATCTCCAGCCATTGGTTGGCAGAGCATCCATGGCAGGTTGCAGGCAGAACGTGTGGTATCCTTTGTCACACATGTCACACACCAGCATTTTAGTGTCCTCGCCTGGGTTCCTACAGAAGGTGGCGGGATTAAATCCTATTACTGATTTGTTGACGGCCATCAATGAGCGAGTTCTTCAGAAATGATCCAAAAGAAATTCGGGTCATTCCTGTTGGCTTGGTGGCTGACTCACTTGCACGTCTGGCAGACTTTACACTCGGGACACTGCCACCCGGCCCTCCTCAGAGGGGTGACGGCCATGTCCAGGCAGATCCCGTGATAATGCTGTCCACAACTGGTGCAGAAGAGTTGATCCAGTAGATCCCCCGGGCTGTCGCATAACGCGCAATTTGCATCGTCAACAACTGTGGATAGGAAAACGCAAACGTGAGCTAGACAATCGTTGGAGTGGACGGGCGGTGATGTCATTAAAAGGTGGCTTACATTTGTGCATGGCCAAATCTATGTGTTCTGGGCAGAGGAGCGACAGACTCCTGATATCCTGAAAGGCCCCTGCTGCCCCAGCACAGGGGTAATGGTAGAATTGAGTACATCCTTCAGCACAGCACTTAATGGATGCTCCAAGGCGCTTACAGTATGCACAGTGCTGCAGGGGGAGAGAGAGAGAAAGAGAGAGAGAGACTTCGGGGTGAGTAAAAAGAGACATGTCTTTGTTCTGCCCAATAGTCAAATGTTGCATTTGCTGGATTGAGTCGTTCTCAACTGTCTGTCCATCAACTCAAAATGGAGACCCACTTCCAGGTCAACTTTTTCTTCCATCTGTGACAAGTGCGCTTGAATAGCCGCTCAAGAGGAGAATTTGCCGACAGACTACACAAGCGATAGGTGGCAAACACAAACGCAGCAAAGTGCCTTTTGCTCGTGCTACGTAGCTAAGCCGCCACGAGAGCTCAGCCTCGGTCGAGTGGCGTGACCTTTTCCATTTCACAGTTGACAGAGCCACAGGGCTGAGCTGACCTTTTGCAGCTAGACTGATCCGTCGGCTTTCCTGTGCCTCAGTGAGGAAGGCACGCCTTCCCCGACACATTAAGATGACCCGCCCAAACTCACCTTTGTGCTCCCTGAGTCAATGGCTCGGTCCACATTAAGCAGAGATTGTCCCTCGCCCTCGCAAACGCCGTCGGACCATGAGGCACAACTCTGATGTGCCCAGCATTGCCCTGTCATATGCAAAACATCAAAAAGATAGAATTTGAAACAAAAGGTAAGAAAATAACTGAAGACTAACGTCGACTCCTACCTGACTCAAAGAGAGACCGGACGTTGAGATCTTGTGGAAGGCCGACATGAGAGAGCTCATCCCAAAACCGACTTGCCGGGTCTGGATCGCCCTCGCTCTTTTCAGACCCGCTGGACACAAAGGTTTGAAGTTTTAGTATTTTGGGTGGGTGAAGACCACAGGAGGATGTGCATCTTTCAACAAAATAAAAAAAGATAACAAATGGATAGAGTGCATGAGTGGGAGGGGCAGGAGGAAGAGAAAAGAGCCATCTTGCCATCTGGCATGGACACAAAGACGCTTGCTGTTGAGGCTCAAGAAACGGCTTCACATTTGCAGACTTCACCTCTGATTAGGACGCGAACGTAACATTTTCCTCTCTCACGCACCTCACTGACAAATCAATTGCGATTGTTCCCCCCCCCATGCGCTGCGCACCCTCCCCTGAGGTCATGTGACAGGCGAGGGCTGGCCTTGACCAATCACATGGCAACACGAGCCAATCAACTGTTGGTTTGGCAAGCTGGCAGAGCGCATTACGGCTCCCGCCGGGAACACGGAACTAAGCCCACCGAGTTCCAAATGAGGCAAAGACGATCTCTTACTTGGGAAGTTTCTGCTGTCCTGAGGTGGTCTCGCCAGCCGCGTGCGGCTCAGCCGACCCGGCGCCGTTAACGCCCTTGTTCACGGAGTCCTCCCCGTCTTTGCATCTGAGGAGATCGTCGACGGGCAGCGTGGCGCTGAACGATCGCAGTTCCCCCTGACCCAACAGGCTACGAGTCCCGCAGTAACAGAAGGCACAAAGATGCTCACTGAAAAGGAGAAAACGGTGGATACATGACGTGAGATAGATAGACGACAACAGCATCTTCCACAATAGAGACGGAACACGTGAGCGAGGGGCGTTGCCATGCACACGCGGGTGCACACGCCGCCTCGCATTGTCGTTCAGGGGCAGCCGGCAGCCTCGGTTTCCTCGGCTGGATGATTAGCCTCTGCTTAGCGACGCAAGTTCAAAAGAAGGGATCGACAGCTTTCGAGACAAAGCAAGGCTGACGGCACATGAATAAGTCATGCTAGCCACGTAGCAGCCACGGCTACGGACGACTTGTGCCCATTCTTACGGTGCCCTTCTTGCGCATGCTCATATTAGCGAGTGCAGTTAAGTGAATGGAAGTTTTAGCTAGCTATCATTTCAAACCCTTTTTTTACATTTGTGCTCAAAAAGATGACCTTGTTAATACGTTTTCCGGGAGCCACAGTTGTTTTTGCCTTCCGTCACTAACATTGATAGCATGAACGCCAAATACTGATAACAACCTCCAAGACCGACGAGGAGGAAAAGCTACCAGTCAGCCGATGACTGAGTTTCATTATATGCAAGCGCACGGGTAAGTTCGCACGGAAGGAAATTCACAGTGGAGGGCTTTGTTGTTGCTGACCTGCTTTGGACTCCTCTACTTGCTGCTGGGACAGACGGCGCTGTAAGAGTCTCGGGTGGAGGGCCGTGAGCCGGAAGAGGAGGAGGAGAGGGCGTGTCCTCCTCTGGCGCATCACTGCTCGCCACTTCCAGAGTCTCCCCTGCTTGGATTTCTGTTTCTAAAGGTGAAAGAAAAATGGAATGATCAGTCTGTCGAAAAATGTCATTTTGTGTGCCAGATATGAGTGAAGTCGTTTTTTGTTTTTGTTTTTTAACGGAGCGTCAATTACACATGATACAAAAAGCTGTGCGGCCATTTCTAAAAAAAAAATAAAATAAAAAATAAAGTGTCTCTGGGCGAACCTTTCTCTACCTTGCGTCCCGCTGTTATGCAACAGTGTTGCTCATTTACATAATCACAAAGTTTATCCGTCAGCTCGGCTGGGAGAAGGAGGATTGAGAGCCACTTTCAAGCAGCGGCCAGACGAGACTGTCTCAAAAGAGGCGCCGTCATACAGGAACAGCCCGGCGCACTAAGGCTGAACAATTTTACAAAAAGACTGAAGAGCAATTTTCCTGACTGATATCACGATTTCCATTCAATCCACAATTTTCTTCAAATCAAGCGCCTGTTTTTCCGTGTGTACATCATATACGTCTGCGACGGGTGCTAGGTCGACCTAATAAACGAAAATTCGAGATGCCCACTCGCCATGGTATCAAGCATGAAAATGAATGGGAACTCAAAGCCAGCATCACATGACTTGATGTACACTACACTCATTAAAAAAAAAAGTGTCTGGAGAGACTGATGGGATTTTAAAAAGCTTTTATGGGGCATTAGCCTTGGGCTCTTTCCCACTGCTCCTCACGAAAGAGTGAGGCGAGGGGGACTCAAAAGCCACCGCCGCTCAAGCCCAAGCTTTTCCTTAATACCCCTGAAGAGGAAGGCCAAGGTAGCATGAAAAAGCTCTCATGCAGCCTCCACTGAATGACCGACCGTTTCAGTGCGCTCTTACCTGTGTCCTGAGGGCCAATGGACTCTGTTATCTCTGTTCCATCCATACTGTCTTCCTCGTCCATGATAGCCCTACCTCTGGTGCGGCCCCTGAGGCAAGAAAGAGGCAAAAGCAAATAAATGCAGGCAATGGAAATTTGATGTAGCCACAGGCTATCATTGGGCTGGAAAGATAGCCTCGTATTGCCATTAGGGAGGAAATACAGATTAAAAAAATATATATCGCATATGATTTTCAATCTGCCGTTCAAAAGAACACACCCGATACCAAGCATCGACAGGTATTTTACGCATACGAGTCCACTGCACGCCGTAACCACCAAACGGCGTATGCCAGGAACTTCGTAAACCGAGAACCCTTTATGTACACTAAACAATTCAAATTTACTGTCGTTCAAATCTTGTCAAACTGCTTGCTAAAAAAAAAAAAAACACACAAAAAAAAACCATTCCCTGTGTGTCTACAAAAATATGCACTTGTGATAATTAGCACCGTATTTTAGTATGTGTAAAAAATACAATAAATGAAGTTGAGAACAAAAAGAAGCGGAATAACCCCTTTGTGTGTCGCCCCACTACGGGAGATTGTCCCAGAAGCAAGATGATAAAAACGCACGGAAAAAAAAAAAAAAAAAAGCCATGTCAGCACTTCACACGTCAACACTTGCAACCGTCCGACTGCCGGCCGGCTCATACAAATTGCATGCTCACGCGCGCACACGACTTAAATAGTACGGAGCCTTTGTCAGCTTCCTCGAGTCGGTGGGTCGACTGAGGGGCTGCGCTGACATCATCTCGGAGGCGGGCACGTGGAGCGCATACGACTGTTAACATGCTACACGAGAAAGGCAAACACCGCCCAAATGAGAGAAGTTTTTGTCTCATGGGTGCTTGGAAGGATGCAGACGCTCAGAGGAGATGGCAGGAAGTGGGCTGGCATCATTTTGATGTCACCAGAGAGAGAAGAGGAAAACACACATGCACACAAATCAGTGGCTGGAATCCAAATGGCCTCCTCCCTTAAAATCACTTCCATGTCAAGATAAGTAACAACCCAAAAGTATGATCAAGCCAAACCTTGCCATCTTAATTTACACTTACCTGCAAGCACATCTTAAATGAGTACTAGATAGCCAGCCATCAAAAATGTGTCCACAGCTGAACTAAAGAAAAGCTTTATTGGCATTTGAAGCCATATAGAAATATGACACTCAAATATTGGTAGTATAAAGTTCTACGCAACTACCCACCGGGGACAAGAACGAAGGGTGCCAATTAAACGTTATGGTAGCGGAAGGATACCGGGGAATTTGTCTACTGGCCACGAAGAGAACTGGGATTATTTGCAAACGCGGCAAATTCTCACCGTGCACAACCGGCTGCTGTGGTGTGTCCGGTTATTGTAAAAGCTATTCATTGTTGGAGAATATAGATTGCAAGGCATTCATTCCCCCAGTGATTTTTTTTTTCTTCATTAGAGTTACTGTACTGCAAAAAATATCAGCGACACCATCCCTGTTGAGTCGACTCGCCCATTATCAGCATCACCTTTCAGTCGTGCAATTGCAACTGCATGTTGAATCGAGCTTTACTAAGTGACCTCAAATGTTTCGTTAAAAAAAAAAAACACACAAGAAGTCAGACATGATTAAATACTAGACTTGTGTGTACAACTGCAACAGAAAATGCAACATTTTCATTCACAGCCTCATGTTCCTATGTATTATTCCCCACGAAAAAGAAATTTTCAGCACAACCCAGAGAGCCATGCAGAAATTTTGCCATGCAGAAAGACTTTTCATCTATGCACCCCCTCCTCCTCCTCCTCCTCCCCCTCCCCACCCCAGTCCCACCACAGCAAGGGAGGGAAAAAAAAAAAAAAGGTGAAAATAATGCTGTGGTAAGTAGTCCCAGCTAACAGTGTGCTGCCTGGAAAACATGACAGGGATCTTGCATGGCATTGGAATGGACTGGCAAGCAGATGGAACGTGGGCAAAAGAGTGTATCCGTGTTTTAATATTTGCTTAGGCTAGATGTGTGCAGTGCGTTTCCCATGTTCGTGTGAGGGTTGTCCTTCGTCCTCCCCCAATTCAAAAACATATTTCTTAGGTTCATCCACTTGCAAATGGCTGGCGACTAGTCAAAGGTGAATCCCCAGCCACTTTAATGTTCCTTATCAAAAGTATACATTTTCGCAGACTAGGGAAATGAATTCTGAACTTGCCATAAATGGGAGACTTCATTGCACGGCACTTTGATGTTGAAATTGACCGGCAATGTTTAATGCTTCTTGCGCAACTAATTATCAATATAGGCTGTTCATCGAAGGAAGAGCGTTTTCCATGACTCAATATGTGGTTGCGTCATGAGCGACAGTCAGCTGCCTGCTCTTGCACGTCACCTCCTGTTAAAACAGACCGCTTGCATGCAGGTCTCGGGCGGTTTTGCCTCCTCTTGATCGAGGTTGGGCAGCAAAACCTCATTGGAAACATTTGACATCCGCACCACTAAAGAGCATTTCAATCAACAAGTCAAAGAGTGACAGAAGAAAACAGAATCAACGGACCACGAGTAGGACCAGAACCTGGTACAACACCGTTGCGGTAGACTCAAAACTGAACACAATGTAAGACAGCCAACGATGCTGCCTTCCTTGTTTAGAGCTCCGCAAACTTCGTAGCGGTGATCGTGCTGTAGGCAAAGTGGAAGCATCCAAATTGCCAATAATCAACACAGTGATGAGTCTTTGATCAAAATAGATATTTGATCACTTCTTCAATTTGTTCACAGAGACAAGCCAATACTCCGCGATAGCCTGCACCCCAAAAGTGAAAACGCTAGAAAAAAAAGGCCCACATTCCCAAATGCAGTTTTATAATCTGCCAGGATTAAAAGGAGGTTGTAAACTAACGCATCAAGTCACAACCTGACTTGCCAGTTCATCAAGTGCCTTCACTTATTTGGTGCACCCCAAGATCATCATGTTTCACACTTGACTTCACAGAAATAAATTCTCCGGAGTCTGCTATCTTAATGCTAGCATATAATATGAAACACCATAGATAGGCTAGCAGAAATTAGCAACAAATATTGCAGTTAAACGTGTTCCTCGCCCCTGATGTGAATAGAAGCAATCGGGAAAGATGTATCGTGGCACACTAATGAACACCATGGTGTCAAAGGATATTTATGTTCCTCATTTTCCAGGGTTGCGTTATGGTTGATTAAGTCTAAATTTCTCCACCCCTCCACAAAGTTTCCTAAAAATCACTAAAGTTGTTTTATTGTGAAAAACACACGAAGGCTCAAAGAGGCAACCTCTAATTTAAAAAAAAATAGCCGCTCACCAACGCATTAAACAATAAAAAGGACGTCTTGACATAAAAGCAAAAACGTACTTCTTTCGGTTCTCAGAGGAGGCCGAGAGTTGCGCCTGGGCTGGGCAGTCGGCGGCATCCTTGCGTGGCCTGCCACGTGCTCGCTGGTCGGCATGAGCCGGACTCTCTGCCCCTGCAAGGCTGGTGGGAGGTGAGCAGCCCTGGTCAGAGGGCTCCACAGTCGGTTCCTCTGATGACATTCTGACACAAACAAACAAAGACGCTATCACGGTGGCACATTTCCTGAGGCATTCCCATCAGTAGGCTTTTTTTTTTTTACTTCCTTTGCTTTTAATTGGCAAAGTCCATTTTAAAGGGATTTGCTTTGGCGCTGACACTGCAAATGTTTCGCCCAAAAAAATGTACTATTCACTCATCTGGTTGACGTAAGCGGTGACATCCAAATAGTCAAGGGCGGATTTGGGATGAATTACGATGCATGAAAATGTCATATTTTGTATAAGCAAAGAGGTTTTCATAATCCGGTTTGCCTTTTCTGTATACAATGCATTCATGCAAAAGCTACTCAACTGATTTTGGTTAAGCTTTGTGGAGGGATGGATCTTTGGCCAGGGAAGAACCCTTTGAATTCCGATGCATCATCCTAATGTGTTCATTCTTCAGTACCAGACTCAATGACTAAATTCGGGGATGGGAAAAGCAAAGGGGAGGTATTTGCGAAGATCTTTATCCTGATTGGGCTCATTTGGCCTTGGCTGAAATCGGTGGAGTCGAATGTAAGCAAATCACATGGCAGCATTTTCTTTTTCCAAACACTTTTTGGCACAAACACTTGTCAAGACGTCAAATCTTGAAGGGGAGCTGACACCATTTGACTATCTCATTTCATTTTCGCTTGTGTCTGATTGCTCTCATTATGCCTACGGGCTCTTTAGACAGATGGTGGTCCAATAACACAAGACATACAAGTCATTAGAAGGACATGACTGCTATACAAAAGAGTATCTGGGCTATGCTGAAACCAAGAGAATCACTGGGAGAAACTTTTCTTTTGACCATCGTTAAAGTTGCAAAGCACAATCGCACACCAAGCGACCTGGCCAAATACGACAACTGACAATCGCGAACAACCCGTTGGATCTTGGCTCAGCTCATCGGACGACTATCACACCCAACGTGGGAGCATCTGAGGTGAACCCACAGGGTAGTCACGACTACCGCCATGGGCTCCAGTGTACACATGCAAACGTGAGCTTTTGTTAACTCCAGCTTGGGTACAAAACACTTACAAACACACACACAGACACACACACGATAGCTGCAAGCCTGTTGCATTGAACTACTGTATAACAGAAAGAAAATCAACTAAATGCATGGCAATGAGACTCAATGTACTTATTTCACTTGGTTCTGGCAGGAGTTTAGAAGTGTTGCACTGAGTAAACAAGTTCACTTTTCTGTGTAAGTGCTTGCTACAATTTCAAATGAAAGATGAAGTCGTCACTTGTGCAGCATTTTCACCAAAACCTACATTACATCAGTCGATGATGATAATGATAACTAGTCGGTGAGCCAACTTCCCAGGCGGCGATGAGCATATGTGCCCAACACACACACACACACACACACACGCACATACGCAAGCACGCACAAAGGCTAGGTCTATTGAATGCAACGCAAGTGTGTTGGTGAACTACAATGCCACACAAGTGGGGAGGATGCTTACATAATGGCCTGGCTTTAGCTCTCCCGTTGCACACAGATAAAACGAGCACCGTTAGTGTGTGAATGTTTCGATTGTGTTACCCCCAACTCCCATTTAAATACAGCGATCGTGATACATTCGTTCGACAGAATGTTTCGTTGAATAGTCCGAGTCATGGAGGCGATACCCCCCCCCCCACACACACACACACACGCGCACACCTTCACCCCCCATTGACATCAGGAGATGGAGGTCCAAGCTTCCACAAACAATAAATTACAAAATTTAAGAAAATGCCAATTTGCCATACCTTCCAGCCCCTACGAATAGTGAATCATCCTCTTCATGTCCAGAATGGCTGGAGGGGATGAAACGTCAAGGTTTGCTCAACTAGCTAGCTAGCTAGCGAGTTAATCAAGCTAGCTAGCTTCTCTCCGATGAAGCGCAGCTCTCAAAATGCATTGCGCGTATCGTTCTATTCCGGCGCCGCAAGGTTATTCCCAACTTTGCCCATTTGATGGTAGGAGCGCTGCTTGAAATCCGTCAGAAAAAGCGCTTCCCTGGTACACGCATTTGGGAGGAGTGGAGCGGGGGGATCACTTTCCTTTCTCCAATGACAGCTGTCGTCGCACGAGTTGGGGTTATGTAGCTACTTGCTGTTAGCCACCCAAGTCTGCTGCCAGAAATGTCTCGCATTCACCTTCGTAAAAAAGCCCCCCAAAAAAATCCCGGTCAAGGCTCCATGACGGCGTTCGAATCCACAGCGAGGCGCCAGGCGACGGCTCGGAGGGGGGTCGCCGACGGCTCGCTCGGCAACTGGTTCTATTTTCTTCAGCTGCGACAAGCTGCGGGACCCAGCGGCCAGTTACAAGACGCTCGCAGCCACCCTGCCACGCAGTAACAAGCGCCTCGCCACACATGCACGAATAAACATGAGCTCGATGGGACCTCCGCGTCGGCTCCCGTGAGGAAAAACTGTGAATCGGTGATGAAATTTCGTAAAATTAAGTTGATGCTTGCGCCTCGGTCCAGCCTGGAACTGTGGCCATGGCTAATGATAAGTGGCACCGAAGCACGGCCCCCGCTTGGCTGCTCAAAAAGTAGACCCAACTAACACCGCGCGTAAAATTATTTCCGCGTTGACGCGAACGGGGAGAAATAGCTATGTCGTGGACGTAGCGATTTCGAAACAACATCAATGGTACAACTGAAACAAAAACATCTCTCAAAACCTGATACCAATTTCTTCAAAATACTCCCTGACCCGGCGGAGGGATATAGGCATTTAGTAAATAAAATAATGGCGGGCAGGGCGGAAAATATGGCGCTCGGAAGGTAGACCAGATGGAAGGGAGCGCGTCGAGGACAGTGCGTAATGCAAATGATCACAACGACCGATTTCTATTCCCCACCAACGGCTTCATTGACACACAACAGTTATTAACAACTCTCTCGGGTACAGTTTAATGGGCCAGGACTGGTGGAGTTTAAGGCGAGAAGTAGTGGTTCCGGGCTCACCCGTAAGGTTCACGACACACGCACAAACCTGCCGGATAGTCACTGTGAGCTGCGCTCGCGATGTCTTTCTTCCTCTTCTCCTTTTAAGAACCCTACAATGCCTACCTCATTTTCCAATTGTGTTGTGTGTTTTGCAGAAGTGACTAACAAACAAGCACACGGGTTGTAACGCAGGGGTTAAATTACGGAAAGGCCCTCGGGGTTCGACTTCTAGTGAATATACATAAAATGCAAATTGCATAGGGTGTTGTGTCACAGTGTTACAATGTTCCCTGGTCGTTTCAAACAGTTGGAACCAGATTTTTAAATCGGAATACGCTAAATTGGTGTGTTGTATGGGGGGGGGGGGGCTTTATTCCTTTAAATGGAAGGCGAAATATTGGCACCTCTTCCTCGGATCGCGAGCGCTCCCTGTTGGACACTATGACTATAACAGCGACGCTGAAATGTATTTGGAATTATTTGGAAAACAAACAATAAACTGTTAAATGACATAGCAATGTAGTTACCACGAGTATGCTTTCTTTGTGGCAAAGAAAAACATTTAATCCAAGTCATACGGATGTGATATGATAAAACGTCCAGTGACTTGCTGATATCTTTAATATTGGTAGATTTTATGAACTGGTTGCCAGTCAATCAAAGGACAAATATAGACAAGCACTCACATTCACATGGACTGTTCGAGTCTAAACAAGAAAAAACAACTCTGCATATTTTTGGAAATGTAATCCAAACAAAAATATTTCAATGCAAGTCCACTGGCCCCGAGGTTCTTGTGACAGCAGAACCGAGTTCTCTATATCTCCACTAGGTAGCGTTGTCTGACCAGTTTTGCTCTTCTCCCTCCAAGGCCAAAAGAGCTGATGAGGTAACCATGTTGCTCAGCAGATGCACGGAGTCAGGCTACCTCCCATCAGGATGCAACCTTCGGATTTAAACGGGGTACATACCCATTTGTAACAACCGATTTTTAGATTCCGAGATGAAAAATAATGACAAGCAGGTTTTTTCTGGTCTCATTGTGTGTGGCCTACTAACAGCTCACAAATCAAACCATTGTAATTATCACACAGGTTGATTATTTATGATTGTTTAAATTGATAGACTGCACACTGTGGTGTATTTTTTTTAAATGAACATAAGCAAATAGGTAATAGTTCAGTTTCGAGAAAGAAATACTTTCTCCTCCACAAAGAAGCTTACATAACAATTAGCAGACAGTTTGAGTTCAAATATCTCTTTGCCACTTCAGCAAAAGGAGGATTTAATTCATTTCACGCTGATGAGATAAAGGCTTCACATTGCTGCACTTAATTGATGCCCTCTGGCTATTAGCATTGAGAATCCTTTTTTTCAAGTCATTGTGTGACTGAAAGATAAAACGGTCTCATTTGTAATCTACACATTGTTAGCCCTGCATCAGCAAGTGGGAGCAAAAGTACCTAACAGCTGATTTGCTATACTTGCCTCTGGTCTGAACGTCACTGGCGTGCGTGCGTGTGTGAGAGTGTATAACTAATACTAAAACTAATACAAACTAAAGCAAAGTAAGAAAAGTAAAAAATATAAATGTTAAATACATCCGAGCAATCCATTCTTAAAACTACAGAAAGAAAACTCGATTACTAAAAAAACAAAGTCCACATAAAATAAAAACTCAGCTAATCAAATTAACTAAAAAAATAAAATAAAAAACACCCTGTAGATAACAATTTGGTTTTCTGCAGCTTTGAGTCATATTTTCAGAAATCATTGGTTGACCTCCTACTTTTGGGACGTTTGACTTTGAAAGTTTCACTGTAAATTGAGTTTTAGGCTGGAAGAAAAAAACACCTCAATTTTACCTTTTATTTGTCAAAATCTCCCTTTAGTCTGCACCAAGGCCAAGCAATTCAGATTGTTCAAGGAAAGAAAAAAAAAAACCCGGGCAGACAGCTGGCAGGTGAGCCCATGGCTCGTATTCCTTTTGAAACATGAAACCAGACACTGGCAGCTGCGCTTTGTGTGCATGACAATACGCAGTGTATGAATCCCGTACATGATAATTCCCTAGACTGAAGTTAATTATTTTCCGCACTTCATGACAATACGCTCTAAAATACAAGGCTTTGTGTGAGTGCTGAAAATCCGAAAGAGACAAACCTCAAAAGCCTTCTGGATAGGCAGAGACTGTCCTAATCTTTAATTTTGTCAGAGATAAAATGATTCAATATTTCAGGTACATTTGCAACATAAACTCCCCTCTGACAAGGAAACCTTTTGAGCTTAACGTGGAATGACTTTGGCGTAGCTACAAAACGCCCGAGGCTTAAGTTAAAGGTGAATTTACTTCATCGTCATAAAAATTGTGGAAGGATTCAACCGGGTGAGATGTGAGTATATGATATCAGGCTACGTTGGTCATGACCCCGCCTCTTATACTGCTGGGCCAATGGCAAGGCTGGCTTTTTTTCACCATGATGATCAGGGTGCGGAGGCTTCGACCACATTACTCAAAGGGTTGTGGACTTTGCTTAAATGCTATCAAACATGCAAGCGGCAGATTGTGGTACAGTCGTAACTATTTCCCGACAGCCATGTGCACCCTTTGGTGATGAGCCATTCCTGTTCTTCTAACTTTCACTCAATCTTTCATGTTCAGTATAAAATGTTTTTGGAGTGTTCTTCCAAACTTGATGAACAAATGGCTGCAACTGCTAATTAGAATCTATTTATACTCATGTGGGAAGATCTCCAAAAAAAAGAGATACGGGAATGTCGGTCCGAAGGAAAAAAAAAAATCAGTCTGCATGCTGTGATTGTTCAAATAAAATATAATGTCCCCACAGATTGTGCTTTTGAGTTTTGGGGAATAGAATGGAATGCTAGTTTATGGCGTGATTGAAGGAAACAAGAACATCGGCCAATTGAATGTCTTTCATTTGGCTAAAGCAGCAATGTGGGCGAGTGATTAGCTTGGCTGCTTTACAGTTGGGAGCGTCTGGGGGTGAATTTCAGTGCTGGCCTTCTTATGTGGAGTTATTCATTTGAATTTTCACAAATTACTTCCTATAAATTGTGTCAAAGGATCTTAAAGATACATGTGACAAATATCCACATTCTTCTGCCAGCGATGAACCGTGCTAGGCCTCCAGCTACCAGCCATTTATGAACATCATTATTTTGGAAAAGTGGCCCCAACTCTCACGACACCTTATTAAGCTATCTCGAATCCCTCGATATCCACTCCAGTTCAAATATCCTGGAATTTTTCCTGCTCCTCAGAGATCACAAGCTGAAGGCCGTGTTGGACAATTTGTTGGCTTCCCGTTGGGTGACTTCCAGCTCGTATTGGAAGCGCTTTTGCCTCCGCCACCTGTTGCCTTCAAAGCTGCTTTGTCATTTGTTCGTTTGTGGTCTCCTAACCATCCTGAAAATCAGGACAAGTTGCTTTAATTTATTTGTTGATGAAGCCATCGCCAGTTGTGAGATCTCAGCTGTCTGCATTTAAAAAAAAAAAAATCCCTTTCTTTCCCTTTTTTTTCCCGACATTAATTAATATGTGACCATTGGATTGTTCCGCTGCCAGCAGTGTGACATCATCATATTTGTCAACTTAAATGTTCCTGCTGCTATTGTACTTTTGAATAAAATTCGAATCATAAATATGTGCTTGCTGCAAATTGACCCTTGAGGATATGAAAGATTGACAAAGTCTTGCCCTGGGCCAGATTAGCAGAGTTTTCTCGCCTGTTTCACAATAAGCCTATTGGGAATATTTCCCATTTTCCACACTGAAATCTTGAGAGGAATACAGAATACGGCATCTCGGCCGTGTTCTATTTAGGTCAGACTTTTCTTTTTTTTTTTTAACCAAGTCGCTGGCTTTTCTGAGGTAGGCAGAGTGTTAAATCGCATATCTTCCACAAAGCAGCTCTTTGCCGCACGGTTAGCTCAGTTAGCTAAGTACATTTAAAGCCATGTGAAATGTCTCCAGCCCGCAGATGAATTCACGGGGCTCAACTTGCCTCTCCCATCAACTGGTGCAGACGGGCTGGACGTGGGCCGTAAGACGCCGGAACAGATGCGCTGTCCTCCGGCCATAGCTGCAACTAAAATGATGTGGCACCAAAATTGGCAAAGATGAAACTGTCACTGCACCAAATCATCGATGGTTCGGAATCAAGTTGTGTTGAATTGATGAGGTGAGCTAGCAAAGATTGTGGTTATGTTTTCTGTGGGGAATACTTCTTGGATTTGACCTATTGGGCTGCTATCTCAAAATCATCTTGGCAGTCAGTACAAAGTAGTCGCCACTGCACAACAGTTTCAAGGTTTTATTTTTTTATCCGCTACCCCAGTTGGCAAACAAAAGCATGTTTTTCCTCTCGAGTGTACTTCATTCCTGAGGTGATGTTTTGTTTGTCTTGTTTCTACTTCCCAAATCTTCTCTGAATACAAAACAGTGCAAACAAGCAACTCTCACTTCATCGTGTCAAGTTTCTACATTTGTCGAGACAAGAACTAATTCCGAAAAATATGCAAATGTTTGTTTTCTCGCTTTTTTTGACGCCAGCGCCCCATCGAAAATAAGCTAGCAGGCATAATCGACAAATAGCGGTGAGATCAAAAAGGACGGATCAAAAAGTTGTTCCCATGCATAATTCATCATGTGGATGCATACTTTTATCATATCGTATCAAGATACTTTTGAAGCTAGAGCAATAACAGTAGTCAGACATCATCGACGATGACACCCCGTATCTTTTATTTTACTGTAAGCGTGCTCCCGTTATGTGTTTGTGGCCGGTAAATGACACCGCTTGGTGAAAATGTTCGGCTGTGTATATGCGATGGAGCGTTTCATATTGCGCTGAGACAAATGCGACTCTTAAGGGCCAACGTATTCGTCATCGTCGGCTCGTATATCAGGAATGACAACATTTATTTAGGAGTTTGTTTCCGGTGCGGGTTTTTATAAGCGGTATATTCCATGCACGGTAGAATAAAAGCGCAGCCAGAGCTCTGAACTCTCAGCACGCTGGCGGATATATTGTTAAATGGACATTAAAAAAGCCATTCCCGTGGAGCACCAAATGCCTTTTTAACGAGCGTTGTCACGGATTTCTATGGCGTTGTTTCATTACCCTACAAAGGCCTCATTTCAAAATCATCCTAATTCGTTTCCATTGTGAGATGGAAATATTATGATCATTCAATTAGGAAACAAGATTGGACAAAACTTTAAGCACTGTAATATTACCTTTCCCTAATAAAGCTCAATGTAACTATTTTGCACTAATGTGCCAGGAAAAAAAAGAAAAGTCATGTTTTGACGTCAGCATAAAAACAGTTTGGGGACATGTCTGATTCAAATTAGCTGTCGACAATTCGCTCGCTCTGATCCCAAGTGGGGAAAATTGCTGCCAAATTCCACCCCATTACTGTGTGTGTGTGTCGTTTGCACTTAAACAGAACTTGGAAGTTGTCTGGCTCCATGTTTGTTGACAGGTGAGAGGCAGCTGTTGCGGATCTCTCGGTAGGAGAAGGTAACATGGAGAGCATCTGTCAATAATTAAGCGTGTGCGTTGCAAGTGTTGCATCGTTACTGCTGACATTTTATTTAATTCATGGAAGACCCAAATGTGTTTCAGCATATTGACCTCTTTCAGAGACAGCGATTTGGTGGCTTTTTCTGGGAGGAAATATTATTTTCCCTAAAGGTTTAATTGTAATTATTAGTAGTCATTGTTCAAATATAGATTTTGAAATATGGAAAGAAGACCAAGAGGATGAAATCCGTCCTCCTGAATAAGTCATATGGTCCAGGTCCAGAAGTTCTAGAATTTTTTTGAACTGGTCAAAGGAACATCTCAAAGTTTGATGAGGTAGATAAAGGTTAAACTCCCCTCCTACAGGCATTCTGGAAGATAAAAATGTACAAGGATGAAAATTCCAAGCGTCACACTTATGCACGTTTAAAATGTAAGCAAGATTTCCAACGGAACAGCTTCTCTAATCTTCAGGCTATTAAGCTGCAAATTGCGTAAGCGGGATGTGGAGAGTAAACAAGATTGAGCTGGAGGCATTTGCAACATCTCGGGCTAACGTGGACCAAAATGTCTCCCCCCAAGCAGCTGTCATTTGCTATTTTACCACGCTAGCTGGATTTCGCTTCATTTTGTGTCCTTTCATAGTTGCACGCAAAAAAAGTGGTTCGGAAAAGCTGAATTTTAAAGTTAACATATTGCTCGAGATGTCCCTTCCCTCGCAACAAAGTTTGACTTTCAAATGAGTTTACACGGCACAGCTCATGCATGCGAGACGAGCTCGTTTTGCCCAACTTAAGAATCCCCATAAATCACGCGCTATAAATCATTGTCGTTTCCGAGCCAATGAATCCGGTCGGCAGCGTCGACTGTGGCTCAGAATGAATCTGGCCGGCGGCGTCAACTGTGGCTTGGAGCGCTTCAAGACTGTACATCCAAAATACGGACGTTTGCGGCGTCTCCCTCCATTTAGCATGATGAATAGTTCTACTGTCTTTGTCAAAATAACAAAAGCACGCAGAGACAAAAGACTCTGATGATGAATAGTCGTTTTATTGATTGATTGATTTATTTTTTTCCCAGCTGGTAGCCGCAGACCTGTTCACGTTGGTGAAGAGTATTTTCGTCATCGTGAGAAACTTTCCATGTCATTACCCCCCCTATGATCTGGCCATGAGAAAGGTGCATGAAGGGGATTGTGTGGATTTGAGTGGAGGTTTAGCTGTTAGCAGCCATTTATGGTTGCTATGGTGAAAGAAAAAAAAAAAAAATTACCTTCAGGCTGGCAGATGGAGCGATTCAAGCGTGCGCTCACATGAAAACAATTTACTGTTTTGGCACTAGTACAAAAAAAAAAGGACCTACATTTGTTTGCGTTACCATTTATGCTGGTGGAGCTTTGTTCAAATCAAATCAAAATGGATGATAACCGACTGAGGCACTCCCAAATAAAGTGGAAAACAAAAAGGTTCATGTACTTTTGTGATGGGTGCTGAAGTAGCGGGTGACTCGAAGCAAACCGCCATTGTTATTTTACACGAGATTATCGCGTTGCTAGAAAAGTCGTCATTGTAATTACTCAACGCAAAAACGCCTCAAGGTTGTTTGCCTCGTTTCTGTAAATGAGGCACATTTGACTGCGGATGTGACATAACGTAGACAAACCTTTGCTGCACATCTGGCTTTATGATGCTTCCCATTACATTTATTTTCATGGAAGTGGGGGTGGGGAGGGGACTCTAAAGTGGCTTTTACGAAATCAAACAGTGCAAATGGTTGTTAGCGAGCCACGGAATGGCCAGCGGCTCGTCTTCCTGCTCGCTGGCACCTGTGCGGAGAAAGCAAAGCGAGAAAAAATGATTGCTAGGGACGGCGTCTTTATTTAGTTGGCTGTTCCCCCAGCTTTATATTTCCACAGAGATGCTTTTAAAGATGTTACGTCTCTCAATCTTTGTGATTTTCTGCAGCTACTTTCTTCTACTATCCACACCTCAGTCAAAAGGAACATCTTGCATTACATGATGTGATATGTGAGCAAGCAACTTTGGGATTGTGCATTCTTAGCAGAGGTCTGAGGCCTTTTGTTCTTGGTATTGTCATGCAAAAGACATCCAGGAGAGGAATTGGAAAACCGGCAGGAAGCCCATTATTTATTCTTTTTTTTTCTTTTTCTTTTTTGCTGCAAGATGGAGGAGGAATAAATGAGCCAAATGCAAATTCAACACTCTCATTTTAAGTCTGACTGTAATGTGGTCTCTTCTGAGGTCAATGTTTTTTGTTTTTTGTTTTTTACTTCTCATGAACGCATGACCTCTGTACACTACATGTCTAAAAAGACATAGAGTATCGTATGGCAGTTGCTGCGCTGATTCAGCACTTTCTCAAGAACACGCTTTAACCACGGCGCCTGAAAGAAGATCTGAGCTCACAGCCGGGTCTTTACATCTCACATCCGTATGATAGAAAATACTTTATTGATGACGGGAACCTTGTAACACTACATCTTTTGTGGCGGGCAGCATCTGCTACAGTATCTTTTTTTTTTTCAGACCGATAACATATAGGGAACTTAACTCTTGAGTAGTAGTCATTTTGTATTTCCTAATTTGGCATTTTCCCTTAACATTGTAAGAAGATATTATATTTTTTTCATAAAATACACATTTTTTATCGACATATATTTTTTGCTGATTGTAAAAGAGAGAGTGGCTCACAGCGGTATCGGTGTCCGTCACGAGTACCAATACCTTGATGTCGATACTCGGGTGTTGGTACTGAAGCATAATAATTCCCGGAAGCTGTTGAGGTTGTCCTCGTTTAAATCAGTGGGCAGAAAAGCAAGTCCAAGGAAAGAACTTGATAAAGCACCCACAGGACTCGGCCCCCGCAGAGTTTCATCTGGCCAGTCTCCCTGGCTTAGGTTCACAGTGTGCACTAACTTGTGTGTTCTTTTTCATTTTCTCAACTTGAGCGTCCGTGCCACCACCATAGCACAAGTGTAATTGGCCCCATGCATGGGGCTCTAAAGCTTCTTGCTCGCTCTTCCGTGTACGCCGGCAGAGAGCTTGGCCGCTGTCCATGGTGCTGATAGTCGCATCGGAAAGGCGAAATGCTTTCATGCTGCTCGCTCGCTGTTGCGCTGCCCAATGCGCAAAAAACAAAATGTCATTTTTGTTACGTGAACAAATGTTTGGATGCTACCTCGGTCCAGCACGCACAAAAAAAAAAAAAGTTTTTCATCTTTACTATCTATATTGAGAGTATGTGAAATTGTGTCGCTTTATAGTGTTTGGCCAACCCTCTGCTCATCATACTAAAATATATTTTGTACACTATTTCCTCCGGGGATATCCATTTTCTATTTTGCTTGTCCTCATTATGATAACAGGGGAGCTGGAGCCCATCCTGGCTGGCTTTTTGGAGAGAGGCAGAGAAGGCTACCACCTGGACTGCATGGCGAGAGAACATGCAAACTCCCCACATGAGTCGAGTTTGAAATGCAAAACCTTTCATCTGTGAGGCAGATGTGATCACCACTATTTCACAATTTCTTTTTCACTTCTCCACAGACTTCAGATTTGGTCAATTCAATAATAATTCCAGGGCTCTTCACTATTTTTTTATCGGAAGAAAACTTTGTCCCATTTCCCCTTCTCTAATTAGTTACAGAACTAATACAAAAAAGTCCCTCCTCTCCCATCATTAGCATTTGCTGTGCTTGGCTTCTTTGCTCCCTGTGGCTCTGCTACTGCATCCAGGTTTTACTGTGTGTGTGTGGGTGTGTGTCATTATGGCCCACTGTGGAGCCAGCAAGGTGACAGTTTCAAACTTGAGAAGAGAAACTACAGTACAGCCGAGTACACATATATAGTGCCAGTCTGGCCAAATCTGAACATTTGCTCTTCTTTGCCATTAAAGTTAACAAAGGTGTTTCTGAGGAATTATCATGCAGTGTGAGGCATGTTAAAGGTCATTTTTTCTTCTGCTCTGAAAAAGATCAAGGCTGGCAATCTTGAATGTTAATATCTTTTCATTTATATTCAATAATAGTGCAAAATTTGAGATCCCCTCTCCATTGATCAGTCAGTAAAGGACCCGTTCTTGGCATGAAAAGGAATAGTGCAAAGGGCTCAGGTAACAACCAATCACAGCTCAGCTTGCGAACATCACATGACTCAACCTGAAAAACAGGTGAGTCCCGATTGGTCCTTCGCTGAGCTCAAGTCGTAAAATGCCTTATTAGAGGTATTAATTGACAAATTAAATTAAAATTAAATCGAAAATTAATCAAAAACCATTGAAGGTCGACAAAATATTATATGAATATAATGAATATAAAAATATGAATTTTTAGACAAAACACAAATAAAGCCAAATTCAGTCATAACGCTTGTTTCACGGGACCCTCTTACAATATTCGCAATTCACTGTATGCAACTTGTTCCATTTGTGGCACCAGCCTCGGATGCCTTTAGGTTTTCTTTTCAAGTATAACAAAAGCCCCACACAGCAATAGTGACTGTTTCTAACTCCTTAATTGAATGAAATTTCTCGAGCCATTCCGCAGTGGTTATTCAAAAAGAGAGAGGGAGAGAGAGAGAGAGCGAGAGAGCGAGAGAGCGAGAGAGAGAGAGAGAGAGAGAGAGAGAGAGAGAGGGAGGGGAGAGGAGAAACAGCAGCAGCGCGTTGAGTATCTGCAGAAGCGATATCGAGCGCTACAGGTGTGCAGCATTTCATCAAATCCCATTGCGGCGTTTACAACTTGCATCCACTTCGAAGAAGGGAGGAAGCGCGTCCATTCAGCCCGTGCATGTGTGAGTGTGATTGCAGAAGGCGGAACGGTAACATTCCTACTGTGCTTGCACACAACGTGCAAGGGGGACAAGTTGCCTTCGGTTGTTCACTTACACACTCCGCGGGAAGATGAACTCGTCTGCGGGTGCGAGCAACTACCGGCGGACATCCATCAAGGGGGAAAAGGTAATGTCTTGTGTTTTGTGACTCGTTAAAGCATAATAAATGTGCAAGATGCTGCTCTCCTGTCATGTTCTCCTCATGTGGAACGACAGCCAAGGCTGGATCAGTTTTGGTAGTTTCCTCCTCTGCCCTGGCTTTAACGTTTTCTAGATTTGATCAAGATTCACAATAGAAGTTTTCCTGGGCATAAGATGAATCCTCTTTCCTCTGACGAAACCATATTGTGGCCCATAATTTCATCAAAAGTGCCCAGTTTGTTTGTTTGTGGCCAGTCCGGGGTGCACCTTGGTCATCCGTGGCCCTCGTGATGGATGCTTAATGTCCATATAGAAAATGGATGGCTGGATGAAGTGGAAAAATGAGTTCAAAATGCTTTGTGGACATCCAATTAATACAGCCAATTTATGACTTAAATGTATCGCTAATGAGCTATCCTTACGTCTTTGTCCTAATTGATCAAGTTGTCACAAAGGTTGCTTGTGTGCATCTGCTAGATTGTGTAAGGCCTACTTAAGATGAACAGATTTCTCCCCTCAGTGGAAAAATATGAACTGCGTTCTTTTCTTTCATGTCGTCACGGCCCAGTAATAGCACTCCCACAATGCCGCTTCCAAGAAAGACCCAAAGTTCACTTGAATTACTCAGACAGACACATCAATTGTTGGCTTCAATAAAGAGGGAAAAAGTAAATGCGTCGGCGCATGAAGCTCTTTTCTTTGTTGAAGTTAAATCATCGCAAGCCAGTCTGCATCCCGAGGGCATGTCGGCGTACAAATTGCTTTGACTTCATACCTTCCTCCAAGTTATCCTGAGTTCATACTCAGTTATGCGTTCAAAAAAAATCCATCAATCAATTTTCTACTTCTTATCCTCGCTCGTAGGGGATGTGGAAGACTCTCTCGGCTGACTTTGATTTCACACCATTTGCTGTCATATAGCCAAGTGGAGTTCATTTGGGTGGTGCCATGGTGGTCTTTGGTCCGAAATGCCAACTGCTCTTATTTAGATGCATCCGAGCGTTGTGTTATTTTGCCCTCTGCTGGAGCCATTAGTCATCTGCGACACTGTAACCACAATGTTGGCTTTCAAATTGAGCTTATTAAAGTTTAGTCAAATTCACAGAGGAATTAAATATGATGGAACTGGAGCTGGAAGCCTTTGTCATTTTTAGAGGGCAAAAAAAAAAGGACATTTGGAGTGACAGACGTGATTGTGCAAAGCTTCGCTTAGATGTTAGATGGTGAGCTGCTATGTTGCAGATTTTGTTGCTTTCATAAGATGTTGCCGCCGCCTCTGCTGTGATGACGCCTTTCTTGATGCGTTGCTGTGGAAATGTTCCCCAAGTGGATTCTCTTCCCCGCCATCATACAAATGTGGCGCACTATATCCAAAGTAGACGAGATGTGGGAGTTTAACTTTTATGTTTTTTTCCCCGATAGCTCGTGCCCAGGAAATCTGAGCCTAAAAGTGCCAGCGGGCTAAATACTTTGCAATCAAAAGATATTTTGTGCTGTTTTGTACTGCTTTAATGTTCTTTGAAAACAACAAAAAGGTTGCTGTCTTCTCACCTTTTTGTTGTATTAGCCAGTGGCGCATCCCTTAGCAAAGTTTCATGGATATTGGTGATGTCTTCTTTGCAGCATCCGAGGCAATATTATTAATTGCAAATGAACAACATTGAGAACTATTCATTTGTTAAGGCACGTTGATTTATTCGGTGGCCTCGTGGTCTCCTCGTGTTTTGATTTCATTTACCTCACAATAAAAGATCCTGGGCTATAGGCTCATGTTGACGAGCAAACATCGGAAAATGTATCTGTTAACAGAAGCTAAAAGGTAACGCTGTTAGCATGCTAATCTTCACAAACACGGCAACACCTTTTAAAATGTAAACGAACTGAATTGTGGCACCCAAATTTGGTCAACTATAGAAGGACTGGATTTCAGGCAGATAACACAATATTCCATTTGTTTCTTCATTTGTTGTTCATTTGTTTCATTCACACTCGGCAGGTGTTCACGCACTCCAGCGGCGCCGCAGCTATCGGTACATAAGCTAGTAAACGAACACTGTTTCATGACGCCACTTGAAGCGAGCTCAAAAGTCAAAGTGAACAGATAAACTTTAGACAACACAATTTGTATGCAGCCAGGATGGAAGAAAAGTCTTTGAAATACATTGTGTATTCATGTAGCAAGCTGTGTGTTTTTCACCAGCCCGCCATTGAATGGCCTGTTTAAAATGTTTGTATTGCTACTCGCCGCTCTCATTAGCGTTTTCAAAATGACTTTCAATTTCCTGATATGTGCACACCCGCCTGCAAACACACACTATATTCAATTCATGCGCGGCTTGATAGCATCTGTTTATTCTTGCCAATGAGCGTACTTAGAGCGATAAAACTGTGGCACACAATGGCACATTGTTCATTCAAATGAAATTTGGACACACGGGAGGTGAGCCCTGCTAGGAAGGGACCGCTATGCAACTGGAGACATGGGTCATTTGTCTGTGCTAACTGCCACTCTTGGCCTCTCTGGGGAGGCCTCCCCCGTAGATGGGAAGCATCTTTTTGAGCAATAGGGAGGCGGGCGCGTCGCCGAGAATCCCCCCTCCGGTCTGGCGGGCTTTGTTCGTAGCTACCACCTGTGACACGTTAGCTGAAAGCGCCCCGCCTGCGCTAAACACAGCTACAGATAAAAGCCGTATCTCACGACTGCACGTAACGCCGCTTCGGGCTATGACGGCTTTTTTTTTTTTTGATTTCTCAAGCGTGTCTTGGACACGTTCGCTGCACCTTGGCCTCAAAGCCGAGCTGCTTCGGCGGGCCGAGACGCATACCAAGTGCAGCAAGGCGGGGGAACTTTGGCCCCCTCAGGGGAGATGTGCTGGCGGAGAACGCTTCTGGCCGTCGAGTCGTTTCGGCAAGGGAGGTGCGCGGCGGTTTGAAGGACACTGAAAGGTTTTAGTGGCACCGAGGGGGACAGAAAGTGGAGTCCGACAGTGGAACCAATGCACGTCTGAAACTCGTCCCACTATGTGCATGTATTCATGATCGTCTCATGCATTATTCCAATTGTGGTTTTTGATATCCCCTGAAAAATCATCTTTCATTTTTTATTTCAGCTCAATTGCAAACAGAGCACGGTGTAACCTCTAAAATTCAATCTTTTGCCTTCATTATGTATAAATAAGCATATTTGGCTGGGTCGTAAATTGGTTGATTTTTTTTTGCCGGTCACAAACTGTCTTTGTTCTGATTAGTTCTTGTCAACTCCTCACACAAAATCACTTATTGATCTCACCTCTACTAAACATAATTGTGTTGAATAATACAATCAATGAATACAGTTTTATATGTGCCATTGATGCTTTTTGAGCATCTCATTTTCATAACATGTTCATTCAACACATCTTTTTTTTGTGTGTGTGTGTGCCAAATCAGCAAGCGACAAATGGGGGAAATTAGAACACGATCAAGCCGAGCATCGCTGTAGATAAGTAGCGAACGAAATTCAAGGCTCATTGTGCATCACGTCTTTCCCATCAGGCAGAAATGGCATGCGTGGCAATAGTGACCTTTTGTACTAATTACACTCGCTGACTTACTGTGAGCTATCGGCGCTCGTAATCATGCAAGTATATGTCAGGATGGTAAATGTGACCAAATCTCATGTTGGTGGGCTTTGTTTAAAGGACCGCGGGGAAATGTCATGGCACAAAATCAGCTTGTTAATTGTACGGGCTGCCTGCCCGCTGTTACCAGCGCTACGTCTGGTTTCAACTCAAAGGCCTTTTTTTTTTTTTTTATTCCGCTCTTCACTTGCTGTAGAGCAATTAGTCTCGCCGATAGAAGCTTGTCTCCTGCGGAGCGCATGCAAAGATGAACTTTATTTTACCTTTGTGGCGCCACCGGATGACTTCATTTAAAGGACCCCAAAAATAAAGCAAATATTGGCCCCTATTTTATAGTTCTGGATGTAAAACAACACACACACACACATACACACACACTGGAAAGTATAAAAGCGTCGGTCACATTGGCATCGCTAGTCTCTAATTGAGTTACCTCATCCAACTGAGTCAAGTCTTCATGTGAGCGAGCCTAGTAGGGGGGGGGGGGGAGGCTTCGAGGCAGTGTGGGACCAAGGGCAAGGAAGAGGAGAGGCGTCAGAAGCACCCGAAGCGAGAAGAACCACACACACACACACACACTTCTGCGTCTTAAATATAACGCCACGCTCATTCCTTTGCGGAGGTGCCTTCCCATTCACGCTGCAAAAGGAAGACACCTGCTTGTTTGGGTTCCCCCCCACCCGAGGTCACACCCCCTCCCTCATTAAAGGTGAAGGGAAAGTTCTCAACGCTCAAGTGTAGCAGACCATGTCCGTTTTCATTGCCACACAGCTGAATGTAGACATCGGCATCACCTCCAGACGGGTAAGGGCTACTTGAGCATGCATTGCACGGATTTTGGGGTGGGTGAGTGTGTGTGTGTGTGTGTGGGGGGGGGGGGGGTTGAGGGATTGATGTGGCGGGCTGGTGGGGCAGCTAGCTGCTGGCTGTACATGATAGCAAAAGAGGAGGAAGAAAAGGAGTGCTGGCCACTGATTATGTCCTCTGCAGACCAATATTTTCACATTAGGTTCTTTTTTTTTTCAACCACTCCAATGAATTTCTTATGCTTCTGCCACATATGCCGCACAGAATTACTGATAACAATGTCAGCCAAAAAAGTTATTTGCTGTAATTGTGATTTTTGTAGGGACGCTGCTGGAGTGCAATATTGGGAAAATATTTCTTGGCACACTTGGTCTATTGTGTCATCCTCCAAGTACCACAAACAAAGGTCTAAAACAGCAATTGAATTTTTTTTCTAGGACCCTTTAATTCATAATCTTCACACCGATTAAACATAACTAACCCATAATGCCATTTTTTTTTTAAATGTCGATTTTGACGGAAGAAACTAAATCTGATAAACATTTTTTAGAGAAAAGAAATCCTTCACTTACAATAAATGAATACCAAGTGACATCTGCCTTTTGTCTCCCAGCAAATCAGGACTTGAGTCATGTGACTTGCAGGACCCCTCTCAGGGTCCTCGCTCCTCAATTTGAGAACCCCTCATCCAGAAGTTCCACTCATTTTCCTATCAGTAGTGTCATTTATGATCATTTGAAGGAGAGAAGGGAAGTAAACTATCTTCATTGCATTCCATGACTGTCCGCTTGATGGCAGCTCAAAAATGATTGCATTGTTCACAACAGCAGATGTAGACGCACGTGCACACGCGTGCACACGCAAGCGGCAGGATGATAAGTCATAAATAAGGAAGCATGTTGCTGCGCTTGACTTCACTTGGCATCCTGGGACATCATTAGTGTTCAACCGGTGTCGCACAGCCAATGCTTGAAAATGTAATTATGGCTATAACCAAAAGAAATCCATTTTCTTATCGAGCGGGGTGATGTTGGGAGGAAATGAGGTATTAATGCACCCTCTCCAAACGTTTGATGGACTGATCTTGTTTTTTTGTTGATTTTCTCCCCACCTTCTGCCCAATTAATTTGTGTCAATTGGTGTGTGTTTGTTTGTGTGAAGCAAACTGATGGTGTTTGCAAACACATATTTGGGTGTTTGTCTAAATGTGTTGTTCTTTTAGCCATGCGTTATCTGACCATAGTTTGCGCAATAACGATGAAATCGGCTAAAATTGTCATTCCAGTGAAGGTGTTGAGATATTTCTGTTCACAAGTTTTCCAAGCAAGCAAACTTGTCTTCTTGGCATTATTCCGTGTCATCCGTCGTCGAGGGAAGTGATTTCCCTCCGGTGTACAACAACATCTGTGCCTAAATTGTCTCGTCGCTCGGTTGCTAACGTGCCAAAACAAAAGTAAATCAGGTTGTCGCAGTGTGTCGGAGAAAGTTTTTATCTTGGAACTTTTTTACTTTGGAGCTGTCTGTTGGGTTTTATAAAGAATCTCGAATTGTGGGCTCTATTTTTGCAAGCATCATTGGTGAGTGACAATGGGCGGGGCTACCTACATATCACCAATGGCTCATTCTTTATTTCTTGAGGGAATCCACTTACGTTGTCTGTCCACAAACCGACTCGCTGCTTCCTATTCCTGCTTAGGGTGGCGAAGATTGGTGACGAATGCGGTCGTTGTGTTCACGCCCATGATGGCGCAAACCGCCCTTTTTAAATGCACTGGCTCGTATGCTTTAGTACAGCAACACCAGGCAGGTAAAAAGTTGAACGTCTGTGTCACCATCTATCTGTGAAGCTTCCATGGGTATTCCGAGGATCGGTATTTCCCGAGGGCGTGCTGACCCAGCAAAATTGTTTATGAAGTGGTGAGACAGATGACGACGAGGACCCACAAGAGCCTTTGTGGTAGAGCAATTCAGAAAATGAAACGTTCAACTTTTGAAAGAACTTTTGCACACCGTATTTCTTATGACAGATGAATGAGGATGGTGAGCAGCGAGACTCGACAGGAGGTTCTGATAGACATTACGATATATCCCAGCTTTGAACGACCACCACTCCTGTGAAAATGACCCATTTTGCACAGATGCATCGAGATAGCTCCAACACATACTCGACAGAACGACAGATTTGAAGTCGTATACCTCGTCGGAATTGGAGCTGCTCCGTCAGCCGTGAAATCATCTCCAATGAAGTGTGTGAGATACGTTCACTCGTGGACTCCAAATGACTTCAGCCGGGAGACACGAGATGGAAAAGTGCAGATGTTCAGAGAGGAAGAGATCAGCTCGATATAAGAGTGAGCTCCATAAAGCGTTTCCCCCACACTTTCTAGCCTTTGTACAAATGAAGATCTTAGTGTCCTAAAGCAGAGTGCCACAGAGAGGCACTCAAGCTCCGTTTGGGGACCACGCAACCAAATAGTTGGGCGAAAATATAATACCACCTGAAAAAACAAACACGCAAATACCCATGAAAGAAAATGCAATCAATGATTTTTATTTTTTTTAAACAAAGGTGATTTGAGGGAACGAGTTCTGCGTGGTCGCTGCTTCATTGCGGACCACTTGACACGCAACGCGTGTGTGGTGCGGCAGGCAGCCTCTGTGCGTGCGTGCGTGCGTGGGTCCTTGCTCGACATCTTCGTGGACCCTTTTCCTCCCCCCTTCATTTTGCAAAGTGTGCGCCTTCGCTCCGTCTCTTGCCTCCCTGCCTGGCAAATGACATCGTGGACGCGGAAAGGGAGGGGAGAGGAGAAAAGCAACGTGGTGTGCATGCAGACGAGGACAAGGACGCGCAGGCTCTTGGACAAAAGCTGAGGAGAACAGTCGTGCCGAGATTGCACGCACACACACATTACGGTTCCGCGGGAATCGTCCGCGCTGTTGACGCTTGTGCCCTCGCTCGCATCATGGCTTCCTTGTACCAGAGATTCTCCGGCAAGATCAACACCGCCAATTCCTTCCCCCAGCCACCCGAGGCCAGCCGCCTGCTCGGCACCCAGCCGGTGGACGAGGAGAGCAAGACCCCCGGGACCCAGCCCCCGCTGGATGCGAGGCTGCTGCATATCCAGTGCCGCAGGAAATGCACGCGGGACGACGAGGATGTAAGATTTGATGGAACTTACAAGTCGGGCTCTGTGAGTGGAGCGTACTTCAGACTCGCGTTGCAGGCTATTTTTCTATAGGTTGCTCTTCAGAATTTGCAAGTTTTCATTCTATTTGTTTTCTTCACCACTTTTGAGTGGTAGTGTTGTTTGCAGAGATGCATGATGAGAGTTTTGGCAGGCAGGCTGCTTGCAGGCAGCTTTTTCCTCCCTCTCAGAGGCGATGGCAGTTGAAAAGCTACGATGCAGCAATGCAACACATGGCTGTGCTTAATTGAACTTGTTCTTTTGACAAATGTATGTGTGGTGGCATAAAGAGCAGGTAACCTCATTTTTGAACATCTGCCTCACAGCCAAATGTTCTGGGTTTGAATCTATGCTTCTCTCCTGGCTGAATATAAATTGTGATTTTGAATTGTGAATGCTGCTTTGTCAGTGGAACTCAAGCATGACATTTTAGTGGAAAAGTTTATTCTTTGTACAAACCATCTTAGCATGGACTAGTGGATGGATCTACTGTTTCTTGTGCTTGTATAGTTGTTTTTTTTAAAACAATATTACCTTAATTGGATGTCAGATTAAATGTTAAATGAGCTTTAAGTGAGAGTTCCTCAGTGGGGAGTTTTTTTTTTTTTTTTCTCCCAAAAATCCCCATCGGCCCTACCTTAGATGGTGTTGTGCTAAGATTTAGGTCACGTCACAGCTTAGCTTGCACGGGGTATATTTGAACCTGGATAAGACAACACTGTTCTCTATTTCTGTCTCAAGGCAACAAAAGGGTTAAGTAAGTCTGCTTCCTTTGGCAGCATGACAGCTTTGCATAGTTAATGCCTTTTGCTGGCACGCTTTAATTCATTAGCAGCAATGAGCAAACACAGTCACACTGACCTGCATGTGTTAGATGACTAATTCATTTGTTCCAAGTGGCCCGTGAAAGAGAAGCAGCAGGCTTAGAAATCTCTATTGGTGACCTGACCCACAGGACGATAAATGGACTGTTATGGTTTCAAATTCCTGCCTGCTGGTGTAAGACAAATAATGTCATAATGTCCATCATTGTGGAAAAATTGAAAATCTCTTTTCTACTTCTGAATGTGACTGTGAGCTCCATGTTGTGAATTTGAGCGTGTCTGTGATCATCCTGCTCGCAGATAATTATTGTGCTAATCTGACTTTGTTGTCCCACCTCCGCATTTTATAAGCACCTTCTCCAGCTTGAATGGAAAAAAAATCCAATCCAAGCACTTTGATTCCTTGGCACCAACAGGTTGCATCAAGACCGTGGAAAAAGCTCTTGATGGGCCGGGGCTTGGCTGTTCTCCTGATTCATCCTCAAAATGGCCGCCAAGGCGCAGATATTCCTCTGCATTATTGATGTCTGGCAGAGAGCCGGCGCTGGCCGTCAACACCGCGTCGGTCGGCTTCCTGCAGCGCCTGTTTAATGAGGCGCGTCATTGCAAAGAAATCCCAACAATTGACCTCAGTGTTGGTTGCGCCGTGGCGCTGTTTGGCGATGCCGCGTTAACCTTGAGTTCACCTTTGCCCCCTAAATGGAGTAGTGCTAGAGCATGAAATTACTTGAACCCACTCGGCGACCCATAAAAACCCAGATCGCATCCTGTGCTCAAAGTTTGCTGTTGTTGTTAGTTTTGTTTAGCTTGAGTTGAACACCTGCATATTTTTAAACCTGCTTTATTGGTCTTTGTGTTGTAGCATTCATTGATTAAGTGTGCGCTGCGTGTGAGCAGCAGTGATGGGCAGCTGATTGGCGTCACAAAGCTGTGGGGGGGGGGGGGGCTCAGCGGCAGTTCTTTTCACTTTTCTCTTTCTTTTCCCCGGAAATAGCAGCCTGCATGTGATTGATTGTTGTGTGCGGAAAGGTGGAACATGGTGACATTTAAATAGCGGGGATGTGACAGGGCTGTGCTCCACACTTACAAACATTTCACTTACTGTTTTTTTTTAACACGTTGGTAGCATGTGAAGTATGTTTTTTAGCAATTTAAAACAGTTCCGAGGTGGTTTCATAGAATGACTTCCATGTCGTTCCATCAAAGTACACATGGAAGGGGGAAAGCATTAGCGCACAATTAACATCCATTGATCGCATTGTGGTCCAAATCGAAGGCTTTTTCGCTGCGGGTGCGTTACCATGACGACTGGACATGTAATGAGGCAAAGGTTGCTCAGTGTTGCTAACGTTGAAAAAAAAAAGTGTAGACTTAAACTCAAAGATAAACCAAGGTATTTACTATATTTATTATTATTATATATTATCATTATTTATTTACTCGCTATTTGTGAGCGATTGGGATCGGCCTGGCACAAGAATGACCAAAATTTGAGTTTCATTGAAAAAAAACAAATAATTAAAGCCTATAAAATATCCCCCAAAGGCTGATAAATATTCTATACGTGCGTGTGACCAGACAGCATCAAATCAACAACTCAGTCTTGTCTGCCATCTAGTGGTGAATGGCGATATTACAACTACAGTATCCTTTCCAAAGCAGTGACAGCAGAAGCGTATTTGGGTGTATGACAGCTCAGCTGTCAGGAAGGATAACTTCATCCCTCCAGGCCTCTCTTAAGGCTCCTAATTGTGATTTCAGATTTTCAGCAAGTGTGACTCGTGACGAGGTGCCATCTTTTCCCTGAGCAAGATTTGAGAAGGCGAGTTTACGCGGCTTTTCATCTGGCAGCCAAATATTTTGTTGCGCTTTCAACATCTTTCAGGTTATCTTCTCATGGCTGGAAGCCATCAGCTGCCATCCTCCAATTTAACTTTGCTTAAATTTCACGCTGCTTGCTACCTTTTACTGTCAAATCCCGCAGCTGCTCAATGTCTCCGCCTGTGAGGATTTGGGACTTGAGACGGAACAAATCAAGCATTCCGTGTCTTCAGGTGACACATTATATGCACGTTGGCCTCGATAAAAACAACAACTACAAAAGATCAAGCCCCGATGCTTGTTGAGAAGTGCTCGACAACGTGCCGGGTGATGTCTCCCCCGATGCCTGTTTGGGCTCTGCAGTGTTGTCGTTGGTTGAATTACAAATCGTGCGGCTCAAGGGGCATCGGAATCGAACGATTCGACTCTGATCTAAATACAAAGTGAGCGCAAAGTGGGAATCTGGGCATAATGGAGTGAAATAAAGCAGTTTTTTGTTATTTTCCCCCAATTTGCTGGCTTTGCAATTTGAAAATTGCATTCACCTAGAATTGAATTTGATGAATTGCTCAAGCCTTTACCAGGCTCCGCCCGCTGTGCGCCGGCCAGTCGGCCGGCCGGCTGGCTTGCTGACATTTGTTTTGGCCGAAAAGAAAGCGAACGGCCCTTTCTTCACATTTGAAAGCAGTGCGGAAAATGACTTGAATTGAAAATCCGGCCCACCGCTGTTAGCGGGAGATGAACATCTATTAAGGTGCTTAAAAGGACATCCAAGTTGGTCGGTGACAAACCCCACCCCTTATGTTCCTCCACGTTGCCATGGCTGCAAAGGTGTAGGGAGCGAGGCTTAGAGATGGCAACACACACACAGGGACACACAAATGAACACACACACACACAGACACACCCCGGTAGTTGTGGCTGCCATCTGGAGATGACGCAAGCCTGGCGTTGCAGGCTGCCTGCCGTCCATCCACCCACCCACCCAAAGCCTGACGGCATATTTCCAAGACAAATGATCAATCCGCCGGCTAGTGACAGCGCCTGTGTGTCAAGGTGGACAGAATGAGTCGCTATCGATCCACCTCCCTTCCTCAGTTCCCACAGGGCATAGCAACAGGTCACCCAGGCTCCCCGCCGTTAATGCTAAAGCCACGTTTTTCAGCGCTGTCACTTATGTCAGCAGCGGTGTGTGCCTCCTCCTCCTCCTCCATCTCGCTTCCTGAATGATCCCCAACGACAGTGAATATTAATCATAGCTGAAAATAAAGCATACTGAAGTTCATCCTAAGGTGTCATTTGACATCATCTTCACATCCATGCAATCTGTAATTGTGCTGAATTATTCATGTCGTGAAAAAAACAAGGTATTCTTGTTTCACACAAATTTTTATTTGTGTTTACATCCTGAAATTGTCCGTCACACCAGCTGTAAGATGTTTTGTTTTTATCTTAATAAGTGCAAGTGTTATTATTATTATTATTACTATTATTATTTTATTGTTATTGTTATTATTACTATTATTATTTTTGCAGTCCTCTGAGATATCCTTGCACAACTCCCCAAAGGAAAAAGAAAACCCTCCTAGCTCTGCCATCTCTTCAAAAAACATGATGCAATTTTAAAAACATGCACAGTAAATCACCCCATTGATGTTTTTAAACCAATTGGATCCGTGATGATGTTTTTTTTTTTTTACAATGGAGTCCTTTTGGGGTTTTTTTTGCTAAGGCGAGGGAACATCTGCCTCACCCAGAGGGCAACATCATCCTCAGTCGCAGATTGCCGATTACAATTGCTCTTCCCTCTTTTGTGTGAAGAAAAAGTAAGATTGCATTGTTAGAGGCCATCACGTTGTTTCTTGATGCACATTTCAGCAACGGGATGCCAAATCGACTTCTGAGAAGAGAATTTTTTTTGTTTTTGAGGAAATGCACTCAAGCATTCCCTTTGCTGCCTCTGCTTAAAATGGAATTCTCATCTTTTATTCCCTTGAAGGCGTAAACATTGTGTTTAAAAGAACATTCCTTCCTTCCTTCCTTCCTTCTCAAAGACAGCCATCTGGAGAATAATTATTAATAATGAAAGTCGAACTTTAAAGGCGGTACAGGGGAATTTTTTTGTCAGCAAGAATTAGAGCGGCAGAAGCCAACAGCCGTTCCTCCCGAATCCTCTCGCTGTCTTTTTCTTGGCTGAGATCAGGCACCGCTAATCTGTTGTGTCACACGGGTGCGTTTTCTTATCGACTCCGCCATGATCCAGCGGCGACACGGCTCTGACGCACACACAAAAAAATACAGAAACACACTCACTCCAAGTGGACAAGGTCGTCTTAAATTCCTTGGGAATGCAACGGTTCGTTTAGTCAAAGTGTGAGGGAGCATACGATTTATCGGCGAAGAATCCTTTGGGTTTCTAAGAATATAGGTTTTATTTTGCTCATCCAAAAAAAAAAAAGTCATAACAAAGAAGTCTTTTGAAAACCATGTTGGATACACACCTGCTGCTATTTGTTTGCTTTTTTTTCTGGTTTGTCACGACTCAGTTTGCACCCTCCTGTGCTCTCCTGGCACATTATCGTCATCATTTCCAGGCTCAATGAGGATTCCGTGTGAGATTCAGAGACTCTGGAAGATTGCTTTTCCCTGAACTGCTGGCGTGAGATGAAGTCGAGCGTGTGACGCTCACATCGATGTTGGGAGTTGATCATCATCATTCTTGGGTGGAGAAACGGACCGAGGGAGGTGCAGTGTTGGGGGGGGGGGGGTCGCACTATTGAGCGAGCGACTTCTCCGGAGCTGGCAGCTTGTCAAAGCATTCCCCTCGACAAAGCTCAATCGCGGTGATTGATGTTCACCGGCAACACGTATTGCTGGCTGCATCATTAGAATGGAGATTTAGTTTGATGCCAGTTTGCCCGAATGCCTCCGACACAGTTAGCCTCGCTTGATTCCGTTTTGACGCTGACCTGGAAGAATGACGCTTTAGCTGCTTATTCGTAAAGTCGCTCGACAGCTGTCGGCAGATGACCTTTGTGTGTTTTGCATCCGGGCCAAAACGCTATCCGACGTCTATTTCCAACCGAGAACTGTTTCCTAAAATTCTCTTCATTTTTCGAACGTGCAAAAGAAAATCCACGGATGGATTTTTGTCCGTCCAAACCTGCATTCTAATTAGGTACCCCTGTAATTAGAATGCAACTTGGGTAATTGGAATTCTATACGCTAGCCTTATCTCCAAATAGATTATTTCCTCTGATGGGTGCCCCAATTAGTCGCAAGGTGTCTCATCCACTTAGGACAAATTAAGCCGAGCTTTTCTTATCGGGGTGGAGCGGGGTGGGGGGGTTAACTCCTTGGCTCACCAAAACTGAGGCACATCACACAGTTTGTGCAGTCTTGCCCCATATTCCTTCAAACTTCAATATGGTGACAGAAGAAACCAAATGAATTGATCCTACGGAGGCCCAATTGGGACAATCGGAGTGCTGATGTGCAAGTTTCTTGTGATTGAGCATGATAGTGCCACTTGACCTTTGACTCGCTAAGCCCAACTCCTGACTTGGACTGGCTTGGAGATCAGGAGTAGTCTTGTCTGACTCCACTTTTGTTTTTAAACGAGCCCAACCTATTAGCAACTATGAGCGTTTACCCATCGCTCCGATCCGATAATGTGTATCGTTGATTCCAAAAAAGCGATGACGAAGATTATTTCCACTCAGGGCTGAGGTGTGTCATTTTTTTTTTTTTTTTTTTACCATCAGGTCGTTATTCCTCATCGCTTTCTCTCTCACTCTCTCGCTCTCTCACTCACTCTTTGCATCCTCATCACTCGTCCGCTCGCTCTCCGTCTCGTTGCGACGCTCGCACTCAGCCGCTCCGGCAAAATGAACGGCCGAAAATTGTCTCGAGTGGAGAGAATATGGAAGGTGAGTGCTTGAATGACTTGTTTTCAACTCCATCCCGCATGTTGTACTCCCAGCATCTCAAGTGACCCCATTGACGAACTGTTTTCAACTCTTGAGGACCCCCCCCCACGTCGTTTGTTCATTTTGAAGTCGTGACAAAATTATAAACACTTGAGTTAACAGCCATTGTTGTATAATAGACTTGTAAAATCATCATTGTCCATCATTGCGACAAATATAGTCAAAAGCAACTGCGTGTGATTAAATATCATTTGACTTTATAGCGGCTGTTTCTCACTCAATTTCTTTGATTTGTAGCCGTGTGCCTGAATGGAAAATATCTTTTATGAACGTTTTCTCCTCATTACCTTATTTGACTCGTGCGGTAAGATGAGGCAAAAACACGGATGGACTGTGCAAGAAAAAAAACCACCTTAATGCACTTTACTTGAAGTCTGTGGTTAAGCACTGTCTGCACTGTAGTGCACAGAGTGCCTCAGCATTCCTGTCGTGCTTTGTTAGCTTTTTTAGATGGATGCATATTTAATAAGCCCCGCCCCCATCGCAAAGTGATCGAATGAACCGAGTGTTCTTAGGGCCATTGGTATGAAATTTGATTTGAAAGACTTTTTATCAATCAACACGAAAGCCCTGCTCGTTGACCGCATTTCCATTGAGTGCATGAAAAAAAAACTTTGTAAAGACAATTAAAGTCAAACACCTTGAGTTTCACACGAAGGACATAAAATTTTGCGTTTTGTCTGTCAATCTCAGCCCATACTCTGAAACCCAAACATTCTTATCAGCAGAGGTAGGCAGGCGGGCGGTGTTGGAGTAAGTGGATTAGGCCAGAAGATAGCCAGCACTATCAGACTTGTGCGCTGTCAGCGCCGCGTCAGTCTCGCCGGAGATGCCGATGCAGTTTTGTAAGCCGTATGTCAAAGCCAATACATATTTCATGCTTGGCTCCCTGCGCCTCCGTGTGGACCCGACCAACTCCGAGATTAGTATCAATTGACACTGATCAAAGCTTCTTTGATACTGTCTATATTTTCCTTCAAAGTCACATAAAACCTTGTTGGGTAATGAAAATAGGAGTCGCTGAAATGATTAATAATTGCTAACGACAAAGCACGACATGAAGCTCCTCTACCTGCTTCAACATAGTTCCTTGGCACATGACGCCACAAGAGGGCGCTCCAACAATATTGATGCGGATAATTTCTATAAATAAATAAATAAATAAATCCAGAAGTAGACAGTTGCAAATATGTTCATTCTGTTTGCATCATAATGAACCCGGCTACCGAAATGCACGTTGGGTGCTTTCACATTTTTAGCTCAGCGGCTTGAAAATCAATTCAATTTGCCAACCGCCTACAACACGCAGTCCCTATTGTAGAGTCGTTTGAGTGCGGCCGTATACGTCGCGCGTATTAAAACGCTTATGATGAGAGCGTGCGCGCGAGAGAGTGAGCAGTGGTAATTAAAGACGCCGAGGCCTCCATCGGCTGGCTGCGCGAGTCCTTGGAGATGAGGAGTCGCTTGATGACGGAAAAGCTTTTCAGTCCCAGCTGAACGGAGCAGCGTCGGTTCACATCCTTTTCCAGGAATTTTCTTTTCATCACGCCCTGGTGGCTTTTCAGTGGAATAGAATAGTTCTGAATTATTAATTATCATACCCTTGAATGTAATTAATGATCCCGTCCTGCTAATGTAATATATTGTATTTTGCTATTAATTCCGTCTTCAATGGCCCCGCCTGGCAGATGTGAAATACATATCGAGACCACTTTTATTTTCTCATATGAAGCTTCTAATGCAGTAGATGGATGTGCAAATTGGTGGATGTGCAGAATGCTGACTAAGGGCAGCTCTGTGTTTTTTAAGACTGCGTTCGTGCTTCACCTAATGAGCAACTTTACAGCCTTATCATTGATTTTATGTTCCATCTGTGGGGCTTTATTTCCTGACTGATAGCCAACCCGCCGTAATCAAGAAAGACAATTTAATGGAAGCATCCAACAAGAGATATTCTCGTGCATTTGTGACAAAGGGGGAGGGTGAATTATCACAATAAACGTCTGGCAAGTTTGTTTACGCTCACTTTAAAGCACCTCGTGAGCCCATTAAAGCCAAAGTAATACTTTGTCTTTCGCAAAGTAGGATTTTAAATCCTGGACTAAAACGACATTTTTGATATTGAAAAACTGTTGGGAGATATATCAGATTCTGACGGTAAGTGGTATGCAATATGGGTGTTGCTGAGGAGGACTGACTGCATGTCAGATTTGATTTGCCTTAAGTATCGGTGATTGTTATCAGCCATTTCCACCAGGATCGATACCTCAAATAAGGCGGTTATCTGTTTTGCTTTTCGCCCCACTGAGACACATTTTGACTTTCAAGTACACCAGCCAGCCATGTCCGGTTGAAACCTTTTATACGGCGTGATTTACAGCGGCAGTTCCGCAGAGCAAGCGGAGAATCCATCCATGTTAAATGGTGCGAGTGCAGGTGCAGGGCCGACAGCGGGCCACATGACAGGGGCCGGTGGAATCGAGCAGCTGCCCGACACAAACGGCTGATTCCCAAATCTGCAGGCCGTTGATGAATGAGAAAAGTCTCGGTGAATGTGACAGGGAGATATCTGAAAATGTGGCCTGACACAACAACATGGCAGCATTAACACCAGAACACGTGCGGTCGGAATAAAACAGCAGACAACAACTTCCCGTCAGGCCTTATTGGGTTTAACCGATAACGATCCGTGTTCTGGTCTTTGTCGGCTCCTCTCGTCTGTGTCGATCATGTTCCCCATCAGTCAGACATGACTGGCAGGATGGAATGAAGAATGATGTAGGTCCGTGAGTGGCCACTAGAGGGGGCAATCGTGCAGTTTGTGATAGTGTCTCTTCTATTTTTTTTTGCTGTCTTATCTGTCTCAGCATGTGGAAGTTTCCGTGTTTTAGTAGCGCACTGCATCATACTGAAAGCTGTTTTGGTTTGCTTGCACATCCATCAAGCAGTTGTTAGGTTGAGAGTTGGAATCCAGGCCTTCTTGAGTGGAGACTGCTTTGTGGGTTGCCCCGATTACCACATTGGCAAAACATGCGTTGTATCGCTATCTTAAAGACTTTAAATTGCAAGTAAGCAAGTTTCTACCCCAGCTAACTTTATCCCAGAGAGACTCTTGGCTGGGTCATTTTATTTTTTAAATGCAATACTCATGACCTCTAAAAGTCAAGATTAGATGGGCTTGGCAGATGCAAAGATTGTTGTATTGTCATCAGTTGGTTGATTGATTGGACCAGCTCAGTGATCAGTGATGTTTTTTTGTTTTTTTTAACTTGCCGATCGGTGATCAGCTTCACAATCCTGATGGTGTTCAGCCTCGTTGAGCTGTTGTGATTTTTATGTATTTGTGTATTTATATATTTCCTCTTTCAATGACTCCGTAATGAACTATAGAATTGATGCTGCACTTAGGGTTTCACAAATGAATGAATCATTTCCTCGCCGTGTTTAAAAAAAAAAAAAAAGAGGCCTCTAATGATGCCCCTTCTGAGAGCACTAATGGCACTAATGGGCATTGGTGTAACGAGGGAATCTTTTCCGTGCTGCGTTCCGCTTGCCGCTGCCTCCACAATCTTACTTGGTTCCATTTCTCCCCGCAGACGATTGCTTTGAAAGGCCAGCGACAGTGCCCTGCTTCTATTCTTCCCCCATGTGTGTGTGTGTGTGTGTGTGTGTGTGTGTGTGTGTGTGTGTGTGTGTGTGTGTGTGTGTGTGTGTGTGTGTGTGTGTGTGTGTGTGTGCGCTCAAATAGGCTGTGCTAACAAGAACGCCAGAGTGACGTGACGGCGCTAACAATGTTTTGTTAGTAGCACCAGCAGCAGCAACTATTTCCGCCGTATGTGGGAGGACACGAAAGAGTGGCACTCGAGAAGCAGGTTTGCAGCAGCAGCAGGCAGCTCGCTTTGTTTTACAAGTAAACACAACACAGCCAATCTCATTCTTTTCTCCACTGATAATATGCAAATTCTGCCTTTTACTGTCACTGGGAATTGGACAAAGAACAGCCAGATCTCTCCGTCGGCGATACCTGGAAGGATTTTTGTTTTTGTTGCACCGATTCTTATCTCGGTTGGGTCGGTAATGGTCTGAAATCATGAGGGGATTTGATCCACCCTGACAAGCTCATTTAGAGCCATCAGATGGAGCCTGTAGATTGAAGCCGACGTGTGACAAATTCATGAGAAAATAAATAAATAGTCCCGACACGGTAGTTTGGAATGGAAAGCAAGCGTGCGATCATATCTGAATATTTTCCAATGATAGCGATCAGGCCTCTGAACATAAAAGAACAACTAGTAAGTGACCTTTCACTAACCCCCCCCCCCCCCCCCCCCCCCCCCTTAGTAACGGTTGCCAGGTTAGACAAAATGATGCTTCCATTGTCTGCGCTACACTCAGTCGTGGCAAAGCTACTCATGTTGTTCTACTTACAAAAAAACCTCCCCATCTCCCCAAAAAAAAAAACTTACTTGCAACAAACAAAATGCTCAGAATAACCCGACACGGAATAAAAACTCACCAAAGAACCTTTTACTCACGGCCCAAAAAATCTTCCAGTCTCACCTTTCACCTGCATAAAATGTTTATACTCACTAAAAATACAAAATAATACCTCACACCAAGAAACCACTTCATAAAAAATAAAAAAATCTCAAATTTCATACACACCCAAACAAAACAAAAAATCTGTTTCACTCACATCAAAGTCTTTAATCACAGAAAATTAAGCTCACATTTTCCCCCCACTCACTACAAAAAACTTTAAGCCACCCCCCCAAAAAAAACTCTCCCACAAATAAAAAACATTTTTTTTCAACCTTGTTTTATTCCATTGCATAAAATGGCACTAACCGTAATCATCTCCTGTCTATTTAGTCTCCTCTGACATTTCCTCCCAGATCCATTCGCATGCTTTCACATATATGGAAAGTAATTAGGTGTGTGTGCGCGTGCGTGTGTTTGTGTGTGTGTTGGGTGAGAAGAGCCCATTGATTGTGCTGCAGAGGTAAAGCTCCCTCCCTCCCTCCCTCCCACATGGCATCGCATCAGCTGCCGTGAGCGCCCATGGTCGTCATTATTTTAGCAAATCACCAGATATCCTTGAACACTCTGGCTTGCTCGCCACCCCCTCCCCTACCCGTCGCTCAGCCCGCCCGCCCGCCCGCCGGCCTGCCTCTCTCGCTCCGTATCTGTGTAGTCTTCATTATAGCGCACCTGTCAGCAGCGGACGGACGGAAGCAAGCCGCACGCTCGTCCCTTCCTCCCCTCCGTTCTTCTTTTGCGCCCATGACTTCTGCCAAAGACGGCAGCGGGCCGGCCAAAGGCGCTCAGCAACCGGAGCAGGTAGGACCTGCCGTGCTTCGGTGCTCTTCAGATATTTGACACGAGGGTCAGGGAGCTCGTGGGCGCTGGTGCTCCGAGTGGCGTCTGCCGTGCGAACGTGGAAGACTGGCAAGTTGGAATTGAATATTTCATGAAGTTGTCGTAAGCGCAGCCGGAGCTTTAGATTTCAGTGACCTCATCAGATTTTGGAGGACGTCAAACGAGGGTGGAGGCAAACACGGTGGGTGTTAAATGATGGGATGATGCTGCGGAGGCTGGTACGCCACGTTATGACGAGCACACGCGAGTGAGATAGAGAGTGTTGTCATCGCTTGGCTACGAAGAGCTTGAGTGCAATCAAATGGAAAATGATTTTGTCAACAGCTTGATTGTCAGGCAGCAGGTGTCGGGATATTTTCAAGGTCTGTGAGCGTGAAACCGCACCGCATGTGCATCAGGGACGACACGCTACCAAAGTTTATCGTCCATGACGGCGAAAGGGGGGGGGGGGGCGTTGATCCTCAACATTTGCACGTGTTCATTGCCACTGTCGTCTTTGAGTATTCCAAAGTATTCTTTGGCGAGGATGCGTGGAAACGGAGGCCATCCCATTCCCGGAAAGCACCGATGTCCGTCTTCATTTGTCAGAGAGCCTTGGCTTCTTTCCTCCGCTGCCGACTTGTTATAAGCCTGTTGCATCTCGGGGAATGAATGAATTGACCTTGCTAACAGCAACTAGCGAAAGGGGCTTCCTCTCAAATGATGCAGAGATATCATTTGGCCTTGAATGCATCACATTAACGTGTCCTTCTTGAATCCCAAATACATACAAGGAAGGCAATAAACAGACCAAAAAACAAATTATTCCCTTCCCCTGCTATCTTCACCCGAATTAGGGGTCACAATATAGCATCAGTGATTTAGACGGAAACACAAATCAGCAGAGTGAATGAAACATTATCTCGCCCTTAGTTGGACTCTGCTGACTCATCGTCATTGATTTAAAGCTTCACATGACTCCACTGGCCGCCACCCCGCCATTATTTTTTACCCTTGCAGTCATGTCACATCTCTTCCTTTGGGTGTATTTGTGATTTTCAGCTACTGTCTGCGGTCATCTGAAGCACATTCAAAATCTGCCGCAACAAATCTCCTCAAAGTTCAACCTAATGGAGCACACACGCACGCACCCAAGCGTGTCGGGCCCTCTGACGGTCGACGTTACCTTTGACCTCATCTACTCGGTGGCAGTAGTCTCAGGGCAGATGTTCTTTTCAAATCAATAGGCAATTACCTCTGCTAACCTATCAAGTCGATAGGACTCGTTCTTGCTTTGATGAAGAACAAAAAAAAAAAACTTTTGAATTGATTGCTTGCAATTTGTCTAAACAGTGATTAAACAGCCACTTTGTCACTCGAGTGATTTTAATGCTTTAATATGCGATCCGGTGCAGATGTGAAGCCAAATGTTCATTTCCCGCAGAGGAATTACACATTTTTCTTGATATTTTTATTTTGAAATAGAATGAACAATATTCGTTTGCTTGAAAGAAAGCAAAAGTTACTCCAAAAAATTTTTTTTTTCAGTTTTGTTGTTTGTTCCGAGGGCAAGCATCCATCCATCCATCCATCCATCCATCCATCCATCCATCCATCCATCCATCCATCCATCCATCCATCCATCCATCCATCCATCCATAATGCAGGCTTGGGATAGTATGAAAACGTTCAGTAAAAATGATCAGTGATTAAATGTCGCCTTTGCAACATTGCATTTTGTGATTAATTTACCATCCCTTCAGCGAGCAAGCGGTAGAAGAAAAGACTGAGTTACTTCCTGCTGAGTCAATGGCGACTAAATCAATGGCTTTTTCTAAAGATTACAAAAGTGCTGGGAGAAATCACTTTTGAGAGATTTTTCACATTTTTACGTTCCTCTCACCTACGATGGGAATGATGTTATTCTTTCTATTTGTTTTGTACAAAGGAAACAAGGCCACAAAGAAGCCTGTAAATTGCAAACTGATGTTTTGTACCTTTCCTTTTTATTTGCCAGAGAAGTCACCTTGTTGTTGGGCGTGCAACAAAAATGTCAGTGTGTTTCTTTTTTGTGTGACTTCACATTGATTTTCTGACGCTGCTGGTTAGTATTGACTATTTGGGTCTCTCAGGCTATTGTTCATTTTTATAGCGGCTAATTGACTTTGTTTGCAATTTTAACGGCCAAGTAAAGAGCTTGTGTTGTCTTTTTAAAGTCACCACAAACATTTCATTTTGATGCTGTTGTCGAACAAGAAGCTGACATTTTTCTACTCGTTAACAAGACAACAACATATACATGCTGTGTTTTTAGAACAAAGCAAACAAAATAAAGGCAGCCGAGTTGACGTGTCCAAATGATGGATGGGAACTAAAGTTAAATAATTCAGCGTCAAGTGAAATGTGATAATAGGACGAAGGGTAAGTCGCATGAATCATTGAGCATTATTTTGACTTATGCTCTTGTCTTATCAGCTATGCGTGCAGCGACTATTGCCGCAATTGGATAAAACAAGCATAGAAGGGAGGAAATGTCCCCTCATTATTTTCACCTGCAACAGCGCCAATGATTTTGTGTCCAGGGAAGGACAAGCACGGTCGCCCGGGCCGGGCCGGGCCGGCACAACAGCTCTCTTTCCTTCACTCCAAGAGTGACTTGATTGTCCAATCAGTGTTTGGACTCGGCGAGTGCTGCTGCTTGTTTGTTTTTTTCCGCTTCACTTTGTTTCCAGCTGCCACTATGGCAAACCGGCGCCAAGCTGTTTGGCCGCAAAAGCCAGTCAACAAGTCGACCTAGAAATGTGCTCGAGCAAGTTTAATTGTGACTCTCTCGAAAAAATAAGCATCCCGGATATGCTCTGTTTCAAGCTATTTACTAGGGCTGCGTGATTATGGCCGAAATGATAATCACCATTATTTGATTTATTTATTTATTTATTTATTTATTTATTTATTTATTTATTTACATTTAAAAAATATATTTATTTATTTATTTATTTATTTTTGTATTTATTTATATTTTCAACTCTTTCTTTGAATAATTGGATTTATTTTATTTTCAACAATGTAACTTCTAATCTAATTTCATTACTTTTAAATAAAACAGTAACTTTGAAAGCGAGGCAGTCGGTAAAGTAACGAAAGACATTTTTCCACAACAGATTTTGGGTGTGAGTCAATTAGTCGTGCAGGTCCCACAGTTGCGTCCAAACATGTCGCCTGGGGCGTCTAACAATTCCTCGCCGGTGGACAGGCTGGATAGACGAGAGCTGAGGAAGCCAACCGGCATAAATTCTTAATGCCCTCTCATGAGCGGCCATGATTTATTGATGCTGCGCCAGAGGAAAAGTTTACCCTCGCGCCCGCCCGAAGGCCGACGCTTCAACTTCTGTTTTTTGCTCCGAGTCTCGGATCCCGTTTCCGGTGTCCGATGTCAAGTTGAAGCCCCGTGGGCTAACACGCGTGCCACGTGCTTGAACATGCCATCATTTCCTCCGATGCTTCCTATTCCTTTCAATCGACTGTGCCCTTTACCGGACTGCGGATTTGATTCCAGTGGGTGCTGGGGTTGGTTCCCTTGGCAACCAGGTACTGAGATCAAGAAAGATCCATTTCACACTTGAGCTGCGAGCAGAGACAAAGAGATGCTTAGACAAAGCGAAAGTGGGAAGCAGAGCGGATTAGGGAGAGTGGAAGGAAGCTTGACCGGAAAAAAGAGCCTTGGCTCTTCGAGCGCACATTTCCAAGTGACGGGAAAATTGTTGCAAATGGATTTGGAGATAAAGTAACTCTCGTGCACAACAGCGAGCTAATGTCAGGCTTTTTGGAGCTAGCGTGTCAAAATGTACGGTTACACCTTTTGCCCAAATGGAGCATTTTCCCTCCCTTGCGATCAAAGTCAGCCAAGGACGGATTCTCGAAACCGTCGACGGACGACGGCAAACGCCACCAATGAATGACGCAAGCTCATGAATCTCTACTCAGTGCTCCTCACGCTCCTCTCCAGCCCGTTGAAAATCTTTTTTTTAAATGGCCATCGTGAAGGTTTCCACCTACTTCAGGCTCACAGGGCCAATTAGTCACGGAGGGGGAGGGAGCGCAACCGGAACAAAATATTTACTCACACACGCCTCCGAGCCTGAAGGGCTTCACTGCAGAGAGTCACAAATACAGCTGTCACACCCGCGTGTGTGTGTGTGTGTGTGTGTGTGTGTGTGTGTGTGTGTGTGTGTGTGTGTGTGTGTGTGTGTGTGTGTGTGTGTGTGTGTGTGTGTGTGTGTGTGTGTGTGTGTGTCGGGATGATGCACTCCACCGGTGCATTAAAATGCCCTCAGAGTGATGGAACAGGACCTTTAATGGAGGACGGCTGTCACTTCATTCTGTTACTCTATTTGGGGCTCAGGCGGCAATATCCATAATATCTTCAGCAGATATCATAACTGCGGCAGGTGAATATCTTGCTAGTGCAACGTGCGAGTGTGCGCCGTGTAAATCATGAGCCTCGCTGCAATAAATCATCCCATTGATGGCCCTGCTGTTTTCTGTGTACTCGCTGTTTTTGTTATTGATTTGCCGTCGTATACACACACACACACACACACACACACACACACACACACTTGTGCACACAAAGTGATGGAGGTGTTCAAGTGCAGTTATTTTGTATTATAAGAGCTTAACTGTACTTCTGTGGCCCAGTGATACTTTTTTTTTTTTTTTTATCTACAGTATAGTTCCAAGTACTTGACACACATAAACGGAGGAATGTTGACACGTAGAATATTGACTTTGAATGGCTTGTATGCAAATCGTTGGCCAACCTGTGAAATGAAAAGATCAATTAAATATGTTGTTAGCGGCCTCAGTGTGCTCGTTAGCTTCATAGCTACATAATAACTATTTCTCAGGTCATGTTACTTGAAGATTTGCTCTTTTCAAGCAGCAGCCTGACAATAAAATCAAAGCCAAAATGTGCAAAGAGTTCCAGAATTAGTATCGATTCTGATCCGCACATTCTGTGTCAAAGTGCTGCTTCCAAGAGTAGAAACGCCGTGTTGCCTTACAACTAGCTACCGATCGTCTAATTTCAACATGCTTGCGCTCCCTCGGTTGCCATAGTAACAAAAGCCCGTGGACTTCAGAAGCGGGTTTATTTGATGGAGGCTGCATGTAGAAAAAAAAAATGAGAGCGTGGATTTCAAATTGTCTCCATTTCTTTAAAATTATTTTCTGGTTCCTCTTGCGTAAAAGCTACTTCAGTCTACTTCAGTCTATTAGCGGAGCTGGCTCAATACAGCCAGTGGCTTGGAGCATTTTGTGGCGCACACACTAATAGCAGCAAAAATCTATGCTGTGACCAATGTGGTCAGCTCTCCTTGACATGCCAACTATAAGTTCAGTTAGAAGATGAGCGTAAAGAAGTTCATGTTGGATGATGTCATTGCATCCGTGATGTAACGTGTGATGTCGTTCACCAGGACCTGGTGGGCAGCGCGCCGCCACAGAGGAACTGGAAAGGAATAGCCATCGCCCTGCTGGTCATCCTGGTCATCTGCTCCCTGATTGTCACCTCGGTCATCCTGCTGACGCCTCGTATGTAGCCGGCACACACAAAGCTCTGCCGCATTCTTTTTCAATGTGACTGCTCCATGTCAAGGCCTCACGTGATGATGAGCTGAGTCCCCCTCAAAGAGAAGTTGAACGGAGATGGCGGCTTTTTGTCAAAGCGCCGTAGCTTTTATCTTAAAGAAAAAAAGAACTTTTGTGGCGAGAGCTCCCTCGCTCTGCTTGCTCGCTCATCTCCTGCCGGCGGCTGATGACACACCGGCACGGCGCGGGCGTTAACGTGCGAGACCTGACAAAGAGCTTATCTTTCTCCGCCACTTTTGCACTCAGCCACAAGGCACTCAAAGGCTTTGTCTTTGGGTTTATTTTGTCTTTGTGATCTTTTGGTCTGATTGTCGCTCAGGAACTACACCGCAACGATGCTCACTTTCTTGTCCTTGCTCCAAATTGCTCTCTGATAGCATATTTGATATTATGAGCGTTTAGATATACATAAACAAAATGAATCCATTCAAAAGAAATCCCAGGACTAGCTTGGAGATGTCATCTTGTCTGCGGTTGGATGGGGCACCCTGTCCTCCTAGATTCAAACAAAAATCATCTTCAAACAAAAGTTTTTTTTTTTTCTTTCTCATTCGTGTCGTTTGAAATGTGAATCCAATTTCACAGGCGCAACGTGAAGCTTCTCCCTCCCCAGCCAGCGGCACAACGACGCTATCTGCACTTTATAGTACATTTCTCTCCATTTTTTTTTTTTGACATGCGCTTGACAGGTGAAGATGAGAGCCTGGCCCTGAAGAAGAAGGTCACCCTGGATGACGTGTTTGGTCCCGACCTCCGTATCCACCGACCTGATGCCGTGTGGCTCGGCGGTGAGTTGAAAGACAAATTTTGCTTTGTCGGGCCAGCTTCAAATCATCAAATAAAAACGTACTGCCTTAAAAAAAACATAATTAAGTTACTTTAAAAGTCATCCGGGAAGTAACAATGTTACTTTTCCGAGGCATCTGTAGCAACGGCGCATATAAATGCGTGACAAGCATCGTTCATCCAGCAAGCTGATGAAAACATTCTCAGTGCCTGACGAAATCATGGCGACATCGTATCTCGCATTCCCATTTGGGCCCGATGACCTTCCCGTAAGCGGCGGATTCGCGGTCCTCATCAATATTTCCGGGGGCACGTCATCCCCCCAACTCCCGCCGGGTCACTTCTTGCCTCACTCGTCTTTGGACTCACCTGCGACTCGCCCGCCGCCATCTCCCGAGTCACGACGATGCACTCGAGCCGTCTGGCCACCGCTTCTTTATGTGCGAATGAGATATTGCACTATCGCTAGGCAACATCTGGGACTTAATCTCTTTTAATCTTATGCAAATCTACTTTAAGTACAAACAGAATGGAAGTTTGGCAAGCGGAACAATCGGCGGTACTCTGCCTGACCCTCCAGCTCACATCCATCCGCCTGTGTGAAAAGGATTTACTTTATTACTTTAAGAGCGCTAAGTCGTACATTTAATCTCGCAAATGTGAGCAATTTTAAACCGTGAAATACATCATCTTGATAAAACGCTAGAATCTTCATTTGGAATATAGATGATATAAAAATGGATGTCATTTTGAAGTTCAACAAAGTCTGTTTGTTCGTTAAACACCTAAGAGTGTTTAAATAGTTTTTTTGTTAGTATGTAAACATGATTCATAAGAAATTTCCATTTATTTATTTTTTTTTTAAATCAGGGCCGGAGTTGGGGGGGGGGGCATGGGGGCATTAAAAAATGCTGAGATAATAACAATGATTATTCTTATTCTTTTGACCTCATCCATGAATAAACTGGCCTGTTTTGTAAATGAGTTCACCATGAACGTGTTTACTTTGTCGGCGCAGATAATGAGCTGCTGTATCGTACAAGGGAAGGTGATGTTGTCAAGCTCAACGTGGACACGGAGGAGAAACGTGTTGTCGTGCCAAACCAGATGTTTGTGAGTGCACCTTCATCATATCACTGTAGAATTGTCACTTGCCCTGTTAGTCATTTTCTCTCTCTCTATCTCATCCAGGAAAGATCTAAGGCCGCCAGGTACCAAGTGTCACCTGACCTGCAACAAGTGCTCTTTGCCTTTGACTTGAAACTGGTGAGGACATTTTCACATTTTTACTACCAGTGCAGCTTTTTTTTTTTTTTTTAACCTGATGTTTCTCAGCCTTGAATTGTCATCTGGTTTATTTCTGCAGATCTATCAACACTCCTATGTGGCCAAGTACATTATATACAGTCTAACAACACAGTAAGTTTTTTTTTTTTCTAAATTTGAATCATTCACCTTGGCCTACGGTTGGACTCTCAGGCTCAGTGCAGCAACAGTGAGAGCTGAAAAGAAAAACATCCAGTGTACGATTGTGATGTTGTTTGTCTTGCGCAGGGAAACATGGCCCTTGAACCCTCCCGAAGTGCACGAAGCTGTGCTGCAATTTGCTGGATGGGGACCCAAAGGCCAGCAGCTCGTAAGGCCTGACACAACAAAAACAAACCAAAATGGGAATGTGAACTCTACTCAGAAGAGAACAACAATATAGCAGGCGAAATGCATTTCACCATCTGGACTGAAGGGGGCGCGCTGAAGATGCTGAGCAACAGCAGCGCAGATGGCTCCTCAAGGCAGAACCAATCATTTGGATTGTCGCCTCAGGAACCAAAACACTGATGTGTGCGTGTGTCTATCATGAAACATTTGGGCACGGATTTTTTTTTTTTAGCTGCATCCAAGCAGATAAATTGAACTAGTGTGCCCAGTTCATTTTGTTTTTGTATGCGTTTGGCATTTACAGGCACTCATTAATATCATTACCATTTTATTTAGATTCCTTCACGTGGCTTTTTATCTTAAGAGTTGAACAACTTATTATATTTATAAGATCGATTGGTGCGACGTATTTTTTTTTTAATCTTTCTCAATACATGTTATGGATTCATCTAAAGGCTGCAATGGAACATTACCAAATGATTCCATTTAAAGTGCCAGGAAAACCAAAACGTCGAGTTCTTGTTTTTTGTCGCAGTCCGACGTGTTCACCCTCATTCTCATCCCAGCTTCTTTGGCTCCAAAGTTTTTAGGCATTGATCACAGCGCGCCGCGTCAGCGCTCAAATGTGTGACTGTGTGTGAAGTCAAGCAGATCAGATCTACACAAAGATGAAGATGCCCCCATTAAAGCGCAAGCACTTACTCTCGCTGTGACGGAGCAATCAGCGAGAGGCACACAGATCTGAATGTCAGGTTGTTTGATCCCAAAAAAAAAAAAAAGAGACCGTGATGAGAAAGATAACAATGAAAGTATTATTTGACAAAGAAGCATATCAAAACTTCATCCGGGATTATGGCTGGCCTTTATTTATTTTTCTCAAAATGAAATCCCTTTTCGTATTCTTTAGAAGAGTTGATTCCCTCAATTTTAGTGGTCGATGAAATTGTTGCACCTGCAAAACTGAAGGCAAAATTCTTGTACCGTCCGATTATATTGAGCATTTCCTTGTATTTGGCTGCAGATCTTCATATTTGAGAACAACATCTACTACAGAGCAACAGTAGAGAGTCGCACCATCCGTCTGGTTTCCAGTGGAAAGGAGGGCGTGGTCTTCAACGGCCTGGCTGACTGGCTCTATGAAGGTAGCGCTCGTCAAACTCAATGCAACAATTGGAAAATTGGAACATTTTTACACTTTCTACTCTATTTTGTCGGATGTCAAATATTTAGTCAGTTTTGCTTCAGAAGAAGAAGAAAAAAGATTGTTGAGTGGATTTAAAGTGTTTCAGAAAAAAAGCGAGTAAAATTCAAGCATCGATTATAGCCACTTAAAGCAACCGCCACATTTTGACACCTCTATTGTGACACTAAGCACTTTGAATTCATTCAGGAAAAGAAGACCTTTGTCATCCATTATGCATCAGTCGTATTGATCTTGTTCATCTAAATATAGATCATGTATTTACAAATGTGTTCATTTTATTGATTGGATTTGTTTGTTCAGCGTGGGTTTTGTTAATGGAAATGTGTGAGGGTTTTTTTTTTCTTCCCGCTGCTGTCATGATAAAATGTCGAGTCTCGTCAATGGCGACTTATTTTCTCCGTAATGCCGTTATTATTTCCCAGGGGGCTTTTAATAACAATCTGTGAATGTTATGAATGTGTAATGCAATTACAAAAAGCCATTTATGGAGGGAGGATCTGTAATTCTGCTGAACTGCTGAGGGGGGTCGGATCTAATCGTGTCCTTATTAATAGGATTATTTCTTTTTGGTGGCGCCCAGAAAGCGAAATGAGAGACGTAATCCATTTTCATTAGCGTGCAAAGATTTATTTTGTAACGTTCTTCCCGCTGCCTCGTAAGGATTTATCACCCCGACACAAATCATGTCGCTTATTCCTGCGCAGAGCGAGAGTGAAGGTTAGGTTGTATTGTCCCTCTGTGCAGCTCTCAGCCTTGAGCAACACAAATGAATTGTGATTTATTTGCACTTTATTTTCCGAAGGCAACTTTTCGACATCATCGCGCCCGGGCTGTGCCAGGCGCTCTCAGCGTCCAAGTTGCTGTGAATAATCAATCAATAATGGCTCCTCCCGGAGTCGTCATAAACTGAGGCAGTGTAACGAACTCAACCATCTTCAAATACCACACAATATTAAATCGTTCAGCCAATACGAGTATGCGATACTCACAAAACCTTCATAAACATAGACGCACAATCAATCCCGATGATGTTTTATTCCTCGCAAAAAGATGACGTGCGAATAGCAACAGGCTTCTTTCTATAAAGCTATAGTGCCCCCTGCTGGATTACATTTGAATCTACTCTAACAATAGGTTGCACTGAATCATTTTTCTTTGAAATTTCCTCTTTCATCATGACTATTTTAAAATGTTTTATAATTGTATCTTTTTTTTTTTTCCTTCGGGCCCAGAGGAGATCTTGCAGAGTTACAAGGCCCACTGGTGGTCTCCCGACGGCCTGCGTCTGGCTTACATGACAATCAACGACACGCTGGTGCCAAAGATGGAAGTCCCTTTCTTCACGGGGACGCCGTACCCCAACACTTTGGAATACCACTACCCGAAGGTAAGTCACGACACGAACACGACGCTGTTGTGAAATAGCAAAAGCGATAGCGCGTACGGCTTTTGGTGTCGCACCTGAAACCCAAACGGACATATCCGCTTTCCTCTGCAGGCTGGGGAAGAAAACCCTGTGGTGCACCTGTCAGTGGTGAGCCTCAACGGTCCTCTGCACACTGTGGTCATGAAGAAACCCGATGACCCCCGAATCGGGTGAGAGCCCATCTCAAGGTGTCATTGATATGCTTCGGTGGCTAAACCTGACGGCGGCTCCTCCTGACGGTTCCTGCATGGACTTTTGTCGGTTTTTTTTTTTTTTTTATCAGGAGGGAGTATTACATCACCATGGTGAAATGGGCCACCAGCACCAAACTGGCTGTCAACTGGCTGAACAGAGCCCAGAACAATTCCATATTGACACTGTGTGAGGCGACCACAGGGGTCTGCGTCAAGGTGTGATATTCTGCTCAGTGTCTTGTGTGGCAATCATTATTTGAAGTATAAGCAAAACAATTGATACATTTGCATTTTTTTTAATAATTGCCTTCAAAAATACAATAAGATAGTAAATGCTCAAGATTTATACCAACAAATAATGTGAAAATATTTAGACGCTATTTAGAATGGTATCAGCTTGCCCTTAAAAGGCTTTAATTTCAAAGGACTGAAAAATACCGCCGTCTTGTGGCCAAATGTTGTTATTGCATGATTGCATGAACTCTCCTGATTGCTTTAAATACTTGTTTTCTTTGTGTCAGTTTGTAATGTAGACCTCCAGAAGATGAATATAAAATATAATATAAATAAATATAAAAAAATATAAATATAAAAACTATGTATAATAGTTTATAATATATAAAAGTTTTACACAATTACATGTGAAATCAGCAAAGGCTTACATAACGCATTGTGACTTTTTAGAAACACGAAGATGAGAGCACAAGCTGGTTGCACAGACAGGTAGGTGTGAAACATCACTCGTGTGTTTTGGTGCACTAGCGTGCAAACACGGCTCATTTTCTTCCCATCCGCAGAACGAAGCGCCGCTTTTTTCACACGACGGACACAAGTTCTTTTTCACACGAGCCATCCCTCAGGGTGGCAGAGGGAAGTTCTTCCATATTTCTATGTCCACCTCCATGGTATGCTATCGCTCACATAAGTGGATGTTTCTTGTCCGAGCTTGACTTGACTCGTCTGTCTTAGCCCAACACCAGCTTGGACATACTTCAGTCGCTGACGTCGGGGGACTGGGATGTCACCTACATCCTGGCCTACAATCACCAGAAGAACCTCATGTCAGTTTGGCGCTCTTGCACGCTTTTTGCAAACTCAGACGAGCGACGCTTACCTTTGCGGTTTCTTTTCCAGATACTTTCTGAGCACAGAGGACGACCCCAAACGGCGACACTTGTACAGGTAAGACGCTTCCTCAGCACCTCGTCGTCACGTGCGCATCAAGTCACGTCAATGGCTTTTTTACAGCACGGATACGATTCCGCCGTTCAACCGCTGCTGCCTGTCCTGCCAGTTTAAGTGCGGCTACGTGGACGTGTCGTTCAGTCATGACATGCGTTACTTCCTACTCAGCTGTAAAGGTGAGTCACCTCCAAACCAGGAAAATTCATCCCTCTTTGACAAGCTCTCTTGCTCAAGCTCTTTTTTTTTTTAATCTGAACTTCTTCCCAGGGCCTGACATTCCGAGCGTGGCTATCTACAGAACAGAAGACAAACAGAGTAAAGCGTCCTCCCGGAGATGTTTTTCCTGTCTCGACTATCATGTGCATTTTGACCTTGTTTTTGTGTGCAGAGCTGTTGGACGTAGAGACGAACGAGCGAGTCAACGCCACGTACAACAACATGCAGATGCCCAAAGTGGAGTACGACACCATCACCATAGACGACTACAGTAGGCCTTTTGCGTGCATTGCACAAAGAAAGTATGAGCTTCAAAGAAAAAAAATCAAACAAATATTTATTGTGTGTCGCAGCTCTCACCATGCAGATTCTCAAGCCAGCTGGATTTGTGGACACAGCCCATTACCCCTTGCTCCTGCTGGTGTAAGTACGACCAGAAGCAAATATCTCCGTATGGTCACGTGATCCTCTTTTCTTCGATTCACAAAATGTATGCGCCTGACTAAACATTAAAATCGTCGCCTCGCTAAACAAGCGACGGGACGCCAGGCGGCCAGATGGTCACCGAGCAGTTCCAAGTGGACTGGGCCACCATCCTGGTGAGCAGTTTCGGCACCGTCGTCATCCGCTTCGACGGCCACGGCAGCGGCTTCCAGGGTACCAACCTCCTCCACAAAGTACACAGGAGGTTGGGCAAGCTGGAGGAACGAGACCAGCTGGAGGCACTCAGGTTTATCTCCAAAGAGCCTTACATCGACAAGACTCGAATGGGAGTGTATGGAAAGGTAACGCCGGGTAATTCTCGCTCGAAAGAAAATGGAACGTATCCATCTGTAATTGTTGTGCAGGCGTACGGAGGATATTTGTCCACACTGCTGCTCAGCTCAGATGAATTCACTCAGCTTAAATGTGGAACTGCAGTCTCGCCCATCACGGATTTTGAGCTTTATGGTAAAACGTGTTTTTTTTTATTAAGGCTGCCACGTTCAGCCAAAGAGTTCCATTATGTGCCATTCTAATATTCCCCCCCCCCAACCAGTGTCGGCATTTTCCGAACGATACTTGGGTTCAAAGACGGATTCCAGAGTCTACGCGGTATGTCTCATCGTTTTCAAGTGCGACTGCCGGTTGTGACTGTGAGTATTTCTTTTTGTACGCCAGATGTCAAATTTAGCTCACAGAGCAGGTCAGCTGGTGCAGAAGCAGTACTTGATCATCCACCCCACCGCAGACGGTATCTAATAACTCTTTTCGGAAAAGGCTGTAAGATTTTTTTTTTTTACTCGTTATTCTTTCTGTCTATAGAAAAGGTTCACTTTCAGCACACGGCCAAGTTTATCAACCATTTAATCAGCAAGAAGGCCAATTACACTCTTCAGGTGAGATGTGTGTGTGTGTGTGTGTGGGGGGGGGGGGGGTTACTTTTTTTTTTTTTTTACACAAAGCAGACAGCTAGCACAGTTTCTGTGCATTTTCACAATTTGTGTTGATAAAATGGTTCCCCTGTTCAGATCTACCCGGACGAAGGCCACTTCCTACACAGCGAAGACACCCAAAAGCACCTGAGCCGCTCTCTGGTCAACTTCTTTGGGGAGTGTTTCCGGCTACCCGAAGTGGTGAAGGACGAGCAGCAGGACGTGGACGAGGACGATAGCTAAGCTTGACCGACAAGCCACCCCCGCCTCTGCCTCCCCCCCCCCCCCTCCCCCAGCCAGTGAACACAGCACAATATGCAACACAGAACAAAAAAATGCCACCCAAGTTTGAAGTGCCCAACCTGCACGTTGCAACGAGGCTGCCCGCTGTCCTCGGAGGAAAGGCCGACAAATCTACCTGCACCTTTCGAACAATCGGACGTGTCGTTCATGGAACCACTTAGGAGGACAAATCCTTGGAAATGCTACAAACCTGTGCAGGCAAGAAAATACAACCATGGGGAAAACTATGAGGTGCGCTCTATAACATAACCTCCAATCATATTTTCAGGCAGATTCTAATGCTCAATTTTGATCGTTTACGCAGCGCATTTATTATTGTGCTTGCGTGATTGATATTTTACGCAGGGTGATTTAAGGTCTGCTTTTAAACATGTTGAGAAATTAATGAAATTTTGATTGTGATTTCAATTTGGGCTTCTCACGATTGGAAATCCAAAATCTGCATTAGATGTCACAGAAGTTTGACATTCTTTTGTATGCTTGCTAATCCATTGAAAATGAAACTAACAATAAAAATGAAACATAGTCAGATTGTTTTTTCTCAAGAGCTGAGCATTATTTTCTATGTGAGGGCACAATTTTGTATAGCACTTTTGTTTTGGACGCCAGGAGACAACCTAATTTGATCTGTAATCAGTGAGTTTGAAAATCAAAGAGAACTAACATGGCGCCTCCAAGAAACCAGCACTTTTCAGCACAAAATATCGCCCCCTATTGACCCGGAGACTGAACTACCGGTTTCTGGTGATTTTGCCAATGAATTAACTGGTTGTTGTGCTCACAAGTACAGTACTCTGTTTGGTGTTTTCCGCCCTATTAGTGGTGTGTGTCTTTTGTATAAAGGAGTATTATGGTGAAACTAAAGGGAGAAAAAAAAATTCCATTGTGAGAGTGAAGTAAAGTTGTTTTTTTTCAATGTTTGTATCTTTTAGAATTGATCATTTAAATCTCAAAAATATATATTTAATCTCAAAGCGGTTTTCCTCATTTAAATATATTAAACTTGAAAACCTTGAAAAAGTTGCAATCATATTCCAAAAATATAACAATCTTCACAATAATAAACTTTTGATCCAGGCAATACCATTTTATTCTCATAAAATCACAACTAAATAATTCGACCCTTAAAGTATTTCCTTTTTTTAACTTACATAAACATACTGTGATTTGCTGGCAAGCCGTAATGAATTGTTTTCATTTTCAAGGTGGCCCTAATACTCCTTTGTACTTTTGTGACAAATCAATGGCACAATGTTGTAGTCCATCAAATGTGTACAAATATTTAAAAGGGTGCAATTTCTTTTTTCGGGGTGGGGGGGGGGTCTTCTTTTTAGTCACCGTGCCTTAAAAGTGGGCCGACGGTCAATGTTAGTAGCCCACTTGACAAATGGAAGTGAGGGGAATGTTTTTTTTGTGTGTGTTTGTGAACAAAAATCACACATTGTACAGAAATATCGGTCACACTTGACACCTGAAGTGCGTGAAAGATGTTATAATGGTTTGTAAATGGAAATTTACGATAAGCTTTTCTGGAACGTCCTCCATTTTGATGTCTCATTATGTTGTGAATTTTGTGCTAAATGGCTAAAACTTTCTCTCTCTACCAGTCAAATTACATAGCGTCAGTGGTTTGTAGTCAGCTAATGTACAAAGTGTATAAAATAAGACATTAAGCCTTTATGTACTATGTGCAACTTAATGTACATAAAGCATTTTGAACCGTTCCTTTTTGGCAGTTTGATTCAGACCCCCCCCTTATTTACTTTGCATCCCCAAGGGTGGAGCTAACCGTTGTTATGGAAGCCCAACAGTGCACTCTTGCGGACACCTGCTGCATTGCATGCAGAAAAAAAACGCAAAACAGTTGCTGTAATTATGATTACAACTGGTCAAACCCTAAAAAAAGGACCATGTATAGTAAGTAAAAAAAAAGTAAAGTAAGGCTTTGTTTTTGTAAAAAAAAGATGTATAAGTACGTTTTTTTTTTGTAGAAAAAATCAGTATGAAGGATTTTTTAAGTAAGGATTTTTTTTTTAGATAAAATAACCATGTACAGTAAAGGCTTTTTTAAGAAAAAAAAAGTTGACAATATATATGTCGCCGGATTGGACCCACCCTAAAACACAATAATTGCTCTATAGAACCAACTGTCACATCATTGCCATTGACACAATTTATTTCCAGTGTTTCCGGAGTCTGTGCACTTGTCTCCCAGTCAGGAGGAAGGCAGCGTTTGTGCGGTCCGTATCGGGTTTTGCGCTCCCTCGCACGCCGTACCAAAACTATCCACATGCATGGGCACAAAGTCAGGGATGTGCGCTCAGGGGCCTACAATTGGAGTTCCACTTGAGTTTTCTGGTACTGTCTTTTTCAATTGAATGGTTATCTTGATTTCATCATTAGAGATGCCAAATTGGGCTATAAAAGAGGTGGAATCAAACCAGCACCCTGCTAACTAGGGTAGGGTTTTGTTTTTTGATTCCAAATTCATTACTGTTTGGTTGATAGTTTTTGTCAATGGGACCAATTTGAACGGCTCCTCACCGCACATCCGTCACCGAATCATCCCGCAATGACTGTACTGAATCCCACGATGGAAATGTCAAGTAAAGCAGCTAAAACGTGACGTCTGTATGTACATTTAAGTTACCTATTTTACAGTGAATTTTCAGAATTCAAGTTGTTAAAAAGTACATTATAAAAACAAACCGTGGAAACAAAGTAGAAAATGTGTTAAGACCAGAGTGGAATGCCTCAGGAATGGAAGCTCGGCATTGTTCGAAAAGAAAAGCTGGAGAATGACAGACAGTCAACAATTAAAAGAAAGAAAAGGGAAAAAAAAAAAAGTCATACTAGTCACAGCTGTGTACTGTAGAACAAGACAAGATGGCACCCTAAACATTTCATTGTCAGGCACTTCCTATTGTGATTTCATTATTATTTTTTTTGATTATCCATATACTGCTCCCAACTTTTTTTGTTTATCTCAATTTTGTTCACTGCTCTTCAGTGTATTATTTAACATGTGCATACTTCAAGTCACGTGCGTACCTTTGGAAAAGCCCGGTCGTCAGTCGTTTGCGCGGATCGTACCCAAAAGTCGTTTCAAGTACACGATGAGCAGATATGTACTGTACATTTTAGCGTCAACACAAGCGGCTAAAGCTTTTAGTCGGCGTTACGGCGAGCACATCTGGACATTCTTCATTTGGTTACTGGTTCACATATTCTGTAACTCGTCTTGGCACAAAAATAGCTCATCTGCAAAAACTACAAATCTATTCTTTCATCAAATCTAATCCGACTCCAGCGTTCGTTTATGTGCCAGCTCCGTCCGTCCCCTCATCAGTCCTAATTAAAAAAATAGATGTAGGAACCGTATTTGTTCCATGCCTTCAACATGAGTACGGTCCACAGATGATGCGTACAACATGCTCACTCAGAAACATCACGCACGCACGTTAGAAGTCCTCTTTCACGTCCACAGACTCACAAGTACTGATAGAAGCGCGAGTGGACCACCTGGGAACTGGCCAGTTTATGTGGATGCGCCGTGGCCGACAAACTCAGGTTCTTAGCCTGCGGCACGTCGCCGTTTAAAGCCTCGGCGGCCCCGTGCGACACTTCCGAGGATGCCGCCAGGCCGTCGCGAGGCCTGCCGCCGAACGGCGCCCCCTGCTGCTCGGCCGGATCCAGGCTGACCTCGGGATTGCTGGTGCGGTGGCGTTCGCGCGCGATCCAGTCGCCGATGGAGAAGTCTTGGGAGCTGCATTTGGGTCTCAGGCGGTCCACGGCCGACAGTTCGGACCGCGAGCCCGAGCACTGGGGCCAGTCGCCCAGAACCGACAGCTCGGCAAAGTCCCGCTGGCCGCCCATGGTGTGCCTGCGACGGATGTTCTTCTTCTTACTGCGGCCCTCGACGTTGCGCTGGCTGCCCACGCCAAACATGTCGTCCACCGACATGCGCAGACGCACTTTCAGCCGGTCCGTGATCTTCAGTTTCCAGGCGGGCTCCGCTTTGTCCAGCTCGCCGCGGGACGACGAGCTGAGGCTGCCGGTGGAGCGACCTTTGACTGAAAGCTGCGACAATCTGTTTGAATCTTTGTCACCGCGGGACCCGTCCAGCGACGATTCGCTGTCAGTCTTCTGCCGAGCGGCTTTCTTCCTGGATAGCGTGTCGCACTCGATGAGCCTGTGGGAGGCCAGCGGTCGTGGGGCCTCCCGCCGTTCCAGACGCTCGGCCGCTGCCACGGCAAAAACGGAAATGTCACTCTCGCTGTCTGTCTCCGCCGGTCTGCCCTCGCTGAAGAGCTCGCTGCGCTCGTCGTCGGCATCGTCGTCCCCGCCTCGGCTCTCCGCCACCGAACGCGCTTCCGAAGTCAGCGTGTTGTACTCGCCGCCTCCAGTCGTGAAGGTCATGGACGACGTGGTGGAGTAGTCTGAGGTGATGGAGCAGACGTCGGCTCCCAGCCCGCCGGCGCCCGCGTCCTGTCCCGGTGCCGCCGTCCTGCAGCGCCTGGCCCTCGGCACCGAGGCCCGGGAGCTGCTGCTGTTCATTGTTCCGAGGTCAGACACCGTGTCGTCGTAGTTGGAGGGCGGGTCCGACGGCACCGCGTGGCAGTTCAGGCTCGGGGAGCGGGACGGCGACGCGTACGGGGAGCCGGCGTCACATGAGGTGGGCTTGAGCTCGGGAGGCACCTCAGATTTGTCAAGCTGTTCCTCGGAGCTGTTCTTCAGCTGCTCCTTTTGGCTAGCGCCCTCCTCTTCGTCCCCCTCAGTGCGACACTCTGGAGAGCAGGGGAGCTGCTGCTGACTCTTCCCCGGGTTCTCCTTCCTGGGGAACACGGCATCCAAGTCGTCGTCCGAGCTGCTGGGCTGCGCTTTGTCTTTGGGCTTCTTGCGCTTGCGGCTAGCGAAGAAGGAAGAGCGCAGCATCTCTTTGCTACACTGATCCTTCCCGGACCCCCAGAGGCTCTGCGGGCAAGACGACAAACCACACGGTCACGACGTGACTGAGCCAGGGTGGGAATTTGTGAGGAAGGAAACAAATAGAGAACGTCACCTTTGATTTGGAGGAGTCACTACATGCTGAATCTGCATCAATAAGGAGAGAATCATTAGTGGTCTGCCACCTTGAGAAAGCAAGTCAATTCCATAAAGCGAAGGACGGGCAAAAAAAAAAAGAAAATCAAAATAAAGAGCAGATTGATGGCTTGCTGATCTCATCATTGATAGACATGAGCTGGAAGAAGAGCAGCTGGATGGAAGCAAGATGACACACTCGACAAGGACAAGTAACCACACTAAGTAAGCGCTTGGTGGACACCAAGAAGAGGAGGCGGCAGAAAACAAAGCCTGAAATGACAGATGAACGCAGAGAAAAGAGAGAGAGCGAGCGAACGGGTTTGGGGGGGTGAAACCCCCCCCCGGCCGGCTGTTCAAACAAAGACTGACACAAGCGGCTCATGCTCGGGTAACGATGGAGGCAGCGACGGCACATCACGGACACAAACGTCAGTCACGAAGCATCACGTGTTGCCCGCCACTGACCAGCTGTAGACGCCCCCCCGCAGCCATCAGTGTGTGCTTGTAACGCGAGTCAAGTTCCTGTACAGAGCTACGGCCCTGAAATTGTTCTTGAGGTAGGATCGATGGGCTATTTACAGTTCAGACCAAGACAAGTGTTGCGGTGGTGAGACTGCGTACAAATCTAAAGATGAGCAAAACACAAAAGACGATAAAAGAAAAGCACGACGGGCGACGGACGCATAGACAAAATGAAATCAAAATGCCCCCCCCTGCCCTTGTTCACAACTGCAGTTAATTGAATTTAGTGTGTTGCTTTTGTCGCAAGTATCCAGCTCAGTTGCGTCCCGCCACGATGGCCCCGCCCCTCCCCAGACATCATGACAGATTAGGCCACATGACCGGAGAGAACCATACCATGCTACTTGTCCTCGCGATCAGCTTTAGAGACAACAAGAGACAGCAAAAGGGCTTTGAGAGAAGGTCCGACAGCACTGGCGCGTACGCCCTGGATGCAGGCAGGGTATTGCGTTCAATGTGAGACGTGCACACCACCACAAGGAAAATGACAAACATGGACTTCTCTTTCATCTCTTTTCCTCCCCCAATTTAAAAGCGCTGCGGGTTTCTGCAGACTAGGCAGCTACACTGGGCACAACACTCGTCCTTCTTCCTACAGTCCCAGCTGTCCACCACTGACAAAACTGAGTCCATCAGCGACATCATCGAGTGATAGACGCCGCCCACTTGGCCTGTGTCAAGATGGGGTCATGTGTGAGTGCTGGACAAGGGATAAGGGAGAGAAACAACACACTGCACACACACAAGGGTTAAGAAAAAAACTTCCATCCATTTGGCGTTAACTTTGATTTCCTTTCGGGGGGGGGGGGGGGGGGGACGTATGTGACGAGGAGGAAGGGAAGTAAAGAACTGAAAGAAAAGGAGTCGGCGACTCAACGCAAGGAGGAGGGGAGGAAAAGAAAATGGCTCGGGTGAGAGGAAAAGAAAAGAAATGAACAAAAATACCAACTTGGACAATTTGAGCTAGAACAATGAAAAGCAAAGAAATGAACAAAAATACCAACTTGGACAATTGGAGCTAAAACAACAACGGAAACACATTCTGTTGATAAATCAACTCAATCGAAAAAGGCTTACAATTTCCCAACGGCTAAACCGCAAATAATAAAACTATCTCAGCCCAAAGCATGTAAAAAAATAAAATAACACACATGAAGTTAATATTTCATACAATTTGACTAGCAATGGAACCAATCCAACTTTGCTGGCATGGACAAATAGTTGCTGCGTTGAAATGTGGGAGCGCGACGCTGAGAGAAACATCCCGGCGGCTTACCTGAGACTTCGCCCGGCACCGCCGCCGTGCGGCCGATGTTGGAGAGCAGGTGGTCGATGTTGGGCACGGGCTGAGACTGCACCGTGCTCTCCTGCTCGGATGCCGTCTGCGGGGAGGAAAGTCAAGTCAAGGCTTGGCCAAAAGCGCGCCGATGACGCCGGCGACAAACGCGAGGCCACGTACGACGGGATCTTCATCGCAGTCTTCGGCGAAGAACCACTCGTATTGCTGGATTAGGTTCTCGATTATCTTGCACTGGTCGGGCATGTGGTTGACCATGTTGGTCATGTTGTCTTCGGAGGTTCGTACCAACGTCGGGCCAAACACAATTGCCAGGTTGCGAGGTTCCATCTAAACAGACACCGTGATGACAAATGAGGGATCTTTCTTTCAAAAGAATATGCGCAGCTCTTTATATGTGGCACCTTGTTTTTCTCACAGTTGTCGGAAACCTTCTTGAGGTGAGCGCAAAGATATTTAAGGGTTTCATAGTGGTGATCAGGCAGTTTGTGGATCTGAGGGAGAGAGGAGAGTCGTTGCCAGCGCGCCTCGCAACAATCCCGCTTGACAAAAGAAAAGTGCTGTTGCAGATTCCTTACCAGCTTCTTTAGCTCCTTAAGTCTCTCAACAGAGTCCTCGGTTCTGCTGGCTTCGATAAAGTCGGCGTATTTTTCTGTCAAGGAGACCCAGAGAAGTCTTAATGATGGACTCACTTTTGGGAAATGCCTTTGAGAGTCTCACCGTTTGTAAACAGGGGCTCGGGCAGTTTTCGGAAAAAGGACTTGAGTAAGCTACTGATGACATTGAGATCCCTCCATTTCTGCAAAGAAGCAAACAGATCGTTGAAGTACAAAGCGCCAAGTGAAGACGCGTGCGGCCACTCACGTCTTCTTGCACGTCGATGTCGGCGATGCCTTTGGTGTTGAGCTCCTCCTGCATGTTGGAGATAGCGGCGTTGTTTCCAGGAACTCGGTAGATGCCCGTGTACTCCAAGCCTCGCTCCTCCACCACGTTACAACACACCTCCACGATCAGGGGAACCAACTAGAAAGCAATAGCATTCAAATTCAGCAAAAGAATTAAGACCTTTGTGAGCGAGTGTGGCATTCGTGCTCACCCGATTGCTCAGCGCGGGCGGACAGTCATCCAGGCGCACTCCAAACGTGACGCCCGCCGGCGTCTTCTTTTCAAAGGGCTTTCGCATGATGCCCGGAATGCCGATTTTCCACGCTCCTCTGTCCCTGGGTGGACTGGCCTCATCTGAATCATAAGGCGGTTTTAGTGGGCAAGCGATGGCGTAACGGTGGCCGTCTTTGACTTCACCTCTCAGTGTCCTACGCTCTTCTGATTTGGGCGAATGAGGGCTGTGGCTCTTGCTGTCCGTCTTCCCTCCCAAAAAGGCTTGTTTGATGCTCAAGGACTGACGGGGAGTTTTGGGCGAAGGCTCAGACTTGCTGCTGGGTGCGCTGAAAAGTCAAGAAGGCCAAAGATGAGCCTGATCATTTGGGACAAATAATGATTCCAGTCTGCAGACCTCATCATGTTGTATTCTTTGATCTTCCGACTGATCAAATCCTGACTTGTTACGGCGGGGTTCTGAAAAGGCAGACACTTTTCTTATTATAATAACACAAAACAAAAACATGCGCTATTTTGCAACACACTTCAAATCCTTAAAAAGTGCGCCTCGTGTCGGAACACGTCCAATTGACTCTTTTGTTTCCCTTGGTGACACGCCCACTCACCTCTTCGTCGGGATTACTGTTTTCCTGAATGACTTTAATCCAAGTCAACATGTCTTCCCTCCCTTCCGCCTGGAATAAGTACTCGCTGTCGGAGGTGGTCAGGCGCAGCACGTTCTTGCGCCGCGTTTCGCTGTAGGAGATGTCAATCAGGCAGGCCTTAACGCTGATTCGCAGCGGCTCCTCGTCGGGCGGCGTGGTGACGTGCGAGAGGGCGTCTTTCCTGTCCCTGAACAGTGTCAGCGTGTGACCTTGTAGAACTGCATACATCTGCTTCCATGATTTCATTCCTCCGCTAGCACGCTACAGAGAGGAGACACGGCACACGTGGTAAGCAACATCAAAACAACTACAGCATAAGCTAACTATCCGGGCATACCTTATTTTTATCGGTAGAAAGTTGGCGAAAGTTGAGCAAGCCTTCCTTGGAAGAATCCATAAAGATATCTGCGGAGGAATCTCTTCGTGATCCAGAGTCCCCGGAAGATTTATGACCGTCCAAAGCCTGTCACACAAATATCCTTTGTAAAGGACGAATAGATATCCCCGATATGACAACACAGTGCTCATTAGCACACATCATTACAGTTCTGTGAGCCACGATGGCAATTCACCTTTTTCAAGCCCCGGAGACTCGGCATATGCCTACTAGAAGATCGTCTGGGGAAAAAAAACAAAACACAAAAAAAAAAACATTAGCATGAATTCATAACAAAGTAATCCAACAAATTGAAGAAGAGACAAAAGCAATGATGGGACATAAGTTTGAACATACCCTCTGCCCTCTTCTTGGTAATTGTCCAGACCTTCATCGTAGGATTTAGAGCGCTCCGTTTGGCTGGCAGATTCCGACTCCAGCAAAGCACTTCTCAGGGACTCTGGTGCAGAGCGTAACAGTGACTTGCAATTCAGTTATGAGAGTGAATGTACCAACAAGCAACAAACAAATACATAGTAAATTGATATATGGCAGTGTACTGACACAACTATGACCCACAAACCAAGCACAAAGTCTTTTACCTTGGTCATGTGACAGCTGTCGGCGAATGGGAATACATGGAGAGTCGGGACTTGAGGGACCGGTAGCGACGGACGGTGGCACGGATATGACAGCGGAAGGTGGAATAGGGACAGCGTCCCTGTCGACACTGGGGCTGACGGGCTCGTCTACCGCAATGACAAAAATACAAGTGATCGTAAAAAAAAAATGCATCATTTGCTATGCAATAAGCAAAAGCAAATTATGGATGTAAGTGGGGGGCCATTGAAAGGGATCGTCGACGGTGGCCCTGTAGCCTAGCCTGCTCAATCAAGACATGGTTTCCTCGGGCCATGGCACCAGTCCCGGAATGGTAGTCCTGGTGTACTGGCACTGTCGCACATTGCTTTGTGGGCACCAGGCCTGTCAGGCCAACTCCACCAAACAACAGAACACCCAGCAAACATTACCGGACAATTTCAAATGCAAACCCACAGCACAAATGAGTGGAGAAAACCAAATGGCTGCCCAACGACGGGTCCGGTTCGAGCCATATTTTCAGCAATTGTATTCAAATATGTAATATGCATTTACAAACAAATGTAAGAAAATAAATTCACTTGACAAGGCCTTTAAACATCATTGTTATGAAAATGTATTGACTGTACATTATGAAAGCAGTCTGGGCTGATGAGTCTTTCCATGATATTGAATTTTCCAGTGTAGCACTGCCATTAGTACACTTTAAATGCCACTGATCCCGATTAATGTCAGCGTTCGAGGATGAGGCCTTTGTTTCTGAGCATCTTGGCTGAATTAAATGTACACAAACCACAATGCACTGAAATGAAATAGGCAATTACATAACTGTGCGGTGCACAAGCTCAACAAACGTTCATCTATTTTCAACCGCTTCCTTTGTCGGCCCGCCTCGTGTTACTACGGCTGTTGCCGTGACAACGACGAGCTTCAAACTCATTTGGTTTCCTCTTACCGATGAATGGAATTAGATCCAACGATTCGTCGAGGTTACTGGAGCAGGAGGTGTGACGTTCCTCGAGGCGGCGTATATGCATCTCTCGCCGCGCGTCGTTAGGAAGCCAGCACGTCGCCACGTCTGCTGTGGAATCTGCGCCGTCGTCATCGTTCACGGCCAAAATGTAGGAGTGTTGGCGCAGAGGGCTGGGGTGCTTTGCGGCGGGCGGCTTTGGCCTCAGGACCACGCCGGACTCAGAGAGGCTACGTCCGGCCGGCTGGCTGCGAGACTCTTGGTGGCTTGGCTTGAGGACGGCAGACCGCGGGGGCATCTGCTTTTGAGCGGAACACGAAGAGGACCTTTTCCCAAGCGAGGCCGCGTCCCTCTCGGCCTCAACGGGCTGCACGCTTTCGGCTCTCGACCTGTTGGGACCTTGGTGGTTGGTGCGGCCGGCGTGGTTTGCATTGACTAAAGATTTTTGCTCAGCGCTTCTTCTCGTTCCAAAATGCGTGGACCTGTCCGAAAGCACGAGTGGGGAGTGGGTCTGGAGAGAATCCGCTCCTTTATTGTACACGGGATTGTGTGGCCCCCTCTGGCCGTTGTTGTATCCAACAGAAGGCCTGGACAGCGCGGCCTGTCTGGGCATAGACTGTCTACTGGGCCTCGTACCAGGTTCTGCCCCCCTCCGATATCCCATCCCCTCATCTGTTGGGTCAACATAGCCCGTGGAGCGTGAGCGTACATTATGCAGAAGGCCATCTTGAGACATGCTCCTCGGCGGCCAGTTCCGAGGACGGCTCATCCTCTCGGAACTGATCACGCGGTCCTGGGAGGCGCTGCGTGGGGCCACTTGGAAGTGGGGGGGAGGTCCGTGGTACGAGCGTTCGTGGGAAATGCTCCTCCTGCGTATTCCCTTCGGGCCCCAGGCTATCTGGGGAGCGTGATGGGAGGTTTCAAAAGTGTTCTGATTGGAAGCTCGCAGGCTATCGAGCCTCTCCTGGATGGTTCGACTACCGTGAGAATGGATTCCTTTGTTGTCAATGTATTCCCTGTACGTTTGGTAAGTTCGCCAATCGATATTGGCTTGGCCTCGATACGGGGCTTGTCCTGGCCCGCCGGGATAGACGTCCGCCTTTCGAGAGTGCGGGTACTGGGCTAATGACGCAGGCCTCGCCCTCAAAAGTGCCGGGTCCATGTAATCTACACGATGCGCTGGACCCATACGGTGTTCGGGCGGAACCACCATTGTCCTCACGCTGTCGTTGCGCATGCACACCGCCATCTGACTTTTTGGATACGATTTCGGAGGAAGGGACGGGGGCACGGTGATCTCCTTGCGGTAGCCGTGGTCGGAAGGTGGCAGCGCCAACGAGACCCTGATGCCGGGACCCGCCGAGTCCATCGCCTGGGCCATGCCCGGAGGCTTACAGTCTACTCTGGGGTAGCATACGGAGGGCGGCTCAGGAATGTGACAGGCATTTCCACTGTAGCTGCTGTGGCCGCGGAGGTAGGCATCCTGGGAGTAGGCCTGGAGACAGAGCAGTAAACTCGTGTTAAAATAGACAGGAAGGTGTGCGTGATAATCAACAGTGAGCTACTGGATGCAAGTCAAGTGTAGCATAACTGCTAGTGGAAGCGTAAGCGTGTGTGTGGGGGACATGTTGCAGTGCGAGTGCGTGGAGGCATTGGCAGTTGAGGAGCTCTTTATTGTGAGTCACACGCTAGAATGTCTCATGAAAAAATACCAGACACAAACTGCTGAAGCATTTTTTTGCGGCTCACATTTTCCTTCCAAATACGCATGTCGTTTTAAGACAAGCAAATATGTGGACCGATGCACCACGCGTTCACATTTACACACGTCAGACTAACAGATGCCTCAGACAGACAGGAGGTTCCCTCCCTGATAGTGAGAGCTATATTTAGCTCCAAGGCCTTTATGAACATGGACAGCAATCATTTGTGTGGCATTTATTATCGATTTCCTTTTTCGACGGTGGTTCAGTACTAACCGCACTGTTCTTAATATTCTCTTTGAGCAACGAGCAAATGGATGTAATGGTATGGGGACTTTGAACCAGCTCACGTTTAAAAAAAAAAAAAAAAAAAAAAACCTTACATAAGGCTGTGTGGGCAACAATCAATGTGTTTGGCTATGTTCCCCGCCCTTTGCAAGACAGCATAAGCAAAAGAGTTCAGAGGTCACTGGTCTTTATCACTATAATGATATGTGACAAGTTGGAATGAAGCCTGGGCGAGGTATGACGCTCTGAATCTAACAGGTAACGTGGTGAATCGGCCATTTGGACAGAACATCTCAACCCACAGCATGGAAGTGCCTCGTAAAAAAAAAAAAAATCAACAGCAGCAGCGTAAAGCTGCCCGCCGCCTCCAAGCACGACACGGACATGCGTGTCGTAACGTGCAAAATGTTTCCGCCACACATTAATGTCAAATAGCTAACTAGTCAGCAGTTTGCTTACCAGATGAGTTGTATCCAGATAAGGAGGCGGCCGTTTGAGCGTGTGAAAACGAGAGCGTTCGAGAAATGAAGACAGAAAGAGAGAAGGGAAAGCAGCAGAGACAAACATGCAGTCAGGAAATGATCCGATTAAAAAGGAAGAACATCAAACAGATACAAAAAAAAAAAAAGCCAGAATTTCACATGCTGGAAATAGTCTCTCGCGCAACAGCGATACGCCAAGCGGGAGAAGCGGCGCCAGCCAAGCGGAGCGTTGCCACGTTACGACCTGCCTGTGACAGTGGCTTCTTTCTGGGCGAGGCGGCGGGAGCACAAGCTCGCCTCTCATGTTGCTGTTAAGCCTCCGCCACGCACGCTCGCTCGCATCCACATTATTACGCTAACTGAATGAGGTGCCTCCGGTCGCTCTACGTCTGCCTTGCCCGCCCGCCCTTCTTCTGCTGCTGCTGCTCACATGACAGAAGCAGGAGCAGCTGCTGATTATACATTCCGCTCTGATGGGAGAGCTCCCCCTCCCCTCCCAAGCTTCCACCCTCCTCCACCCCCAAGCATCAACCTGTTCAAAACACAAGGCAGTCAGCTGATTTTATCCACTCGGTTCCGCTTATCATCCATTCTTTCTTTTCCCGTCCGTCTCTTGGCATTTCCTCCTCTTGCCTGGCATACAAGTACCTCTCTTTCTCTCTCTTTCTCCCAGAGTGTCGCCTCTCCCAATATCTTTGCTAAGCAACTGCTGCCTGTTTCCAAGCAGTCCGCGCGTGCTGCCTCCTACAGTCCAATGTCATGTCGTCAGTATGCGTTCCTCTCCTCCTCCTTTATTGGACAGACTTTGCCGCTCTTTCTGCCTTCACTGAGTTCATTTTCGTGTAGCTTCAGGTCGCCTGATGTGTGATAGAAGAGAGGCACGCTTGCTGTGGGGTGTATGGGGAAATAGGTCACTTGGAGCTCGCCACCTCAAATTGCTACAAACAAGTGTTAAACAAACACAAGCGAGTATCCGTTAGCGCAAAATAATGCTTGCCAATTGGTTGACAAGCTCTGACGCTGGCTTGAAACTGTGGCCTTGGGCTTAAAACCCCCATTTGAAACACGAACCCTTGTTGTAATTTATTGAATTATCGATAAAGATATGGAAGAGTACACAGGGGAGATTTCAGGTTAATAGCCATTAGGTTTCATCATATTAGCCGGCTGTCAAATGGACATTTCTTAGCATCCGCACGTACCGTAGCACTTACGAGCTGAGTGCGGATTCACTTTGCTCTTAATGTGCAGAGTGCAAACGTTGGCGGTGGTCTGCAACGCAAGCTAACCTAGCTGATTTTCATCCCACCGTTTCGGTGGGGTGCAAAAATCAAACATTTGCAGATATGAATCATTCAGGGAAGGGCGTCCGCCGTAAAAACTGTCATGAAGATATCATGCAAGTCACACCCCAGGTGAGAAAATCCAAACGTCGTGAAGGTGCATCGGCAGACAGCAATGAAGGCAACAAGGGCGCGTGTGTATTTGCACACACGTCAAAGTTGCTCTCTCCCTCCCTCCCCTCCAGCCACGAGTCACTTTGGAATGTTGCTTTCCAAAGCTCCCATATTACATGACCTACACAGCACGGGCCGACCTGATCATCGTTTGGCTTGAACGCATTTTGCGCATTTCAACATGACATCTCAGTGACGTAAAACTGAAAAGCTGTTCTGGCCTGATTAGGAGGCCTAGATAAAGAGCTCTGATGGGATGTCTGCCTTTTAGTAGTCCCGTCCCAGAGCAAAACTGGAACAGCTCTCTGGGATGGGATGGGAGGGTCGGACCGTTCTATTCTGAAAACAGAACAAGTTGTACTTGTGGGAAAAAGCAAAAAAGGTATGGGAGATGCATACCAGCTGCAATATGTCCTCGTCTTTCGGCATCACACAAAGTTCCAGGAAGTCGCCGCTGTGAGGAAGTGAAAGAAAAGCTCGTTCACATAAGTCACCCAAAGCCGACGTGAAGCATCATGAAGAGGTCTCACCTGTCTTGGATCAAAGATATAACCTCACAGTAAGCTTTCCCGATGATACTTGCTCCATTCACCTTCACGATGCGATCACCTAAAAAGACATATCACAATCTGCATGGCTCGCCCAGAAGATTTTGATTTGGTCAGGAACAAAAGATGAGCGTACGAGTCGTACCTGTACAGAGACCAGCTCCGTGTGCGGGACCGCCCTCCTTGACTTGCTTCACAAAAATAGTGTCCATCGGCTCCAGCCTGTTGCGCTGTCTCCCTACCAATGAGAAAGTAAACATGTGACATTCGTGGAGGGCTTTTCCCATCGCCACCGAGGCGTTTCACTGAAACAGGAACTAGAATGGTCAGCAGTAGACATTTACTGTAAACGAGAGGCATGTGGAAAATAGGAGCGCTACAGGTGGGGGCTTGATCTTGACTAAAGCACCCAGACCAGTGCTTGGCCCACATTGAAGACAAATCATACAAGTGTATCTCAATCGGGGGAAATTGTATGTGGGCTTTCGCAAGGTGGATAAAAGCCGCTAGCGCGAGGAAAACCAGTTTGCTCGGCCAGTCGCTGTTTCCTAGCAGCTGCACTGAAGAGGTGGGAGGGGGCTTCAGAAGAAAGATGAGTGTGAAAGAAAGGGAATAGGAGTAGGTGGAGTGACAGTGGGCTCAGCTACACTACTCCCACTCTTTCCTTTCACTCACCGGTGTCCACAGTCAAAGCTTTGGACGTAGTTAACATTCTGCTAGTGAGTCACTACACCAGAGTGGAGTGGAATGAATGGAAGCTAGCCTGAGAAGGATAATGTCAGGTGCCAAGTGCTATCCATGCAGGAAATCATTTCTGTACGTATGTCCTTTTTTTCTCCTCCACAGAATCTTAGTCATGCTCCAGCACCCACATTATGTAATGAAGAGTACTATAGTGCAATCAGCCACGCTCCCTCTAGTGGCCAGTTGTCGGTGGAAAGGCACTGTCCATGAACATTCCTCATGAGGACAGCAGGTTCAAGAGGGTTTTCTGTAAGATGTCAACGACATGAAGCTTAAATTTTGCTTGCCTCCGGTGGCCGATAAAAACAAATTGTCTAAATGAACATTTTGTCTCTCGAATAAAATAGTACGATGTTGGGTACCGGATGTGCAACATTTGCAAGTGCGGCCAAACTTGGACCTGGTTGGCGCTGTAACAGAGGAGCTTTGTCTTGAGAAGCTGCAGACTCCAATACAATAAGATAATTGATGACGGCGTTCAACTGTGCCGGCCGGGTTCATGCAAGTGGAGCACTCTGGTTCGCTCTTGTGCAATGTTTGTTTGTGTTCATGAATTGCATAGCATTGGACAGTTTGTGAATTGACGCAATTCATTTCTATTTCAGTTGTTTTGAAGGCATAACTGTCAAGATGCTGTCATTGTGTAAATCGGAGGCCGTTTCGGGGTCAAATTCTTAGACGGCACACTCGATTACGAATGCCGTCTTCTCTCGGCGTTCGTCTGCCTCATGGCGACGCTGAGGAAAGTGTCGTCAGTGGATTAATATGGTGTTGCGTTGTGCGAGACGCCAACAAAGATGACTTGGGATCAAATTTCACTTCCTCAACATGTGCATGATGGATTCCAGCAGGGCTCGCATTCCTTTCCAAGTAATACAAACATAACTGGAATCACTGGGCAAATTCCAGCGACAACACGCTTTTATGAGCACGGAGACAATGCGAGCGAGTACGCTGAATAGCTTTGCCAAACAAAACCTGGAGAGATACGAGATACTACATATGATATAAAAAGACATTCTGACAGCACAATGAGTTCTTGGACCATAGCTTAGGAGTGATTTCATCGATTGTTTTGACATTGTTCTTTGCGTACAAGGAAGCTGAAAGTCATCGCACGTCAGAGTCACTACGCTGTAGGAAACACTTGGATTTCATTTCTTACCTCTGCACCCGACATCTTCCCCCTGTAAAAAAAATTAATAATAAAAAAAATTAGTCAATCAGGCAATGGGAACATAAATTCAAGTACAGTGGATCCCGTTTATTTATGGAGAATAGTCCGCTAACAGCATATAATTGAAATGTAGGAGGGGTGCTATGCGGCGGTCCACAGTAATCCAATTAAAATGACCGCCAGACATTTACCAGGAAGTAGTGCATGGACGACTCCGGTGGGTAGACGATGAAGTGCCGCAGCGTGAAGCCAAATCCGTGAGAAGTGCGACGTAGAAGCACCGTTTTGGGTCGTGGCCATGAGAACGACTCATCTTCTCTCGGGTCTAAGCCTCTCCACTCGGCAGAGTCATTCTGTAGAAGTTCAAAAAGTGGCAATTATGGAAAACATTTGAATCAGAGGTGCGACCATGATTCAACATTTGCTTTTTTTCATTGGGAAAACAATGAACGGAAGAAGAATGTCAACTTTGAGGGCTTTGAACAACCCGCGTGTGTGTGTTTACTGACTATTTATAAGCTCACACCTTGGTGGTATCAAGTGTGCAGTAACACAGTCTCCTTATGTACCCGGACCCGCCCCATATCGTCTTCCATGGTTCAACTAGCTTCAGGAAACGCCTCTCTTCTGCCCTGTATTCCCACAATTAAAAAGCAGCTCTACCCTCCCTCCTATGAGCTTGCGTTGATGTCCGGACAGACATGCCAGCTCATCGCGGAAGTGAATCATCTAAAAGAAATTCACGCAAACAACTATTGATGGCGTTACTGATTGAGCAGACAATAAACACACTCAAGTCTCCACGCGGTCGCGACAGACCGTTTGGAGTAGGCCGCTGTCATTGACACAGCTGTCGGGAGGGGAGAATCCAATGTGTGCGGCCGGCTGAGTTGAAAAAAAAAACAAACAGCGGCAAATGTTTACTCACGAGCCGGCACCTTTAAAAGAGCCGAGCGGCGACTGTGAGCGTCGCCAGATGACGAGCGACACGTGGCTCGTTCCCAATACACGGCAGACACTGAGGCAAGGGTTAACAAATTGAGCGTTTGCTTTATTTCTGTCTGGCCGGGCTGGGAAACGTCACACAGGTGCAGCTGACACCCGACCCGAGTGTTTCTGATCAAACTTGCAGAACCGGTCGCGCTGTTGCACTCGGTTTGTTTTGAAGATGACAGCGCCGCCCGGTTCGTAGTGAGATGATTTGAGCTCTGGAATCTTTGGTGCCACATCCTCCAATGCACAGCCGGAGGGGCACTTCTGCTGTGATGACAACAAATGGATCAAATTAGATGCTTGAGATGCCGGCCGTCCGGCAAGCAGGGTTGTGGGAGGCGCATGTGGTCATTCCCCATCCTTCTGATCTTAATTTGGGGGCGATGAGAGGGTGGGGGCCTCCTGACATGCCGAGCCAGTGCAGTTATCATTGCCACATGCATGTAGTTAATATTGTTGTGACATTCCAGCTCAATGAATCCCAGACATTTCTCTACTTTCTGGACCCAAAGTGCAATTTCATCAAATGGGAGCAGGGCAGGGTCACATCAGAAGGAGACACATACACACAGTACAACCTGAGGGTCTCTCACACACTTATGAGTCACAAGCATGCATGCCAGTATGATACGTACAAACACAGCCTTGAGCTGAAAGATTATTCAAATGATATATTTGAGAGATTGCCCTTTTTAATGGACCTTAATCACAGATGCCACAAACAGCCAAGTTCATTCTTTGCAATACGACCGAGATGTTTACACTAGCAGAGACAACGGCCTGGGCACGCAGACAGTTCAATCTAAACACTTTACTTTTTTTCCAGTAAACTGCATCGCCTACTAGCCTTTTAAAAGAGTCCACGCTTTAGCAACAGTTATCCCTCCAAAAAATGATCATCCCTCTGGAGATGAAATATGCACACTAAAAAGGGAACTCGAATTTCAACTTCTTAATAACAAATATTACAACACGCCAGCCCTTGGCCTGTGTATTTAAAAAGTGACACTACCAGCACGCACGGCATGACAGCTGCGAAAAAGACCTAAAAAAGGTGTGAGGGGCCCCATCCTGCTGGTCTGTGGGCTGCTTGCTAGATTCTACACCACGCTCCATCCAAAGTGAACACTTTGCTGTGAAGTCTTGGCTAATGACCTGGGGGATGGAGGGGGGGGGGGGGGGGGGCATTGGAATGCGCTGGCTGTCCCAGTTTTGGAGTGCAGGACAAGGTTTAGGACTCAGTATCTTTGATCTGACTCACAGCTGGGGCCAGAACTGACCCTTTTAGTTTACCTTGATTTGGATCTTGTGCGACGGGTGATTTGCATTGGACTCCCTTTCGTTCATGTATCGGGCGAGAAGGGGCAAAGCTCAAAACCTACTGAGACATGGCATGCGCTACCACAAGGCAACAGGAAGTAACAGACTTCTTCTATCCAATTGCGGCTCCATTTTCCCTTCCGATCGCCATCACTGAGCCATGGCGTGCCCGCGCAGGGGCTTCTGTGAAAGGCAGCCGCTCCAAATGAGATAAACGCTGACCTTTAATGAGGCAAAGACCCGTGGGGGGGGGGGGGGGGGGGGGGGGGGACTCGATGGCTCAGATTGTCCATATTCACCCCCCGCAGCGCTTAATATGGATCGTGCTTCATTATTCAAAACAATCATCTATTTCATTCTGCTCTCATGCCCCCCACACTGGGCATAGCAAAAAAAAAAAAAAAACCACCACAAGCCTCCTAAAACACAAAATTAATCATCTAACGCGACCGTATGGAGCCTCGAGTAATCAGGAAAATGTTACCACAGACATTTCACTGATAAAAGCAGATTGATTGGTTGACTCAATACGTGAGCAGAGAAATCCAAGTTGTGATAGGGAGAGGAAAACCCCCCAAAAACAACACCAACAAAAAGGAAAGCATGAGCTGAATGAGACAACTCAAACTAAACAAAGCCAAGAAATAAAGCCAGAGATAAAACATGCTTTTTCCTTTGTTGCAATAAATAAAGTCAAGAGAAAAATACAAAACATGCAGAACAATTTTAATTTCGGTTTATGGTGCGTATCTGAGTAGTCAACGATATGCTGTCACGTACATGTCGATGGGATATCGAGTGGCGTTGTTAAATGACAAAATAAGCACCACAAGTAAAGAGCGCAGACTCCAGGGGGGATTTCCACTGCCACATTAACATATCAATTGGTTGGTGGTGCGGCCTCATTAAAAGTGGCATTTCCAAAAATCAAACTCTGCTCTCGCATCGCACCTCCAATCAAGTTCAAGCTTGTTGCGACTTCCTCAATTTGACTCATCTAAGCGTCGAAGAGGATTTGGTAGCTGGCTCATGATGATAAACGCAAAAAAAGCAGATCATGTGTTTATTTTTCTTGGCTTTGTTGTGACTCTCAAATGGCCAGTGTTTTGTGAAAGGATACTCGGTCGGCGCCAGCTGCCTCCCAAAAACATGAATTGTGGCAATAATGGAAGGAAAACTAATGACATCATCTAATTGCTTTAATATGCATCATTTTCTGTCTGTTCCGAGATATTCCGACTTGATTCACGCCACTGCTTCAGCCGTTTGAGTATGCACATGACCCGGGTTCATAAACACGCGCAAGAAAAACGTAAACACCAAACAGAAATAGTGTAAAAACTTATGAACGGAATCCGACAGGGGTTGTTACACGCACAAACAGCTGGGCCAAAGTGTCAAGCCCTTGTCGTCACTCCACCCCCACAGCGGACTCAACAGAGCGATGACTCTAGAAACCCTGAATCAGCTGCCCCCCCCCCCCCACGACCATCACCCTTCAGCACAAAAAAAACAAAAACATTCATGTTCGCAATCTAAAAATATAAACAGTAGATTGTTACTCACCTCACAGAATGATAATCTCGCTTGTTGTCGCTCCAGATTATCATCACAAGAATGAGCCCAACGTGACGCCATCATTCACCTTGATCTAAAATCCTCTACGCCAACATCGGCAAAGGTACCTTCTGGTGGAAAGCGAGAATATTTTTTCCTGACCGCATCACCTAATCCATTTGGAAGAGAAAGCACAAAAAGAGACTTGTTTTACGTTTGTTTGTTGTGAAGAAGTGCAAAAGTAACTCATCACGAGTGTTGACACCATGGATGACCAATTTTGTCAAATAAGCGAGGTGATGCTGGGGAAAGTGATCAAAATTAAACTGAGCTTCGTGATGCCGGTACTACGGCCGGCTGGGTTATAGTTGGGCATTTAGAGAGAGTTTGAAATGTAACCGACAAAGCACATGGACCAATGGTCAGGGTTTGTTGTCATGGGTCCGACGGAGCGCAGCAACGTGGACCGCCGACAACGCATCAATGACCAGCAACAAGTGAGCCAAGGGAGGAGAAATGTGTCTAACAAATAGGTTGCCAAACCTGGAAAACGAATCTTATTCGAGAGCACCTATGCCTTCGTGAATATGATATTACACGCCGCATCGCCATTATAGTCGCATCTGGTTTTGCGATTTAAAAAAAAAAAAAAAAAAAGATGGCTAGTTTATTGTTCGATTTCGACGCACGAAATGAGCGTTTCGGACTGTTCTCACGCTACTCTACTCTGATCAATTCGTTCACTACTTAAACTATAAACCCTCTCAACGTAGCCGAATGTCTTTTCTGTGGTTTGCGCGGTGCGTGTTCAATTTTATAAAAAGGTAACTTTATGAAAGGTAACTGCGGCGAGCGGCTGCTAGCTGGTTAGCAGCCGTGCTAACGGCTGGAGTTGAAACAAAGTTACCTGAGTAGTTACGGGGCGTCGTTCCAGGCGAGCAACAGCGATAAAGGCGAGTAAGCCCGATAAAAACATAGCAGACGGCCTCCGGTATGGGTAGACGTTGACATAATGACGATTATTTAGAGTTGAAACGGCGTCCCACACAAGGGAGGCGCATGGTGTAGTTCAGCGGTTGGATTTTTTTTTTTTCCTCTTCCTTCGAGCGTTCCCAACTCCCTGGGAGTCCACCTTCGGTCAACAGGACACGATCAACCAATCACACGCTGCCTTGCATTTGATCCGACCAATCACGCATGACTTTACACAACGTAGCCACAGCGCAGCCAGAAGCTTGTGTACAGTACCTTCCAGACAAGTTTAATTTACCTAACCAGAAGTAGAATGGCTTATCTAACTTAAACAAAAAAAACGTGTATCGATTTACATATATTATTCTTCTCCTTGAAATGTTAAATATAAATAAAGAATCGGGGTCACGTGTTGAGGTTCAATGGGAGGTCGATCCCGGCTGGCATGTGGATGGCAGTGCACGAGGAATGTGGGTGGATTCATACCGTTTGCAGAATAGTCTGTGGTGGCCATTTAAGTGCTCTGCACGAACACACTATTCTCTACTCCAGCAACGAAACTGGCCCAATCTGAGAGGCTTGCTGTGCTCCGATCCTGGGGGCCCCCGACAAATGTCCTCTTTATTCCCGTGGAAGAGAAGGGGCCACCTGTTTCTTTTGGCCATGGTTGGCTTTTGTTGCGGCTGGGGTCAATTCAGGCAGGATACTTTCACAAAGCTTTCCTGTCAATGTCTACATATGCACACACAATTGTCCACTGGTTACAGCAGTCCACTGTGATGAACGTATTTTTTTCTGAATTTTGTAGGCTCTACCTTTTTTTCTCGTTCACTAATATTGTTGTCAGATGCAATAACGCAAAAAATAGTGATGAAACTTATAATTAAAACCAATGATTGAATGAATATTTTGGGCAAACAGTCCAATGCAATTCCACTGCCATGTCAATTGACCCGTCTTCAACAAAACCAACTTAATAACACTTGACAATGCTGTCCTATGTGATTAAATTTTTCCACCAGGGAATTACAATTACTGGTTAGGAAGGTCAAGCTGTGAAGCCAGCAATATTCCCATAGCGGAGAGTGAAAAACGCTTTTGTTGAAATAGCACTCGGTGTTCCCAGCTTAAAGACCGGGAGTCATATGTCAGGTGTACACAAAGAGCGCAAGCGTTTAACACAAACAAGTCTTTTGTGCCTTTTTGGATCGTTTGTGGGCAACCTCTATTTTCTATTCTAGTATTGTCATCCGACTTTGCTCCACAATAGAGTTGAACTTGGGGGAAAAAAAAAATTGAGGATGCTTTTTGTAATATAATATTCATGACCCACTGTTAATAAACCGACTCAAGGTGTTTTAATACATAGAAAACTCATTTACAAACAGTCTTTTAGTGTTTTGATATAAAACACACAACTGCTCAGATAAGTTGATCAAGTATTAAGAAAATCCAAGATTAACATAGCACTAAAAAAAAAAGAGAGGTCAGTGTGTCTAAAAAAACAATTGTCAAAATTATTCATAAAACTTTCCAAGATAATGAGATGAGTCCTGTTTTTACGAAACATTTCCCACTTAAAAATGTGTTTCTGTTTCACATTTGGGAGGCTCATTTCCTTTATCACTCACGTTCAGCTGGGTTATTCCAAGTCCCTCACTTCACGAAGAAAAAGAGGATCATGAGTGCAGCATTTCACTTCCAAAGCTTATAAATCTGAATTACAACAAAATATTGGATGAAAATATTTTTGCCCTCCAGCATACTTTAGCCTTTTCTTTGACCTTTCCTCCCCAAAACATTATTTCCTATTAAAAAGTAGTTTTTAATGTCCAGAATGATGAGTCGGAAGGCAAACTGTTCAGTGGTCATTTGACAGAAGGAATGTCGGAGGACAACAAACTTCTCCGTAGCAGCTGTAGTAGGTTAAAAGTTTGAGATGAAATCTGAGTCTTCCTTCCCTCATATTTTGTACTTCATCTTGCCACTGTCGCTAATCACACAGATATGCTGCAGCAAAGGGGGAGGGAAAGAAAAACGAAGTCAATAAAAGTAAAAAATGAGTGAGTGCATCAACAATCTGGTTCCTTTTGGGCTAATAGGAGAATTTCACTATGACCACTTCTGGAATTTCAGGCCTGTGTCAAATTTTCAGAGGTTTGTGTTGCTTAATGAAACTGTTTACTCCAGGATATTCTCATTTGCAATAATTGCTGAATTTCCGAGCATGCTTAACACAGCAATTCGGAAACAAGCACTGAAATCCGCTCACTTACATTGAGGTCTCGAAAATACTCATTGTAGTCCAAAGCATATCCAACCACGAAGCGATTAGGAATCTCAAAGCCGACATCTGAAATGAAACGGGAACGCGGCGTCCCGTTAAGGATTTTCATTTTCATTCACTGACTCAGACACAAAATGGTTCAAGTGCGTGTTTGAAATATGAATGAGCCATTGACTCATTTACACGTAAGGTCAAATGCGTACAGTTGGGGAGGCTGGTGATGTTTCGAGGCACCCTCTTCACCAGCAATCTGAAGGACAGACACAATATTGACGCTCTTGCATATGCGAACAAAGTGTATCAAATTTTTGGAAACGCTACCACCTGTGTTATTTATTGGCTCCGTCGACTGTCTAGACTGCGAGGCGGAAAGTGAGTGATTCACAAAGCGGGGCCGCTTTTGTCATAACTCACCCTGCGACTTTGATCATTTTAGGCTGGAAGGCCTCCACGTGCTTCAGGAGAGCCTTTAGGGTCTTGCCGGTGCCGATAATGCCCTGAGTGGCGCAAGTGAGACGGAATTGAGAACAGGATTGAGAAAGCACCAGGAATTTCCAGGCCGAGAGCTGATTAATTTCACACGGTAACAAGCAGGGAGGAGTTTGTCAAACGGGTCGTTCTTACGTAAGCTGTCAGGAGGAGCCTCTCAAAACAAAATCAACAAAAACAAACTTCACGTCTTCTACCACAAAACGACGGACGGGGAAGTGAAAGTGTGACAATGTACAATCACAACAATGAAAAATTGTTCTTCACCCTCAGAAGATGATTTAGCTTAAGTTACATTATTTTGAAGTGACAGAACTCTCAAATATGGATAAATATCTGCGGTGACATATTGGAAAATGTCGGATTGGAAATGTCGCTGATGGCCAGCGTACTTTTCTCCATGTGTACTGCATCTCCAAACATTTCAAAAGGAAAACTTGAGTTGGTTTCCCTTGACCTGAAATGGCATCTTTGTCAGGACATGGGGGGGTTGAAAACCACAGTTGACTCACCTCCACAATCAGCACGTTCTTGTGAGGGCAGGTCAGCGAGAGCGAGAAACCGGGGAGGGGAAGAAAACAATTTAGTTAGAAACATTTACAAACTGGCACAATGAAAACAAAAAACAATAAAAATGGACAAACCTCCTCAAAATGCTAATGAAGTAAATTTAACAAAGTCAAAATGAAATCAAAACAAATGTACATAACCCTGGTTTGAGCCATTTTTACATGAGTGGGAAACACTACGTCATTACGGCCTCTTCCCACACGCTTTGGCTCACTTCTTCCTGGAGAACTCGCTTGCATTTTTTTTCAAACGTAAGCCTGCGTGTCACAAAAAAGGAGCTCGGGAGATTTCACAAGCACACTCAAAATACAAACAAGTCAAGTGAGCAATTCACCAATTTATTATACACTGCATGTGTGCGTTCAAATCAGCTGATGTACACACAATCTTGTCAGAACTAGTCAGTGCACACAAAAGCACACATACACATGAAATAAAAATGAAAATTCACAGTGCTCTGTTCTTTCATGCCTCATGATGGAAATATCCATTTTTTTTTAACCCTAAGACATGACTCACACATACATGAAACTTCTCAAGTCAACGCCTCACCTTAGGGTAAAATTAAAACATTAGTCAACATTTTAGACTGAAACGCCTCACAAATAGTTTTTCCTTGACATTGCACCACCTCTTCCTTTTTTTTTTTTAATGCTTTGCGTAATCCTGCTGACAAATTAACAGCAAAATTTTGAAGTCACAACTCAAGCCATGTATACACAATACTGTACATTAGATAAGTACAATTATTTATTTTTTTTACATTTTATGGATGCCACTTTTGTCTTCCTTTCGACCACAAGAGGGAGCCCTGGCAGGCATAGTTTCGCATTTCTGATGTCTCAAGTGTCAGTGATGTTGTAATGGCTCACTTGCTCAACTTCCCACTTAGTGTAAATGTGAATGGTTGAATTTCTCTATATATGCTCAGATTTTTTGAAATCGTTGTAGAATTGTGTCCTTTTAATCGACACAGTGAACATTTCTCCAGGAGAGGTTGCAAACGAGAGGAAATGCTGCCCTCTAAAGGCCACGAGCTGTCAGTACAGCAACGCTTGCTCACCAAGAAGGGAAAATGTATTTCCATTTCTCAAGTGACTGCTGCTATTTGAGGCATTAAATGCGCAATTCCACACCACACTGGGAACAGAGTTGGAATGGACACAATGGTCCAAAAGCTTTATGGTAAGTGGGAAGAATTCAAATTTAAGGAGAACTAAATCCAATTTCTCAATTTTTTTTTGCTGATTTTAAACAGATAGTATTGTCTGATTAAATGGTCTGGCTAATTCATTGGTCAGACCCAAGTAAACACACACAAAAACATTTTTCTCCTCGTCATGTCGCTCACGTTATAAGTTATTCATAATAATATTACCTTTCCGGCTAAAAAGGACAAGTCCTCTGCTCCAAGTATGTGAAGGTCTTCTGTGGACTGATCATTCTGAGGAAAAGCCAGAAAAGTCTTTATGAGTTTTCATCTCTCAATTGGGAATTTTACAACAGGACTAGTTATATTAAGACAGGGTCGTGAGAGTCATGTGCATTATCACAAGACAAGCAACTACCATAAAAGAATTTTAGAAGGAACCTATTGAAGCTCTCACCTGGTAGCTTTTGAGACGGATGAAATGGACTCTCATGGGAATGGTGCGGTCCGAGTTACAGCTTAGCGCCTTGATCTTGTCCACCAGGTCGGCGCAGAACTGATAGCCACCTTTTAGCACGCAGAGCACCACAATGTCGTGGTCACCCAAGTCGTCCATGATGTCCCGAGCTAGACGTTCAGTCCTGAGAAGCAAAAAGCACAGAGTTCCTTCACAGTCTGGCCCAGTAAATGACAATTTCCTCACCGATTCAAAGGAAGCATTTGTTCATCTATGTTGTCCTATTCTAGTGGAGTCACGGGGAAGCATGTTGACAGACAGATTTACCACAACACACATTTTGGAGTTATAAAATAAAATTTCCAAATTGCCTCATATACTTGTAGAGCACCCAGACTGCAAATGAATCCTCACCACCACATCGATAATTCTGACATATTTTATAAGATGCTCCTGGGTTGTTTCATTTCAAAGTTGATTGGCACTCCAGAGACGCCCTAAGGGGCTAACCGGGCACCTAATGAGATCTTTTGAGGCACAGAATGCTTTGAAAGGAATCACAGATTTGTAGATTTGACTCAGTCGAACTGAAAGTTCATAAGAAAGACTGTCCGCGTGATACTGTGTGGTCATGAGTCTGCAAACGTGTACCGAACAAAAATGGATTTTCTCACATGATCAAAATATGCACTTTGAAGTCTTGTCATCGATCGCCTGTCATCTTCCACTATCGGCGTTAGATACACAAACTAAGGAGGTCCACCGCGAGAGTTGTTTTAAGAATAGAGCTAGAGATCAAAATATGCACTTCATATCTTTGGAGGACTAATAGAAAGTGTTAACACGCTTACCTGTCCATGATGACTCCATGCGGGACGACGACACATTGGAGATCCCCGGCGTAGTGTTCTGGATAGCTGAAGAGGTCTAAACTGTAACCTGGCCAGTTATCGTCAATCTATGCAGAGGGGGGTGGAAAGGGGGGTAGAAAGGGGGGGGGGAGACGATTCATTCGCGTGTTGCCTCTTTGCTCGTTAAGTTGTGCAACTCGAATATACATGCAAAATAAATGTGCAGAGCCGTAAAGTTTGCAAGGCAAGTTGCTGCAAAGTTTACGGTGGCTGCGATCATTTGCACGTTCACTTGCGCTTTTCTTACCACAATCCCGCCGCTTCCCCCCTCGGTTTGGAACACGTCTGCCATGTTGCTTTTTTATCCGTAAAGTGGTCATGCAAGCTTCCAGAACTTGGCAAGCTGCGTGGAGAGGAGAGGAGGGCCTGAACGAATGTTTGCGTGTGAGTTGGATCCCCTCCCTCCTGCTCTCCTCAGTCGCTTCCATTTGCAATGCAGCAGACTGCCATACTGTCACATGCCGCTAGAGGCGCACTTACTCTTTGACAGATGCGTCACCATGTCAAGAATAGTAATAACGTCGGGTCCTCGGTTTACGACGGAGTTGACGTTCGGCTAGTGACGACAATTTCTGCTCGATGCAGGGATACAATCAACAAATTAATCTTTTAGACTAGTCCACCTTTTTTAAAAGAATTCAGGACAAACTTATTTTTCATGGTCTAAATGTCAAATGCCAGTAGTAAGCATATCCACCTCTATAATGACCTATTTTTTTCTAGGACGAGAAATATCCTCTATAAATATATCTATGAAGACATGATAACCGTTTAAAATCGGGGGGCGCCTTAAAAAAGCCTGACCCGAACCCTAACCCCCACGTGACCTGCCAAAAACCACTACTGATTGTCCTGCACATGCCTAAACATGGCCTCCACTTTGCCGCCATGAAATGAGACTTGCAGCCATTTTCTGAGGCAGTGACCACATTTAAATGGACATTCTTTGTGTGGCAGGGTGCAAACGAGTGAATATTGCACTCATCACCTGGGGCCTCATCATGGCCACTCATTTCAGCACCACCATCCTCCTCCTCATCAGACAAGGTGTCTGGGCCATCCACCCCATCTCTTCCTCCTCCATAGCAGCAGCTGTAATTATACACGGCGCAATGACGGCATCTGCGGAGGCAGATGTCAACATCAACATTTGCGTTCAATCAGCCCACGCACAGCGCCATCACCTCGGAGGGACAAGGAGGACTTAAAACCACGCCAAAGTGACAAAATCTACCAACAAGCGTGAAAAATTATCATCCTCCTCCGGATAACTTTAATCACAATGTGGTTCCATATACATTTTGATGGAGGTGACGCACTAGCACATGACATAACAAAATTGTTAGTTTTGAAAATCATAAGCGATGTTTAAAAAGTCACATCAGATGAGGACAACTACAACACTGCCCTACATAAAATCTACTAAAAATACTTGAATCTCCTTTCTGGGGTTCCATAAAGGATTTTATCTTAGCATAACACACAGTAAACCACCTCTCTCTGTATTCTCAGTCCAGTTAATGCAAGGATTATTTTTGAGGGAGGGGTAGTTTATGATTTCTTTTTAGTTTTGTTTATATTGCATTTGATCCCACTGTTGACCACTAGATGGCGGCACACTACTTAGTTTGACAAATTTGAATGAAGCTGAGCCTTGTTTTTTTTTGGGAGGCGAATGTGACTAAATATCAAGTCCTCTAAAAATCCTGCTTTTTATGCCTACAGAGAGCGAGAGCTCTGGGTTACTTTTATAAATCTAAACCTTTGGGCATGATTGTCAATGAATATTGTGGGACTTAACATATACAAGAGTGTGTTACAATCTTTTTTGTGTTATCCATTGCTCTTGCTCTGTCAAGTTAATAATGGCGAGCAGCCCACAAAAGCTTTGTGTCTTTGCGGTGAGCCACATGGCACAGAGGCCAAAAAGACGTGTTGGGACGAGGCCTTGTCACAATTGTTTTTGACGCCCGCGTCGTCGTCGCAGGCGGGCAGGCTTCTTCGGTGCCCCTCGGGGCGCGGGCCAGCAGTCTGGCTCTGGCATTTCACACTCACTCAGCAGTCAAGGCCTGTGACCGTCTGCAGACTTCAGCGCCAACTGCTACCTTCTCCCCTCACCCCGTCGCCGGGCCAATTATGAATATTCACTTGCGCTGAAAGTAATTCTGTCGGACATGCGACTGTCCTGGCCGATAATGTCAGCACTGTTGTGTGGGGGACAATCTGGCATGGATGGGGCCATTATTGTGCTTTGTTGTTATTCTTGTGGTTTCATCACTGTTTGTTTGTGTGTTTCTTGGCAGGATTGCACGCATAATGACCAAATAGATTATCGTGACACCGTGGGGAGGGACGCGACAGGCAAGAACCTCATGAAATTGTCCTGCAAAACCGGATAAAGGTGAATATCCATTTTTTCAAATATTTACAAAGTGTTTGCATCACAGATGTAACAAAAACAACATTTCTAGATTAATTTTTTGTGCTGATTCCAAATCCGCCTTCATTTTTCTCAAGCACATCAGATTTTCATAAAATAAGAATATGACATGTAATAGAGTAATATGTTTGGTAATATTTATGAATTAAGGATTAGGTTCAGCAACAAGTGGATTTTTGTCTGAATAGTTGCAGCATTAAATTAGCATGCAAAGTGAAATCTGTTCTGCGCAAGCTTTTAGAGATCAAACTTAAAAGGGAAAACATCTCAAAATCCTGATGTGCAAGAAAAAAAGTGACCACATTTTTTAAATCGGCATGAAAAACACATTCAGAGACACAAAGCCAACTCAGATTCAAAATTTGCGTTCACCAGTGGTCGCGGCAAATTTAAGTAAATTACCAGAAAAGCTTAAAGTTAGCCTAAGTGTTTCGATTTCTTTGTTGGATTTTTCTGCAATCTGGGGGAGGAGGGGGTTCTGTGGCACCATGCTGCCCCTCACAGGTCAGTCCTGGTAGTTAAGCAGTAAAAAAAAAAAAACAACAGTTCAGAAGGTTAAACTATGCCTTGGTGGTGGCCTACTGGGCATCTTCTTTGTAGTAATTTATTGTACAATCTGGTGAACAGGATGTATTAAGTTATGCAAAAACCTTTCAAAAGATTTCATACTAGACTTTATGGAGGGGCAGGGGATGTGACAAAAAGAAAGTACAGTAAAAAAACAAACAATGTGCTTTTCAGAGAAAAAGAAAAAAAAACATATATGTCTTGTAAGTGCAAACGAAAGCATAGAAAACAGATGATCAATGGAAATTTAAACTCTAAAAGCTTCTTTTAAAAAAGCAAGCGCTAAAATGAAACAGGCAAATGTTTTTTTTTGTCAGTGAGTCTAACGTGTGCCATTAAGTCAGACAGGAGTAATTACGAGGAGCGAGATGCTGAGCCATAAAAGGAGAAGGTCTCCTTGCAGTGCGTAACCTCGGCTCACTTCCTGTTTTCATAAGGCTGAGATGAATGAGCACATTTACAAAGGATTCTTTCATGATGTTGACATTATGCTGACTTCTGATGCATCGCTGTATCACGTCATCTTTTTTTAATGCGCCAAGAACACTTTTGGACAAAACAAGTCGAGTACAATGGTAGCTAGTTTCCGAGTGGCGGTGAAGCGATGAAAAGCAAGTGCCTACATGATGTGTAACAATAGAAAAAAATAGACAAAAAAACAAAACAAAAATCTGAGCAGATCACAAACAAAAAAAGTTTCTTTTTTTTTATAGATGGTTAGAAAACACATCAAATCAACAACCGGAAAAGAACACAATCGAATAAATCCACATCACATATTGTCACATATTTTTGTTGTTGATTTCTTTTTTTTGTGTCCTCAGCAAGTTGTTCCTTTGGTGGTGAGCATCTGTGGATGGAGCTTTGCGGTGCACGTGTACAACTCCATTAACATAACGACTTCCCCGTTTAAATAGATTAAATAGTGGTTCGTTGTCGTCAAACGCAAACTCAGTTAGAAATGTCCTGGATAAATATATATCAAGATATCGTCTTTCATTAAGCACTTTTGTTTTTATTTTACATTTTTAACTTTTTTTTTCTTCCAATTTTAGTTTTAGTGAAAAGCACGGCCACTTTATGTACAAAACATTTCTCTTTCATGTTTTCCAAATGAGAAAATTCGTCCGACGAAATGAATGACGTCAAACTTGTCGGACGTGATGACAAGTATTTCTTTATTGTTTTACAGATAACATACTTCACAGGGTTACCTTAGAGGCGGACATGTCCCGACACAAACTGGGTTCAAAGACGCCGGAGACACAGGCGAGGGGTTTTGGGGGGGGGGGGGGGGGGGATGGACATACTCGGATCAAGCACACATTGTAAACAACTGAGCAATATTAGTCTAAAATGGCGTACCATAGAATAGAATAGGTGAGAGACAACAAAATGTAGAATAAGTAAGAAGATGTGCCTCTTGCTCGCAAAGACAACTTTTTGCAAAACAAATTCCCGATCACTGACGTTTTTTCTACTTTCTTCCTTCTCGGAGTGGCTGAGAGATAGAACGACGACTAAAAGCAACCGACGCTCGGGTTTATTTACTTTAGCGTTGGCTGCACCGGATGTGGAAACGGTTGATGGAGAAGTAAGCCCAGCCCTCGGAATCCAATAGAAGAGAACGTGTGTGTGTGTGTGTGTGTGTGAACGCTGTACAAACCTCTCCGCTGATTTTGAATTTCATTGTTTGTATCCCAAATGTCCATGGTTACAAGCAGAGTTGTTTTTCTTTGTGGTTTGGGCTTTTCCTCCTCCTCTGCCCACAGCGGCATCGTCAACTCCTTTGTTTTTAATACTGTGAAGGTCAGTTCTGCTTTTTATACAGGTGACGGCGGCAGGGTGGACGGATTCAGTTGGAGGTGTCCGAATGAACGCTTCCGGGTCCTTCCGTGGGTGATGTCACCGACGAAGGGGTCGGAGCATCTTGCCAGCCGCCGTTCGTCTGGAAACAAAAGGCGGGAGAGCTTTTAACTGCACAGCAAAGAGTGAAAGAGGAGGACCTGCGGGGTATAAAGCTTGTTAATAGCACCCCGCGTATCATAGCCATCGCCAGATACTGCGCAAACATTGATCCCTAGTCACTCTGAGCGGCACATTGACGACATCACTGCAATTGGATCTGTCGTTAAAAAAATAAATACGAAAAAAAAATCCGTGCTGCTATTAAGCATGACACAATATCAAATAAATATACAGGAATAAACAAATTAATATCCAAAACAATAAACATATACAAAGTTAATGCAAGAAGATTTAACTACAATATCTCTCCACTATATATTTATGTCTACATATCTATTTTTGTGTGTTTGTATGCACCATAATATTTCTTATTACAAATCTAACACATCTATAGCAAAAATGAAGATATAAATCATGAAAACAAATATATGTAGAATAAAAGCACAAATGTAACATATAAAAATTCAATCAAATTAAATAGATTTAAAATGAATCATAAAAATGTAACAAATGTCTTCAAACAAAATCAATACCAAATCTAAGATGTCTAAAATATTAAAATTGATATAGACATACAAGATATACTAAATTAATAATGACTAAAATATAACAAGCACACACACACACTAAATATGTTTCCTTTGTACTGTCCACAATCACTACATGCTGTAAAACAAATAGCATACCAGCATCTAATACCTATACAATGTAAAATTGAATATATAAAAGCAAATAATTAAAATATACAAACAAATCAAGATCAATAACTTAAAATTATATGAAACATCATTATTGTTTATCTCAATAGAATTTTCTCCTGTGTGGCTACAGTGGAAAAGAAATTGCTATGAATTTCTACAATACATGAAAAAAAAAAAAATCCCCAGAGAAAATAGAATCAAAACACAAAATGCATCTGTCCCAACAACAGGCTTGGTTTGTACGCTTTACAGACAAACAACACACATGCACACTCAATATAAAAAGATTTTATATTAAAAATAGATTTGTGCGTGGTGTCCCTGGACATCATTTGAAAGTAACCAAAGAGCCCAAATACACGCACACACATTCATATATGTCAGAATGAAAAAATACATTCTAACAATAATAATAATTGAAAAAATCTCTTTTAGAATCATTTCAAAGGTTGACTAAGGACCATTAGTGACATCAATTGCAATTTCAACTACTATTAAGTGAAAATGGGGACGTGCTTTTCAGCCGCCGCTTATTTCCCAAAGCCTGTTATTTAGCGTACAGGCTGCCTGTCATGTCATTCAAAATCGAGCGGCGAGGGGAAAAAAAAAAGAAAAAAAACGGAAGGTACAAAACATTCTTGGCTTTCTGGGAGAGGCAACGACGCCCACCAGCAATTTGCGGAGGGACAATTGTTGTTCAAGGATGAAAGGAGAAGGAAGGTGAGGCAGCCAAAAGTAAAAGCGTTCACTACTCAGCTCCTCGCAATGCATTTTCACTGGAAACGTCAAAAATATCGACATTCATCTTTGCTACACAGGACTATATATTTGCTCTTTAAAAATAAAAAAATAAAAAAGGTTGGGCCCTAAATAGGATAAAATAACACTGTCATGAATGGTAAATAAATTGATACTCTTTAGGAAGACAGGTAGAATTTTTGTCAATGTAAATTAATAATAAATATTGTTGTTCATGCTACTTTTTTCTTTTTTAATGTAATTAATTATTTGGATGTAGGGTGTGACAATATATTGAATAAAAAGCATTTAGGAAAGAATGGCAAAATATGATTTGAATAAAATATAATAAAAAATAATAATAATGTTAATAATAATAATATACATTTAGGTGATGCTCCAGACTACCTTTTTGTTTTAAAGTTTCATTTAAAAAAAAAAAACGTTTTGCTATTTTATTTTTTATTCAAGATAAGTGAACGTCATTCTTCCAAATTTGGAATGTGGGATGAAATAATATATTTTGCAGAAATTACACAAGAATACAAAATTGGGGGAAAAGATCAAACTCGTCAATGTAGAGTGGTTGCTTATTAAATTTTACATGTTGGTATTATTTCATCTGGATTTGTGTTAAAACAAATAAAATACGGCGGCTGCCTGTTTTGTTTTGGATCACGTAGCTTAACATGAAATGAACAAGGACATGATATGTCATCTCCAACTAACATCCTTGTTTAGATTTTAAAACTACCTTCAGGCGCTTTCAAAAAAAACTTGCATATGAATCTTGGATGTATACTCAGGACAAATGAAACGCTTTGTTGTGTGACACAATAAAACATGAACTGTATGGCTTTTGATTCATATTTCAACCCATTTCCTCCAAACCTACTGCTAGTTAGCTTCTCTTTGGCCTATCTCCAAAGAAAGACATCTGCTTTGATCGTAATGATTGGTCAATAATTGCAGTGGGGTCGAGCCAGACTCGAGGTGGGACACCCCGTTGAGCCTGTTGCGCGTTGCGTCTATCTCCATGCGTGCGTGCGTGCGTGTTCTTATTATAGCGCGCGCGAGGGCTGTTGCAGCCTTGTCAGTGCGGCTGTTTGACTAGATGAATGATCGGGGCAATGTGCTTGGACTGTTAGCCCAAAGCCCCTCTCCCTCTGTCCCCGCGACTGTCGTATTGATTCTGTTCAGCGCCGCGCCGCCTGTCGCTGTGGATATACATGTTAACACAGCGCCTCCGGTCCCGCTGCCGCCGTGCCTGGCCTAGCCCGGCCCGGCCCAGCCGGGCTAGAACACTTACAAAAGCTTTATTGTGTTTCGTTAACATCGCGAGAAGACAAAGGTTCTGTTGCAACCGAGTCGATCTTTTGTTATTGAAAGTGGGAATAAACTGTACTAAACTGCCAAAATGTGACAAATCAAAGTTAACAACACTGAGTAGTCATGCCCGGGCTTTGTTCGGCTCCCGTCGTCATGGCAATGAAGCTTGATTTCAAATCTATGCCTTTTCCCATACCTGTTATTTTTTCCCAAATCATCCACCAAGGCAGAACAATAGCAAATTTGGGTCAACACAGATTCTTTGTACAAGAATAACAAGTAGTGTAATTTGTTATCAACAAACAGAAAACCTTGGTGTCGATAATTCGCTACTCTAAAACCTCTAGAAGTGAAGCACAAGAGGTGTTAAACATGGCTTTGCATTGTTGTGCTCGGATGACACCTGTGTCCTTGTTCCCGTCCACTGCAGGTGCCGCGCTAACGCTAATTTCCCCCGACAGACTCGGAGCGTGTCCAGCGAATTCAGGCCGCTAGCTGCCTCATTGCCTGCCACCCAGGGCACGGCCGGAGCCAGAAGCGGGAAAGAGGGGGGGGGGGCAGCCCAAACCGAGCGCGATGGCAGCACGACGTGCGCGACATCTTTCCGTGCGGGCGTACTTACATTGATGCCCTGTGGACTGTACATCTGGCTGGCGGCGAGGCTGTCACTGTATCCTCCGGTCTGGCTGATAACATGGCGAAGGGTATCCACCTGGAACAATGGAAGAGGGGTTGGTAGGGGGGGTGGGGTGGGGGGGTACACATAATAAAAGCCCAGGTCAGACAAAAGGTGCAGATAACAAAGAGTGGCGTGCGGCTGGAAAGGTCAACGCGATAGTGAAAGGCTAGCGTAAACAGGACACAATCAGTGCATGGCAAGCTTGTACAAGCTTGATAACCAGCAAAAGGACAAGATATGATGAGGAGACAAATTAGGAATGCACCATTTGTGCTTTTCGTGAGCTAAATTAAATAAAAAAGTGGTGAAATGTCATCTGTCCGTACTGTCGCAAGCCGTAACGGACTGTGTTGCTTTGGGGGGGGGGGCTCGGGAGCTTACTTTTAGATGATTCAAGTGTAATTGCACATCCACAACAGTAGGTGGCGGTGGCGCTCTCGATCTTTTTTTTTTTCAAGGAAATTGATGCAAGGCGTGATAGATGATGATTTTGTTAACTGTTGATGAACTTTTACATGAAAGCCTGTTTGGCTGCAGTCACTGTGATGAATACGGCATTTAGTAGTCGAATTTCTTTTTTTTTTTTGGAAAACAGCCATTTTCCATGTTCACTGGGAGCTACTTTGCAGCTCTTGGCAGCGCAGTCAGCCAGGTTATGCTTGAAAAAGCACACCTGCCATTTGGGTTCCACTACAAATGACTCTACTCAAGGCTCATTTAGTCAAACTTTTTTTCTTCCCTTCCTCTAGCGGAATTGCACGGAGCAGTCTGACATAGTCGTAAAAATAATCCATTACGCCGAATGTGGGGTTGGATGTGGGCGGAGTGATGGGGGGGGGGCAACCCCGAAGAGCACTTTACCCCCTTTAAGAGTTGTCACATTTGCATATTCACGGTCAACCTCGGGTGTTTCCAGAGCTGATCTGAATAGAAAAAGTGTGTGCGTGTGTGTCGGATGTGTTGAGGAACGCTGCCAAAAGCACTGAAACCAAACGAGAGAATCACCACGGGTGGTGTTTCTTCAGTTCTCGGTGAAGACTGCTAACACTCTTGAGCGCGGCGCCGGACATCTGCGTCCACTGGGGCAAGGTCGCAACATGTCGCCCGTGCGCTACGCCGGCGGCTACGCTACGGCTAAGCTAAGCGCGTCAGGGGTGCTGATAAGTGTTGCGCCATTTCCAGAACTGTCCGCCGTCGTCTACTCAACGAGTCTTTGACAATGGTCGGCGCCATCACGGAACGCTGGAGGCAAAGCGCAACCTCCGAGTCTTGGTGGAGGTCGAGCTATTGTGTTCATCTCAATTAGCGGAGGCCGGCTTACAAAGCAAAGACGACGGGGCAAGCGTTGCCTCATTCTAATCCCAAAACATTCCAAGATTGAAATGTTGAACCTCAACGATGAGGACTGTAAGAATACAAGTTGCAATTCAAGCGTGTTCTCGTCTTGTAAAGCGGAGAGGCGCCTACCTGGGATTGTATGTTGGCCCCAACCTGCCCCCCTTGGTACGAGTCCCCATTGAGGGACTGCACACTCATGAACAAGTCTCCGGAGTTTGACATGTTAAAGGAACCAGCAGAACCTGAGAGCACGACAGATGCAGAGGAGGAAAAGAAGAGCCAGAAGAAGAGATAGAAAAAGGAGTTTCAAAGATCTCGCACGAGCAAAAGTGGGGTTGGTTAGTTGACGAGGAGCCGCACGGAAAACATCCCAGAAGTCCAGGTTCAAACCTGCCTCGTGGATTCTATCAATGTTTGTTACGTACGCTGGCATGTGAGTATGTATTTCATTAAGGAAGCCATAATTGATCTGCAGGAAGACCCAAAGAACAGCGTCGGACCTTTAATGGACCTTAGCTGCCCAGATGTAAAGCGAGCAGGGCGTAACTTGATTTCAACACCCGGTGCTAATCCAATACTGCGGCCGACGTCTCTTTATGACAAAAGACTCGGCTTGCCCTTTCGCCGGCTTAATGGCATGCACGAGGTCAACCGGACAAGAGGCAGGAACAATTAAGAGCAAAAGGGTCAATAATGCAGAGTGAGAGAGAAGAAAATGAGTGTCAGATGGCCAGCTGAAAAAGGCAAGAGGCAAAAGGGACAGCCGTGCACCTTCTGGGTTACTTCAAGAAAAAAGGCCAAAGCGCACTGAGAGCCACAGACAACACCATCCAGCTTTAAGAGCTTAGGTCAACATCTGCGCTAGGTGAAATGGAAGATAAATAAATATCTTGGCCAACAGTGCTGGAGCGCTGTGTGTGTGTGTTGTTACCTGCTGAATTGGGAGTGGAGGGCGAGTTGGCCTGGCTGCCGTGCGCAGACACACTGGTGGCATTGACGGCCGTCCTGGCCGCGTACATGTTGGCCTCCTCCTGAAACTTGCCGATGTTTTTCTTGTAGCGGATCCTCTTGTTTCCAAACCAGTTGGAGACCTTTTTCCATAGCACACAGAGTGCTTGGATTACAACACGCACACTTTTTGCTGAATCGACATTCGTGCTTGCCTGCACTGGGATGACCGGTGTAGTAAATATTCCGAAATGTATATATATATATATTTACGGTATAAAAACAAGTTTTTGGGTTGTCGGTGGTCACCTGTGACACTGTGATGCTGCATTTTTTGGCCAACTCTTCTTTGGCCTCTTCACTGGGATAAGGGTTACTGAGATGGGAGTAGAAGTACTCGTTTAAAATCTCTGTTGCTTGTTTGTTGAAGTTCCTCCTTTTTCGCCTAAAGCAGAAAAACAAAAATCAACTAGTTAACATTCCTTGTATAGCTTTGCAGTAACAAAAATAATAAATACTGTTTATAAGAGATTATGGAGGAGTGACAAGGCGTTGCCATGGTAATGACAGGGATGCTCTTCTCCCATCTACCACAAAATTAATTTCAAGCCATGATTGCCATTTAATAATAAGATAGCAAAATTCAGATGAGAAAAATATATTTTAAGGGACTACGTAAGAAAAATAGCCTCTTTGCTAATTCTGGTGCATCTACAGAAATGTTCATTGATGTATACTTTTCCAGTCAAATAAACAAATGAATAAATAAATAAATAACAGCAATCAACATTTTAACTAAACTTTTCTAAATTCAGTTTTGTTTTTTTAAATTTCAATTCTGTCCATAATATTACGAAGATGGAAAGGCGGACCTGGCGTCGAGGAAACGCGAGCGCAGGATCATGACGGCCTCGCAGGTGCTCTGCTTGAGCTGCATCTGGATGGAGCTGAACTTGCGATGGATGATGCTGACCATACGTTCGATTTCTTTGGGCGAGATGGGCCGCGTTCGAGACTGCTCCCGCAGCAGGTTCATCACGTGGGTGGTGAACTCGTTGCACGCCTGCACAAAGAGTGACCCTAGCTCATTTGTTTTGTATAATGTAATAGCAGATAGTATGTTTAGTTCAATGAAAATTCGGAAAATGTCCTTCCCTTGAGTGCTAAAACACAGCTTTTAAATCATTCTTCACACAAGAAGGAAACTCGAATATCCTTTAAACGGGACAATAAGATCATACATTCAAGCAGCCGAGGCAACGTACCATGCATGACGGCAAACAAAGGTGGCGCCGGCGTTGGAGCGCTTGCCATCACAACAAAAAATGACGACTTGGAGACAAGTGAAGGCAAACGGAAAACGACAGCAAGCTTTCAGCGTTCAAGACGTTTAAAAGTCTCCTTCCTTCCTTCCCTGCCTGAATCAGTCAGCGCGTGAGACTGCAAGGTGTCTGCTGCTTGTCAACACCGAGGTTACGTCAGTCAAAGTGACGCACCGAGCAGCCGTTTTGCTAGCACGCACGCACGCCCGACATAACTCAGTCATACGTGCGCGTGGCGGTGCGAGGTAGCGCGGTGACACACACACACAAAAAGGAGCAGGTGTATATTGACTTTGACAGTCGGCGATGACTCGCCGTCCTCCGGAGAAGATGACAAAGCCGCGACGGCGCTTTGACTACCCCGAGAGTGACGAGACGTTCAAGTCGTTGGAGAAGAGCGGCGGCGCTGTGACGGACAGAACTTTACTGAAAAGCGCAGACTCGTTGTCCCGCCTACCAACGATTGGGCCAAATTAGAATCGTTTTGCTTCCGATCAAAGTCAGGAAAGGCCCAACATTTCTGATAGATTATCCTGACCGATTATCATGTGGTGTGGGGTGTGCCAAACAATTAATCAACCGCTTCAAAAAATGTTATTTATTTATTTATACGGCAGGCTCAATTAGACGCCTCCAAGAGAGAGAAAAAAAAAACATTGTCATTGGATGGCGCAGGTGTGCCTAATGTTGTGGAAACTGAGCTCATATTCACCTCTTGAAAAGGTCAGTTTGCCAGACGAGGTCAGGGCGGGCTGACCTCTGACCTGCACCTCGACACACATTCACAATCGAGCGTGGCAGCTGCTTTGACCCGTCCGTTGGAAATCAAAGGAACGCCGCACCGCTTTCATCTATCAATCTATCCGTCGAAGCCAACGACATATGCGGTATATACGCACGGCATCTCCATTTTAGTTCAACTTCAAGTCACATCTTTTCAACAAAAAACGATTTTCCCATAGAAATGGTGACACACCTAATTAATGGCATTTCAATTCATCCCAATAAAGAAAATGGATCTCTTATCCAATTCAAGTGGAGGTATGGTCGATTTGATGTGGAAAGTGTCCATCAGCTGTATTTGTTATGGTTACAAGGAAAAGACTTTCATGTCTGGCCTTTCAGTAGAGTCCAGCTGGAATCGGTCCAAAAGAAATTCAAGCTAATGAAATAATAAAATGATTCAGCTGATGCGATCAGTTTATTTCGCTGCGCTCGTCTCCGGCCGAGCCAACGAAGCGCTCGCTCTAATTTGTCGCCCCTCCTACCTGTTCATACTTCTCCAGCTCCGTGTGGTAAATCTGTCGGATCTGCGTCAGCTTGGCCCGGTAGTCGGAGTGTTCCGCCGAGTTGTCGGCGCCGATGCCCCCCGTGGCGGCAGCCGCCGCCGCCGCAGCTGCCGACCCGCCGCCTTTCTCGGGCCCGGCGACGCCCTCGGCCAGCAGCATGTTGTCCAGACGCATCAGCTGAGGATCGGGAGGTTCTTCCTCCTGGGCGCCGCGAATACTGAGCACTGGGGAGAACACGGCGAGACATGCTCACATCAAAAACTTGACAAATCGTCATTTGGGCCAAAGCAAAAAAAAAGCCACAACCGTTTTACAATGACCTGGGGAGCGTCTTAACCGTCTTCCGTGTCTGTCTTGCAAACGATTCTCTTTAAAATATGGCCGTCATTTTAATGGATCAAGTCGGAGCCATAAAACGCCGCCGCCGCCTCAAAAAGGCCGGCAGCGAGCTGAGATCATAAAACAATAATTTCATCGATTCTGACAATCATTTCATGTAAAAAATAAATAAAAAATGAACAAAGCCTTGCACCAGAGTTCATCTTTCATGGCGCTCCTTATGCTCAGACTACGTTTGCTCTCTGGCTGACGGCTTTATGGGCTTGTCGGCGAGGGGGGGGGGGGTTGTATTTAAAAGCCACAACACCAATAAACATATTCATGCAAAGACACGCTGCTCAGTTTCAATAAATGCACATTTAAAGAGGTCTGAGCTCAAGTTTGAAATCGTAGGATCTTGATGCATGGTAAAAATAGCAAACAATCAAAATTGATGACCCTAATAAGAACTTATGGGGTCGGCAAAGACACCTTTCGAAAGGCCGCACGCACACACGCGCGCACTTCAACGGCGTTGTCAAAAAAAGGCAGCCCTCCGTCTGACGTCTGCTCACACTCTCGCCGAGGTGAGAGTGCGTTTGAACCTGTCGTCACATGCCCGCGGCCCTCAACTAACACTCGGCCGGCCGGCCCGGAATAAGGTGCCGAGACGTAGCGCGTGTCCGTCGATGCGTGCTTAGAAACACCTCCGAGGACGCCACGATCACAAAAAGAAACGTACTGTGAGAATCTTTGTGAAGGAACATTGTCCAGGCGCTACGAGGCGTTGATTGTCCTGCCTCTTCCCGCCACCAGAAGGCGAAAGGAGCCGCGCAGGCAGTCTTCCCGCCGAAAAGAGAAAAGGCAAGCGAGGGTGCAGCCCTCCATTACAAGCGCATCTTCAAGGACAAAAGACAGCTCGGCGTCCCGGTGTGCTTTGAGCGGGACGGCGTGATTACGGGGCGCTACATCCCGAAGACGACGGCGGGGGTAAATTGTGTCCTTCTCCCGCCGCGGCCGCTCACGGCGGCGCTTCTTTTGTAATGACGATGTAAGCCGGAGTCGCCCCGTGACCTTTGCGGCGAGCGGGGGGTCCAGATGGAGAGCTCGTCTGCCCTCTTTTCTTCTTTCTGCAACCCTTTTTTTCTTTCTCTCCCCCTCCGCCTTGCTTCTCTTTTTCTCCTCAAGCAATATCATCATCCATTCGCATCAGCTCCAACACGTGAGCAAGCTCGACTCGAGAGGCAAATGTCAATGGCCATCAGACGGCTGGAAAAGGTCAGGAGTTCACACGGGGGGAGGCGCACACATGCAACGTGTGTGTGTGTGTGTGTGTGTGTGTGTGTGTTGGCAGACATTTTTCCATGCGAATCACACCAGCGGCAGGAAACGCTCGCCAATTGGATACTGACAAAATAGCGGCACATCCCGACCAGAGGGGGGGAAATCTAATGAGCCCGAGAGTGATTTATTAATTCCCTGCCTTCCGACTCCCAGAGTGCACGGCTAAAAGCATGAAATGGATTAAATAAATACAATTAATAAGGGGGGGAATCAAACAATCGGCCGCGCCGCGTATAATTACCCCGAGCGCGGCCGTCAGCTTTATTTATTCCCGTCGACTAATAGCGAAGGAATCGATAAGGCCTTAATGCCAGTCAGAGTGCGCCTTGTGAACTCTGCGAGCGTACATTAACATAATCACCTGACACCAGCACAAGTGGCCCTATTGCAATACATCACATGCGTGCACGCGCTTGCATAATAGCGCCGAGAGCCTTTTATTGTGCGCCTCCATCCTGCCTTTATTTCACAAGCCCTGGCAGATGAGTATCTATAAAGGGAAGAAGGCCATCATTTCATCTTGATCATTACCGACAGACTTAATTGAACAATGAGAGGACACGTTCCCCTCTTTCTCCCCCACCCCCCCCCTCTTCCTTGTCTCCGCTTTGCTCTTGTATAATCCCCCTACCCCCCACTACTTTCTTACTATCCAATGTGGGCCAGCACTTCCACCCTCCCCAAAAAAAAAGGCACCACATTAAAAATGAATAAGCGTCATAAACAATCCACCAGGCGTATGCTGGAATAATGAATGGAATTCTAAGAATAAGCTTTTGTTTTGCTTATTGACAAAACTAATTTCTGCTGCTTTACTCCCTTAAGAGCTGGCAGGCATCCACCGCCGCACTGCCTGCTGTGTGCAGACAACGAGAGCGTAAATAAACAGGCCGATTAAGCCACCCACACAGGGAAGCCAACGTCAAGGTACACAAAGCGGCCGGCAACCTCTGTGCGGCCGCCTCCACGCGAGCGCCTTTAAATAAAAGCGTGTTTCATTAACGATATCGAGGCACGGTGTCACAATTAGGAAGATGGAAGAGCCAACGGTTGCGATGGAGCCTCCTCGTCTCCGGCTGACGCTGGACCGGATCCATTTCCCATCTATAGAGTAATGCAATAGACTCCGCAACGATTGGGTCGGCACGCCTTTTTTGCATCCTTCCTCGCCGCGCTCACGTGACCCCGGCCGACGTCGGCCGTGCTTTCTATTGATTGTGTGGGCACACGTCATCTCGGGTTTCAGCAGTTAATAAATCAGGTCTGCTCCTGACACAGCCGCTCTGCAAGTGTGTGTGGGCCTGTCACGGAGCAGTCAGCAGGAGTGAAAGCGACAGCCACATGATAATGTAACATCACCACCATTCATCCCTGCCACGTAGCATTCTGAGACAAAACAACAACCCAGGAACCTGGAGAAGGAAGTGGCGGGGGAGGTGGCGGCTGAGGGCTGTGGGAAGCGGCGGCGGGCGTGTGATTTACAGCAGACATGACAAGTATCACTAATACAAGTCCTCGCCTCGGTGCTCCACCGGGGAGTTCAGCATCCGCTCATCTGCATGTGCTTACAAGCGCGGCTGCGCGCGCCGCCAAGTGACCCGCGATGGGACCAAACCACACCGCTGACGTTTTTTGGACCCTTTCGTGTCTTGAAATAAGCAAAATATTCAGGGAGGGAAACTCAATCTGCCAGTGATCAGCTCGGGCATAACTGAGAATTATTATCATATTGATGATCAGGATTTTTGTCACAATTTTCAGGGAATGTCAACTGTTTGTAACATCACGTGTACTAAACAAAACAAGGCCGACAAGATTGTGAAATATATTCACAGGAGTTAATATTGAAAATATCAAGTCATCTCAAATTTTCATTTTCTCATCGTCCCAGAAGACCCTCCCCCCCCCCCCCTCCCACACAAACACACTGACCCATTTAGGCAAAATACAAACTAGCGACAATGAATATGTGGCAAATTAGGTCGGTCCAATTTGCTGGTTTTTAATTGCCGCCTTAAAAAAATAGCCATGATAACAAAAACCCATGGCACCAAAACTCCCGAAAAAGAAACACAGTAGAGGGCGAGATGTAGATTTGTGGTATGTGTCAATGGACTCCTGGGAGTGTCTCGTGGCCCAAAATGTTCCCTCCATCACCAGGTAATGGAAAACTGTACAGGCTCAGTACACAAGGGCACAGTCATAAAGTCGCTCGAAAACAGCTTGCTGTTTTATCAGCCATCTCGAGTATCATGTGCAAAAAGGGAGCGTTGTATCTGACACTCAGCGGGAGGGAGGGAGGGGGGTAGGATACCAAGGACGAGGAAAAACGCCAAAGAAATGCTTTAGGGACAAGGAGCGGTGGGGGAGGGGGGGGGTCGAGGGCGGCGCAGGCGAGGAAGGGGAGAGCGCGACGGAGGGAGAATGAAAGGCGAAAAATAGAAATGGAATAGGAAAGCGAGGTGTCAATTAAAAAAATGAACCCCAGTGCATTTGGGAGGTGACAGCTGGTGGGAGACGAGCTGACAGGCGTCACATTAGGCGGATTTGGTGGCCGCTCCCCTCATCCCCTCCTTTTTTACCCCCCCACTTCCATTCGCTTCCTTCTCCGCCACCGCCGATGATGGGTACTTTCTCATGCGTCTGCGAGCGAGGCAAGAACTCAGCTTGGTGTTTTTCAGAACAAGTTCCCCCTGCAGCTACTCCTAATAACGGTAATTATCGTCATCATCCTGGGCCTAAGCAGGCCAGTTTGAGGCCTGAGGGGCTGGCCTGATAATGAGGAAGCCAGTGCCAGAGGAGAAGACCATTCAGAACACCGCCTTGCCACCATAGCACTGCGCTCCAATTGAGAAAAAAAAAAAACCTTCATTAAAACCATTTATTATTACAGGAGTATGTATGTATATATACTAGCCCCCCCGGCTGTCAATCCTTTCCATGGTGTCTTGAAATAAAGATCTCAGCCACTGTGCCGGATGAAATGTTCCAGGCCGCATCGGAAGCCACGGATGAGAAAATCACGAGCTGGCGTAGACAAAGACTTGTCTATGGACCGACCGGGAATGGCAAACCATCTGAGAGCAGAACTCATTGAAAAGATCTTTGGAAAATGATCATCTCACACCTGCTCACATGTGTTTGCTGTTTGTGGTGGTGTTAGAGCTCATCGTTTGGTTCTTGCTTATGCTACATCACTCAAAAGACTCAAAGACTTGTGATGATCTCAAACATGTCGTCAGACCAAGACTGAACTTCTTCTTAAGACGAGAACAAGACTTTTCGGCGTCGGGACCGAGTCAAGACCAAGACCGGACCGTGACAAGAGCAAGACCAAAAAAAAAAAAAAAAGAATCAATAAAACCTGACAGGGTTGAAGAGGTTAAAGAGCTTTCTAACATTTGTTTGAACCTTCCAAAACTGGATCACCAAAACCTCCAAGCTTGAAACACCAAGACCCTTCTCACCACGTCTGAGAAGTCCCAAGTGTATTTGCGTGTTCTTTGCGAATATAGTGGCATCCCTAATATTGTGAACTACAAAGGGAAACTAATATTTCAATCACACACAAACAATTTTGGATGGAATTCAGAAAACTCAAATCTGGCAACCCAATTGAATATATTGTATATAAATGTTTTTGACTCGAGGTAAGATTAAGAGTACAAAAAATATCCCACTTGCTTCTGATTGGCCGTCTACCAGAAAGAAGCCTGCCAAGGGGAATTGTCTCAATACAGCTCGCTGCTGCGCCAGCAGCCGATGATCACATGTGTGACGGAATGATGTCAGCTTGACGTGGAAAAAGAAGGGGGGGGGGTGGAACTAAAGCATTTATAGCAATCTGAAGACAAGGCGGAACAAAACTTTTGGGGAAAACTTTGTTTCCAACTTCTTCAATGTAGTAGCACCGACAATGAGCGCAAAGAAAATGAGCGAGCTTCATTTATTGCGGTCTGGCGTTTGCCTATCAATTACATCTAATCAAATGTCACGCGGCGCACTGATGCTGAGCCTTTTATTGACAGATGGCGGTCCTGCCCTACAAGCGCCGGGACGAGACGCTCCAGCAGCGGCCCGGTAACAGCGGCCGCCTGCACAGGCACGCCGTGTGTGTTCCTGAGCATGGCACATTTCATAAGGCTTCGCTCTTTGACTGGTGATGAGTTTATGCGAAGGTAATTAACAGTAATTAATCCTTAATTACAGCAATTAGCAGAGTCGCAGTAAATTAAGCCACATCTGGAGGCACGGCACCGAGCCGGGGTGCATGGGAGACTTTTCTGACAATGGGGAGGGGGGGGGGGGCAATGAAGCTGATGTTCTTGTTCCGCTCTGCCTGGTAGGCCCGGGTCACCACCTGGGTGACTCGCCGGGCCTCCTCAACCGTTGTATGTCGGAGAGCCAGGGGTTCCTTTCTGAACATCTGAGGGAGAAAGGCTCCCTGAAGCTAGCGAGCATGGACGGCTGCCATATGGTCGCCGCGAGACGACATCGCTGCCGGTTTTGCTCGGATTTGCTCGGCTTCACTCGACAATATGCAACACGTGTTGTGGGGGGGGGGGGGGGGCAGCCTTTCCAGCTAGCCTTGTTATACACGCACCATAGTAGAAATCGATCAGGGATTGTTTACACCCTTTTATTCTGCTTTGAATGTTCATACACTGTTTAAAAACACAACTTGAGCTAAAACAGTACTTTAAGATGAAACAACTTCAAATTCAAAAAATGAAGGCAACACTAAGTTGCATTCACCCAACTTTTTTTGTTTTATTTTTTACAGCGAGTATTCGAGAAACACCAACTATCATGCCAAAGAATATTTGTTGTAATTGTTTAATTTTGTTGTAGCAGCAGAATAAAAAAAAAAAAAAAGAAATGTCATTTTAGTGTGGTTTGAGGTTGGTGGTGACGAGGGTGTCGTCAATAGTTACGGCCGACGCTGCTTATGTTTTTTATTGTGGTGAATGACTCGGGCGGGAAACACGTTATAAAAACTCTCCACACAACTTGATGCGCCTCATTTGTTGTCTGGCAACAATGCAAGCCTCAGGTTATTTCTCAACTCGTCAGGAGATACAAGTTTTGCGATTGTCGTCTTGTGACCGTTTCCAGCGAGTAAAATCCTCAACACACACCAGACACACCGCTCATGATAATCGGATATATCCTCAAAGCGTGTGCCACGGCTGCAAATGGCCCACTGTCTCAATACTTTTGTCCATCCAGCACGCCATGGCTCATCCGTCATTCCGCTCCACTATTTCAAACGATTGTGAGTCATTATTTGCATGACCTCGTGATGCATTTCATTTCCACCAGGAGCAATAGATTCCATGATGACAATGCTCCTCTCTATGAGGCACAAGTGCTCACTGAGTGCTTTGAATGGCATGATAATGATGTTAGCCCCATGCCAATTCCTCCTCGGTAAACTGATATGATCCGATTGCCTGCTCTATATATAGACATGTTCCAAATGGAGCCTTTATGTGTGTTATGGCAGTTATTTCCAGCAAGTGTCCCACCACATCGAGCCACATAGCATCCATTCTTGTGTTGCCGTCCATAAATAAATAAATAAATAAATAAATAAATAAATAAATACGAATGAATGAATAAATAAATCAATAAAGCTCAAAATCTTTCCATAAGTTGCGATGGCCAAACCTGAAAGCAACAAAGGACACAGTTGTTGTCCCATGACGCGGCACAAAGCAAAGTAGTCTGTCAATGTTTTGTGGTGCCGTATGAAAAGCGGCTTTCACTGCCGAATAAGCTTACATGACTTTTAACTCCATTTGATTTTGGGGCAGTTTTTTGGGGAAAAATGTCCCTTCTTAAAACCCTGGGAAAAACCTATCATGGTCACAACAATTTTTTTTTTTTTTAATAAAAAAAATATTTAGTTAAGAATCAGTTCCTTGAATAACTGAATTGAGTTGTGCATGCTTGGTTAAAAGAAAAAGACATAACAGAGCTCTCACTATGAAATATTTTTAGAATTGGTTATTCCCATCCATTAATTGTTCAATCAGATGCAATTTTATTTACATCAAAGTGTTTCCAAAATATTTTTTTCCAGATTTATGAACCAACTATTTTTGTTTGTTTGGTATTATTTAGTGATTTAAAAAGCTAAGCAATATTAGAAGATTTGAACAATCAAATTTGAACCCCAAAAGAAATATGACTAGATTATTAAAATACAAGTCGACTAATTTGATGATGGATTTGTTGCCGATTATTTTAGACAATTCTACGTGAAATTGAATTAACCTAACTAATAATTCAATAAATATAGAGCAGAAAACCCTTAAAATGGATTATTGACTCCTAAATCAAAAGATTTAATCACACCCGGAAGAAGAGGTCATCTCAGTTAATCACACAGAATTCAACGTGGAATGGTGCCATCCAAAAGTTTGCGCTGGTATAAATATTTCAACATGTGAAAGAGTCTCCCCTGCAGCAAAACTGTGCCCCCCCCCCCCTCACACACACACACACAGACTGAGTGCCGATGGTTCCATTTGTCATGGAGCCTCCCCATCAAGGCGGAAGGGGTCCGAGCAGCTTTGCTCTGCTGCGTGTGCACTTTGTTTGGACGCTGTCACAACTGCACAAATCCCAGCGAGGTCCGCAGCCTTGCCAGGCCAGGCCGGGCGCTCGCCGGCGGCCGGGAGTGACGCAGAGTGTGCCCCTTGCTGTCAGCGCAGGCAAACAATATGAGGGATCACACTCCATTTGTGAGAGCGCGCTCGGCTCTGTTTGGCTTTGAGACATCGCTTCCTTCTGGGATTTGGATCGGGATTAAAAGGAAAGTAGACGTGGCGCAACTTTGAATACGTGGAATAGCCAATGCAACAGGGAAATATCTCCTTTTAAAAAAAAAGTCCAAATGCAAACTTGGACAGCAACAGAACAGGAGAGCCCCGAGTGTGTTTACATCACAAGTAGCGGTCCCAGCAGTCTAAGTGAGCACTCCACCCGCGGATAAAGCTTAGTCATTAATCACGGGCCTGCGCCATGGTCCCACCGTGGCAGAAGACTGGGTCACGGGGCGCTCCTCCTGTCACTTAGCAGTCAAATGTGTGTGTGACACACAGAGAGCGAGAGAAAATCGGAGTTGAAGTGGCACTACAGCGGGGGAGTGCTTTTTTTTTGGAGGGGGGGGGTTGGGAATGTGTCATTTAGCCCGCAGCTAGCAAGAGCACATAGCACAGAGGAATTAATGCATTAATGCAAACACCAGCGTGCAAGCGCTAAACGACATCTCGACGAAAAGCATATCGGCTCAAGCGCTGCAGATGAAAGCTGCATTTTTTTTTTTTCCTTGCCCTAAAAGCGCAGGCTCGTTTTGAAAAAAAAAAAATATCAAGACAACGAGCCTTTATGGGAAGGCTGCAAAGCGCTTGACTAATCAGACAGCCCCGTGGCATCCGTCGCACATGACAGAATATTCCTTTCAAATAAGACAAATGTGCGTCTGCTCAATGCGCATTCCAGCCACGTTTGACCCATTTTCTAGACAGAAAGCAACCGCAGGTTAATGTGTGCTCAATCTGCATGTGTCTGCCAATCAGCACACCGCCTATTGATTTCTCAGTGTTGAGGAAAAACAAGATGGCCAGCTCTAAACAGAGAACAAAGAATATTACACAGTTCTCAGCGTGACGCAGTCTTTGGCATATTCTGCATGTTCAACAGTATAAACACTGTCTTCGATAAAATAAATAAAGCATCAAGAATTACAGCACACTTTACACACCCTATTCATTTGTTTGCTGAAATTATTTTGAAGAGGCCGCACCATGTCTCATCCAAGTAAGAGTTGGGTTGAGTAGTTCATCAAAATCAAACAGCACTGTTATTTTCCTGGACACTGGCTCACTGAAAGTACTAAAAAAAAAACACACAAAGACATTCCACAATCCAGGAGATGCTGTTCATATATGATGTTATATTCAAGATGGAAGAACTGCGCTAAAATACGACAGTGACCGTTGCCTGCCTTCAGGTGGGACGGCAACAAACGAGGAAGGTCATTGCGATGGGCAAACTCAAGTCTGCAGGAGATCTGGCTCACTCTGTGGGCCGTAACCATGGAAACAGCATGAAACGTGACATCACGTTTCCCACCAGTTCATCCCGACCAGTTCAAAGGGGCGGCAAAACAAACAAAACCAACGAGTCTGCCACGTGACAGATTTTTTTTAGGGGGGGGACCGATTCTTTTTTAATATTCACTTGTCTGGTAACTTATGATGAATCAATCAATAAATAATCAGTTGTAGAATTTTGTAGCCATAACCGCAACACACATAAGACATCAGGTGCTAAACTAGAATAAGAAGGCGCTTTGCAGTCTCCTTTAAGGCCCTTGGGTGAGGAGGAGGCAGCGCACTGTGCGGGTCAGCTTCTTCCACACCTGCACCCCCAGCTGGATCTCCCCCCCCCCCCCACCTCGCCCCCTCGGCCACCTCCATCTCCCTGCCTCATCCTCCTTCCTCCCCGCTGCTGCCCCTCCTGCTCTGGGCTGCACGATGCTATTTATAGGCCCCCGCGTTTCATTTCCACACCTGCAGGGAGGCACACTTGTCACAGTTGGGCCCACGGAGCCTCTGTGGAATTACTGCATGGGAAATGAAAATACACCTTGCTGATGCAGGGACTTGTCACTCTCTCCCCACGGACGCCTGTGATACCACCTTGTTGTGGATTTGCAATGCGGTGTGCGGCGCAAAGATAACGCGCACCAAAAAAATAAATCGACAAAAATAAACAGGAATCTGGGCGAAGAAGATTCCTCCGCGAGGAGTGCATAGATTTTTCCGCATACACGTCCTCACAATGGACATTGTCCCTGGATGAATGTGATTGGGATGAGCCAGCGGGCTAAGCAAGCAGCAAAAAAAGTTGTTGTTGTCCTCCCCCCCCCCCCCCCCATCCCACTCTTGTTTTTTCCTTCAACTCTGGCAGTTGTGTTTTTTCCTGTCATGCTTTTCTCTCAGGATGTAGTGGGCTGAGGATCCAGTCAGCGGATTACATTATCAGTCTGACCTAGTTGCCAGCTATCTCCTGAGACCTGAGGAGCCGGGCTTTTTCTGCACAGCCTTCCGCTGCTACAACACGCACACTGTGTAACTTTAATTTATCAGGGGGAAGAGGAGGGAGAAATGTGACAGGTTGACAGTTCTCTTTGCCTGCCACTCGCAGCACCGCCTGCCTGCCTGCCTGCCTCTGCAGCGTGCCAGTTAAGGGTCCTCCATGGAGAGAACAGTGCGTTACCGCCGGTGACTTTTTACTCTGCAAACTCAACGGCAATAAAGGTCGGAGGGCTCTTATTAGTGTGCCTGGAGTCTCTGAAGGGTTTTTTTTTTTTTTTTTTTTTTTGCAAATACATGAAAAGCTAAAAGCTATTCAGTAAGTGGTTGTGATTTTTAAAAAAAAGTTAAATGGTAAGCTTGAGTTCTAGTTTTGAAAACAAATCAAAATTGTTAAGAAAGAATGGTTGACATGAGTACACGTAATAAAGTGCCCAGTATAATTCATTCCGTGCAACCGCACATGCAATAAAAGCTTGCTCGGAAGAAGTCAGAGGAAAAACATCGCCACTCGCATGTGAAAGCAAACGTAGCCCAAAACAGCCAAACCAAACTTCTAATTTTACACCCCACATCCATGTCAACAGCACTCGACACTTGAGGCTTTTTTTTTTCTCCTCCCTTCCTTTTTTTTTTTACGACTTTTCTTCCCAGCTGAAGTGAAAATAGCCAATCTGGTCTTGTGTGAACATTTTAGGGGGCGGAGTTGAGCGGAGATGTGCTGCTGCTGTTGCCAGATTAGACTCCCGCCCGTGCCAAGGTTATAAACAGGCTGTTATCAGGCTTCCAAACAGAATAATCCTCGCTGTATCAGCGCCCAAACATATGGGGCCGCACAAAGCACCAGCAGCCCCTGACAGAAAGCCCCTTTTAATTACAGGGGAGGGAAGGGGTGGGGGCAAGACCTCGCTCTCGTCCCTCTTTTAGAGTAGAGCTTCCTCGTTGGTGTCTGGGCCGGCTGACAAATAGTGTATTTTAGCTCATGTGCCACCTTTAATTATTATTTTTTTTTAAATCTTAACGATCACATATCGTCCTTTGACATGAGCTAATCAAAAAAATCAATTTGCAGAATAATGCCGATGCTAAATTCCAAATTTAATCCTACCTCAAAATATTGTGGATTTGTCCAAATTTTGTCGGGGGGGGGGGGGATATTTCAACATAATATTCTAGATTACTAAATACATTTTAAAAGTACATGACCCACATTCAAAAGAACTGTCTGTCAATTGAAATGGCTCACCCCCTACCTGAAAGAAACAGGATACATCCATCTATATTTTACACACTCCCTACAGATTTTAAAATCCCATTCAATAAAGTTTAAATGTCACCCAGGCATAATAATCGACGATCATATAAACGCTGGCTCGGAAAGGCTATGCAAAAATGACAACATCCCCTTTCCACCCGTGCAATAAACTTTTATTTGGCTGAATCGGCCAATAAAAGCTCGCTTTGAGCCTTGTCAATGGGGAGTAATTGGTTCATTTTACAGGAGTGATCGTATATCTCCAACTGTTCCCCCCCCCCCGGCCCCCCCACCGGTGTTGACAAGAAGGAGGATGGTCTCATGGGCTCACAAAATAAAACATCTGGAGAGAAAACAAACGTTCAGGTGGATGAACCAGAAAGAACCTTCATTCAACTTGAGTGCTTTATTTCAGCTGGGCTTCAAGTGACAATTCCCATTTTTGCTCTCAAATATAATAATAAGAATAATAAATTCTGATCACTTCCAAAACCCTTACATATCTCCAAATATGAGCAGAGCATAAAGGCAAAGATCCTTTCATGTAAAGAAAACATGCATGACTGAAATGAACATTCAGTCGCAAAAAAAAAAAAAAATACAATCCAATACGGCCATTAAATTGGAATTTTAGAAGGGATTTAAGGAGAGATTCCAACAGGGAGACAGAGAATCGTCTCTGTCACGCCACGATTGAGCTTCAGCGTGAGGGAAAATCGACCGACAGCTCAAAGTGCTGTTAACACATTTTGCTTTTCGACACCAAAAAAAGCCATCGCGGCACTTCTTCCATTTAAATTCACACAAATCTAAATTCACAGGGCATCCCTAGTGCCAGAAAATACAAAGAAGAAAGGCTGGTAGAAGAAGAAAGGTTAGCTATATAACTATTGTCCTTGTCATTTTTTGGGGGGGGCAAATCACTTGTGAGACAAAACTTTAAGCTTCACGTCTGCTCTGTTTCACAATCAAAAATTGTGAGTGAATTTGCAATCACAAATATTGAACACCAAACAAAAGAAATTGCACAATTACATCATGTATCTTTAAATTTAAGGCAAACTTTGTTTTAGCTGCATCATCATCATGCAACATTGAGCGGCTAGCAAAAAAATTGCATTTGATGTCAACCCCTAGACAACATATTACAACAAATCACATCTTTTTATTTTTCCTAATATATAAAAATCTGTGATATATTATATCTTTGTCTCTTCACGTATCATCATGATCTGAAGAGACCTTATTTCTATTTCTTGTTTTTGTTGTCGCTACTATTTTCATTTGATTAATTTTTGCGATTGGTTGGCAACCGGTTCGGGGTGTCCCCCGCCTACGCCCCAAAGACTTGTCACCCGCGACCAAGCAAGCCTTTTGGATAATGGATGCATGGATGGATGGATATTTTCTGGTGTTGTTTGAAGTTACATTTTAAAAGTGAGTTTTGCAAAGTTTTGATGTTCAATAAATGATTATTTCCCATAATCACCCAGCCCTTTTGTGTACCCCGCTTAAGAAGTATCTTATTTTGCCACAGACATTCCAAAGGCTTGTTTTTTTTCCCCCTGCATGCTTTTTAAGTCAATTTGTCTTTTGATGAATTTTCAAGAAGAAAGGGAATGAGAGTTGCGTTGCGGCTTGGAACAGGCAGTGTCATAAAATATATGACTGTGATCTTTGTAATTAACTCCAGTCAAACGTAACATTGATCAACGGAGGCGTCGACGCTTTTTCTAAAGGGGAATAAGTGAACGAGCGAAGGGTCAACCAGTTTTGCTGGCGCGACATCATCGCGTCGGCGTGCCGTTTGATTGGCTCCCACAGCTGCTCCGAGAAACATTTGGCAAGGCCGTATTTGAGCCCGGCGTGTCAGCGGCGGGCGATCCATTGTGGAGAGAAAGGCTCCCAAAATAATAATCAAACCCTCCGAGGAGCAAAGCTGCCAGCGCTGCGAAAAACCGACAGACACGTTCCCGCTCTGACAGCCGACGCTGGCACGGTGGAGGTAAACGGACGACGAGGCTCGGCGGCCCCTAACGACTCTGCCTCCCCCCAACCCCCTCTGTTTCAACGGACTGAGAAAAGCCATTAGCCACCACTGCCGCCACCACATTACCCCGCCATCCCTCACATGGTGGATGGCTCCTCTCTCCCATGAGCACCTTGCTCCAGTCATGCCTGCCGCTCCTCGCCTCTTTACCGAACCGCCTCCTCCTCCCCCCCCCCCTCACCCCTAGGAAATCCCCAGCTCCATACATCACATTTAACACTTTGACACTAACAGTCTATAATGTTTCTATTCTACAAAATCACTCTGCCAACTTCTGGGATAGCAGAGCAGAGAGTGAGGGAAATAAATACCACTCACGGCCGCTGGCAGTAAATTCTAAAAGAAAGGAGGAAGTGACACACCAAAAAAAAAACCGAGAGCTTCTTCTACGCTCTTATGCACGCCTGCCTGCTGGGTGGGGCTTCAAGGGCCTCATCCAAGGAGCTCCCTCTGGTTTCACTCCTACTGACAGCAACCGCTCGGCTTGTTGACGCCTCATAACCAAGCCATTAAAGCACATATTCGGGGACTTGGACGCTCCTCGCTGAGCACTTTACGGCCGTATAAAAGAAACATTTCACCACCTTAAATTATTAAAATCAAAAAGTGGCATGAATAAATAAAAGAGAACTGAATAAGTGATGTGACAAGACAGATTTGAGGCGTGACCTTTGAGAGTGCCTTCGTAGACAAAAAGAGGGGCACAACAAGACTGTCGATTGCATAGAATTGGGTTGTGGTATTGTGTCATGTGTTTTGACCTCCATCTCGAATCATTTCATTTGCTGAGCGATCCTTCCATCATTTATCACTTTGATGAGAGGAAGGGTCTAACCTGGACTGGTTGCGGAACATCTGACTGTCAACTTAATAGCAGTGAAAGGAAACACCGTGCTTTCCTAGGGGTAGCAAAGAACAGGGGCCCCAAAGTGGAACCCTGTGGAACACCATACAACAGAGAGTAGCCCAGAGACACCTATGGGCTATTTATCATCCTCTTCAATGAACCCAAATTGTATGTTTTGGGAATGTGGGAGAAAACCAAAGTACCTGGAGAAACATTTGCTGGACACCTGAGTGCAGAAAAGAAATATTCGGCCGGGGTGGTTTCGTAAGGCATGATTCAATCCAAAATTCTGAATTTTAGCACAAGCGGGATATAAAATTTAGTGGCGTAAACATATATAAATATGGTCATGTTTGTTAAAATGAATAAATGTTAAAAAGCACGGGATGTTGCGCATTCAATTGGAATCGGGCACTTGGACCTGCCGAGTCAATCCGGCCGCGGCGTTTGCATATCGTCAGCGGGTTGTTCTCGGAGAGGACATTCATTTCAATTTTGCCTTTTAAATACTCCACTTTGTTGTAATCCTTCATCGCACCGCATCAACGTTCAAAATGGCCTTATTTTTCAGTCTAATGGCCGAGCTGGCTCGCCCATTAGTGGAGAAAAAGAAAAATAACACGCTGCTTCAGCCTCAGTGTGTGCACCACTCAAAATGTAACGCACATTTCAAAACCAAGTTGAATAATTAATTGCAAGTTAGCTATCCGGCATACAGCTGGGCCCAGCAGACTTTTTTTTTTTTTTTTTGCCCCCAGGCCCAAAGATCTCTCCAACTTTGAGGACAGAGTATGTAATCTCCAACCAATCTAAAGAAAGCAAGTGAACGATAACGCCACATTTCATCACATCGCAGACGCAGAGCGACTCCTCCTGCTTTGCCCTTGAGGTGCTGGCAATCCATAACGACAAGAGATGATTCTCTTCATGTAGCCCGGCTATCACCAGAGTTTGACCTGACTCTCGGCGCCGTTGATTTATGAGCCCAATGCAGACATATTAACACGCTGACTATTGTGATTAAATGGGAAATGTCTTCCTTTTAGCGGTAATTGACCCGCTCCATTGACAGACATTATTCTTGATGTAGATGAAACCAAAAATGGAGAAAGGTGCGCTGGAAAATAGATGGATGCACACCAAATGTTTTAATCCATTTTTTTGGTGGACCCATGAAAAGCATTTAGCGTTTAGTGCAGCGACACAATTATGCTGCAGTCTTAAACTACGTTGGAATGAATTCTCTTGAAATCCGCAATTCCCAAACACCAACAACACTAAACATGTCAATCAAACCTGCGCTTTATGATCTTTATAAAAGGAGGAGCGTTGCGCTCAGATCTCATGAGATGGTACGACCAACCTCTGAGAATATTTAGCCACACAAATGTTATTACAACAGCGCATATTTACAACCCTGCATTTTAATACCTGTCAAAATGAGATTTTTCTTTTTTTAAAGGCCACCTTCCCTTCTCGCTTGTCCTTGGCCCATTCCTTTGCAGCGAGCTTGTCTTTATTATTTAATTAAGCCACTACAGCCGCACATTAATAATTGAGTGTGAGTGGAGACCCCGGGCAGCCGCAGGCTCTGGCGCATTGGGCTTCCTGGTGAGGAGTGTATTAAGAATGTGTGTGTTTATGTCCCCGGGGCGTCTGTCCTGGCTGCATAAAATTGAATTGGTTATATCTAATATATCATCCCCTAAGGGTGGGTGGGTGTGTGTGTGTGTGGGGGGGCATAGATGGTCCCATCCCGCCAGCAGGGAATGAGCGCAGTCTTAAGAGATTCCGGGGGGGGGGGAGCATGAGGCCGTGACGTTAATGTCTCTCAGAATCAAATCGATGGCTGTCCGAATTCTCGACGTGCATGGCCTTAAGCTAGGAGGGCGAGACGAGCCAACCCGGGACCGGATTAAGCGCACTCGTTACCGCTGTCTTTGTTCACTCGGAGTGGCTGCTGATGCGTGCATGGGTGAGGAAGGGTGCGCGAATTACAACCCCCACCCTAAAAAAAAAAAAGCAGTCTCAGATAGCGGATGGATGAATGCTGGTGACTGCAAATACACTCTCTGAGTGTCTTATCTGCTCATGCCACCATCCCCCAACTCCTCACCTCCACGTGCAGGCAGCCTTTATCCCTTTCGCCTGCTGCACCTTTAAGGCCCGCAGACTCCACGAGAACGAGCGAACGTTTTAACACCACCGCCACCATCCTCCATTAAGGTCAGGGCCTAAATTATTGATCGGCCACCTCTATCAGCATAACGGTCACGTAGCCACTATCACAATCTAACCCCGCCGCCCTCGGCCAGCTCTCTGCAGCTCCCTCAATTAGAGCCAGATTCTCATTACAAAGAGAGACAGCTACAGCGAGGAGGGGGGGGGAAGCAAGGTGGAAGAGAAAAAGAGAACGAGAGAGGGAGAACGAGAAAGAGAGTGGTCCATTTCAGACGGGGGGGGGAGGAAATGGCGAGGGGGGGGGGATGCAGAGGCAATCTCTACAACCACCCGCTCCCCCCCTCCGCCTCATCCTCCTCCTCCTCCCCTTGAAGTCTCCCATCATCCCCAGCAGACAAGACCCAAAGATGACAGGTCTTATCCTCGCCAAAATGCAGCCGATAAGGCTGCTGTAAAAGAATAATAAAAGAATAATGCATGGAGGGTGGAAAAAGGAAGGCAGAGCACCCGGGTGAAAACGTGGCAAAGAAAAGGAAGAAGAGAGGCAGGCCGGCACCATAAATAAAGATGCCGCACACTCGGGGCTGGATCTCCTAATGAATTCGGAAGGTCCCGGATCAATAACATCAGCGCGCTGACGACACTTGGCAAATGCCAACGCAGCTCTCGGCCTTAAGCGCAGCTCAAGGGGGGAAAAAAAAACATTTATCACATGCTGCTACTCTGAAATATGAATAGCAATGTTGCGACTGCAAGGGATGGTCGTGATATTCTGTCAGCGTCATCATTGATTGTTGATCAGCACACCCAGCAGACAACAGCTACGGGAATCCAATGCTTGCCAAAAATAATCTGTCTCGTAATATCTGAATATGTATGAAAATAGACTGCGCTTTATCGTCGGAGAAGTACGCTTTCGGTACATGTGTAACGTGCTATTCAAAACATAATGATAGTTGATGAAAGCGAGTTAAATTCATGCTTTGAGAGCGCGCGTGTGATTGTGCAGCAAAGAGCATCAGGAAGCAGGAAGCAGCCTTGACGTCTGCTAATGGGGATGATTTCCACCTAGAAGATTCTGCGATAGAGCTCCGCGCCCGCTTGCGCGCGCTATCTGTTATTAGCAGTGCTGATGACAAATGGTTTCTTTGTCGCCATTCAGATTTATTTTATTTTCACGCCTGTCACAAAGAGGAAAAACACAGTCGGGGCGAGAGATGGTACAGAGAGAACACGGAAAGCTTTAGACTGAATAAAACTCGACATGAGGGTCAGGATGTCTATGAAAATAATGATCTAAAGATGAATAAATTGAATTGCGGGCCTCGATCGCTGCATGAATAGTGAATATGATTTGAAAAAAAAAAAAAACCAAGAGTGAGTCTATGCCCTAAACAAAAAAGATATTGTGCGTGTGCAAGCAGCTGGACACCCCCCCCCCCTCATACACACTCGCCGCCCTCGCCTCCTTTGCAAAACCACGGCGCCTTGCGAAGACCCCCTGGGAAGGCTCTGGCATCTCAAGGAATGTGACACCAGCATGTGCATGCGTGTGACGTGTTTGTATGCAGCGCAGACATGGAGCGACGCAAGAGCTTCCTCGGGAGTGCAAAGCGCTTTGCAGCCTCAGCGTTCAAAGGCTGGCTTGCCGCCTCCACACCAAAACGCAACCTGCCAGGCCAAATGAAATTGCCATTATTTCTAATTAATCCCTAATTAAAATATATTACTCCACAGATTCCGCAAATCTCTCTTAGTATGCTAATGTGGCCGATTGGAGGATATTTACATATCATTAATTAAGGCGGGCGCATTCTCTTAGCCTAATGAGCTGTGGCCTGGGTCTGCCAAGGAAAACTAAATGGGAGTGAGTAAGCACAGCCACGGGGGAGGATGAGGGGGGGTTGTTAGTGGGGCAACTGTGTGTTGAGTCAGGACTATCAAAAGCAGGAGGAAGAAAAAAAAAATCCACCCTGAAACACTCTAACGTGATTAAAGGGCGCCGCCGGTGCTCATTTAGGCGGGCGGCGGCGCACCGGTTGCGGAAAGATGCGCGGCCACGAGGACAGGAAGTGACAGCCGGGCGAGGGAGGATATGTTATCACTGTCACCGTCGCTATTAATATGGCCGACGACACCCAGCGCCGCGCGGCGAGACCGTCCTCCCTCCACCGTGGCGGCGGCTCACGCGAGGAAAACGCGGCAAGCTGCTGCTCGCCCTGGAAAAAGCCGCCCAAGATATTTCTTTTGATTTGAGCAAACAAGCCTCATAAAGACATTGTACAAGGTCACATTGGAGCACTCTTCAACATCCATCTCCTTCATCACTTATCCTCCGCCGGGTCACCGGGAGGCTGCCGACTAATGAATATGTACAAGTTCGTTTGCTACTTAATGAAAAGTACGGTGCGGCTATTATCATCTTTGAGAACTCAGAGAGAAATCAGAACTGTAAGCAGATCCCAAAAGATGGCGCCGAAGTCAAAATATTACAAGTTCACTACACTTTAAGAAAAGTTTTACCCCTCCCAACCAAAATGTTCCATCGTCAAAATAAATTTAATTTCCAGTGTGGAAAATGAATTCATTATAGACAAAGAGCTTTGAGTAGTTTGTCATTGTCATGCACTAAATCCCATCTTGTCAGTAAAAAACAAAAGTTGCAAAAGAAATGGATTGAAAATGGCACATTGCATTTAAAGTGTGTTGACAAGTAATTATTGCATTAAAAAGCAATTAGTGAGTGAATTGTTCCCATTGGCTTGATCTGAAATGACTCCGAGCATGTGATTGGATGCCTTCCTTCCGATCGGTGTCACCAGTCGGATGTCTGATCTTATATTTGTCGTTTGTAACTTTGGTAAAACCGTACAAATATGCCATCGCGTTAACGCTGAACATGATCTCAGACACCTCACTGGGCGCACACTTGTGCAATTAAATTCAATAATTCAGGTTAAGAGGCAATTCAAACGCCGTAGCAACAACAACAAAAAAATCTGCCTATGCAAATTTAATATGCTCAGGCTGATTGAAATGAAAGCTCATTACTTTGCTGAAGCATAGAAGCGCACCCACTGCCTCATACTGAGCGCTGTATTTACTTACTTGACGACATGAGGGCAGAGAATATTAAAAACGCTGCTCGCTATGATGCACGGCTACAATCACGAAAACAACAAAATGCTTGTGAAGGCACAAGTGACACAGAGATTGGAATGGACAGGTGTACCTAATGAGGTGGCCACCGGGAGATGATACCATTCTACGCTTATGGGCTGTATCTCTCCAAAGAAACACATTCCACATTGATGAAAGGAGTCTGTACAGCCTGACCTTATTTGGGGATGCAGCGACAGTATTTACAAGCTACTTAATAAATCATAATCCAATAATATTACAATAGGACACTAACAACACACTGAAATGGCTGCACTAGAGCGGGTCCACTTTTTATTCATTTGGGTGCAATTAGGCTCCTTTTTTTAGTTGCATTATTAAACTGCTATTACACTCCAGTAAGTCAGCCGCTCCAAGGATTCGTTCACTATGTGTGTTTTTAGTGCATATTGCGCAATTAACTGTAATATCAGTGAACACCACCAGCCAGTCAGTCACTAATGTGAATATGAAGCGCATCCAGACTTTTTTTTTTTTTGCATAAGGGCTAACACGGATATTGTTCGTGAATATCATGTCATGCGAGGAAGACGAGAAGGAGGAGCAGAGTCGCTTGCACCTTTCCCGTCTTCTTGTTCTGCCCGTTTCCAGCTGCTTTAATTTGACACCTTGAGCATTGGAGGGGGGTGAGGTTAACTAGGTGGGGGAGTGCGGAGACACAGCGGAATTCATTAAGGAGAGCGAGCCTCCTCTCCCCTCACCGCTAATGACATCAGAGGTTAGCGGGGAGCAGGCGAGAGGCGAGAGATTGGGGAGCGAGAGCAGCGGATGCACGGAATGATAATCATGAAGTGTATTTTCAACGGCAATTAAAAGGATTGCGGCTCGCCCGCGAGCTGCTTGAAGCCGCTTCCGTTTGCCCAATGCATTTACGAGCAGCCTTTTGACACAAAACTGCTAATTAGTCAATATTTGTATGCGGAAAAACAAATTCTAGCCATAAAGATATTGTATAGCAAATTGAAAACATTTAGTATGATAGAAATTGTTCATTGAATCACAATTTTTGGTCCAATCTCATAATATTTTTGTGCTGGCAGGTACCTTGCATGCACGTGCAGGGGATAGTTAGCTGGCTATTTAGCTAGCTTAGCTATGGGATATAGCAGGTCCGGGAAGGTACATTATTTACTATTCACAAAACATGCAGAAAAGTGAAATAAGTATGATTTAAATCCATTTGGAAGTCATTCGCTGCCATCAACACGAATAGCAAGTCGGAATTTGGGCTGCGAGTTTGAGCGGTAAATTGTGCTACGATGGAAACGAGCGCTTAACTTTGAAGCGGCGTAAACCAAGCAGCTAGAAGTGTTTTTCACACATTTACTGTAAATAATATGACCTCAATAGCATTGCGTTAGCATCTGTTAGTGACTGACTGTGGCATTTTCTGACTGATGTACAAATTAGATTTACGTTACGGCAATTTAAAACCACGTAGCTCACACACGGGCGACTTCTTTTGCCGAGTTCCAATTCTGAACATCCTTTTTAACATTCACACCAAATGAGAGGCCGGGGGGGGGAAATTGGCCTTTTTTGCCTCTGACAGGCGTAATGACATACCAACAATTTATTGGGGGGGGGGGTTAGTGATGCGCTTTGCAGGTTGGATGGAGCGCAATCAGAGGCTTTTTTCAACATTGTGATTGCATCGTAGTGGCACGATAATCTGCGGCTGAGGAATCATGGTGGTTTCAAAGTGGCCAGCTCTCCGGGGACCCTTCAGACAGGTAAAGTGCTGAACGTTATTGAAATGGCCAGGGGCACTTGCAATGAAAGGCCTTTCAACAACTTGATTTTTTTTTTTTTTTTTTTTGCTCCCACAGAAGCAACAGCGGCGCGACTACGACGAGCTGTTGTGTTGTTTGCAGTCATTTAAGACCTCAAATGACAAAACAAGCCGAGTAAAGTGTAAAGTAAAGTGTTTCGGGGGGGGGGAAAAAAAAAAAAAAAAAAAACAGCATCCGGGGATCTTTTAACGCTCATTTCCATTCATTTACCTGTGACATTTTTCATGACGTACTCCCTGGTAAACTATCTGACTCATAAATCCAATTGAAGCCTATTAGTGGAGAACTTTTAAAGCTATCCTTCATTAATGTTAATGGCTTTCTTTTAGTGGAGGCCAGTGGTGGTTAGGGCTACATGGCTGCCTTCCCGAGCTTGTTTAACGGGCTCCAGACAGAGATGGATGCTCCCGCTAGTCTGATAGGCTCTCAGTGCCATCTATCACCCAAAGGACCCACCCACGGAGTTGGCGTTCCATAACAAAGGGCAAGCAGGAACGCCGGTGATTGACAGCTTTATGTGTGCGGTGGCAAGTCAGACAGGCGAGTGCAGACGTGGGGATCCGTTTCTAGCCTTGGCGCTGGCTGGAAATAAGTTGTGAGGAAGAGGAAAAAAAATAATGAGTGAGCTGCGGAATCAATCAATATGCCTGCACATGAAAGAAATGAAGAAAAAAAAACCAAAACAAAAAAACATCCCTACTGCTGCTGAGTCGGTCCAAAACTAATCAGGCAAACGAAGCTACCCGAGAGCAAAATAAACCCTAAATGAAGAGCTGTGTTGAGGCATAAACAGATATTATCATAAAGATTATTACCCCCGCACCTCCAGACGTACTAATTAGAGCAATAAACAACCATATTCTACAATGTATGGCTCGGGCGGGCCGTAAACTCCCCCCCCCACCCCACGACAAGTAAATACAGATATAGCACATGCAACCACAACAACAACAACAAAAAGAGTGACTAAATAGCAGTCAGTAAATCCCAGCTCATCCATCAAAAACACAACATCACGTGCACGTATAAAGTGCCACACAGCTGCCGCAGATGTAATCACTTTATGCTTCCTCGTATATATTCTTGAAATGCAGAAGGCGGGCGGCTGGGGGGTGGGGGGGGCCTTGCCACGATGCTTCAGCGGAGACGCACTAAATTTGGACAGTAAGTAGTATCACCCCATCGGCGCGGTACACCGCACATTCGCAACGCCCCATTTAACTGCACACGGCGCTTCCCTCTGCCGCCCTCATTTGCATACTTCGCCGAGGCCCTGACGGATGAAGACGGATGGGCCCAAATCAGCCCTGGTGAAACAACTGTTTTATCAAGGTTAAACTATCCAAGAAGCTCTTAACCCCCGTGCCACAGCTCACCCAATATCAATCTATCAATCTATGATCTTATTGGCAGGGACGGGATAGCGAGGGAGAGCAGCGGCGGGGATCTTTATAAACTCAAGTAATGGCGGCGTAAAGGAATTTTATGTGTTTTAGGGAACGTAGTGCTGAAGGACCGTGTCCAATAAAACCAGATACAAGGTGGTGGCGCCATCGCCCATTGAATAAAACATAATCGGGGACGAGACACCGACCTCCGGGCACGGGGATTGGGGGGGGTCGCCGAGACGGAGAAAAAGCAACAAGTGCCACTCGCCGCCACGAGTTATTTACAATACACAAAAAATGCCCCTTACTCGCCGTAGAGAAAAGTGAAGGCACCGGCGGCCATCTTACATTGCCACACATTAAACCCGCCTCATTATTTTCTGTCTTCACGGCAAAAATGCCAAATCCGATTATAAATGTTGTTGCTTAAAGATTCGTCCGCATCGACGTTGAGCTGCGCACTTTATGTACAAAGTAAACTATCTCGTAAGTTTGAATCTTTGGAGGGTAAAAACTCTTTGTAGGCGTGAAGTGAGTCGCTAATGAGCACGTGCCTGCATGGGTGGATCTACGAGTTGCTGATGATGCTCGAGTAAGAAAATGAGCGCCATTAAGATGATTTGAGAAGAAGTTAACTGTCCAGAACTAACAGTGCTCAAGGCAAGCTGAAGGACAGGAGAGACGTCGCTCTTTTAGGGTCAGGACGCACAAGAACGCAATGACTTCACTTGCCACTTTTCGTGGTGGAAGACTCGCACACAGCGCCAGCACACTTTCCACAACATCTTTGAGGAGCTTAGAATGTTTTGATGGGGCGGTCCTATCTCATGATAATGAGCCACCGTGAACCCCATTCACTCTACAGCTGAACCAATGCTGAGAAGTCGTTACCATGACAACCAGGATGGAGCAAGGGGATGCGACGAGGCGGGCAGGCGGCCTCTATTTGCAGATGTGGCGTGCATTCCGCACTTTGCTACTCCCGTGTGGGGATCTGAGTGTGTGGCAGCTCTGCTTACCCTTTGGCTTTGACAAAAAAAATCCGACCTCTGGAAATTCTGAACGGCAGACATATTTTCAAAACCAGACAGACAACAAAAGAGTTACTCGGTTGCTTGATTTCACACATCACGGGTAGCCTTGCGCTCGAGAGGTCAAACTGTTTGGCATTAAAAAGTCAATTGTCTTTAACAGCCCCCTTTTAGAGAGTGTTAAAAGTTGTTTTTCGGTTTTCAGGTATTTTTAATACGGTGCTTAGCTTATGGTATGACCGGTAATGAAGGTTTTGATGGCCCTAGCTTGAACCTGACATGGATTCTTTCTATTGCCATTATTTCCTATGGGAAGAATTGTAAAAGCAAACAAAAACAATCTGTGCCGGCATGCTAGTCGGCGTCAGCATCCCAGCATGGATTGAGTTCCACTTTAGAGGTTGCGCTGTGAATTAATTCTGTCCTCCAGCACAAAAGCTAGCATCCACAAACAGCTGCAGGCAAGCAAAGCTCTCCTCAAAGGCTGCAACCATCAACAAAATCAACTTCTTTTCCTTTCATTTCACAACCGTATGCGCGACATTATCAAGACTGACATTCTCTAAGAAACACTGCTAATAATAAAATTGTATTTTTTTTAAGGAACACAAAGTGAATTTGATTATTTAAAGTGATGAAGCGAAACCAAAAATATGCACCGATTAGCTGTGATTTTTTTTAAATTTTTTAATTGTGTGTTTTTTGTGCTCCTCCACCGGCTGATTCAGGAGACTTTTCCCTGAGAGGATCTTTCCGACGCCGACCTCTGCCGCCGCTAAACGCTCCCCGCCGCGTCACGTCCGCCCAGCGGGAAGTGATCCAAAAATGAAGCTTCCCATCCCGAGAGAGCGTCCGCACGCGCGTACCTTGACACACATACACGGGCGGAAACAGCGGGTGCCATCCTGCACATTCCCAGCATGGGCCGTTTGATTTTGCAAGCCTCAGAAAAGAAAAAAAAAACATGCGGAAAGTGGCTAAATTTAACATCCTTCTCTGCAAAAGTATTTGCGGCGCCGTTCTGCACATTTCAACTTTGCTTGCCTTTTCTTTTCTTTTCTTTTTTTCCCTCCTTCCCTCTTTTGTGCGAAGGTGCCAAGGTTACCCGGGCTCATCTGGGGCCTCCTTTGTCTCTGGCAGCAACAGAAAGGTTTATTAACATAAATTAGAATAGCTCGCAGAGTGAGTAGCTTGTCGCTACGCGTTACCCACGGCAACCTCTCTACTCTGAATCCACCTGAGTGTGTGTGTGTGTGTGTGTGTGTGTGTGTGTGTGTGTGTGTGTGTGTGTGTGTGTGTGTGTGTGTGTGTGTGTGTGTGTGTGTGTGTGTAAGAATGCATGCGAGGGAGAGCGTGCGCTCCCCTGCATCCAAATGTGCAAGTTCTCTGAAAGCAGGGAGATACATCCACACCCATCTCTCCCTGCGCCTGATTAAAATAAATGGCACTATCTGCACTGCGTGACTCGCGACACTGTGGCATTACTATCAGTAATTGAAACATCCAATCACGACGGAGCCATCGGCCCCCGCCCCACCCCACCCAGCCATCTTGCTCGGTGGCACCTGAGTAAGCGCCGCATGGGGAAGTAATATGAGCTGTGGAGAGGAGGGAGACATTCAGTATATTTGTCTTCATGTGCAAGTGCCTGACTCCATGTTCAATATATACACTGTGTATTTAAATGTGGGAGTATGTGTGTGGTTGGAGGCAGAGTGGCGCAGCCTCATTGATTGGTGTTGATTCCATCTGGAGCGGCAAACGGCGACTGACAGTGGATGTGAGCCCATGCGGGAGGGAGGCCACCATTAATCTTAGTCCCGTTTAAGCAGCACGTATTCATTTATGTCATTTCTGCTAAAAGAAGAGCGCTTGGCATTTTGGGTTGGACCGCTTATCTAAAGTCACGTCGGGTTGGGGTGGGGGTTGGTTAAGGGGGGGGTCCTTTGTACAAGCCCAGCATGCTGCCAACACGCCACTTACATCACGATGGCAGGGTGCCAGAGGAACCACATCCCGTACCTCCAATTAAAAGGTTAACAACTGCCAAGGCGACCGTCTCCATCAAGGCCAATGGAATAAAAATGGCTTGAATACGCAAATGAGATCCAAAAGCTTCAATTTCAAGATGCCTCATTTTGCTTGCTTCCCATTTAAAGTCAATGAAGTCCAGTCAAAGAATTATTTCCCAATATTCTATTCTATGGACCCCTACAAGCTATTTGTTAGGCTGAAATGATGGATACTTCTGATATTTCTTCTACAAAATAACTTCAAACATTGAAGCAAACTGACTGCATAGCTCAAACAAAGAGAAGCGGAGCAATATAATTCACAAATAGAGCGTTCAACCCGTGGGAGCGTACCAGCGATAAGCGCTTCGACAATAGCGGCGCGTGCACGTCCGACGCCCGATGCCACGCGCAAATTCCGGGAGAGCGCTCAAAATCCAATCAAACCCAAAAGGCACCAATAAGAAAAAAACAACAGCGGGGTCCATTGCAAATGCAATAAAGTCAAGCAAGACACAAAAAGCAGCTCCACAGACATACATCAGATAAAAATAAATAAATAAAAGCCATTTTCTATTCAATAAGTGGAAAGGTATTCTTAGCGTAATGGATCAGAATATGATCTCTGTCAGGCGACTAAGAACAGCCCCACGTGCATCTGATAGCCCGCGCTGCCGAGTGCAGGAAGCAAACTATAGATGGAGATGTGATGCAGATACCTTCAGCGACAAACAAACACCTTGCCGTACGTCGACAGGCGGAAGATGACCATCCCTCAGCCAGATCTGTTAGCGCGGCTAATTACTACTCCCACCTCACATATACATGGCCATAATTAGCCTCTTAAAACATGATTAACATGTCTCAATTAAGCCAGTCAACATTTGCATAATATATTAGCCGGCCTAATTGTGAGCGGGTATACGTCAGAAGGGAGAGAGAGTGTGTGTGTGTGTGTGCTGCATGTTCACGAGCATAAACAGGAAAGGCTAAACGGGAATCCATGTATGATATAAGTCAGTTGAAAAGCAAACTGACAGTCAGCGCGTCCCCGCTTGGGACCGTCACATGTTTATTCTTATTCACTTAGATTCATATTTCTGCCGCGCGCTTCCTATAAACTCGCAAATCAAAGCCCAGCAGCATTTTCTCAGGCAAACTTCACTGCCATGTTTGAAGTTATTTATATGAAGTTATTTATGAGAGAACAGGCAGGGTCCTGTTCGGCCTTATTTCCGTGGAAACTAAAACATGGAGGGTTGCGGGGGTTGAGGGGTGGGGGGGTAGTGATGGTGTTAGGGGGAGAGAGAGAGAGGGGGGGCTAAACTGCTGCTTCTGCACTTCCAGGCCGGGGACAGATATACAGTCTCGCAGCCGGTGCAGGGCTAGCAAGGACATAGCCATTAGTTTCAGGACAGCGCCACATTGGCGACTAATGCCTCCATCTGTCAGCGGAGATGAGAGGAGGCTAAAAAAGAGAGGCAACACTAACCTCTGAACTTAGCATGGACAACTGTGTCAATTAAACACTGAAAAACAGCAGCGGCGGGAGCCATCGTCACCACTCGATCAACGAATGGCTCCATCACCTCGACACAAAACAGCCGAAAAGGCTGGTTTACGATTGACCCCCCCCAAAAAAAAAAAACAGGTGTCCATCCATTCATCCATACACATGCTTGTAAGAAGGTTTTCCAAGAGGACTTAAAGAACAACGCAAAGTGGACACTTTGCCGGAGGTGGCTTTACGCCAGGCTAGCAGGGATCAGCTAGTTTGTTGTTATTGCGTCCCGCTCGCAAAACAACAAGCGACGCTAACCACCAGAGAAATTTCACCGCAGCTCATCAGAGATGAATTGTTAGTAACTCAGCACAATCACCCAAAACGTAAAAGTGCTTCGTCCGGCAGGAAGCCTGAAAGTGACCGTCCTGAAGGTGCGTACGCGTCTAATTAGCCGTGCGGGCGCCGTTAGCGGGATGGACTGATTCAGCAGGTCTCTGGCTTTGATAAGTTCAAGTAGCGTAATGCATTAGCCGCCTGATCGCATTAGGAGCCCCCCCCTTGACCTGCGGCGGCCTGCATGGGGGTAACGTGAGGCTGCCGACACCAACGTGGGGAGGGAGAGAGCGAGAGAGTTAGGAGACCTGAAATGTGACACCCACAAACACAAAGTTCTGGCTTCTCTTGCTTGAACCTGTATGTGCCACCTTCCTCTGCTCTCATGAATCCACACAAACAAGTCGCTTCGACTCAAAGTGGGAAAAGAAGCTCTTCGGTGCTCTCAAGAACAGTTAGAACAATGATCTTTTGAAGAAAGGGAAAAAAGAAAATGGTGTAGAGGAAATCCGAGCCTTCAAGTGGTGACACAAGCTTCGCACAGCTGAGCTTGTCGCGGCTTGCTAAATACTCCCCCCCAACCACCCACCCACCCTCGACACGGGCCCGACCTTGGCACCAAAGCACGGCGGGCGGACGGGGAAGGGAGGGGTCGTTGGTTAAGGCCGGCTTGATCCTGCCATAGGCATGCGCGGGCGCTCGCCTTGTTTGTCAGCTGCCGTCCAGCCAGCGGACACCTCGCCGTCCGTTGCAAAGCAAAGTCTCGTATTGCTGCTGTCAACACTCTGACCACACTAAAGAAGAAGAAGGTGCACGCACACACGTATGGATGACTCTAGCCGCGCCGCCAGCGCGTGCAGCAAATGATTTGCCCAAAATGCCCATTTGAAAATGGAAAGAGAAGTGGAGTCTTTTATAAAAAGGACATGGAGATATCTTAAAAAGAAAAAAAAAAGAGAGAGCTGACAAATTACAGGCTGCTCGCATCCACCGCACTCAGCACATTTGCCTGTAAATGCCATGCTGAAGGTTTGAGTCATTTTCTTGTGTCATAGGCAGTGAAAAGGATTTTCACTTTCAGGAGTGAGGAGGGGCAAGACAAAAATGAGGGTCGGCGGTGAGGTAGGTGGTTGTTATGAAGCTTCTCCAACTTTTCAAGTCAGTCGAGTTCATTTCCAAACTTGGTGCTTGGTTTCGCAGAAAAAAGGGGGAACCTTGCTTTTGTCTGCAGCGCCGCTTGCCAAGAATGGTGGGAAGGGAAACGAAGGGAAGGGAAGGGGAGGGGAGGGAAGAGGAGGGGAGGGAATGGGAGGCACGGGTAGAAGCCAGGAAAAGGTCCAAGTCACTTTGTTCTTCTTTTTGGAAAGCGAACTCCAGTTGAACCCGGTGAGACGCCAGACAGTTTACAAAGAGCCAGGCATCAGTGTCTCACTTTTCCCAGCCTTGCAATTTAGAAAGAGGGCCCCAACCTACTATGGATTCCTCCTCGCACTCTTTAACCTTTATAAATCTGCAGAAAATCCCCCGGTGTCATTTCGGTTTCCCCCCCCCCCGCTGCCAAAGTCTGACTCATAGGAATAAAACGTCCATTTTGAATTAAGTGTTTATTTTCAGCTGTCCGCACGAGCCGCGAAGGCAACAACGGCGGCGGCGCGGCGAGACGGGGCTCCCTCAAAAACCTTTTGACAGCTTGGCAGCGCCCGCTCAGAGACGAGGTCAAACTGCAGACTTTGTTTTATTTTCCAGCCTCGGAAAGCCATTTCTCCAAACGAGCCGCGCTCGGCCACGTCCCTCCCGAGATTAATCACGGGCTTTCATCATGTGAGTCGCCGCGCTTTAATTTGCTGCTAAGTGAGTAATAATTCACACATTCCTTTTCATGACTTTGACCCTTGTTGCAAACATAAACAGAAAATCCCCCCCCGCCCCGCCACACCGCCCCTCCCTTGACGACTAGCCTCTGCATGTAAAACAGCTCACTTAGCAAACACCATCAAACTCGGGCCAAGGGGAGCTGACAGAGGGTGAGAAAGCCCAGCCCATCCCAACCCAGCCCAAAAAAGAGCCGCCATGAAAACACTCCTGAGCATTGTGTGTATTGCGTGCACTCACATGCACGCTGCGTGACATTTGTCAGAAACAACATGCACACAAGCGTGCTTTTTATGCTTCCATGTGGCTCCGGGGCGATGGCACATACTTTGCAAGGGGGGGAAAATGGGAGTAGAAAAACAACAGAACCGTGTCGTCGGGGAGACGGACAGATAACGTAGCCAATGAAAAAAGAACTTACCTGTTTTTTCCTTGATTTCACACAAAACGTTGAAGAGAGCAGGTTTCATTCTGTGACAGTTCAACGCATGTTTCCTAAAATGAGTAACAAGGATTTTCTTTAACACACAGAAAGCAAATGCAACTAGTATGTAAAATAGTATGCGGATTATATTTTATACACACACATATATGTGTGTATATATATATATATATATATATATATATATATATATATATATATATATATATATATATATATATATATATATATATATATATATATATATATATATACATACATATATATGTATCACAATGTTAAATACGCTTAATTCATTGTTTGTAGTGTATGTGAATACACATTGCAATAACAACAGTGCTCAGTTGGACAAGTATGTTTTGTGTATATATTTGGCAAAATATGAGCATGCAGGAGGCTTTGCAACATGCCCATCAATTTTCTTGTGTTGTTGTTTTGAGGGGGGAAAAAAAACTACTTTTATCTTTCATCGCTAGTATTTTTTTTCTGCCATATGGTGATTACATACACAAGTTGGCAACAACAGCGAAATGTAGCGCTAGTGGATCTCCCATATACACCGAATTAAATATAATAGAATTGTGAGCATGCGGGTGGCTGCAACATGTCCAGGGGACTCCTTTTAAGAGAAAATAAAAACTATGAAAATCTAATTTTAACCAGACATATTTTTTTTAACCATACACTAAAGACCCAGTGCAACAAAAAAAGACCTCAGATGCATTTTGCTAAATATATAAGTACTGATAACTAATATGATGAACTAATATGCAAATATTCAATACAACAAAACAAGAGCTCAAGTGCATTTTCGCTAAATATGCAGGTTACTCTGCAATATATATATATATATATATATATATATATATATATATATATATATATATATATATATATATATATATATATATATATATATATATATATATATATCTCATACAGTAAACAAACCATGCAAAACAACACATCAGTTGCAAGTTGCGTACGTAATGACGAGTCTGGTGGTGCTATTAGTGGACAATATTCAACATGTTAGTTTAGGATTCGAGTAAATAAGGCTCTTTGTAAAAAGTAAAAGTGAGGTGGTGAAATCACATGGATAAAGATACATTTTGCTTGAAATACGATTGTTTTTTAAAAGTTTGAATAAATTAAAGCTAATTGTTGAAGCACGGTCTACAATTGGTGTTTATTTGCATCCATCCTTATTGCTTATTGACTATTGTTCCTGTCAACATGCTGTATATTATTTTTGGAAACACACGCGTGTTTGTGTTTGCAGTCTCACCTCGCCTGCGCTTCGTCCAGGCTCTGGTCGGTGATGGTCATGATTTGCTGTAAAATGTCTCCGATGTCCTGCTTCCTCCCCTCGCCGTCCGTCCCCGCGGTGCCATCCGGCAAATGCTGCGCCAAGCCGGGGTGTCCGGCCATCCCTACCCCGTGAGAGTGCATCAAACGAGGCTGTTCGTCCATCCTCGGCCACGGTCCTTGCTGCCTCGCCTCCAACTTTTCAATCACGATTCTCTTTTCTTGATTTATTTTGGGGAGATGTGAGAAGAAGAAAAAAAAAGGGGGAGCGCGTGAGGATGAGGAGGAGGAAGAGGAGGAGGGACAGGACGGGAGAGGGACGGCTGGTGAAGAAATAGGAAGGAAATATCCGCGCAAAAATTCCGCTGGATTCCTCTCGCCGCGCCTCCTCGGTGAAGCTTTTCGAGATTTGGGAGGAGGGTGACTGACTGACTGACTGACTGACTGACTGACTGACTGTCTGTCTGACTGCCTCACGCACGCACACACACACGCGCGCGCGCACACACGCTCACTCTCTCTTTCTCCCTCTCTCGCTCTCTTTCTCTTTCTCCAGCTGAAATCTGATCTGAATCGCTGCTTTTGGCTTTGGCCACTCCTGCGCCGCTCCACGGAGAGAGAGGGAGGTGAACATGCACGTTAGCGGCTTCTAATGGGATTAAAAGTGTTGCGCCTTCTTAAATGCGCATCTAAAAAAAAAAAGAGAGAGAGAGAGAAAGCAAAAAGAAGAAAAGCAAAGCGCACCGCAGCCCCAAGTGGCCAAAGCTCCCATGAGAAGGATTTTGCACGCTCGTGTTATTGTTTCTCTTACGTGTGTTAAGTGAGTCCTAATGAGGAGCCCCGCCCACCCGCGTCGAGGTTCCATTGGAGAAGAAGGTGCGCGTAAGTCCCACCTCGACGCTTTCCTGAGACGTCAATCATCCATCCCCGGGAAGGTGGGACACTGTAATAAACATAAAGAGATGTGACCATGCCGTGATGGATAGAGAGTGAATATGGAGCCTAATAAATAATGCCGAGTGGCGCTGACCCAACAGGACAGCATGGAGGTGCTTTGGAAAAAGACACTCTGTCAGCCACACCATATTTTAAGCCCCCCTGAATATTTACATCCGTGTAATCAGTCAAAAGGAGGAATAAATCAAAATGGAGTCAGTGGAGCAGGTTGAGGGAGCCGTTGCCTCACACAAAGGTAACAATGATGAATGTGCTCCCGTCTGATTTGAACAGACACATCCGACGCTTTTGGGCACCTCTGTGGGGGGGGGGGGGGGGGGGGGGTAATTGCCGTGGGTTGCATTCAGGCTCATTTAGGCTGCCGTTAAACGGAAAACTGAGAAATTCTTCTTATATTCTTACCAAGTCTTCTACCCCATCTGTAAAGGCAAAAAGTGTCTAATTGGTCGGACTCCATGTGCCAGATGTGTGGTGTGAGTTAAGTTATTCTTTCTGGGGCCAACAATCGGAAATGTTGAATTAAAAAAAAAATGTACTTGATGGCCAATTGCAGTCGATGGCATTTCAAGTGTTAAAAAAAAGAATGAATGAATGAATGAATGAATGAATGAATGAATGAATGAATGAATGAATGAATGAATGCATGAACAAGTTGTATAAGCATGCCAGGCCTGCAGGAGGCAATGTAATGTTGAGGTTACCTTCTGTTACCTGATCGATCTCAAGACTCCATTTTGGTTCCTGATTGTCACTATACTTGACATTTGTGAAGTCTTTTACACGCAATTTGGGCGTCCCACTTTTTATTTTGCAAATTACTAACCATGCAAAACAAAGTGAGCATTTTGCCTCCCTTTTCCCAAAAAAACAAATAAAACAATCAACACTCACATTCCGATTCTAATAAGAAGGCGCTTTACTTTCTTAATCATCCCCGAGTAAAGTTATTTTCCCGTTCTAAATCACGTCATGTTGCAGCAGGCGCTATGGCTCTCTTCACTCGCGCCCGTACCGTGCTGTATCCAAAGCCCCAGCTATCGTTCTTTTACTGGCCGGACAGAAATCGATCAGTCCGTTTTCTCATTACGTGCTGAATAGGAAGGTAGGGCAGTAATTGTCACAAAGGTGCAGGGTGAGCTTGAGGGTAGTGGGGGCGATAATGTCCGACACTCGGAAGCTGCAAGACTGCGGCGCGCAGCCCCGGAATGGACGCGTGCGCTCCAGAAGCCATCGGGTTTTATTCCATTGCCTATTTAATAGGCTCATAAAGTGATGGAGGCTTATCTTAGTCGTACACGGGAAATGCTGCTTCGATTGCACTCGTCTAACGTGCTGCACGGGAATCCAACATTCGGGAATTATCTTGTTGCCAGGAGGCTTTTTGCTTAGAGTCAACTTTGAATAGGGAAAAAACAACAACCTCGATCGCGCCGCTTCAGCCCTAATGAAAAAGGAATACATTCTGACACTGAATATTTTCCCTCCGTTAAAACCAAAAGTGTTGTCGCGGCATAAATAATCCCACCGAAAAGAGAAAAAAAAGAATAAAAAGGGTTTTTATTAGACTTGCAAATGAATGTTGATGTAAAAATATTCATTCAGGCAGCAGATGTTTTTCTCCTGAAGATGCAATGTTGTTTTTCGAAGACGGAAAAAACTCTTGCTAGGAGTGCTCCTTTTCCCAAGCCGCGATTCTCAAAAGATGAAGTGAACTATTTGAAATTGTTCAGGGATTTATTATAATTCAAGCGGCACTTTATGTGTGCAACGCTCGCAAAGAACCAAGACAACTTAGCACTCTTGTTGCTCTTTTATCACGAAGGGCTCCCCCTACTGTTGTCAACTGTTACTACGCCACTTTGGTAAGTCGAAATCCATACATTTAGACACACTGTAACATATCTGTGACGTGCTTTTCTGGAATTACCCAAAGAAACAAAATGTGTGAAGTCACCAATGTTGAGATTGGACAAGTAACACAATTCCCAAGTCATTTGTATTCTACGTTAAAACGACTCTGACGATCCTAAAAGCTACTTACGCAACATTTCATGAGTATGGCGCGAAAGCATTTTGGAATGCATGCTTTAAAATGCCAAATGCAGCAGCAAAAAAAAAAAAAAATGGAGTCGCGGCAACCGGCGCCACAACATTCGATAATAACCTCAGCTTGCTGACTGCACACGCTCTACTTTGCGGGGCAGGGTCAAACAACTCCTCCCGGAGAGGTGTGCGGGTCACAAAGAGGTAAGTTAGGACTGAGGCACCGGCGCGCAAGAGGAGAACGCTGCGACTGCGCCCCACGTCTCTCCAGGAAGTAACCTTGATGAAAAATTCAGTTGTTTGCAGCTCACGGCATCCCTCAGGCATGAAAAGGAGCGAGGCCTACTTGGAGAGAAGAGAAGAGGGAAGGGAATGCTGCGGCTCAGCCCGGAGCTACTCATTGGCCCACTGCAGTTCGACACACGCACACACACACACGGAGGCGGGCATTAGAGATGGGTTGGAATTAAACTTTAATCGTGCCTCAAATAGATTAAGCGACAGGCGCACAGTCAGCACTTCCAAGGCCTCGCTCTGTCTTGGTTGACCATCCTATTTTGAGCTGAATGGAAGGAAACACGTATTTCCAAAAGAGATCTTAACTACGCTAGTTGAATTTGATCTGATAAAGGCATTTGGGGACAAAGAGGACAAGTTTTCCCTTATAAAGAGTAAGGAGCAATTTTTGCGCCAAGTCAGGTGTAAGGTTATGCTGTGCCAATATAACTCAATAACATGCGTTAGCTAAATGGGCAAAAAGAAAAAAAATGTCTGGCTTGTCCACCAATATTAGAAGACCTCCGAAGTAGGTGATCCGGGGTTACCATGGCAACAATAGTCACTCTTCATCTTATTGTAAGCCAGTGCACCGTCACAATGCTGCTATTTATATACGACTTCCGGATGTACCATGTATTAGCCAAGTCCATGAATGCATTTCTCAAAATGTCCCTCGAATAGATGTCCTTCTTGACAGCAACGTTAGCATCAATGCTAACACAACGAGAGGCGGGGATAATGCAACTTGGACGACTTTGCAGTACGTTACAACAATTGAGTCTAAAAAAAAACCAACAAAAAAAACATGAGGTTATTTCAGGACCTCCACACACGCAGGTTGTGTTCCATCAATGTAAACGCAGCCGCATGTGATACGTGAAGCTCACATGGAAATAGACCGTCAATCGCACAACCAATGCGGCCCAGCGTGATACAGCTCAGAAGTTGGTTCTCCGATGACACCATGGCCACAACAAACATGCCGTTCCACTTAAAACAAGGCCGTATATCACGGACGCAACGACTTCATGGTAAAAATTGTTATATCGCACTCCAGCCCACCCAAAAATACTGGATCCTTCTATTTCCATCTCGCCACCCGCCGTAAACGAAGACATGACGGACTACTGACCTTCGTGAGACGGATTTTTGTGAGCGGCTACGCAAGCGGTTTCAAAAAGAACTGGTCAGTGGGATGGAGATTTTTATGCCGCCTTGTCTTGTTTGTTTGAGTAAGCGAATCCCCGTGTGTGCACAAGCGGGAAGGATGGTCCCGTATCTGGTTGCTCAAGTTTATTTTTAGTACGAACGAGCCGTATGTGTCTTGTTGCAGCTGAGACTGGGTCAGGGTGAAGGATGACTGATATGAAGGGCTTGACCTGTCACATTGCATTTGACTTACTATCCTTGAAAGCGGATAAAAGGGGAGCCAAATGTCAAGTGATACAAGTGACGCATCCTCCCTCCCTCACACACACAAAGGTTGAGAAGATGAATGTTTTATGATAAAACTTAAAACCCAACAGCCATTCTGCGGATGGCATGTCAACGCCGTCATCTTTTTTTTTCTTTCTAGAAATAAAAGTCACCGGTGGCAGCGTCGGCGTGTGCCAGCCAGCTAGCCGACGAATTTCTATGAGTGTGTGTCTTGTGGTTGCAGGGCCGCTGTTAAGCCCTCAGCCCTCTTGGCAAGGCGTGGGTTGCGCCTGCTAGGGGGGAGATGTGACGGATGCCGGAGCCACGGAGAAATGCTCTCTGCATTTTTTTTTTTCCCAGACTCATTTGCATTCATAAGGAGCCTACTCCTTGTCACAGGGTGTTTTTTTTTTTTTTTTCCTTTTTCGTCTGCCTCCGAAAATCCCGCGCGGCTCCTTGTGGGAGTGCGGCGGGAAAATCCGACTGTCAAAGACGACAAGACAAATGAATCCCTGTGTCAGACGTGCGTGGCGTCGACAGCGACAGATGGAGGAGAGCTGTCCCTCCTGTCGATCGGCAGCCTTCGCCTTGGAACGAATAAATCTGAATTTCATCCCCCCTCGTAATTATAAATGTTCCTTTATTTGACAGCGTTGAGGCGCTGACCAGGTGACAGCTTGATTTAATCTCCCAGGGGCGTGACTTTCCAGCGGCGGGCGGTGCGGCCGTTTGCATCCGGTCTGCTGATGTGCACAAGAAACCGCGGGCCGCTCGTATACTTGTGATTAAATGCGAAGCTTTATTTGCAACCTTGCCCGCCCCGTCGCTCATTCGCTCTGCTCAAGTGTCCTTGAGCTAGAAGCGGCGCCTCCCCTAAAACGGACGACGCGCATATCGACGATAAAGTCAATGATGAGCATTTTATTTCTAAACCGACAACGGTCCGATGATACGTTTTATTTTACCCCCGCTAAACAATCAGCGCAGACAATATATGAATCTTCGACCCGTTCAATATTTACAATAGCAACTCGGAATGTGCCAGTTGGGTCGACTCTTTGCGACGGAAACAGAACGTTAGCGAGTAAGCAATCGAGCTAGCGCTTGTGCCGTTGCCAGACGCAAATAGATGAGCAACTGGTTGTGTCGACCTTTTGTATAACGTGTCTTAAAAGGTCATTCACTAGAATAGAAAATGAAATGGTCAAAGAATTAGCTATCACAACATACAATGTCACGAAACAAGCTAGCTGTTAGCCTAGCGTGAATATTTTGCTTAGACTGTGAAGATGCCCCTAATGTTGTGACCTGAGTATATATGACAAAGTTGTAAAATGGGCCAGTCATCGAAGGCGCGCCTTATAATCCGGTGCGCCTTATAGTGCGAAAAATACGGTAACCTCAGTACAATTTGTGAAACTTTTCAGGTTTCAAGGAATACCATCCATATAAGAAGCACATCTGCACATTTCCTTCATTTCAGTTTAGACCTTGGCAGCATATTCATGAGTGCGCGTGTTTGTCATTTTGCACTTCTGTCACGGCATCTGGTTCTTTCCAAACTTTGGGGGGGAGGGGGGTTATTAATAATTTCCAGCCCATGCTGATATTTTGTGTTTTAATGTATGTCGTAGAACACGCAAGCCGTGTCTTGCTAACAACTAAACAACACCTAGTATATCATAAATAATTCAAAGACTAAATGAGAAAGGCCTTTTTGTTTGTTGGTTGGATTTCACAAAACCATCATTTCTATGATACACAAGGCCCCGGGAAGCGTGCCCCCCCCCCCCCCCCCCCCGCCCCTCACCCCCTTCCTCCCCAAACAGAGGGAAAGACAATAGAACAAGTAGAACGTGAGTGACACAGATTCCCTAAACCTCAAAGAAGGCAGCGCAAGTGGAGGATGATAAAAAAGGAGAACATCTGGTGAGTGGAGCGCGCTGCCAGGACAAGACAAAGCCATGTGTCTGGCAAACACATACCTACACACTTATCCAAAAAGACACACAAACATTTATTCATGCATGCATATTGAAACGTGCATGCCTCCAAACTTACAAAACAAACACACACACACATGCACATTATGCCCAGCAGGATGCGGTTAGAGGGAAAAAAAGGGGGGATGCGATTGGAGGGTCCGCTGTTCAGACATGACTAATCTGCATACTCGGAGGCTTAGAAGTGAATATGCATGAGAGAATAAAACGATATGCCTCCGAGCAGACCACCCGCTCGCTCGCTCTCTTTGGATTACCGTAGCCACCTCCGAGGCTTTCATCTCAACGGCGGCGTGCAATCAAGCTGATTTAGCACGCTTTGGCGCCAAAGAGATTGGACGGAAGAGATATTCAAGGTGTCGTTAGCGGCGGCAAACAAACACGCCTCCTTGCTTTCAGCCGGAGCCTCGTCAAAACAAAACGCCGCCCCTTTATCTTACATATGATGGATATTCAGTATTACAATATGGATGGGGCGGCTTTACCTCGACGACAAAATGGTGACACTCCATTTAGCGTTGTATTTAACCGAGTCGAGCCAAACTTGTTTTTGGGGGACCGCTCGAAACACAGAGGGGCAAATAACCTAGAGGCTGTTTTTGGGTTTGCGTTTTCAAGGCTGGCATCAAATATGAGCTATAGAAGCAGAGCAGGAGGAGAATATTCGGAAGGGGTATTAGACACGGAGCTCTGATGGTCTATCAAATATTGAAGAAATGTCTGCTGGAACCATGAATTCCCATTTCAAACAGACTCCCTTCTAAGACTGTCCTCGGCAATGTATGAATATTTCATTTCGGAACATGGAGTGGCCCTGAAAGGCACCGTTACCAAAGCCTAATGTGGAGGGGGAAACATTCTCCGCATTTCCATAAAAGTTAGGCCGAGCTGCCCGGGCGTGACGCTAATGTATTGGCATCATATTAGCATTAGTAGATGGGACTGGATGGATGGCAGCGTACACTAGGTGCGTTGCTTTTCCTCAAATGACAAACTAGGAAAGCTTTGGAGTGCAGAGCTTTTCAATTTATCATCCCATTCGGTGGGTGAGGACCAATGACATTTCTGAAAAAGTGCATTAACAAGCTAAGCGAGCAGGAATGTTCAGCTTGAGCCTTTTTTTTTTTTTCATTGGTCCGAAGAATTGATACTGGTTTGTGATGGGAAACTGCTTTTCTACACGTACGTATTGGTAAACGCACCGAGATGAGCGAGGTGACATTCCCGTGAAATGACCCGAGGCTAATTCTTCTTCTTCCGTTTATTCACTGCTGACTTGCCTCGGCAACCAAAAGGATGCCGGACAGAGACGTCGTCAGTGTGGAAATAGTTAAAGCCATAAAGACATACAGTAGCTCAGCCCTGACCCTGCGCCCTGCTAGGTATCCCCCTGCGCGGAATTCTAATACCCCAGCAAACTGACAAAGTGTTTTTAATCTTTTCTTTCCCTCTCTCCTGGAGATTGGGGAAACAAAAATCAATAGCTGCTGGCAGGCGATCTAGCAGGCCGGTGAATTACAGGGCGTGCGCCGCATCAACGGGGGCCTTGGAACCAGGGACCTTGGGAGAAGCATCAGAGACACGCGGGGTTGAGGGGGTCACGACGATTCGGCGGCGTGAGCGGCGCCGTATTTACTGCCTGAGCCGGTTCGCCCGTGATGAAAAATAACCAAGGAGCGGAAGAAAAAAAAAAAAAAAAAAAGAGCGAGGAGGCAGCTTCAATGTTTGGAGAGCTCACAGCAGCTGCCATTTGTGCATGTGCTCATCTTACGATGGCGGCATGCTCGTGTGACATGGAGCACCCGCGCCTTCGTGATTTTGTTTTGCTTTTTCATCCCTGGCTTCTCCCTCCCAAATGGGAAATGATTCATTAGAGCTAGGTGATTTAGAACGTGGCAGTTGTGGCCGATCAATATGCATGGGCCCATCTGCCAATACGTGATTTCTGCTGGTAATTAGCTGATGTGGGCCAGTGGTTGGGAATATTGCCTGGCAACTGACAGCCTGGTTGTTTCTGTCAACAACGTGGGGTGGGGGGGCGGTGGGTTACCCAGGTGGTAGCCGCTGACTGACTGAGGATCAATGAAATGCAATGCTTCAAGGCCCAAAGCCGCTTCATAGAGACATCCATTATTACATGGCAAACTGAGTTTTTTTTTTTTAAAGATTGCCCTCAAAACAAGTTACCTCTACCCGGGAAGTCATATTCTCAATCATGCGTGTTAGCCGGATGGCGCAAAATAATTTCAGCAAAAAAAAAAGAAGGATCCAGTCATTTGTTTTGAAGGTGAAATATTGACCCCGATTTTTGTACCCAGTGCAAGTGCAGTCAAACTGGATTCATGACTACAGTTTGGTGGACCAACGCAGATTGAAAAGGGCGTATGCGCCGTTGAGGGAGCGAACACAGCCGACTCCCAGCCAATAAAAGCGTCTGCCCTCGTGCGGCAGATTGCTATGTGTAAAGTACATTTGAAAGGATCTGCAAGAAGTAAGGCACTGTTTAACAGACACATTTATTTGCTCCAGAGGTGAGAAAAATGTATCCGATTACTCGATGATGCCGATGCGAGACAGCTGGCAGTGAGATAATTAAGAGTGTGAAAACGATCATCGTGACGACAGTTTTTGCCGCTTTGTCATCTGAGCGCACGAGGACGTGTTTATAGTCCAACATCAGCACCTTGCACGGAGGTAAAAATATACGTTAAAAAACATTCAGCCGTCTCACTAGAATGTCAACGACATCGCAAAAATATAACCAAGCGGCAAAGTGCCTGCCGAAGGATGCCTCTCCGCCTCTCATTTGCATTTGCATATTAGAGTGTTTTCTGGGGGAAAATGAGCTGTAGAAATTAATTCAGGATTAATTGGTGCCTTTATCTCGTTAGGACAATCTAATTTAGGGGATGATGGAATTGTTTAGACTCCCTTTTGCATAATTGGATTGCGGTGAATGGCTGTCATTACCATCTTTTTAGCATCGTCTGCGGGCCCCCCTCTCTCCCGTGCAGGCCCCAGCCTCATAAAGAGCCATCATGTGTTGCGCCAGTGTTTTCGTAGCAACACACACAAACGCACACACACACGGCGCGGGCTGCAAAACGCGAGCATGTGGCTAAGCGTGCAGCAGTGATTAGCTCCCCTTTCAGATCCATTAGCATACTGCAAGCGGAGCATCGTTGAGGAGATCTCTCATGAACGCCAAAGCACGCGACTGACGACGCGGCCATGATCGACTGCTGGCGACAGTGTCGGCTCACGTCAATTTGTTGCGGTTTATGCTCGGGATAGCGTTAGGAGGCCCGCGTGGTGGCGTCAGCCTGATTTCCATCTACATTGTTTGGATTATAAAGAAAGCATAGAGAACTTAACCATTTGATCTCCACCACATGTTCTGAACATGCTACATCAGAAGTGTGTCCAAGAGTATGTAAGAACATAGCTGTCCCCTTGAAAGATACAAGTAGATGATCAAAAACACTGCATTTAGGAATCGGTCACTCGGCCCTGCACTGTAAATCTAGCCTAAATTGTTTTGCTTCTTTCTGTGTCCAACACATTCTGCCCTTTCATTATTTCCACAATTTCTCGGAGACAGTCGGCAGGAGGCCCCCACCTCGCCACCCCGACGTGGGATGAAAATCAATAGAAGTGGAGCAAAGCGCATGTATGGGATCACTCACTGGAATACCTGATCTTCTCACTTCAACAACATTGATGTAACTATGGAAACAAGCTGGCCAAGATGAACGGAGATATGCCCATCTCCTGTCAAAAGGCCTTTTTATATCTTGTCCAGTCGCTTAGCCTATAGCACAACAACGGGAGAGACTTGTTCTATCTGCCGCTTCCCACCACGATACCATCATCATTTGTCTGAAAGGACAAATTGTATAGATATTATTCTGCCGGTTGCTCTCCGGTAAACAAGGCAGGGAGAAATTGAATCTATGGTGCTGATTTTCAGGCTGTGCCAGGCTAATTGAGTTGATATCCCTGGAGGAGCTGGACATACTGTAAAGACAGACTCAATCAAGTCGTATAGCTTGTGTACTGCGCTTACTGGAAGTCACTTGTGTCTGCCGCTTTTTCATCGCAATGCAATGCGATTATGGGCTAGCGTGGAACAAAGCGGGCCGCGCGCCGCTATCTTTAACGACTTGGTTACTTTTAAAAACGCGAGCCACGGTGGACGCGTATTCTTGCGTATAGATGTGGAGAAGACAACACATATAGTTGTAGTAGTAAAAGTGAAGAAAGACTTTGCTAAGCTAACCATTAGCTTCACCATTAGCTTACTTAGGAGTTACGATGTGGTAGCAAACTCTTCCTTGTGATTTTTATCGTGATATTTGACATGTGACAATTGCGTAATAGATTTGGTCACGTGATATTGGCAAACTGAGTCCTATTGTACCCAATTGTTAGCATGTGCGCACAATAGTCCTCTCCAAAATGAACATGACGCTAGCCGGGGCTTCCCGTGTGTCGAGCGTCATTTCGCTGCTTGTTCGCCGTGCAAAGTGTGTCACGCGTTTGATGCATTTTAACCGCCTCCCCCCCTCTCACACTCGGGTCCCCACCCACTCCTCCTTCATCTTGTCTGGTGCCATTTTCATTCTTTGCATAAATGCAGTCTAACAGTATTAAGTATTCATGCACGTCGGGGAAGGTGGTGCCTGTCCTTCAGGGTAAGTGTCAGGCCTGCGTGCGGCACAAGAAAAGCCCCGGGGAGAGGGGGAACATTAGGATCCATCAGCCTGACACACAAATCATTCTTTCATGTAAACATAAATATGTGGCTATGTTTCCAGCGTCATCCCCGCTATCTGTTGCTAGGCTACCTTGCATTAAGCAGTGTAGCTGTCCCTGTTCATTTTGCTCCAGGGATTCCGGCAATACCGTCATATAACCTGCTGAGTCTTAATGAGAAGGCCTGCTTCATATGAGTGCATGGTGAGATGTGAAATTTATTCAAAGCGCCAAAAGAATTCGGCTGTCTGTCAGCGACCGCCGCAGCGGGCAGGCGCTTTTGAATTTGAAGTGTTTCCAGGAGGGGAGATTTGAGGGGAATATTTTTTTTCCGCGCAAAACACACCTGAGACAGGAAAAGGTCACAATGGATCAACACACACACAAAGGCTGAGAAACACTGCATGGGAAACACACTCATACCATAAACAATGTGACACGCTGGGCTCCATAAAGGTCATTTGTTGAGAAATCACTGATCCTCAAATGCATTAACAAAAGTCAATTAACTATTCTACAGCAAAGATGAAAAGGAAACCATCTCCAATCATAAAATAAAATATATATATATAGAGAACCAAGGCGAGTCCAAGCACCCGCACAATTCCAACGTCCCCAGGTAATTACGTGTGCCATAAAAACGACAGTGGAAGCCGATGGTCAGTGAGAAGAAAGAGCTGGGAGATGAGGGAATGCGGCGCCAACAGCTGCTTTGAATAGATTGTGTGTGGGATGAATTAAAAAGTTGAACCTTTCCCCGGCTGTATTCACATGCCTGCCTCTGGGTGATTAATCACGGCCGTCAGGACCTGTAATTCTTTTCAATAGGAAACAAATGCGGCCACTGTCCTCGCTCCCGCACGCCGCTCGGAGGCCCGGGGCCGCCGGCCCGCCAAACCGGTCACAATACCCGGAGCACGCAGGAGCCCACCCCGAGGAGCAGCACACTGTAATCTGCTCCCAACATGATGGGCCGGACAAACAGACGTCATTTCGACGAAATTGTAAAGCACAATTGGTTGCTTTTGTGCGCCCGTTGCTTTGTATCGCCTGATCAATAGTCGGAAGTTGGCAGGACTGTGAGCCCGGTGTGGCCAAATCCAGGCTTGGAATCTGGATATGATCCATCTAACTGGATTTTACTGTCCGCCCTGACCGGGACTTGAAACCCAATCCCCGTGACCAAAGTCAGCTTGTATTAAGAATGTTGCATTAAATTGACTTCAACGTCAAAACTTCGAAAAGTGTAACCATCTGCCCAAATCCAATCTTCAAGGCTGTGTCAAAATCATGAAGCTAACCTTGGCCCAGTTTTTTTTTACGCTTTATATTTGTCCGTAGTCGCAATGTGACTTTAAAGCAGCTCACGAGGGCCCGTAACTAGATTTGTGATGATGAGAGAGGACTCGCTTAAGTCGGTGAACTTCATGTCATGTCCCCGCCTGGTTGGAAACAGCTGATCTAGTTTGGAAAAGACAGTGAGAAAGTCACGAGCCAGCAACACTGAGAGCCTCTGAGGGGGAAAGTGTGTCATCAGCATAAAAATAGAAGCCTGCTAACGAATTCCTAATCATACTCCCTCCCCCCCCTCCTCCCCCTTCCTCGAGGGACTGTGTTAAAGAGGTTAAAACACCGGCCGGCGCATGAGAATATGCGGCACATCATCTCGAGAGATTATTTCAATGCATTCCAACGTTTCACTAATTATCTTCAAGGAGCCACCACAAATCCTTCCATTTAGTAATGGACTGCAAGTTGTCCTCATTTCCCAAAAGTCACAAGGACATCAAGCCTCTTCTGTGCCATCCTTGTCCATCCGTCGAGTGACAAAAATGGCCTAAAAGCAAAACGCCCCATTTGCAGACAGGAAAAAGCTGCACCCCAAGCTCGACTGAGTCAAGTAATGCCCGTCTTGCTTTTTTACGAGTGAATAACTTCAATGCCCTTGAGAGGAGCTCCCGGGTACTGATTGTAACGTTCTACGTGACCCCTAAAAATAAATTGGAATTGGAAAAAAAAAAAGAAAAAATCCTTTGTATTCATCAAAAGGCAAATGTCAGCGTTGCCACTGGGTGAAAGAGTGCTTTTACACACGTGTGAAAGGTTGCGAGGGCTTTTTAATTCAGAGTCGCTGATGGAGGGAGCTGCTGCGTGCTGGCAACTCGCTGTGAGCAAAAGAGCCAGACGCCTCTGTGGCCTTTGTGTGTGTGTCTCTGTTTGACCAGGCGGCGTCTCCCGGTCCACAGGAGCAGCGTCACACACACACACACAAAAAAAAAGAACAAAGCGGCTATTATCGCGACTATCGCATCCTTTAGGATCTCCCGCCGAAGCCGACTGGGAGGTCCATTAAAACGCATAGGCGACACCTTCAGCTGTGGACAAACATGGACGCACAATGGCGTGCGGCGGTGGTTGCCATGGCGATAGAAGGAAACAAAGAAAGGGAGGGAGGGCTCAGGCTAGTGAAAAAGTCCCTTTTTGAAAAATAGCTCCTCTTTTTTTTTTTTTACTTTATGTCAGTAACACTGTAAAGCCTCCCATTCACCGACATGGAGATGTTTTCATTCGCGACATCACCAGCCGGCCGGACCTGCATGAGAAATTTTCTCCAACCAAGCCACGGCTCACTCTGCTCTTGTTATTTTGTTTTGGTTTCAATGAACTACTCTACTTTGTAAACTCGCAGCAGTTGAGTAAACAAACGCTACGAGGACAAAAACTCGAGGGTTGTTAACTTTTGACACGTCTTCACTGTTTGGTTTAACTATCACTCAACGTCCGCTAATCAAATTCACACGTTCATTTTGTTCTAATTGGCGCAGGCCTACAAAAACAAGCAATCACATATGCATTTAATTTGGAGCAGGACAGCGGCTCCACGTGATGGAAAGCCTGAAACACGCGTGCAGATGTTCCGATCGATTCTCCTTTGTATGTGCGACGGATTATTTACTGACGTGTTCTTTTGAAATCAAAACATCTGTGAGAAAGAGTTGAGAAGTTGGAGAAAAGGGACATTTAACAAAAGTGGTTTGGGTTTTTATGATGGATGTCTATGTGCTCGGCGTGCAAATTGATGCTTTAAAGAAAACGACTAACGATGAACTATCGCTCCAACGCTACACGATGCAACTCGATATTTTCTTCCTTCATCCCAATGCGACACCCAAGTACGTAAATGCATTGAAGTTTCCGCAACAATTCTACAGGTGTGCACCTCAAGCCCTCAGAATCTGACAGCTGGTCTGCAAAACCAGGAGGCAAGCTGTTTTTATTTTGGTTGTTGGTGGGGGTTTTTTTTTTACCCAGAATTCTCCCTGACTCTTCCTTTTTCTCTCCGCGCGACTCTTCTCTCCACCTGCCTGCGTTGCCACGGCCTTGTCGGAATCTTACGAATCCCCACTCCACTGCGGTGTATCCGCCCGGAAACTCCACAGATGCTGGCACTTTTTAGCGTGCGCGTGTACACACACACTCAAAGCATGCAAAGTGATGGGATGAAGATATTAGTTATGGCAAATAGATGTCTGTCACACTGCCCTATAACATCTTTGTCACTGTTTACCGGAGCGAAGAGTTGAACACTCATCGTTGCAGACGCACCCACCCATTATTATTGGCGAGAGGTGGATTAAGACATTGTTTGAGTCATTAAAGAAATGGGATTGTGACGGTAGATTCTAAACTTTATAATTAAATAAATAAAAATAAATACCTAAATAAATAAATAAATAAATATATATATATATATATATATTTTACACATACATAAATACATTACACACACGCACATCAATCATTACTTGGAATGAAGTAAGTCAAGTAACAAAGTGACTAACTGCGGCGACACTACTTCTCACCACAAAGTGGGGGGACAAACACAAGTCCGGGTCTCGGCAATATCTTTTTTCCCACCTTTGTTAACAACCACAGATGGCCGCTAGTTTATTTGTCTGCAGAAAGGATCCCGAGTGGGAGGCGGCGAAAGAGAGGGGTCTTAAGCGCTCGGCTTGTTTTTCTTGAGTCTGTCGGGGAGGGAATGAGGGATCACGGGGTGAGGAGTCAAGGGGAGGACAAGGTGACTGATTGAGCCAAGGCATTAGGTCAGAGTCAGGCTGCTGAATCAAACCCGGCCAGAAAAGAGTCTCCTAAGGACTAACTATGATCAAATGCATCGAGGGCCTCCCTCCGTCAACACGTGCGTCCCACCGGACGCTATATGACTTCCACATGTGCACTCAGAGCGAGCTGCGGCGCAATACACATTAACGGGCTTATCGGCACGCAGCTCGCAGCGCCCGCCCGGCTGACAAAAGGCGGCTTTTGCCAGAATAATGGATGCGTGAAATCAATCTGAGAGTTTCAAAAGGTCATCATGTGCACAGCGACAGCTCCTGGAGCAACAAGAGGAAGCCATAGAATCTGTGAAAGGGGGTCCGGTACGCACAAAACAGCGGGACTTTCATTTAAAACGGGTCAACACCAGTTGAATTGTCTGCAAATGACAAAAAAAAAAACCAGAATGCTTTATACATCGGCCGCACAATTAATACTCTGCAATCATCGCCGGACGCTATTGAGAGGGAAATGATTCTGGGCTGCTCGGTCCGTTTCTAAAAGGAAATACATTACAAAGTACAAGCTGCTTTTCATCCGCAGCCCTTTCAATGTAAAATTCAATTATGCAGAACACCTGAACAAACAATATCACGCAGATAATTATCCCGCGCCTTAGAAACGCTTGGAAAACAAATTAGCAGCAACAGAGTGTGGTGGTATTTTTACCCGGGTGCGTTTACAAAGCTCGCCGCGTAACGTTTTCGCCGCTGAATTGAACGGACTTGACTAGTTGGCGAGACATTTTCATACGCATTTTCTATTAACGGGATTTCTCAAGGCTAATTAGCGCTTTTTGTTCCCACTGGCATCGATCAAAATGTGTTTGACGATAATCGCGTTTTAACGATTTTGAGCGAAACGTTTCTCTAAGTCATTTGACTTTGTTCAAAACATCTCATTCACCGAAATGAAAGAAGAGTTTGTATATAAGCAACGAGTTAGCCCAGTTTCTATTCTTTTACTACTCCACTTTGACCTTTCTACTAGTCCGGCATTATTCTGTCCCTCTCAGGTCAGTTTAAGAAATTGGTGGAAGACTTTGTGAGAATCATTTGCGGGGAAGCTGCCTAAAACAAATCTGCTTGAGCGACTCACCTCAAGCCAACCCCGTCAAAGGCATTTAGAATGGCGATTGAGAGCAATGAAACCCTAACCACAAGTTCAACGTCAGTGACCTGTGACATAGCAAATTCCCACAGAGACACTTGACAATCTTGTAGCAATTCTTCCCAGAAGAGTAAAAGCTTCTGAGGTCGTCGGAATAACTCCACATTTCCTTTCATTTTTACTGCTTCTGTGTTTCATAGTCATACTTATGAACAACGACATTAGATCCGTCGCGTCCGTGTAGTTTAAGATGAACAATTTGTCATCATCGTGGCGTTACGGTTGGGAACGCACCAGGATTATTTAAATCCTGCAACAATTAGCCCTACGTTTGGAGTTGTGGGATGATTCTTAATGTAGCCCTATTTGATGACAGAGTTGCCTATTGCAGTCCTGGTCTCTCAGAGCAAACCACAAAGAGGACCAGTGAGCTATCTTGGCAAAGCTATCGGCCCGTATTGATTGGGCAAAGGCCCAACAGCCCCTCACTAAAAAGAGATTAAAATATCAGGCTTGTCTCGGACGTTTATAGAGTGTGTGACCTCAGTCCGAGCGAGTACATACATCATCGTCGGTCCATCTCCGTGAGCCGGGCTGAATGTTGAGTGGCGCGGCGGCGGGGAGGGAGAAAAGAGAAAGACTGGTTTCCAAATTGCAGGTGCAACGTCAGTGTAGCTGTTTCATTAAAAAGTCACACCGCGTACCCTCGCATGGAAATGTTCAAACGTTATTGCCCCGGAATGTGTCTTTCACACCTTTTGGGATGGATGCTGTGGGAAGGGTGAGACAAAAGGCGTGAAAGGACGCGTGCATCCATTCCCAGCTACTTTCATTATAGAGCAAGTAGGTCCTGTCAACGTCTTTTCATTACACGGGGCCCCTATATGCAGCGCCGGTGTCCGAGCGGTCCGCTCTGTCGCCTGTCAAGGAAAGGCGCTCTCGGGGAAAGGCCGCCTATCTCCCCGATCCCCCCCCCCCCGCCAGCCTCGGCAGGCAGGCAGGCGAGAGAGGCCAGGCAGAAAGAGAGGAATCGTGTTTGCCATCAACAGCTCAAGAGAGCAGCATGGCAGCAAGATTGATGACACCCTCCCTGAAAGTAACAAAAGAACTCCTGTGCACGAGGGCCCGCTTATGGAGCTTGATAGAGTTGTCATCCTCTTAATAAACAGCTCGGATATGTCAACCGCCGAGGCGACGGGGGACGCCGCCCGCGCTCGCCCACCAAGCCACGGGCGGGATCGCCTACTGGCACGGCGGCACGCGCACCGCCGCTCCATATGGAGCCCCCCCCCCCCCTCTCCTCCCCCAAGGGTGTTAGCCAGGCAATTACTGGAGAAGAATAAATACATGACAAAATGTTCACGTTTTGTTGACTTTAGTCGTAGTGTGAGAGACTAGAAGCAAAATTGCACTGGAACTCCCATGAAACTTTAAATTCATCCCGGTTCTAGCAAGTGGCACTTTTGGTTTTATTAACATTTGGGGAAGAATGTCAGCTGCGGGATAGATGAAATGATGTGCAGCTTTTCATATAAGGGGATCTCAAGTGTGAGTACCATACGAATAAGCTTGACAATATTCTAGTTTTGGTCTGGTTGGTTCAAAACTTAAGTGGGGCTTCTGTGTTAGCAGAGATTAGCTTTAGCCACAGTATTTTCAGGGTTCCATACTGCTAGCGTGCTAACTGAAGTACATTTTTTGCTATACTAGAAGTAAAATGCCGCTGTTTTTCTTCTTATTACTTTTTTAGAAAAAAAATTTCAGTGAATAGCTTCATATGATAGCGCCTCAATAAAGGCACTGAGAAAATGTAATCATATGTGCGGCTAAAGTCCGTCAACGTTCGTTGAGTTCATCTTCTATGACACAAATGCCGCACAACTGTTTTTGGCGGGGAGTTAATATTGCCGCGCCCAGTCAGACGTAACGGGGCACTGATGCTTTTAGGCTTTATGAGCAAGTCTCTTTAGCTTAGCCCGGAAACGCTGCTAAACTACGCTGAGATTGGTCTTGCTCTTGCATCTTTCGATTGTTTTGGTATGCGGCCCTGGGAGCATTAGTGCTACACACTAATTGACAAAGTGTAATTCAGCAGCTCTGTGATAAAGTGCTGCTTCCGCCGAGGAAAATACAATCGGGGGATTGCTGTTTTTTCACATTCTGGGCTCGACTGTTTGCCGTTAGCCAGTTCGATCGTACAGAGCGCTTGGACCAGACGAAGGAATCTTAATCTACGTGAATTCAAGTTTTAAATAGGCAAAGCAGAAATTCCCAAATACATAAACCTCATAAGCATTGTGACAAAAACATCGACATATATTATTAACAGGAGCTAAAAGGCTCCCAAAGTGTTGTTGAGGGAGATACTTGACATTTTGGGAACTGTGTGAGAGAATGGGCTGCGGGGGTTGGCTGGCAACCCCACTGAAAGAATGTTGTTGTGCCACATTTTATTACCTTGAAATAGAGCTGTACGTCTCATGCTGAATTAAGCCTTATATTAAAGCATTTAAGTGTTAACAGCAAAACAAAAGACAAAACTCAGCAGCAAAACGGAAGGATGAATACAAACAGCAAAAAAAGTAATCCTAAAAAAGTCATCTAGGTAAAACTTTTGTTTTTGCGTTTGTGGGGGAACTTTATTAGTTATGAGCACAATAATGACTCATTTACTATTTCCAAATGCAGACTTCATTTGTTTACCGTCCTGTATTTTATTTTGCTCAAATCTAAAATATTAATAACAGGCTTTTATTGGAAACTGACTTAATATGTGGTAGGCAAATTATTTATCGTGACTGAAGCAAAGTGTTGGGCGAAAATAAAATTGACAATAACCAACATTACTGTCTGAAAATGTTCTTGGTCTGACATATTCACAAACAAAATCCGAGAAGATGCGATAACCAGAAAGAAAGGTTTGAGTGTCGACAACCTATTTGAATTCAAGAGGGCATGACAAACACAAATTCTAGACAAGAAAATGGTGCAAAAGAAATTCATTTTTATAAAGTCTGCCACTTACCATATTCACTTATTTGGGGGGGGGGGTGGGGGGGGGGGGGTGGGCGGGGCAGCAATGTTGTTGTCTCAATTGAATCTGCAGCCCACTCCCAGTGCGATACCTAGTTAAAGGCAGCAGGCTGTGAAATGGTATTTGGAAATAAATGAAAGTGACTATGAAACAGTGGAGTTGGAAGATATTGCCGTGTCAAGATGACAGACAAGCCCTGGAATGGAGCTCAAGAAAAAAAAAAAAAAAGTTATTATCCCAAAGAAGAGCAAGAACGCTGGATTAAATGTAACCCATGACGGCTCACACAACTCTCTGACAAAAACGTGCACACAGGCGGAATGACGGAGACGGCAAAAATCACAACAATCCCGACTGCGGTGGCTCGCCTGTTGATTTTCATGCGAACAATCCATCTTATTCCGCCGCCGCCGTGGTGGTGCCAATAAGTGTTATTGCAAAGTGTTTGCCTATTGACGCTCCATATAAAAGCGCTTTGAAAGAGCTTAGGAGCGACGCAATCCCCGGAGGCTCTTCCTCACCTGATTTACAGGCCACGGCCACCATTGTGTTGTCAGCCTTATTCATTTTTAAAATGGACCACTGTCCTGTGGTGCAAATGTGTCCTCGGAGGGGGGATCGTTTTTGTATCGTCAAAAGGTTGGTCAAATATGTGGACAGCTTGGAATGCAAAACACAAGCGACAACGCAGTATCGGTTGCGTCGGGTGTCAAAGTCAAGGCCCGCAAGTCAGATTCAGCACACCGTTGCCAAAAGGTTCCATATTTGCAAGGCTCCCAATTACACAGCACACCAAAACATGTGCAGGCCCTTTGTGCATCCCATTTCATAGATGAATAAATGACATGCAATTATTAATTGAAAGCATGATGATGAAGGTGGATTCCCCCCCCCCCCCTCCCTTCACACACACTTTTTCTCATTTGAGTCTTTCACATGCACACAAAAACGTCTCTCCATTTTGTCCGATGCCTGTCACGTTCTGCAAAAGGCCTTTTAATTACATTTGGACAGGCCGGTTCATTACACATAATACACGTTTGACATGTAATAACTGGTATCAAAGCCAATGGCTAATGTTGATTTAGGTTTTTATAGCTATAAGGAGGAACGCATTCCTGTATGAAAGACTTTGCATTTATGGGCATTGGCTTCTGGAACAGGCATTACGCCCTGTGCTTTTCACTAGTTTCGTCAGGGCTGCCAAAGGAAATCCTAGATGGTTGACTGCTGCCCTCTCTTGGTGTCTTGAGGATACTGCAGTTTATAATTTAAAGAACGCAAACTAATCAAATGGTTGTTGGAGTAGAAAAAACACGTTATAATGGTGCTGTCTTGCATTTATTTCAAATCAAAACACAGTATTTTTTCTTCCTTACATTGATGTTTTGTCTACAGGAGTCATCTTGTGAAATTTTACATTTTGCAGTTGGGGCTATCACTCCTAATAACATAAGATTGTATTACTACTACTCTTTCTCTCTTGGCTAACTGCTAAGGTGATGACCTGTTCATTATATTTTAAAAAAATCGGTAATAAAATCGCCACAAGTACAACTACTGCGGATAGTTGCGCTTCAGCTATGCTAACTCCTTTCTCATTGATACGCTTGCATCAAAACAGACATTAAGAACATTCAAAAAGATACACCCAACTAATTAAAGAAAACATATAAATGATGAGATTGACAGATGATCCTGTACCTGAACGACGAAGCATACTGACCAATGTGGCACAAGTTGACCTCACAAGGATTTGAGATTGCATGTGAGCTGTCACAGCACATGTCTTTAATTACTGGAGAGAACATTCAGGCTGGAGCAGCACAGCAGGTCATGCCCTCCAGCCCAACATGACAATAGAGAGAGAAAAAAAAAAAGACAAGCAGGCTGTAATTTTATCTTTAAACTGGGACATAACCTCTGTGTCGTTGAAGGAAAATTCCCCACGCGGGACTAATAAAGAACACAGAACGTAAATTTAATTGGATGTTTATGGGTGTCCGGCCCACATTCAGAATGTTAAGCACGCCGTACCTTGTCATTACTAAAGTACATGAATTCAACCATGTTTGGCTATTGCAATGTGCCCAGGGAGTTCGTCCATCTATCCATCTATCTATTCTCTGGGATTAAAAAAAAACGTTTTGTGGTAAACCGTAGACTGCTCATAAATGTATTCAGTCAGGAAATCATCAGTATGTTTAACTATCAGAATGAAAAACATTTTAATGAAATGTTTGGACTTTTTCAAGAACATTGTCTTCATGTATTGTAAGCATGATTATTGCACCGATATCGAACAGTGAGTGAATTTAAGAGTCTTTTTTTTGGGGGGGGGCAATTTTGTGTCATTCCAAGCAACACAAAAAAGAAGACGTTTAGAGGCTTGTACATGTCATTTTCATTGTGTCCGCCAGATGGCACTGTGCACCAGTATAAAGTATTTCTTTGACAACAGAAAAGCAAGCTTTTTTTTGTGGTCATGGAGGAGGAAATAATTGAATGGATAAATTCGACATTTGTGTTCATACATGATCAAACATTATCACTGAACCAACCCGTGCGAGTCCATGAACGAGATGTTCAGCAGCCAGCTGGTGTAGCTTTCACTATTTTTGTGAAGACTCTATCCAGCAAGAGGATCAACACAAACAAGAAGAGCACCTGCCGCCGCCTCGCCGAACAAAATCTGCCGTGGGAACAAAAACAAATCAGGGGATAAACACATGCACTTGCTCAAGATTTCAAATGATACCATTGTCATATGTTCCTGCGTGTCTCAAGTCAACCAGGGCGATTACATCTTCAAATTTCACACGTCATTCTGCTGAGGTCTTCCCAAGCGTGTCATGTAAGGATTCTAGGACAAATTTGAGCTAAGAGATTCAGAAGTCCATACGGGAAGGTGCTCGCTCCAGTTTCTTCTATGATTGCAAAATGGCCATTTTAATCCTATATTACGTAGGTAACACCCTAATCGACCTTTTAGATGAGTACACCTGAATAACGTCACTGCATGGTCGGTGTTTAGAATATTTAACCTCTGTGATGAAGCATCAATTAGAAAGGCCCATAATGATTATGCTAAATGCTGAAAACATAACGTTTTCTTCCTGATGTTTGACTTTGCAGGACATAGCCCAGTCAAAGTATTTTTTTCCCCATATTGACAGTTGCACACTTTTTCTAAACACTAGCTTTGAATTGATCAAGGCCAAATTGGGGAATGCATTCATGGGCCACCAGCCTGATGTTAGAAAGATGAGGTACAATAAATCTGAAACGAGCATGACTACTCACATGAGACTATTTAGGGACTGACTGCAACTCTGATTAACTGCATTATTTGCAAACAGGAAAAGCAACATTTCACTTCAGACGTGGGGACACTTTCTGCAGCTGTGTGCTCGCCTCATGTCCATGATCCACTCACGTGTGGACCCAACGTCAAATGGTTGTGCATGATGGAATTACATAATTCAAACCAGTATAGCTGCAGTAACCTACTTCTAACGCAGGGTGGCGTCGAGAACATGCTGACGTCCTGTTTAACGGACATCTCTTTCCCAACGGAATTCGTTTCTTGGAAGATGACACAAAAACAACAATGGAGCTTTACCAAGCTTTTGTCCACTGTCGTGACACCGTGTCCGTATACGTGCAAGCACTAGGACGGGATCTGCGTGTGAAAAAAGAACTCGCGTGGTTGAGTGGGAGCACAAGTTGCTACCACGCGGCGACTGCGGAAAGAAAAGTGGGCGGTTCTTAAATTGTACCTATGACCAATGAGAAGCCAGCTCAGTCCTCTGTCACAGTGGAGCTGACGCCGGGCCACGCTTTCCACCAATCAGATGCCCCAACGCCAGTCGTTTCCTTATAAAAAAGGTCAGAACTGGCGCTTTGGTACCGGAGAATGGTAGAAACACAGAAGGAACATCTCAAGACGAAACACTGGACCCGCAAGTCCTTTCGTTCATATTTAAAATTTCTCGTTTTTCCAGGTAAATTGTCTTTTATACTAGGTCTATATATAACTGCTAATTCTTGGACTTGTATTACATTTATGATCTGTAAATTTCGATTCTTTAATGTGTAGTCGTAGCTTTTTTTTTTTTTTTTTGTCTTTGTAGTGTATATGAGTGTTGAGTTATTTGAGTGTCATCTCGCCGTAGCTGCCGTTGATGATGTAATATTTCTTCACTCAACATGATGTAACCATGGCTACAAGCCATCATGCCAACAGGATGTGGTCCTTGTACTCTTCACTTTCCGCGGTCTCGCTTCGTTTTCCTCGTGCTGACATTTCGAAAAACCAGCCTCGATTGAAATACAAATGACGAGCATGGAGACGTCTATTCTACCCGATGACCGAATTTACCGTCGTATCTCGTCGATTAGGTTCCAAGAATGAACACGATGGCGGCGAGGTTTCATCATTTCCGCTGTAGTTTGGAGCTGTTGATGTCTTGTTTTTCCAGAAACGTGAACAATAGTGGTGGTCCTTTGGGGGTGTATTTTTTTTGGCCCCCTAGCGTCACATATTAGACACACTGCAGTCTCATATCTGTACTGTTTCTCTCTCTCTCTCTCTCTCTCTCTCTCTTTCCTCCTCGTCCTGTTGTCTGGTATTCAGGTGTGTTATAGTAGGAATTTAAAAAAAAAAAAAAAAGAAAAGATGGCCACGTCGTCCAGCGCAAGCTTGAGCAAAGTCATCAAGCAGCAGTACATGGAGCTGCCTCAAGGGGATAAAGTCCAGGCCATGTACATCTGGGTGGATGGGACCGGAGAAGGCCTGCGGTGTAAAACCAGAACTTTGGATTTTGAGCCCAAAAGTGTTGAAGGTAAGAAGCTTTTTTTTTTTTTAATTGGCCTTGTAATTGACCGCATGTTGATTTGGTGCCTTCTTAACTTGGGCTCCAAACGGGTGTAAGATTTCCGGTAAATTTCCGGAAAGTTTCTGGTAAATTTCCATGAGAAGTTGAGCAGTGGGATTTGGCAAATGCACTATTCAAAGCGGAGGGATGAATGGAAAGGTACTCAAGCATGAAACATCCGTGCTCAGTAAAAAGCATAATAGTAGACAGACTTTTTTTTTAATTAGAACTTTTAAAAAAACGGATTATATTTTACTCAATAAATCCCATTCAAAACTGCTAGAATATTCCGAAACAAACCGGTTCCTTGCTAGCAGCCAGCCTTCAATTTCGAATATTCCTGAATTCATTCCGAGTACTTGTTGATTCTCATTTGAAAGTTTCAGAGAACTTTCATTACACCCCCCCCCCCCACACACACACACACACACACGATGAGGAAACAATGGCCATGATGGGTACTGTCGTGCTCTTCCAGTCTGTGATTTACTCAAGATCCTCAACACTGCACAATATGCATGACAACTGTTATTTTTGTTTCATTCACTAATTTTCTACTCCAGCTAATTCGATTTATTTATTTTGTACAAAACAGATCAGTTCTGTCGTCAAGTCAAGTTGGGTGTGCCATTTTATTGTCACGTAATTACAATGTGCCGGCCAGATCGAGGCCAGCCGGCGGACCTTCTGTAATAAATAAAAACATTTGAGATCATATTCTAGAATGACAGATAATACTAAGCACGGAGCTGCTAATGCAGAGTGATAATATTTGAACTGGCAAATGCGTTGGGCTTGAAATGTTCTTTCATGACACGCGATAATAATAGATGGGACCCACGCAACCTTTCGTCTCGTCTCCTTCAGAACTTCCCGAATGGAACTTTGACGGGTCCAGCACCTACCAGGCAGAAGGCTCCAACAGCGACATGTATCTCATCCCCGCCGCCATGTTCCGCGATCCCTTTCGCAAAGATCCAAACAAATTGGTGCTCTGCGAGGTGTTCAAGTACAACCGCACGCCTTCAGGTGAGAGACCAGTCGTGAGGAAACCTCATTCTCTCCGAAATCTACACGTCAGCTGACCTGACCTGTGCGCGAACCCTCCTTGGTGTGAGCAGATGGTCACGTCTCTGTCTGCATGTGCACACTAAAACTAGGCCTTTGTGTTACGTTACATGGCGGATTGGCCTACTTCACATTAGGAGGCACATGGTTGGACTAATGCAATAAGTCGCACCATTTGAAGCTAATTTAGGCTTGGAAATTGCACAACGTATCCCCTTCATCTATTTCACTCAAATGAGTCTCACATGAGGGTGTAAAATAGCTGACACACAAATAGCAATTATAGGGCTTTGAATTAAAACGCCTTTTCCCTTCCCGTAGAAACCAATCTGCGACTGACTTGTAATAAGGTGATGAAGATGGTAGCGGATCAGGTTCCCTGGTTTGGCATGGAGCAGGAGTACACCATCCTGGGCACGGACGGACACCCCTTCGGCTGGCCATCCAACGGATTCCCGGGCCCTCAAGGTGAGTGAGCTTGGCTCAGATGTCACCCGTTGGACTTTGATAACAAATCTATCGTGTGATGCGTTGTCAGGGCCGTACTACTGCGGTGTGGGATCAGACAAAGCCTACGGGAGAGATATCGTGGAAGCCCATTACAGAGCTTGCCTCTATGCTGGGGTTCAGATCTGTGGAACAAATGCAGAAGTCATGCCGGCCCAGGTAAGACTAGGGATAGGCTCATATTGCAACTTCAAACCAACCCACCTTGATATTTTGTTTGGAATGCTGGAAATCACGTTTTGATGTCGTTGTGCGTGTGTCCAGTGGGAGTTCCAGGTTGGCCCGTGCGAAGGAATCGACATGGGCGACCACCTTTGGGTGGCACGCTTCATCCTGCACCGCGTTTGCGAAGACTTTGGGGTGATCGCCTCTTTTGACCCCAAGCCGATCCCCGGCAACTGGAACGGCGCCGGCTGCCACACAAACTTCAGCACAAAGGAGATGAGAGAGGACGGTGGACTGAAGTGAGTGTCGAAGAGCGCTCTGGTTCATTTGTGATGAGGATTCCAGAAAACTGGAAAATCACGCTACTCTTATTCTGTAGAGCCACTCAAACAGCATATGGACATATCTTAGAGTTTAGTTTCCATTAGAGCAGAGAGAAGTTTAACTACTTTTCACCGGCTGCCAGGTCAAAGTCAGATATGGGTCCAAAAGAAGAAGACCCATGTTAACTGCAAATGAATCCATTTCGTATGTTTTGCCTTCTTAAATGTGGCGTTCCACATGGCTCAGTTCTAGGATTTGTATTTTTTTTTTTTTTTTTTTTTTTACCTTTTGATGAAGATAACCTCGACATAAATGCACCTAAAGGAACTCTGCAGATAACCAGTCCTAAGGGCTAAGTCAATAGCACATATTGATGCTGCTTTTACTTTGTGTGCAACTGGCCTGACAAGTCTGAATCTCACCTCAATGATTGTGTTGACATTTCACGCAGTCCCAAATGTATCTTCAAAGATCTATCTCGTCTCGGTCCTCAAAGATCTGTGCCGTCTTCTTCCAGAGCCATCGAGGACTCCATCGAGAAGCTGGGCAGGAGGCACAGCTATCACATCCGTGCCTACGATCCCAAAGGGGGGCTGGACAACGTCCGCCGCCTCACCGGCCACCACGAGACCTCTAACATCAACGAGTTCTCGGCGGGCGTGGCCAACCGCGGCGCCAGCATCCGCATCCCGCGCAACGTGGGCCAGGAGAAGAAAGGTTACTTCGAGGACCGCCGCCCATCGGCCAACTGCGACCCGTACAGCGTCACCGAGGCGCTCATTCGCACTTGTTTGCTGAGCGAGGAGGGTGACGAGCCCGCGGATTACTGAATCCACAAATCGTGGATCTACTCCCACTGCCAACCCCCCTTCCTTCCTAAATTGATATTTTCTTTTAACTAGTACTGTATTTCCTTTCCCCACTTCTCCCATAGAGATGTCTTAACCTCCATTTTAAAAGGCTTGTCGAGTTGGCTGGTCAACTTCAAACGGTCAATTGATATCTTTGGTAGCTCCCCTCTGGTCATGGCAGGGTACCTTCCCCTCATTGTTAGAAGGGATTGGTTTTTCTAACAGACTTTCTAGCCATGTCGATGCCGTTCCTCACCCGTCCATCCCCTAAATGAACTAAAGCCCCATGGACACTGAAGCGTAGAGCTGCTAAGGCTGGACACGCCGCATGTACGGCTTAAGAAATATTTCGTTCATGATCTGCTCATTTCCTTTGTCGCTGACCTTCTCCTTTTCCCACGGTACTAACGCTTTGATTTTTATGATGAAGTGTAATTTTAATGGCAACGTTTGTCTTCAGATTTCTGACACACTGGGTTACCCGTGTTGATACACTTTGTAGATGTTTGTGCCCAGATGACGTTCAAATGTGGTGGAACTGTCCATAATGCCATTTGTAGTTTCCTCAAGGAGTTTTATCCTTTCTTTAATGCGCCCCATTTGGTAAATTTGTCAAGTTTACTGAACCTGGGTTATTATTTTTCTCTTGATACATTTAAAACTTATTTTTATCACAACCTTGACGACTTGTGTTGTTCTTTAACTTGAATACAAGTGCTTATGAACAAACGACAAATCAAGATTTTCACATTTGAGTCTTTGCATATTGTGTGGGGGAAAGTTTGGATGTCAGACCTGAGAAGTCAACTAACTTAACGCTAGCTAGGGATGAGGCTAGCCTCTAGCACAACACAACAGGGATGGATTTAAAATGAGAACAAAGGGGGGGGGGGGCATCCTAGGTTCTTCTGTTGGCCAGGGTAAGGCAGGATCTTCCATACTTATTTTAGTTCTCGTGTCCTCACTTGTTACGAGTGTGTGTATGCGTTCTCCCTTTTCGTCACACGTCCAAGCAAGACCGCAGACTCTCTTCTTTCAATCACGTGACATTAGATAAGTGTACTACTACACCCAGTTAGTCATTGTGGGAATGTTAAGTCAATAAATGGGACTAGTCCCCAGTTGGATACACTCTTCTAAAAGTGCAATTAAGATTAGTCAGTATTGGCTGCGTTTAAAATGATCTCTTTTTGATACAATTTACTTTTTTTGTTGTTCATTTTTGCACTGCCGTGCAGATTTTCATATCCATGCTGGGACTAGCTAGCAGAAGAGTAATAGTCAAAAACTTGGTTGACTAGTGGTTGCAGCTGCCACCGTCTTAAATGTAAACTCTCATCAGCATTTCTATGTCCAGTCAACATGCGACAGCTCGGCAGCTTTAAGTTTTCCGAGATAAGAACTTTGTTGGGGTCAGGACACACGTGCTTCAACTTTTTTTGCCACAGGGTGACGAGAAGTCATGGCAACAACACAGGAGTAAAACAGCACCTCCAAACTTTTCCTTTCCATAGAATGTGCTTTCCTTTTTGTGGGGGAGGGCCAGAAAAGTTTGCTTTTGAGACCTTTCCCCCACATCCCAACTCGGCAACAAGCAGCTTATTCACTGTTCTGCCAGAAGCAAGGCATCCCAATCATCTCTGGGAGCTTCTGCTTTGAATGGTGCTAACACGTGCCTCACTTTGTTTTCTTCTTTTAAGTTTCCCGTCAGTGAGACTTGTCGGCGTGACCTGTTTCCTTTGGGAGGGACTGTTCTAAGAATATTTGGAACAGGACACAAAGTTCGCAGTTCATTCAGACAACAATATTTTTGGAAACAGTTTAGCAGATAAGAAAATGATTCTTAAAAACTACTCATTATGATGGCACTGGAAGAGTCAAGCAGCTTTTCACATAGGAAGGATGTGTGGGGGAAAAAAATAGTAGTGTTATCATAAAAGACATGTTTTGATGTTTGCAGGAAACTGTCGATGCAATTGAGGACCACGGATGGTCCGTGAACTTGTTGACCGCTCACGTGGCTTTATTTGGCACTCAACAGTTGCACAAGAGCCAGTGCCAAGTTAGACTTCGTCCTGCGCCTACGCAGTCGGACGCAGTGGGACACCCGCAAATATCTGAACATAAACCCACAGACCCTGTGGCATTAAATGATAGGCTTGGAAGAGAAGGAAGATAAATAGTTTGAATTTACTGAACAGTTTTCATTTTCTGGGAAGCAAAAAATTATATAGCTTACATATTTTTTTACACTTGAGATATTTAAGTCTCTTGAGAAGTGCACTAACAGATGCTGCCTATCTGGGAGTGCATCACAGCCTTATTATGACTAAATCTCCTGTTTTGTTGTGGGTTAAATTGCTTTTAAAAAAAAATTAAATGCAAGAAAAAAATATCGTAAAATCACAAAACAGGATTGGCTTGATTCTTGACTTTGGGTTTATTTTTTTGTTTACATGGCCTGTATATTAAATACATAAAAAACATTCTACACATCTTAGACATTAATTAAAATTTAGATGGAAAATTTCCGAGCATATGTCTTGCCAGCTTCTTCCATTTGTATGCCGAATCGACATCACGACCGGCCTGGGAAAGTGACGGGGAGACGCTGCATAAAGGATGAAGAGGGATGCTGCTCTGTTGCTATGACGACCACCAGAATGTACAGGCTTGATCCTGATGGTGGGAAGGAAGAGAGGAGGGCGGGGTGTGGGGGGGTCCATGTTATGTAAGGAGCGAGGGGAGGAAAAAAAAACATGAAACGGGGTCTCACAAATCGAATTGCACAGCAGCCCCTCTGGTCAAACAGTGGTCACCATGCTAATAAGCTAGCATGAACACGCAAGTGTGCGTTTCATGAAATGTGTCAACTTATTTAGCATTTGAGAGATGCAAAAGAGAGTTTGAAAGGTTGCTGCCTTTGCAGTCGAGTGCGTTGTTGTGTAACATCCTACTGGTTCCAACCAGTCTTGCTCGCCATACAGTTTTCTAAACCGGCGCGTCAAGAGAAATGTGCTTGGGAGCCAGAAATGGAGGGAAATATTTGTGGCAGACAAAATATGTTAAAACATGAGACTAATCCAACCACACTGCTATTGAGTCAACATAATGTTTCTTACCAAGGAACCAGTACAGATTTGGTAGCAATTAGGGACAGCACCAAGTGATAAAGATTGGCCTCGTTTTTGTTCTGGGGCTGCTTTGCTACAACCGGAATCTACAGACTAACTAGAACAAAATGTTCTATTCTGGCACAGACACTGAAAATGTGGTCGTTATAGTATTACAGATACAACAGTGTCCAAATAGTTTTGCAGCTGTGCTTAACCGTGACTCCTATTCCTGCTCGCACATGCATACATTCACTAGAGCACTAAGCACATGTGATCATGTGAATTCTTTACATGTCTGTGCTGACATGACAGCAAAGGATGTCGCTTCATACTTCACGTGCCGACCAAAGAAGCAAGCCCTTCGCATATGACACAGTGACACACTTTTTTGCAGCATTGAGATACGCGCAGAATAGCTTTGCTGCTTTTCCGGCCGTTAGCTGAGAGTCAGCAAACGTTTGCTAAGTGAGAAATTTCAATTTACAAGAAAGCAAGTCAGCTGAACTGGGTTCACTGGGTGCTCAATGGGATTCATAGATTCATAGACAATTAGGAAAATATCACATATTTAAATACATTTACATAGTGTATAGATAATTTTTTTTGCCCGTTGGCTTTGCTAAATAGTGCGGGATTCTTTTGCATGAGCAAATGTTTTAACAGAGTGGATACAAATAAAACACTCAAGGTGCATATCCTTCATCGTGGTGAGAATATTTTTTGGCAATGTTTTCAACACTAATATGACAAGTTGCACTACAAGAAGTGTTAACATGGCTTTGCGTCTGCTAAATGGCTGTGAGACATATTTCTTTGCCTAATGTTTTATCTTGAGTTATTTAAGGGATCTGTCGCTTGTGAAAGCTGTTCTCATGTTAGTCTAAAAACAACTTACTTCCAAAAATGTTGCTTGGAGGATCAGAAAAAGTGGCTAAATATAGCCACTAAGACGGCAAGGCCGAGAAGGCGCTTACTTTGTAACAAAGCCCAAACTCCACCCCGGTCGTCATGGTGAAGCAAAGTGTGAATGTCCAAAGTGGACATTAAGTACTGTAAATTATTCATCCTCTGTGTATTTTGACAAATGTCCGCCACAAGCCGGGTACCTTTGAAGCAGAAAAAAAAAAACAAGCAGAAAGTCTCATTCAATTCTTCACAGTCACGCTCCACCTGTTTATTCTACTAAATGGTTTGACTTTGTCACGTTATGTTGTGGACCCCCTTGAGAGACAAAAAAGCCAAGCAATGGATTCACATGGAACTTGGACTGCGTGTTGATGAGGTCACAAGGCCTCCTGCTCAACTTCAGCAAAGTTCAAATTTGACTCAGAGAAAAAAATGTGGTGGGGTCAAAGGACAGCTGCTGAATCTCAAGCAGTAGACTACTAACCCCTCCCCCCTCCCCAAACGTCCTAACCTTTAGCTGACGGAGCTTCTGCACACTGTCACGCTCACAAATCCAGTTTGGGTGTTTTGAAGACATAACTGTGACATGCTTTCCTCCTCGTAAACTTTGACCTGTGACATCGACCCAGCCCAAACTTGTTTGGTATGTACATTTCTGTATCAATAAGCTTTTCTCATAAACTAAACATGTTATGAAAGTAAAAGAATTGTCACTGTCGCAAATAAGTGACACATGCAGATGATGATTTTCAAAATGAAGATTGAAAGGAGATGAATTTTGCTTCTGGCTAAACGATCCTTGTTGGAAGGCAACACCGCCGCCAGATGACTCAGCATCCGGAACCACAGTTGTTGCACAAGTCGGCGCCGCACACACCCTTTCAGAAATTCAAGTTTGTACGACGTCAAGGAAGCAATGACGCGCTCGGCACACACTTTATGTTTGAATAGCAACGGATAAAAGTCAACTCCCAGGTTGGCCCGCAGAGTTTGTTATACTTTGAATGTAAATAAATGAAAATAAATGAAAACACTCTTGTCAAATTGATCAAATCCAACGATTAACAATAAACTTTGACCTTCTTTTGTGGAGTTTATAGTTCCTACAACAATCAACATGACGTTATTTTGGACTTCATTTCACTTTACTTTTGACGGTTTTGTGCTGAAATATATTTGCAAAACGTGTAAATGGATGATGACAATTATTGACACGACTTCCTTATTGCTTGGCCCAATGTGGGTCAAGTTTAGGTCCCCAAGTAGAGGACGACATGCTACAGTGGCATTCCAAGTGAGTAAAGTAAGTAGACGTGGATTCAGACTGATACCGATCATCTGATAACCCGCACTCTCCTCCATCCATCATCAAGATGATAACTTTTATGGATGTTGGCAAGCACGCAAACGCAAGTTTCCGAGCAACCTAGTTTACCGACTGTTGCCGATTGACCAGCCATCCAAGGTTTCAAGAAAGATTTGAAAAGGTAAACATGCCTGGTCCTAAGGCAGAGAGAATGTCAGGGGTGGAAAGACAATAAAAGCACAACTGCTCTTTCTTTGTTTCAGCATCCATGTGCTTCTAGTGGTGACCAGTAAGACAGGCGAAGCCTGTTAGTCAATTGTCCCTTGGACAACGCCCATTGTCCAAAGGTGGAACAAAGAGATTGCTTATTTTTCCAGCATCCGTGTCATTGGTCTGTTCTTCACCTTACTTCAACACACCTGCAGTAGCTGACTTGCACTGGAGCTAGCTGGCAATGCAGAACGATCATTAATATGGAGTCTAATGGCTAACGACCCAGAATAGTTGCGGTTTAAGCTAAGGCCTGACTTGGCTGGCTAATTTCATTGGCTGATATATTTTCTTTAAGAATACATAAAAGAGAAACTTAATGATGTTCAAACACTCAAAAATGGCAGATTTTTGTTGAATTTGGCCAATTATTTGTTCCAGAATTTTACTCAGCCTAAAAAAAGCTCTAGTTTAAATGGAAGCACATAGCTAAGTCAGACTCTAAGCTAAACCAAAATTGCTACTTTGATACAGGCCATGTGATAATTATTATGTGGGTTGGTTCAGAATTGGACGACAATTTGGGTCTCATGAAAAAAAAGACAATCAGTTCATATAATTGGATTCGTCCAGCTTAACCCTCAATGGTACACTTTTTATGGAGTGATCAAAATGTTGCGCAAAGGTACATGCTAGCTGTATAAGTTTTGATGCTAATATAGTCAACAACAAATTATGCTTCATAATTAAAAAAAAGTCATGCTTTTTATTCCTTCCTCTGGGTGACTTGAATAAATTGTATTCTCTCTTCTCTAGTACCAGTAAATGATTGATGAATAAGAAAGATATCACCGTGCATTGTAAGCGACTGCACCCTTTTTAGGGGTGTTTTATATAACAAGCGTCACGGTTCCATTCTGGGTTGAATCATATTATACTGTGCACCCGCCCAAGTCTGTCAAATTTGATACCTACGCAAGTCAGTCAGTTAATCACTCATGTTCACAGTTCTCTGTCTACATTCACACGCAACTTGTTTGTGTTTAGAATCCAACAACTGAAAAATGCTGGACGAGAGTGTAAGTCCCACACAAAGGTTACATAATAGCTGGGATCTACAGTTTGTTTGTGTCATGAGAACATTTTACGCCCTGTTAGCCACGCACAATACTTTTTTTATATGTATAACCATCGGATTTTGCGCAGATTCTTTTAAAGGTTAACGTGAGACGGGAATCATTTTTTTTGTAGGTCGTAATTTGGAGTTTCCAATCACGTGCATACATGTGAGCGGCACGTGGGTTGAGTGGTGAGCGTAATTGAATCGCAGCTTGTTACCCTGAGTTCAGTTTGCGTGTTTTACTGCAGGTACAGATGTGATTGTGAGATGCTTACTTATCTACGATTGGCCAAAAACCAGCTCCGATAAGCATCAGCTCACCCCGCTTGAGAGGATAAGACATGATATATATGCAGACAGGATTGAAATGACACAAGAGATGACTTTTATAAAAAAAAAAATCAGGTCAGAATGAGAGCACCATCTCGGAGAGACAAAAGCTCACACACACGCACGCATTGATGCAGTGGTGCAATTTTGCGTATTAAACCCGATTTTCGCATTGTCTTCATGTCAAGTGATTAGTTTAGTCACCGACGTCATTGTTCTGTGGGAATGCAATGATGACGCCAGACAACTGATAAGTCACTCGACAAAACAATTCGGAGAGATTTAGAACTGATTACAAGAAATCGCACACACACACACACACCCCCCCACACACACACACACACACACACACACACACACACACACACACACACACACACACACACACACACACACACACACACGTCAGCTCTTGCCAGATTAAAAGCTGAACGTATATGTGACATTGGTAGGGTGAGGTGCTTTCGACGAGCAGTCTGTTAGCCAGGCCTAATCCTGACAAATCCTTTATTTTCCTTGAAGCATTCAACACTTGAGCTTTGAACGAGGCACAACAGGGAGCGGCTTCCACCAGCGACGTCGCGGGAAACACGAGGAATAAAAAAAATCGCTGCGTTGTCAATTCCCGTCTAATCCGCCTCCACTAATGACTGGCGTGAACCGAGAGCAGCGATGATGCAATCGACCATCAGGCTGCCTTCTTCTTGTCCGTCTGCAAAGTGGGACCACTGCTGGCGCAGGGCAAAGGTCGGGACGCGGTCGGGGTCCGGCAGGCCCCCGCGATGCCGTTGTTTGGACAGTTGAGTGCCCTTCAAATGCAAAACGAATATGTCGAGAAATCCGTGAAGCCACGATGGCCTATTAGCTGGCGAGCTAGCCGGTGGTGAACGCTTTTTTCTCCGGGAACAGAAACCTGGTCGGATATCATCCGACGACTGGAAGCTTGAAGCAAATATATTTCTGTCACTCAAATGTGTGTGAGGACAAGAAAGATTCCAGATGTTGTGCTAGGAGATTGACAGCTGAGCAGTGTTTCAGCGTGGACATTCCGGTACTGAACGAATGACCTGATTTTGACCAATTGATCAAGATTGTTATCAATACTCTTCTCTATGCTGTGTCAAATTGATGACATATTTATTCGTTACTTTACATGCCATGTGCCAACGAAGCAGGTCATAAAGAAGTCTCAATTTAACTCGGGAGATAACCACTCCTCTGACCCGGGGTGAATCCTAAACATAGTGACACCGCTTTTAGCTTACGGGTATGGTACATGTAGTATGCCGTCCCAGCAGATTGCTTTCCAAGTTTGAATGTAAAGTCAAAGACTTTATTGGACTGTTCCATTTTTTTTTTAATCATTTTGACACATTATTATATTGTTTCAATCCAATATTGTAAATGTTCATTTGGTCAAATATCAATTTTCAAGCTTCTGAGTCATACCCAAAACAGTCGAACTTGGAGAAGTACGTTAATGTTCTTCCACATATCCAAACAAGATCCTCATGTCTTCTCAACTCTTAAACCCCAAAACAAACAACTCTATCTCTCTCTTGGAGCGAAGGTCTAACCTTGAAACTTTGTTGGGACCTTTCAAATTGTGTGTAAAGTAAATAAAGCGCGTACCACACTGTGAGAAAGCAGACATCGCAGCTGTCCCCGCTAGGCGAGACACGTCAGCGAAACCATCTTTCCCACAGTTGCTCACGCTGCGAGACAAACAAACATACAAATCCAAGCTGTATTGGTTTATCGGTTTTATAAGGATCTATTCCCGTGTCATTTGCATATGGTGTTTATACTTAACACCAAAGGTTAGATTGGTATAAATTGGTATGGGGGTCAAGAGATTGTCCAGTTCTCTATTCTTTTATTTGTGCGCCTGTGACTTTGTTGATGTCTCACCATTTATGTATGTTCCACATTTGTGGCCGGATGGGCTTTATCCAATAAGACAAGCTGGGTCTAATTTTGCTTTGGAAAAAGTTACACCATTTGGCTAAGCACAAACTTGTTTTATAACAGCTTACTTTTTTTTTAAAGCGACAGCAACCACTGAGGCCGGTAATTGTAAACGTGTTCAGTTTTTAGCATGGCAAGACCATACAGGTTTGATTTGAAGTCGTACGCCATTAAACACACCGAAAAGGAAAATCCGCATAATCCATGGCACCGTGCTGCATAATACAGGTCAGTCTTGGTACTACAACATACATCAGGTGTGGGGAGGACACTCACAATTGAGATAGGAGATACCGTTGTGTGAGTGTGTGTGCCGTGATTTGTTGTTGGAAGAGCTGAAAGCAAACACTTGCCAATATTTTCATCGATATTTATTCACATTTAAAAAAAAACAACATGCTGCCATTGAGCAAAGCCAAGTTGAAGACTGATGTCAATTGAGAGTGTGTGCCAGAGAGGCCGTAGAAAATTTGGAAGCTAGGGATTGCCCTCCAGTGGCCAGAAGAGATTGTACCTTGTCAAAGCATGACCTTAAGATGTTAGGGATTCGGCAGGAGCACTTTCTGGTCGGTGCAAATAGAAGCCAAAGAAAACGACAAACACCAGCACTGTCATCACACCGCATGCACATCTGGATTAGTTTAGTTTTAGCTAGTGAATGCCACAAAAATGCAACCAACCGCTTGCCTCTATCTGGGCTAGCATTAGCATTGCACACCGCTTCAGCTAATTATTCCAATAAAAGTCAAAGGACATCCAAAGTGAACACTCATTTTGTCTCAAGAAGCAAAGTCATGAACTCACGTGCGATTCTTAATGCTTAATACAACTTTTGGAATATAATGGAACACCCTAAGAGTAGAGTTCAGAAATAGTGGTTGTTAAAGAGTTAATCACAATGGCAGGTACAGAAAAGCTGTTGTTGCCATCAACAGACTGTACTGTACTTGAGAACACAGTGTGCAGGTAAACACAGCGGTCCTGTCTTGTATCGTGTCCCAGGTGGCCAGCAGGCCCGTCACACCATAGGAACAGTTTCCAGGGGGCAATCCGAGAGGAATAACAGAACAATTGTCTCTCCGTGCAGAATCAATTCATTTAGCTGGCATTCACAGCCACTTCATGTAACAGAACCCGCTTTGACCTCTACCAGAGTCGGACCAATTGTTTCATCCGATTGTTCCTCTCCGGGTACCTTTATCTGACGGCTTGTTCCTAACCTGACAAGGAAGATGGCGTTTCTTATGCGTTACTGTTCCAACCACATTTACTTCTGCAACTGTCATCATTTGAGTCCAATTCTAAAAGGTCGAGTTTAGCTATCCATTGGTTCATCTTACTATTCCAATTCTTACGGTTGTAGTTTACACTTTAAAGTACACTGTCATGGCCAAACGGAATACAATACGTTGGGAGGGGGAGTCAACTGTAACTGCTGCGGCCTTTCATGCCGCGGTGAAAGGCCGAGTGACATCCGGGCCCATCATAAGGCAAAGTCCAAACCAATTCTGACACCATGAAATTCAAGTCGGAAGCCCATTGTTAGTGGCCGTAGGATAATTAGAGGCGAGCTCGCATGCCGTTTATGTAAGAGGGACTTGTTTATTCATAGCGAGTTTGCTTTGCACCAAAGCCCGTTTCGGATCTCAATGGCTCCATTATTGGGCCAGTGCTTGAAAGCCTCTTTCAAACTTCAAACGTAAGACACCTCCCACTCTGTGTCCACAGCGTTGCTGCATGGTGAGCTTGGGAAAAAAAAAAAAAATTGGCACGGAATCGCAGTATATGTAGCAAAGTGAACATCAGTGTGTGAGGTTCCGATTTTGTCGCTCTGTTACGCAATTTGCTCTTTCTGGTGAGCACCTGGCTCACCGTGCATTCTATAATAACACGTTTCATCGACATTTGAATGAACGTCAAAGTTCTTCCATTTCAGCTGACCCGTTCAAAGAGCAGCCAACTGAGCCCGTTTGCATTTTAGTGTAAAGAACACGGAGCTAGCTTATTGTTCCGAGGGTGCAAAGCCTCATTATGAGCGGATAGCTTTAAGCCTCTTTGATATGTTCGCTCAGCAACCGGGCCAGGTAGAGCTCGGCCGGGCCGAGCAAAAAGGTTACGTGTTTAAATCCTCCTCTCTTGTGCTGCTCTAAACAGTCCTACGCAATCTCAAAGTTGCTTTATTGCAATGACCGACCTCTTCATTCATCGGGTGATTGTGAAGCGGGCACTGAATGGGACCTGGCTTAAAACACAAATAGCAATACGGAGACTCAACCGCCCAAAAGATTCGCAGGGCTTCGCCACTCATGTAGCAGCTAGCTAGCAACGAGTTTTGGTTGGCTACTGCTGTGGCTAAATGGTGAATAAGATACATTCCTGACATGCAATATTCTGACTAAGGCTATGCTAATTGCTAAGATGACCTAGCATTGAAACAGCTAGCATGTTTAACATTAGAACTAAGTTTAGCAATCTTGCGGCATACACGTACACCTCCTTTTCTGATTCATTCAACAATGCAAATTGAACAGTTAAAACGATCATCTGAACGCAGAATGTTGCTAAATTAAAATGCTCCCAAAATCTGAATCAAATTACAGAGCTCCCGAGTTCTAATCACAGCATGTATGGACAATTAATGGATGGAAAAGAATTGAATCTAGGTGTGAATACTTGTCTCTCACCACAAACACAATAAGCAGTGTCATGACAGAATGAATGGCGCTCGAGAGAGCAGGAGTGTTTGATTGTGTCCTGTTTTGAATGAAGTGTCTTTTGATGGCTTCTTGATTAAGCTGATGTAACCGTCCCACTGGCCGGGTCACACGGCTCACCACGGGTTCCGTCAAACCATGAGCGCCGCCGACGCCGATCTCTCCGGGCTGGTGGAATGACGTGACAAATATTTGGCAAACGATCGCACAGATAAAGGAGGTATTTGTGTGCGGGTGACTAAGACAGGACATGAACATGGAACACCACAAAAAACAAGTTAAATAAAACTAAATATCGTCTGGATCAACAAAACAAACAAATGGTGCCATGCAATTATTTTAGAATGGGTCTTTAAAAAAAATAAATTCTAAATCCAATTTATAGAAATACAATTTTCTTTTTAGCAGCATTTCCTGGTGCATTATAGGACCAACCTTTGTCCGAGCAGGGCAAATTTTTATTGAGCCCCAAAGGACTACGCCTTGCAGTTTCTGCTTTGCAATGTTTGCTTCCTCATTACTCCCGCATTTAAAAACGACAGTGGAAACTGCAAACTCAAAGTTGTCTGCTCTGTGATTCTACGATGATGACATGACAAAAGCGCCATCCTGGAGCGTCTCCATGACTTTGTAGTAAACAAGCATTGTGCAAGTTTGATGCGAGGGATGCAGACTTGTTTCTTATCAGTTAGCTGCAGCCATTTCATGAGTCAGCCATATTGGAGGAAACAGATGTTTCCTTTAGTCTCGACACCTTCAGTAAACAATGGCCACTAACAATGGGCTACCCTGACCGTCATGACGGTAGGTAGGTACAACATGATTTTGAATACACCCAATCCGATCCAATGACAGCTTCAGAAGCGGTTCTCTTTGGCTATCCAGAAGGAGCCAAAGCAAGAATGATTTGTTTCTTTCCTGGAAAGGGTTGTGAATTGAGCCTTGACTGAAAGCCAAGGTATGTACTGGAAAATGTTTTTATATTCTGCTATGTGTTTGGCAAAATTTTATTTCTTTATTGGACAATGGCAAACCCCCACACAATATGTGATTGTTTCTTCTGATATTTGTTCTCAATAACACGCCCCATGCAATCTCCTTGTCTCCGGTTTCATGCCAGTCTTGCTGCTTTCTATTAGTCTCCAAGCACCGAAACAACAACGGAACACTTGTAATCAGATCAGAGAGAAAAGAGGAATTGAATTTAGAGCCCTTTATAAAGGCCAGGAGCTATTGAATAACAGGATGTTACAATGAACAGCAGAAAATCCAAATGAGCCTTGAGCCACCCGAACGTCAGATGACTTTGGGAAGATTTGGAAAAGACCCTTGGAAAACTACCGCCTCACCAGTTTTGGACGAGCTTATTGATTGTTGGTTGTGATAATATCAAACATGTTTCATATTAACGTAAGATACGCTATGACGCTAGTAAAACTCCTTCTGACTTTCAGGTTTTAGTCATCAGTCCATAGTATGCTAGTTGTGTTCATGTTCAGGATCACTTCCTTATTTGGTGTGCCAATGGGTTTGAATTTTTCCCTCACAGTCAATAAAAAGCAGGTGATGTAACCAACTGACTCAAGATAAGATGGGTTCTCTATTTGATTTTCTTTGCAGTCATAAAAACGTCTACAGCATTGCCAAATTATAAATTGACATGTATTGACAAGTCCACCAACAAGTAGTCTGTATACATCGCAAATGACCAAATACAAAGAAACCTTCCACCATTTGATTTATTTTCCAAAGTCAAGGTTGACCTCTTTAGGCCCCCGCTGATTAAAGTCAGAGAACAAGAGAGAGACCAACGTTTACATTTTTGGATGTCCCATGGATTGCGTTGCCACCAACACCTCTTCTTGAGAACCTTTCCGTTTACTTTGGCTGACTCACACTTACCGCTTACGTGTATTAGTTGGACATTAACATTCTGCGGAACTGGACCAACTTTGGGAGAAGCAAGCATGGGCACCCGTAGTTGTCGGTGGAAGCGGATGCACAACCCATCGGTTGTTTTTTGTCACAATGTACTGGTTACACAGGAACAATCAAAGCAGCGTGAGGGAGAAGGGGGCCCAGGGGACAATGCTCAGGCTGTCCCCCCCCCTTCGGCCCCACGCCACATAAAGACCTGATTATCCCCCCCCCTCTCTCTCTTCCTATCCCCCGCTCTTTGTGTCTCCTGTTGGCTGGCCTGGCCTGGCCTGGCAGAGTGGACAGAGAGTACTTGCAGTCTTTCCTGTCTTCTGTTGAGCAGCAGGGACTCTCCTGGAGTCTCAGCATTTTAAAATGGCGCTGCAGCATTGGCGAGCCACTGTGGGAAAGTCATTAAAATGTATAGCCTGGCTCCTTTTATTTGTTTCTATGGGAGACCTGGAAAGAGGCATCCGGGAAGGCAATGGATGCTAAATGCCGCTAGCCGCTGCCATGGCAAAGTGTCAGAGGGACAAAACCAACTCCGAGATGGTCGGCAGCACGATGTTTCCCCGTTTCTACAGGTGTTGGGCAAGACTCAAAGTTGTCTCCTTTTTTCAATGCATGTTGGCAAGGCACCTCACATAACAGTGGCAAAAGTATAAGCCGCTACTTTATGCACAAGCTTTGAACCTTGCGTGTTATCGTCAGTCCAGTGCGGCTTACCTCTTAAGTATGGAAATGAAACATTAACACACCTACGACTTAGAGTCCAGTCCGGTTTATTTATGAACAAAACAGGATTTCCCCCTATTTTTAGCTGGTGCGGCGTAAATTCCGATGCGACTTATACTCCAGAAATTACGGTAGCTCCTATGAACGCAGAACCCAAAAGCATGAAAAATAACAAAGGAAATAAATCCACAAAAGACTCAAAGATTCAAATACTGGGAACATGACAAGGGTCTGTGACAAGTGACAGCAACAACAAACAGAAAAAGTTGGAAACAAGCCAAGGAGCTGAATACAAGCAACTCAATGAGACAACGTGGAACACCTGGACAAGACACTAGATGATTGGACAACGTAAGGAACGGGGTTGAGGAACACGGAATGCACGAAAAGCATGAAGCAAAACCAAATTCAATTCATACAACAGAAACTTTCTTTAACATGGAAACGGATTCAGAGTTGCATTTTGAAATCAAAATATATTGCAAATTATCCAGCTATAAAAATGTCATTGTTTCTCTGGACCCAGGTTGAAGGACCAAGACACTAGACGGTGCACCTTATAAACAAAATAACTCAGATGGTGTGAAAGGCCATCTACGAAGAGCAGATGTGACCCATTTGAGTTGCATCGTCATGACGGAATACTCCCTCCAAACACATTTTTGCAGCATATGACCACCTCGATTTGGAACAGGGAACCAGTCTGAAGCAGTCTGCAGAGATAGATGTGCTTTGCATTCATTCATTCATTGTCAAATGGGGCTTCTATGACAAAGCAGAGCCCTCTGCTGGTGATTACCGGTACAACATGTTGTTTACCAAGCCATCAACACCAGGAGGGGCCAATACAGAATTCAGAGGGCTTGTAATTTATATCGAGATGTACAAAACATGTTCCACAAATGTTTACACTCCCCAGAAGTTACACAACTTCTATTTCAATGACCCTTGGGCTCATCTTTAGATATAAGAGCTATTTATAATGAGGGTGTCGATTGGATAAACAACCCATAGGCCCTACACAAATATGATGGACGGTAACATTCAAAGAAGGGGTCAAAGGCATTGACGCAGGTTGCAGAGAAGCGTGCGTTGTCTATCTGTGGAAAGCATTGATTTGATAAATGCTCATCAATGCTCATCGATCCGGGCGACTCTCCATTAACTGAGCCATTGCGAGTCCTCCAACGCTTTGTTATGGGAATAACGGAAATAACGAAACTGATGTCACAGATATGTGCGGCGGTCAAGACAGTTTGGAATAAAATCTTGATCGGAAAAGGGTGTGGACATCAAGCGTTTCCATCCCTCTCAGGATTTTCATCCGAATAAATGCGTGCGATTAATCGAAGCTTCGACCGGAGGCCAGAATTGGATTTTACGGGCTCCCTCCTACGAGCTTCGATTAAGAGGTGAGCTGCTGCATTTTGGACGCTTGAAGGAAGATTGGCTGACTCCGAAAAATGCTCAAATCAGAAAAAACAAAAAGCTATTTTGCTTTGTCTCATTGAGTAAGGATTAATCATCGGTTTACATTCGGAAAATGAGCACTTTACAATTTGGTATAGACGATTCTTTTGATGAGTATTCTTGGATTCGTCAGCTCCTTCCCGCTCAGTCTGGCTGCAGAAGCGGCGTGAACTGGGTTAGTCTTATGTAAGCGGTCTCATAAAAGACCCTCAGCCACTCGTCTTCCCCTAATCTTTTCAGCTTGATTACACTCGCCATCCCTCCGCCCCTCGCGTGTTCTCACACACAGGAACAATCCGGCGAGCACCACACGGGGACCGAGGATCCAGTTCGGAGCGGATGGCGATGCTGGTTGCTTTGGGGGGGGGGTCTCGCGATAAAGCAGGTGTGAGTTCAGTGGCTTGTCGTGACCAATGTGGCGTGGATACATCAAAACTGAGCTGTTCACATTGTATCTTTCGATTGTCGCTTGAAGATGAGTCAGAGATGGATACTTGGTGGCACCTCGGTCTTATCAGTTGCTTTTTTTTGGGAAGGGGGGGGGGGGTGACCCAAATCACTAGTCTGCATCAGGGATTACATAAGAACCATATAAAGGTGTCAATAATTACTACGTTAGAGTGTGTCACGTCGACCCAGATATTTTCTAGCACTGGTTTTATGACACAATGGCAATCAGATTTTTTTTTTTTTTTTTGCAAGAATGATTGATGAGACAGTAAAGATGATACAACATTGAAGCCTCACATCAAATGGATGCAAAAATGCACGTTCAAAGCAAGGCAATGACACGCGTGGTTCAAAGGTCAACAGCTGGGCGCTGCTTGATTTTGTTTGGTTTTTTCTCAAAACCACAGTGGAACACGCTGACCTCTCTGTCACTACACTTTAGTCAGCAGAACAATCAACATGTCATCATAAATATACACCTCACCTTACCTCCAAACCTGTTCATCTAAAGGCAGTAGATCTTTGTCAACCCTTTTATGGGGCTTACAGCTGACTAAACATTTAATATAATTTATGAGTTTTTATGGCTCGGTCAAGGCCATCCGAATCAACATGATGATGTAGTGCATGAAGAGGAGCACTGGGAGGAGTTATTTTGGTGTTGTTGTTGTTTTAATCTGCATTGTTCCTCTGATGCTTAATCCAATTATTTTCCACTGCTATGTGACAAAGGCAGGATCTTGGCTGAGTTGTCCAACATGGCTAAGCCAGTCAACAGCCTCTAGCAACCATCTGCTCCATCCAACTAGTTTGGCTTATCTTGTGTTTATGACAACATATCTGATTTCCAGTAGGTCACTGTGATGCTAAATAGAATGAGTGATATTTTTCAGATACGGAGCCCCAACGGTATGGCTGGTATCGGCAGTCTTCATGAGTACCCGATACCTTGAAATTAGGCGGATATCACTCCATACCTGCTATTGGTACTCGCCCAAGTGTTAGTAAATAGCTATGGAACACGATCCATCCATTCATTTTCTATAGAGCTTGTCCTTAAATGACTCACCGGTGAGAGGCGTGACTTCTCAACAGCCACGCACACGCACACACAAAAAAAGACACATTCACACATGTGGACAATCTAAAACAATGGAATGTAACCCAAACAAACTTCGAGTGAGAATGCGGTCCACACAGGAAGGCCCCATACTGTAATTTGATGCCGGGAACCTTGAGAAAACCAATAACAAAAATCCAAAACAAAAGAGACAGGAGTCATCTGGAAGATTTGAGGTGAAATACTTCAATAAAGCACATATGTTTCAGTTTCATGCTTCACATAATCTATAACAGATGTATTCTTTTTTTTTTTTTTTAAAGCAATAAGTTATCAAACTAACATTCCCACAAGGGCAATGTTTGTCTGCTGACATCTAGTGGTCTAACCTAAAATGGCATCCGTATTTGAGAGTTATAGATGAAGCTCTGGCGCCCACTGGTGGTAGAGATGAATCCTACCAGATGAAATGTTTTCATCAACAAAGCAGATTTGAGGACAGACTTAGATATTCAATAATAGTTTGATTTAACATGTAATTAATCCGTTTTCATGAATACTGTATGCCTTCACATCATGTTTTATTTACAAACGTACAACCATTGAAACACAATATCAGCTAGGAGTTTCCAAAATTGAAAGACACACACGTACAGTATAAACAGCAAGTATAGATCACAAAAACAGGCTGCTTGTGTGAACATGCAAGAACATTAGTTACCACCGGCAGCAGCTTTTAATTCGAATCACTAATGGTGGTTCATAAATGTGGGAATGCTGCTATGTACAAGGCTGCATCTGCACTCACTGGATATTTGATTAGACACACTTTGCACAATCCCCAAAAAATCCTATCAAAATGACCAATGATGCTCAACTACCTTGTTTATGTACATGAGGGCAAACTTCATGGCGTGCAAGCAAAGACTTTCTGAAACAAAATGATCAGCGTGCCCTTTTGCTATAATGTAGCCCTCTTTCATTGGATCCTTATATGTAGTTCAATCTAAGGCAACGTCGCTTTCACAGCAATTCGGGTTTTGCAAAGTTTCTGGGCAGTGACGACAAGACATTCCACGTTTAAGCAAGGCCAACATCGTTTGGCTTACTGAAGCTCAAAAAGTCTGAAATGTCAAGTTTATCAAATCAGCCCAAAAAATTAATGCAGTCGGTATTAAGGCCAGTCCTTGTAAGATCTTTTTTTTTTTTTTTTAAATAGAAGCAAGGAATGAAAATTCAGCGGGCTTACCACAGATAAGATCAAAAGACACAGAACGGCAACATTGCACAATATATCGTGTGCCCTTCAAATGATTACAATCCGTTTCGGAGAATAGAATATCGTTTTGATGGTACTCAAATAGCAAACGTCAAAAGTCAATGAGGTCACTCCAAACCTTTGACTTACAATCTTTGACATTTGCAGTAACACAGACACATGTTGGCAGTTGAGCACCCCTTTCAAACAAAACGCAGTCCGTAGCCATTTTGTACTGGTCCTAGGCCCATTTGGTATTACGATAAGAGCAGTTAGAACACACTTGCCCATTTGATTCCCTCGTATGTTTTTTTTTTTTTTTAAATTGGTCCAAAATTGACATTTCTTTTTAAAAATTGGTCAAAAACGGTCACGTCCGTAAAACGTGCCGAGGTCGGTCCCACTCATTAAGCTCTTAACAAGAAGGTTAAGTAGACTGCTGGAAATCTTGCAAGGTGGCCGCTTCTTCTCTTGGCAGGTTGAGCCTCACCTCTCCCCCAGAGGCGGTGGATGCTGAATAGACAGCGCCGAGAGAACCGGACGTGGCGTCGGTGTCCATGGTGAAGAGCTTGCAGGTGCCAGGCAGGGACGTATCCGGAGCCTCTTTGTCGGGGCTGGATCCTCGGGACGACGCGGGCGAGGATGTGGGGCTGAGCTGCACGGCCGTGGTGTCCTGCAGGGTGTGCTCGCTGGTCTCTATCTCGAAAGCCGCCCCGCCTGCCAGCCCGCCGTTCCCGATCAGGTTGATGCCCCGCCCGCCCGTCTTGCCCCCCCGCGAGCTGTGAGGAGGAGGGAGGCGACTGCACACGCAACAGGCCCCGAAAAAGCAGACGGCCACGAGCAGCAGGATGGGTCCGATGACGATGGAAGGGTTGGCAGAAGGCATCAGGGTCCGGAAGGCGAACACGCCCACCAAGGTGATGTTGAGTCCGGCCAGCATGATGCACAGACCGCAGGCGCAACATAGGGCCGGGGAGGGCAGGCTGTGGGGACGAGAGGCTCGGCGCTTTTTTTGCTTAGCTGGCTCCTTCTTGGACATGGCGCTGCCTGCGTTTCCATCAGCGATGACCATGCTGTCACCTCCGGCGATTACCTCTGGGCTTGCACTCGGCCCTTCACAGAAATATCTTCACCATTATCCTCTTTCACAAACAAATATACTCTGAGTGAGTCCTGTTCTGGGTGCGGAAACACCTTTGTCTGAAAATGACAATCAATACATGACGAGGATCAAATATTGGGTCATGTGTTTTGCTTCATGTAGTGACAGTATTGATTTCGTTTAGGTAGTGACATGACACCTTCATCAAACTGTCATTTAAGGATTAACTGCATGTCATCTGCAAAGCCTTCTTAGCCAACATTGGTGTTCTGAAGAATTTGTCTGAAGGCTAGGTGTAAACATACTAAATGAAAGGGTTCCAAGGATTGACCCCTGAGGGACGCCAAATGCCATGGCCAATCGATCAGATTCACAACTTCCAATGTTCCCCTAAGTAGGACCTGAATCGTTTTAGGATTGTTCCTACTCACGTTTCCAACTTGTTCAATCGTATGTCATTATCTACTTTAAAAAAATAAATAAATTGTAGCCCTTAATAACATAACCACAGTTGGCAAATATTAACGACATCACCAAATCCTATCTCCCTGGAGGGCAAGGAAAAACTACTAATCCAAAAATCCCATTTTGTAGTCATTATAACGGATCTTTTTATAAGAACCTGATAGCTTTGTTGAAGCAACTTTTATGGCACATACAGTGTCATAAAACATGGGGAGGGGGGGGGCAGTGTGATTTAAATTATATTCTATGACCTCTACATATACTTATATACTATACTATGATATAGATATATACAGCAAGTGAATTTGAATTTTGTAGTCAAATTGATGTAACTGAGCAAATGGCTGTTTTTTTTTAAATGTGGACATTAGACACAAAAACGCAGCTACTTCTCCACTCCATAATTTTATCATGCCTACCTTCTGCAGTGGCTTGTTCTATTTACATTCAATATTTTCTTGATGTCAAATCAGCCCTCTAATTACACATGGCAAAGTAAACATACATGCTGTAGAAAGTATCCAATACAAACACGTTTTTTTTTCTTTCTTTGCTGCCTTGGTTTGAACATTAGAGCAAACATCTGCTTACCTTTTATGTCCATTGAGGTTCCATCCTTAAGCGAGGGGGGGTTTCTACTCACACAATGTTGGATGGGGGGAAAACAAAAGAAAAGCAAAAATTGGTTTATGGTTCCGAGTGCTGCTGTCTTTGCTTGCAAGTGTGCCGTCCCCGAGGGCGCAAGTCATGACACGCGTTCAATCAGCGGCCATGAGGCGAGCCAAGACCGGCAAGTGATGCGCAACATCCGAAGCGATTACTGGAGCACCTCGCACAAATATGGACCTCCTTCAACCAAAACAAGGAAGGGCTCCTCACTAAGTAATACGGAACATGCACGACATATTGCCTCCTTCTGTCAACCTCTGGATGTGTGGAAGTGCGTTTGAATGACGTGTACCCCCCCCCCCCCCCGCCCCCGCCCCCCTTAAAGAGGTACGAACCCGGAAATTGAACTGTATATCCACTTCCACTATTATGAAATTGCCATCCATCCATCCATCCATCCATCCATCCATCCATCCATCCATCCATCCCATCAAGCTGTCAATGATGGGCAAATCAAATATGGGCGTTTATGTTTACTTGGTTGCTGTATCTTGAAAACCATAAAAGAGATTTTTTTTTTTCTTCAAGTTGTTACAATTCATCCAAGATTCAGTTAGGTCACTTGAACCATACAGTGCAAATCTGACCCTTTGTTTTGTTCCATTGTGGAAGGATGGTCATGGTGGTTCTCCCCAAGTGTTTAGTATTGTTTAAGGGCTGATCATGAAAAGTGCAGGTCTTCCTCCAGAGCACAACGCACGCCAGTGACACGGCCAATGTAACCAGGCGTTGATTATTGGCTCAGCGTGCCACCATTTTTGTCAGGCCACAACTATGCTGTCATGTCCCGAATATCAGTTGTATCATATTTCTCTGCAGGATGCATACAATGGATGTCACTCACTTGTGTGTGTACAGCATGTGTGTCAAACATGAACCAGGCCATGTAGATATATTGCATCATAAACTGAGCTCTTCTTCGTATAATAACCTAAATGGGTTCTTAATTGCGGGATGAGAACACAATGTGATGAGATGAGCTGCATAGAAATGGAACCACTGGGTTTAATTTGTTTTAATCAGTGTCAGGAAGTCGAGAGGCACTGCACTAGGATTCTTAATTTGACACGAGAGCTCGAGTTCAATTCAGGATATGTTCATGAAACGACATAAATATGATGTTATTTGCCAAAATCAGGGGGGGGGGGGGGGTGCATGACAAAGATGCATCAACACTTGTATTGTACTTCAAATAAAAAAATAACAATGTGGTCCAAGTGTGAACTTTCCCTGGTTGTGCATGATTGAGGACCCAAAAGCAGGAAGGCCAGGCAGAATTACTCAAAAATGGGAATTCAATCCCCACCCGAAAAACAAAAAGGAAAGTAAACGAGTCATGGAATCAAATGAACACGAAATCAACAAAGTCTAAAACAACCACTGAAATAAAAGCTGAGAATGTAACAAGTGGCAGCAAACACAACCAATGAACCAGACGTCCAAAACTCAAATCTAATCCGAAGCAAAATTGCCACGAGGGACTTTGAAATTCCTTTTATTTAGATTAGATTTTAGGAATGAGCTAAGAGGTTATTGTGTCCTCTGTTATGTTGTGAACAGGGGCAGCAGTGGAATATCTTCAAGGCCCTAAAATTTAGAGTCTAAATCCAAACAAGGCTCTGGCCCTTTGTTTTTACTCTGCAGCTATAAAATGTAGACTCACTCTGACACCGAAAGACGTTTTTGTAACCACTCAATGTGTTTGTTTAAATAGTGACGTACATCGGCTGTTTCACACTCGTCGCAAACAATGCCTAAATCTGGGGTTACCATGGCGACATTTGACGAAATCCTCCATTGTACCTGTATGAAAAAGTCCCCATTTCTACTCTAATTGGGTTGGGCAAACAACAAAAACCCTATTGTGCCGGTCGTTACCTTGTGGCGTAATATTTCAACCTATTATCAACCACGCAAAATTTCATAGAGACGAACTATAAAAAAAACAACTGAGTGCAATTACAACAAAATATGAAAGTAAGTGCTAACGTGGTTTTGTTGTGATTGCAACACATACTGTTTAAATTTTGTCTTACGTGTGCAGATGGGGCGGCTCAGTGGCGCACTGTCCGCCTCACAGTTAGGAGGGTACGGGTTTGATTCCCTGTGTGGAGTTTGCATGTTCGCCCCGTGTCCACGTAGGTTTTCTCCGGGCACTCAGGTTTCCTTCCACATTCCAAAAACATGCTTGGTAGGCCGATTGAAGACTCTAAATTGTCCCTAGGTATGAGTGCGAGTGCGAATGGTTGTTCGTCTCTGTGTGCCCTGCGATTGGCTGGCAACCGGTTCAGGGTGTCCCCCGCCTACTGTCCGTGGGGACAAAGCGGTTGAGAAAATGGATGGATGGAGTGTATGTTACTGTTCTACAATCATTTGCTGTTTTCTCCACTCAGGTCACACAAGTGGAGCCTACGTAACACGCTCCGAGGTATTAAGTGTACGCCAGATACCGGTTTCCTCGTCTTCTCTCCAATCAAGTCGGAGCAGAATATAATGGCGGAAGCGTAGGGCCCTCGGCCCTCTCAGTGGCACTTTCCTCCGATTTAACACTTATTGATTCCTCCTTACGAGCGGCGCGAGCTGGCGCTAAACCCTGGCAAGTCCTGGGGGTGGCTGCGAAGCTTGCGTCTGTTCACAATGTCATGAAAGTAGTCAAGGAGCGAAACGATTCTGCCACGAACACTCCGTTCATGCTCATTAGTCAGCTTGTGTGCCGGACGGCGGCGGCGGCGGTGGCGTAACGCACCAAGGCCCAAAAAAAACACATCATTAAGCGACGACATAAGCGCAGCTGCCGCCACAGTCAGTATCTTGTCACAAAAACTGCTTTTTGAATCGGCCATCATGTGCCGCATTGAAATGTAGATAAATTAAGCATTCAAAGTTGTTTGTCTCATGAGGATGAAACGGAAAGCCCCAGCGATGCTCCAGTCAAGCCGTGAACGGACTTCTTTATGCCATCAGATGGATCCTGTTTTTCTTATCAAGGGATCACATGTTTTTTTTTTTTTATGTACCACCAAACAAAAAGTCACAGATGATCCTTTTCTTAATCTGACATTTTGGCAAAACTATTTATACACAAGTGAATTATGAAATAGAATGTTTTTGAGAAGATAGCTGGAGGTGTGAAGGAAATTTAAATTGACTGGAAAACAGTTCAATCATACGGAAACGTGAAGCTGACAATGTGGAGTAAAAATACAAACGTAGCATTTTTTTTCCATCATGCCACATGGTAGTCACTGTTAAAAAAGTATTTGTTCTAAATTAGACCAATACGTTGAACATTTAATCCAAATTTGTAATTGTAGTGATTTTATTATTTGGATTTTTATTTTTTCCAAAATAAAAATCTGTAGAAAATTGCACTTACTCTTGATGAATTACATTTTAAAAATGATAATTGCTTCCAAACTAGCATTTAATTCTTCACCACACTCTCATGTTCCTGATGGAAACATTACCTTTGTTTTAGCTGCACCTAATGTTCTCCCAAGCGGGTGCATGGAAAAAAAAAACATGTCTTTAAAAAAAAAAAAAAAAAAACTTAAAGAAATGGTTGCATTCTTTTACAATGCCGCTTGAGCCATCAAAGTTGCCATAGGAATAGCGTATCCACGGCAACAGAGCAGACAAGAGGCTACGCACTACAACCCCACAGTGACTGAGATGAGCATTTCTCAGGTACCGAGAAAGATGAGCTTCCCATATTGGTTTTATTCATTTAAAAAAAATTAAATATTGATCAAAAGCTTGCAGACAATATTCCTTTTTTTTTTTTAATGACAATTATGTAAAAGCACTGTTGTTGTTGTCACGTGGAGGCAGTTTGCCCAGGGATGACCATGAGTTAGTTGCACCTTCCCTGTTTCCAACATGTAATATAGAAAATAAGTTAACAGATGCATCTCATTGATGGAAATATGCTTGGCATCAGTTAATAATTCATGATAAAAGAATAATGAAAAGTCTGAGAAAGACACTTACGTAATAGCGGTCCGTGTTATGGCAACCTAAGCAATAAGAAAATACACATAATGAGAATTGTGACGTACGCTAACGAAGGGACATCGTGTGTACTGTGTACTCACACGGGGTCACTTGAATTCGTCCTTGTCTGCACGTAATTCGGCCTGTGTAGTAACGCCAGATGCACTGAACACTCTTGGTTTCTCGTTCTTTTAGAATTAGCGTTCCAGATTCTTGGAAGTTGTAGCTGGTGTACTCATCGAGGTTAATTTGACAAAATGCTTCTAAACAAGGTAAACACAGACATCAATCATATCAGTTGAATTTATTCAAACCAGGACAAGTAATTGGGAACAGGTTTGTGGTTGTATTTTTTACTTGTTAGTATGACCTAGATGTTGGTTGGCTTACCTTTGCACGTAGGTAGTTGCGACCACGTGCCATTAGCGTAGCACACCACGGTATGTGGTCCGACCCTTTTGTAAAAACCGTTACACGCATATCTTAACTTCGTTGTTGTTTTCTGCACAACATCACCATTTGGAACTCTCGGGTATGATCCACAGTTGTCAACTAAAATAATAGGAAACAAATATTTTGTTAAGAACATTTAAGTTGTCTCAAAGATAAAATAATTCCCCTCCGACTGTAATGGTTAAAACAAAATCATCAAAAATACTGACCGGCAAGTAATCATCAGCCAACGTTTGCACTTTAAAGGCTGATTTCAGAGATGTGTTTCTAAATGAAGAGTCAATGTTGAACAATGACTATGTCTTGATAGAGACGCCAAATTATCTGTACATGATTTACATTAGGTAAATTGAAGTGGACTAATCAAACATTGATCAATCTGCCTCTCTAAGGCCCGTAAAATTACATGTGGTGTGCCCCAGGGTTCGATTTTAGGCCCAGTGCTTTTTAACCTGTCATAATTTTATTCTCTGAATTCACTTGACCGGGTCTTAAAATTCTTGTGGTCAATAGCCATTGGTCAAATCAACCTGCGTATCCACCTGTTGCCATTCAAACAACCAAAATAATAGCTTAGGGTTCAATTGAATGGATCAAAGAGACTTGATGCTGGAGAATGTTTTGGGTTGCACACTTGTTTGGGTCGCTGAGGATCCATCAATTCTGGCACCAGTTGTGGCGGTATCAGTGGAATCATCAGTTTTGGGACCAATCGCATAACCACCACCAACACCACCACCACCACCCCGTTCCCTTGCTATGCCTGACAGGAAAGAAAAAACATTTATTTTCATTCTAGAAATCAAATTTGATGCTTATATTGATTACAGTGTCAAGAACCGACTTCCATCAACGGATTTCGTACTGCCACCAGATGTGTCTCCATCATCTCCAGGACCTGGTTTGAGCATTGCTTCAAAAAAATAAAATCAACAAGTTGGGAAATCTTGAAGATTATTGGTGTGTTTTTAGAAGAGTTTTCAAACTTACTGCAGCTTGCAGCTTGTGTCCAGTACCCGCCAACACAAAAGATGGACTTCTTGGCATTTGCAACCTCAACACCATATCCGTCTTCACATTCATAGCGAACTTCAACGTCGGCAGCAAATACGTCCTGGTATTTGTCAAGGATAACGGCGTGCGGGATGTGAGGCGGCTCATTACAAGATGTTTCACTTTCTGTCAATACAAGTCAATGAAAAATTAGCCAATCAGTTGTGAATGGACCTACTGAAATGTGAATACCACGGGACGTACTCTCACAACGCGGCAAAGCCGACCAAACTCCCTTTCTACAGGTGGCTGTTGCGCTCACGGTTTGGTGTTTGTATCCCTCGTCGCATTTTATCCTAATGACAGATCCTTCATTGTACCACAAGCCTTCGGGACTTTCATTGAATTTTCCATTTGGAATATTTGGTGTGAAGCAGGTGTTTTCATCTGAACCAAAGCAAAAAAAGTCATGGGTGAATAGATAATAAGTGCAAGTGTACAAAGAACAAATGTATTTTTCGTCAAAAGGAAGGATAATCATTAACTTTTTTTTTTCTTCCTTAAATGTCATAGCTATAAATCACAACACACGGTCAAATCCGTATTGGCAATATACGGCGCACTCGTACAAGTATCCGTGTACTTCTCCATCACTACAAATTGTTAAAATCGACGAAAAACTTTCAGCCGTGTAAACTAATCCAGATATTTTCACTTAACAACGGAAGTTCAACGTAACGTGTTCTGTTGTATTGTTATTTAATGTTGTGGATGGCTGCTGTAAAAGTATTATATGAATTCAAATGTGCCTGTATCTTACTGTATTGTAATCCCCTCTCCTCCCTGCCACAAAATTTGATGTCATCAATACTTTGTCCTATGAGATAAGGTTTCTGCTAATACAAGTGGTTGCGCTAGTCACTTTTTGATTCCATGCTGAGGTTTGGAATTTAAAGAAGAGGCAACCAAAACCGCTAACTGGTAAGCCATAATATAATGCAACAATTGCTATGGACTGTTTTGTTCTTATGATACAAATGCTGGCAGAGATCAAAGTAGTTGATGCTAAATTACTGTCTAGATTCTTCTACTTACCAATGCATTGTGGTGTGTGTGACCACAAACCATTGAGGCATACACTGGTAGCCCACCAACCCGCCACTGCTGGTTTCTGTCCATCGTTGCAAGCGTACGCCAGAGTGCTTCCATGCCAATACGTTTGGAGTTCAGGCACTAAAAAACCTCCCTCAAGATAGGGAGCAGCACATGACTCTGCTGGGCTTTGGGCTGAAAAACAAAAACAAATCCTCAAAAGTCAGACAGAAAAAAAAAAACAGAGGGAGGCAGGCTGGCTGGCGGTCGTGATCATTTTAGAGCAAAAAAGCATCACAATGAACTTGACAAACCGTGAAGTTGTCCAGGATAAGACAAGATGAGGACAAATCCAAGACACCTGAGAAACATTTTGTTAGGAAATGTACTATTATCTGACAAAGTTGAGCAAATCCTCTCAATCAGATCAGGAGCGGTTAATAATTGTTCAGTTGCGCCATCACTTAGTCAAAAGGCAAATACAAACCTCCCCTAGGTAGGACATCATGATGTTTGCTTTGGAAATAAAGCCAGGCTGCCAAATGTAAAGGTCACCTTTCAATATTTCATTTCAACTGATTTATTTTGACATAGTGTGGATGCTCCGAAGATGAACGCCCAAGAAGTGGTATAATTTGGTGTTTTCATTCTTCTTTTAAATTTAGTCACACACAAACAAGTATACCACCATCTAGTGGTCAACAGTGGCTCTACACAAAATAAACTGGCGGCTGAACAAAATTGTTACAAAGTGTAAAAAAAACACAAACCTGGAACTGGTGATAGAGGGGGGGGGGGGGGGGGGGGGGAGGGGGAATACTGCATTTCTGTTAGTGGCCAGAAATCTTTAAAGTCAGAATTCTGAGGTATAAGTGACAATCCTGCCAACGTTTTTTTCTCTTCCCTGGCCATGATCCCGTACTTTGGCAACTTTGACCTCATAAGAAAACAAGTGTGAGTGGTTTGTTTGGTTCCTTTGGGATAATCCGCACTTTTGCAACCCACGTTAAACAAAGTCAGTAACATTGGCTATGTTACAAAGGACTTTTTGGACATATGCTCGGGAAATGGTCTCGGAGGTGACTATGAGTACAGCGTCAATGACGTCACAATGGCTACAAGTAAACAATCATCATTGACAAACTACGGCGCAATCTTAGGGGGGAAAAAAGAGAACGTCACAGGTTCATTTCAACGCCTTTTATTGTCTTCCTACATCAGAAAGCATATTTCAAGGATCTCTGACAACCAAGGAAACTGAAGCTTGGAAAAGGGTCATTATATGGCCCTAGTATCTCAAAAGCCAGAAGAGCCCACAAATGAAAAATAGCATATCAGTCCATCTCTGGTTTGGCAGCCAAGATTAATTTAATGTATTTACATTAAATTCATTAACGCGGTGGGAATTGTGATTTTGCCAAATGTTTTTTTAATGTCCTCTTTTTGATAGAAGAGTTATTTGGAACATAAAAAAAAACAAAAAAACAATTCCAACAGACCCACCCCCCAATTCCAACAGACCCCCCCCCCCCTTTCTTGGACAGCGAGAGGAGTCGAGCCAAGTCGAGTAACGAGGTTTGTTGGAGATTTCTTTCGTGATCAGAGTTCAGAACCTGAGATGAGATTTGTGTTTCACCATGTATCTGGAGGACAAAAGAAAAATGCTTGTGAGTTTGTGTCTCCGGCTTACTGTCGACAAGAGTTTGGAGGATCCCAAAATCTTGTTAGCATACCTGTCTAGAGTTTCCCAAAAGCGCAGGAAGACGGGCCGGTCCAAATGGCGCCGGTGGCGGCTGAGCTCCAGGACCGTCACGTCCCACTTCTGCACGTTGGGATCAGTCTTGGCCTCGTCGTACTTGAGGTGAAAGGCTCGAACTGAAGTCGAGACGGTGGTTTGAGGACGGGGCGGCTTTCGGAAGTGTAAGATCGCTGCCGGTGAGACGACTAATCACTTACTCTTGGCGAAGATGTCGACGGGGGAGCCGTCGGGCAATAGCCAAGGCCAGCCCTTAAATTGCCAGGCGGGGCCCTGCACAAACACGGCCACCACTCGGTCCCTGTCGTTCGTGGAGGTCAAAAGGACGCGATGTCAGCTACTTGGCAAACTTGGAAGTCTTCAAGCGCAGGAGTCCTCAACGGGTAACATCTTACCAGTCCTGTGGTGCGAGTTTGAGCGGCTGGTCGATGACTCTGTAGGGGACGGTGACGGAGAGCGTGCTGCCTCCGGGTTGGATCTGGTCTTTGCGCCGCTGGAGAAGAACCTCGTTGTCGCGCGGGATGCCTTGCTTCTTCTTCTCGTCAGACGTGACAAACCTGGCGGGCGGGAGGCCGACATCCGACTGATTGCCGGCTGCTGCTCCTCCGTGAGAGCTGCCAATGTGAGCGCCACACCTACTTGAGGTCCTGCATCAGATCCTTGGCATTCAGCATTGTGATGAGCGAGGTGGTGGCGGCCGGGATGATGATGATGGGCGTGCGCGACCCTGTGGGCGCAATTGCATTTGTTTCGGTCAACGAAGAGAAAATTGGAAGAGTGGATGACAGTCGCGCATCGATAATGGCGAGCGAAGTCTTACCTTTTTTCTGATTCGGAGGTGGTCTGGCTTGTGAAACTGGAAGGCAAACACAGAACCCAATGTTCATATTTTGATGAAACCTAACGGCTCCGCACGGTTGAACTTACCTGGGCGTGGGACGGGCTGGAGCGCAGGCGTCTGGGCCTTGCGAGCCGAAGCTCCTTCCTGAAAAACATCAGCAAAAAAAGTCCATTGGTGTAATTGGTCGCCTCATCGATTCCTTGCAGGAAAATAAATACCCCCCCCCCCCCCCCCAAATTTTCTCTAATCTATTTGCATTCTTCCTCAGTCCAAAAAAAAACAACAACGCATGATTAGACTTTCCAAGTAGCGTATCTGAATGAGTTGGAATTGAGTGTGGAAGCAAAATGCTTCGATATATTCCATTCTTACGCTCTGGTTTGTTTTCTAGGTTTTCAGCACTTCTTCTGGATTTGCAAGCAGTGCTTTAGTTGCTGGAGGTCTGTCTCAATCCAAAACAAACAGATTTTTTATTTTTTTGGGGCAGAAGCATGCAGTTGAAAAGACGCCACTGTTGCAGCACTGTTGCCAAATTGGCCCTTGGGCTCTGCCTGGCGACTGCGCTGCTGATCTTCCTGCTTGGAAGCTTCCGTAGCGACAAGACAATAGCGAGCACAAACGTTTCCACCGCCACCTGTGGCGGGAAGCAAAACGACTCGTCTATTCAGAGCCCCAGCGGTTTGGAAAATTCCGAGCCCATTCCAAGTGCGGCGGAGGACAGCAACGATGCGGCCATCCAAACTCTTTTCCCTTACATCATCAACCAAGCGGACAAATGTCGAGAGTGGCTCGCGGCTCCGTTTCTCGTGTTTCTAATCACGACGGAAGCTTGGCAGGTGTACGCGAGGGAGGCGATCCGACTGACGTGGGCCAATGAGACTTTGATCCCGGGCGTGTCGGTCGTTCGCCTCTTCTTGCTGGGAAGACCGGGCGAGGGCCATATGGCGACCCACCTGCAAAAGCTGCTCCGCTTGGAGAGTCAAAAATATCACGATCTGATCCAACAGGACTTTTTGGATTCCTACCGAAATCTGACCCTCAAGACCTTGATGGGCCTGCACTGGGTTGCCCGCTACTGCCCAGGGGTCAGCTACGTCATGAAGACCGACAGCGACATGTTCATCAACACGGAGAACCTCGTTCAGAAGCTGCTGGGACCGGAGCGAGAGCCCAGGATGAACTACTTCACGGGAAAAGTCCTCCGCAAAAACCTGCCTTCCCGCAACAATAACAGCAAGTGGTACATTTCCACGGATGAGTACCCAGAATCGACCTATCCTCCCTTCTGCTCCGGGACGGGCTACGTGTTCTCCGGAGACTTGGCTCGCAAAATCTACGAGACGTCTCGGAGCATGCGCCTGTTGCCCCTAGAGGACGTGCACGTGGCGCTGTGCTTGGCCAAGCTCGGCTTGGAGCCCAGCGACCCGCCCAATTTCTTTCTGTTCAACCACTACCGGGTGCCCGCCCGAAGATGCGAGTACAACAGACTGATCACGTCTCACGGCTTCAAGCACCAAGAACTTGTACAGTACTGGAAGATGCAGCAGAGTAACAAGGCAAAATGTACGACCATGGGGTTCTGATCAAATCCGGGAAGAACCCTGTTGTGTCACTGCAGATTTTTTGTGTGCAAAAAAAAAAAAAAAGATCACACACGTTGCTTATGATGACTCAAGGGGGGCAAGACTATTTTGTGCCGTCTACGTTTTGGACGGCTCAAATCAAAAAGGGCGTGCGTGTGGCAAAAATGCATTCGAGAAAATAAAGTTGAGATTTGAGTTGTCGATTTAAAAGCCATGTTCACTGTGATCCAAATAAAATGTCAACAAAGCAGCATCGTCTGACTCCGCGCTTTCTCCTCAATCGAGCACGGCGTCGTCTGCCAAAGCGATGAGAGCAATATACGCTCGCATCTTCTCAAAGCGGTCTTTATATTGCCGCTGTACATTCTTACCGTCACTGATTTCAGAGTCATTCCGTGGTAGGTGCCCATGGTATCGATCTTGAAACCCTCCGTTTCTGCAACAAACAATTCCAAACGGCGTCACTGGCCGGGGAGCTCTTTTAGGATGCCGCAGAGTGAAATGAGCACGAGGGCCAACTCACCCTCTTTTCCTTTGAATCGCTCCTGATCGTATCGGTTGTAGGCTGCCGGCACAGGCTGCTTGGTCCTGAGCGAAGGGTCCTGGAAAAGGCCACACATGACTTTGAGCTGGTGTCCAAAAAAATCTTTGTTGAGAAGATCATTCTCACCACTTGAGTTGTGTTTTGCGCCGGCCGTTGCTCCGGGGCTCGCCCTTCTTCTCTGGCTTTCACCGACTGAAGAATGGCAAAGATGTTCTTGGAGAAGTTCTGCAAAAGACGAGTGGCGGCATGTTTTGGACAAAGCGCAAAAAGTGAAAGACAGGAACGTCAAATTGACTCAATGCTGTCAACCTTTCCGGTGCTCTGGAGGATGGTCGTCCGTGTCCTCCACACCCTCTCCCTGCTAACGATGTCTCGAGTGACATCCACTTCGGCATCCACAAAACTTCTCTGCTTCACCGTTATGTCGTCATCCAGGTCTGTCTTGATGGTGGAGCGCTTTTTGGCCATAATCTTAGCTTTGATGGCTGCGATCTTCTCCACCGACATGGCCTCAGACAGCGATCTGCGGGAGGAGCACAAAGCGGTTTGTCGTTGGCTCCGCGGAGCGCGTACGCACGGTTGGTTGCTCGGTACCTGATCTGGTCAGTCTGCACGATGCCCTCCTTGTGGCCCTCCAAACGAGCAGCCAAACGCTCCTTGTCCAGACGGACCCGCTCTTCATCCTGAAAGTGAGAGCACCGTTACACAAAGTGTGCCGTGCAAGCTGACTCGTCCGGATGACAGATGAGAGAAAGATAGTCACCTCAACCCGAGGTTTTTTGGCTTCTGAAGATACCTCATCGGCAGCTCTTTTCACTGAGACAAATCAAAACAAGATCAATGTGGCTCTTTGCTTTTGGTTCTGCACAAACTAAAATTTGAAAGCACACACTTGAACAGCTTTTGACAATCAAGCACTGAGTCAAACGCTAGAAATAGTACAATAATTTTATTTTTGTATTTTCTTGTTTCATTTTGCTATGTTGCAAATTTTTCTTGGAGAATATTTTGCACTTTTCAATATTTCCATTCGGGCTTGGCCTCTATTATTGTATATTGCGTAAAAATGTCACTGACTTCACGTAAAAACGGAGCGAAAATACCTTGAGTTGGCCTTTGCAGGCCAATTTCGATCGGTGCACTTCTGTCAATACTGGTCGATGTCGCTGTGAACAATCAAAATTGAAAGACTTGATCAACATTTCTTCCAACAGTTTGACATGTCATTTCTCAGGTGCTACTTACAACTCTCGCCATTAAGGTAAGAAAGCAAGCCTTTTCGATCAGGCCTCCGAACAACAGGGATGTTCTCAGTCTATGAAAGCAAGGACAAGGGGAAAACCCCAAAAACATTAACAACCAACAGGATTAGCATCGCTAGATGGGATGCTACTTTAACACGTAATCCCAAACCATCAGTGTTCTTAAATACTTACTGCAGCTCTTCGCACATAGGACGGATGTGGCAGGTGTACATTGTTGAGCAGGAACAAAATGGAGTCCAATGTATAATATTCTTTGGGCTGGCCCTCTTTACCAGTTCTGGAGGGATACAACACAGACGTGGTTCAGTAACCCAACGCAACATCGGTGCAACTTGAATCATCTACATTTACAAGCGACTGCTTGATAAACGACAAATCTTTGGTTAGTTAGGCTTCCATAAAGAAACACTTGGCTGATCTACAGCTTTTAAAACATGTCCCCACACGAACACAAATATCTGCCACAGTACTTGACAACACTCCGTCAAGTTTAGATCTGGCTTGACAAACCATTCTAACTATGCGCTCTACATATTCACGCGCACAAGTCATTTGGGTATCGCACACTCATATAAAATAAAGCAATTAACTTATTACAAAGTGTGTGAAGTAGAGGAGTTTAAGAGTTAGCTTAGCATCTGTGGCTACCTTCCACATAGCACAAACGATGCATAAGCTGCGGGCCTGCAAAACACATCCAGAAAGCAAACAAACAATGGCTTACCCCCAGATAATATAGTTGGTCTTGACATTTTTCGGCCAGGAGAATTCTCCAAATATAACTTCATCTCCCTTTGCGACGATTTCTTTTTTCTGGATATTATACTGACGAAGAACACTCAACACATCCGCCATCTTCACTTGTAAGTGTAGAAGTGAGTTTGGAAGGCCCCCATTTATCAACATGAGGTGTCCTCGCAGGAAGCCTGAATGGAATTTTTTTTTGCACGCGTTAATTTGTTTATATTTTGTAAAGCGCTTCGTTACAGCGATAGCTGCTGTGAATGTGTTCTATAAAGTTTTAGTAAACGTTGTGTAGTTCAACCGAGACATACACGGTACAACACACATCGAGCTTTTAGAATACAAAAATGTATTAGGCTTGCACATTGGCACCAGTCAAATACTATTCAAATGTAGACTGAAAGCATTAGGAAAATGAGCTCATACAATAGTAAAAATAGTGTTTAATATCAGTCATTAACAGCTTTCAAATACTCGCCTTGAAAGTCTATATAACATGAACATTTTGTAACAATTCCATTAAACACAACGGAAAAGTGTTGGATGAAAACTTGGCAGGATGTTTATGATGCAAACATAATGTAGATGTGGCAAAGGTGACATCTTTTTGTCATGTTGTAGTCACTTATCCAAGCGTCGTAGTATTACACGAAAAAAATGCCTTAATATTCAGTTAACATTTAGTTCCTCTTTTCCTTCCTTATGGGTTGTATATTATGTTAGCATCTTCTCGCACATTGTAACAGGTTACACAGAGATGGAGCAGTGTTAACTAACTACCATTTGCTTTTGCTGGATAAATTACAATTAAATCACAAATACAATGTTAACCGTACAGCGGAGGTGCTCCAACATGCATCAAACATATTCAGACATACAAATATGGCGCATGGAAAACTATTCTTCAAAATGCATCAGTGCACTTAAGAGCACCGATAATATTCATGTCGAACAAATATTTACAATCATTTTGACATTGTGATAAGTGCAAACTGTCGTCTGTCTCCATGTGGACAGACCTCGAGTATTAACAGCAAACAAATGGATGAGTGTCGGTGCTTTACAGTTTTACAGCACAATATGCAATTGTGTCCTAAAAGCCTTTTCAGGGAAGACAAACAAATGAAAATTAGAATGAAACATTGCTGTCCAGCCTGCTGGACACTTTTGTCAACAAAACAATACACATTGTAAAGAAATTACACATTTTGTGTAAACCGTGTTCCTTCATGTCACAGTCAGAGAATGAGCACGTTCATATGAGGTCCTGCGCCAAGTTACGAATGACGCAAAAGGCTCCGAGATCAAAGCCGCAGATCCTCAGGACACCTCTGTCCTCGCCGTCCATCGTGGTGTGTCCAATGGAGGTCAGCCCGTACATCACCAACTTGGAAGGGCTTCCTGTTTTCTGTCCAGACAATGCACATGCAAATGAAATACGACAAAGAAATAACAATGACATGTACGTAAATGCAGCCAATGCCTACTTGTCTGTATTTCTTAAGTGCCGCCACCGGGCTGGCAGTCAAAGTCCACAACGGGTTGTTGGTTAAAATGACAAACACATCAACAGCTTTCCCAATCTCTGTGGCCCACGCGATGGGAAGAGTGCAGTCTGTGCTTCCTCCGGGGATCTACGACATGTAATGAAGCGCAAAGCTCAAAAGATTATCTGCTGCGTGACTTTGCGACCAGCTGCTGTGTCTTCCCTAGGACGCTACCTTGACAAGTTCATCGGTTGTTTGCGCAAGAGTCATGTCAGCAGATACGCAGCAAGGCACCAAAGCACCTTCGGAATAGGCCAGGACATGGACGTCCGGCTCTGTTCTTGCAAACACCTGTGACGGACACCAAAAGGTTCAAGTTGACTTGCTCTTTTTAAAAAAATAATAATAATAATCACTATCTGACCATAGTAATGAGTGCAGCGGCCACTGCATCGCTGATTGCTGTTCCCGGGATGACACTGCTCAGTGTCGTACTCACATCCACAGCCACAACAAAGCTTTTACCGAGCGGCTCAACATTCTAGAAAACAACAACAAAACGACTTATTGTGAGCTGACGGATGTTGGTAATGATGATTCCTTGGCCTTACCAGGAAACTCTTATAAAAGGCAACGTCCAGCGCTTTGAGGATGCTGCCATCTGTTGCCCATTTGGTTTTACCCCGGTAGCTTTGACCTCGTTTGTAGCGTTCTGAAGCCGAGAGTATACTGAAAGGGTGCACCTTGGCCTGAAGTAAACAAAGCACTTGAGAAACGACAAAGTCGCGTCTGAGAGGAGCTGCGTAGTTCCTTCCACCTTCTTTAGCGCCGCCTCATTCTGGATTCTCTCACACAGTGCTTGGGTTTCTGACGCCCCGGGTTGAAGAACCTTTTTGGCTGTCATCTTTCCTAGAATCCGTAGAACTGACTCAAGCGGCATTTCCTTCAACAGAGCTCTCCAAACCTTCAACGGAAGAGAGGATGAACAATGCAGCAAAGCCGCACCCAAAGATGCAGCTAAATTAGATATTAGATATTCCACTCACAAATTTGGACTTGAGGTGGGCGGTCAGCAGCTGCTCGCTCTCCAATTTGTGCTCCTCAATCAAATTGATGACCTCCGTTTCATCACAACTGTGCTTGACTTTCTCCACCACGTCGAGATATGAAAACACTTTGACAACCTCTTCCGAGTTCTCTTTATCAGCATAGGCAACTTGGACCTCTTTCCATCCTTTTGCCACGTATTTGGTGATCAAGGCAATGGCTGAAAGAGACGAGGAAAGAACCCTTAGATTTATGCGCTGTCTGTCATGGTACATTTTGCACGACTTTACCTTCATTGGTTGGTTTGGTGTGAGATAGCCTGAGTACATCTTTGTGTGACCATCCTGCTCTCTGTTTACATCCGGTCACATGTGCAGCTAGACTCAGGGCGTCCTGCCCGTTGTACCAGTCGGACACGACTTTCCTCAGGCCACGTCCCCAAATTCCAGACTTCATGCCCTCTTTCAACTCTTTTTTATATTGGAGGAAAGAAAAGAGATGGGCAGGATCTTGACAAATGCCCTTGACGGCTTTAAACGCCGCCCGTTTGGTCGCCAGGTCAGAGTATTGGGAGCAAAGGGCCAAAGCGAATACGACGGGGTCAAGTGTGACGGCTCGGCCGTCTTGAGCGAAGCTTTTGATTTCGTTCACCGCTTCAACACCTCGGCCCTCTCGCAGCATGGAAATCAGGGATCCCGCTTGCGCTGTGCTCAGATGAGCTTCCTTTGCGACAGTGTATACGTCTCCCTCGGAGCCGTAGCACAGAAGGCGACGCAGTCTGACCTTATCACTGACCTCCCAAAGACAATTATCACCTGCTGCCTCCGACGTATGGTTGCTCGGACAAAAGGGAGAGCGTCCCGATGGTTCCATTGCCACGCAGGGGGACAACCCTGAAAAAAGTGAATGAAATAAAGTGAATCAACAGCAGATTTGTTCAGGCTGGCTGATAATATAATATGCAAATTTGAGTGCTGCTATATTGGAGGTTTTGGTTGCTATTCAACTTTTGTGATTGCAAGTGGTGGTATTAAGTAGGTGGATTAAAGCGGGAAATCAAAGTCACACACGTTAAAGTGGACATATTAAATCAAAACAAATTGATATTTTGTTCTTATTTTCTTGACGTGAAATGGATATTAAATGAAAAGGGGGATAACAGAGGAGCACCCCGGTGGAGGATCCTGCAAGCCTTGCTCGAATCTGATGCGTCCCAATTTGAACGTCAAGATCAACAGATTGCCTCCATGCATTGACAAAAATAGATGAAATCCGATTAGCAGACGTGAAAAAAAAAGGATGCGACAACGAACAGACAGTAAACCTAAACAATGTGACCCTTTATTTGTTGCTCATCATGACGCTATGTTTATTTTATTTTTTTAAATATTCACTTTAGTGACCAGTTCACGACAGCAGCGGTTTAATTCATTCGAGCAAAGTTAGCTCTCGGAAGGAACCCCACCATGAATCAATGTTCAAGATGCCAGTTAAGATGTAATAAGAGTTCAAGCGAAGGAATTCAACCACAGACGACAATCCCAGGTCCGAACTTTCCTTAACTGGACGCCCGCCTTGCCAATCGGCTGGACTCAAAGCTGCAAGCTAAACAAGCTCGATTTGCGTTCGGTTGACTTGACAATAAAATAACCCGTCGACGAGTCACGCTCGTGATATCACCCGTAAAATGACATGACACAAATTACGAACTTACCGCAATTTATGAGTACTGGGATGAACTTGTGTAACTATGCAACAAGAGGCCTCCCCGTTTCTCAGTGAGGCTGGGTTGCACTGCACGATGGGAAATGGAGTTCAATCAGAGATAAAAGAAAAAACAAGGTGCAGTACCGCCACTTAGCGGATTGGAGTAGAACGGCAAGGCAAATAATTGCTTGTTTAGTAGTGTTGATTGTACAAAAATCCCAAATTGACAATCTTAAGCATTTTTTAAGTTGAAATATACCAAAAAACATGAGACAGTTTGATTTTGTGTAACGACAAAATGGGATGGAGCTGGCAGGTGGAAATTTTGCATGATGACATCTTTAGTGTCAAAATCTAAAGTCTTCTACACTGTGCGTCCTCATTGGGGTCATAGGTTAGATGGACAAACAGCATCAAGTGATAAGTTTACATGAATTAAGCAAGGCAGTTGTCAGATTTATGTACTCAGAAAGGTCCTCAAAGGATGTTGACTGATGCTCATTTCATTTTCCTCTCCATAAAACAGACGTATCTTATGTAATAATCACCACTGCATGTGCAGTCACAAGGATGACAAGTGATATGAAATGCGGATGTGGGCCTTCGCACTTCCTCCTCATATCTGTTACAGGATGAGCTTTTCACACTTTTCAAGATACAAATTCTTGTCATATGAGCTCCAATTAAAACAGTAAATTACAAACCTTTTGAAAGATTTTTTACACCATGAAAGTCCAATGACTTGGTGGAAAACGCTGGATGAGTCGTGCATATTCTCAACATTTCACGCAGGCTTGCTCACGTGCACTTTGTTTACACACTCACGAGTATTTATGGATTCAAAAGAGACCTTGTTGTCCTCATTTGGGCTTTTGAAGTTTAGCATATGCAGAAGACATCTTACAGCCAGTATTCGGTTTATTTAAAAACATCACACAAAAGCAATTACAGAAGACAAATTCAAGAAAGCAAAATGAAAGTACTTTTTTTTTACAATTTCAAACAAACGACGAGGTCATTTAAGTAGTGAAATATATTCTGGCCTTAATGTCATTCAGCAAACAATCAGTGCAACCAAATGTCATATGATGAATTGAGTAAAATGACAAGCTGGCTGAATCGAAAAATAATAATAATAACTTAGTGGTTGATCCCAAAATTAATGCCATTAAGTCAGTTTCACTGTACATTCAATGCACATTTATCTCATGAAGACTATGGATGTGCCATCCTGGAAGTATTCTCAGCACCTTAAGCCACCAAGCATCACGTTTGGTTTTAGTTTCAGAAGTGTCACTGTCTGGCGTTGCCATGGCGAGGATGCTCACCTCCACGCTGGGGGTCAAGCAGTTTGACATCTTCACAGCTTCAGATGGAGTCCAGAAAAGCCCGATAGAGGTCAGACCTGAGGAAGCGAGGGTATGAATCTCTCTCCATCAGCCTGAAGACGATCTCCTGGGCCTCATCAAAGCACCCGGCGCCGCCCGTCTTCATGTTTCGCCTGATCAGCTCTCTGGTCTTGTGATCGATGTTAATCTGGAGGACAGACACACCACTTGTGAAGCGTCAACGTCAGTCAGCGCCGGCGCGACGCAGCGCCAAAGATGCTCGCACCTCTTTCGGGGCATCGGCCTTGATGTAATGTTTGAAGATCTTTTGGGCCTTGCACGTCATCCTGAAAGAGGACTTGATCTTCTTATATTCCTCGCATACCAACCAGAATTCCAAATTCTCGTCGCTGAACTCGGATTTGAGGAAGGCCTGGAATATTTTGTTTCCGTCTAATCCGAGAGAAATGTCAGGAGTTGAAGAACAGCGGCTGAATATCGGCGGAACCAAAGGATGAACTTACATTTGGACGCCATCAGTTTGTCGAGGGAGTGCGACCACTGGGTCAGTTCTTCAAAGCACAGCCTTCAAATGAAGAGGAAGTTACCCGTTAGCTTTAGTTTTAGTTCTCAGTTGATTTTTTCTACGGGCTTACCCTCGAGTGCTTGATCTTTGAAATGATTTGCGCTGCAGTTGAGACTTTAGGCTTCCTTCCCTGTCCGTGCAAACGTCATTTCTTATTTGACTGAAGCTCATGCTAAATGCTAATGTTGCATCAACTCACCTCTTAGCTGCTTGGTTTTTTTTGTCCGTGTCCATACTGTGTACTCTCTCTCTCGTCAATGAGGTGACCGGATTCGACATGTGGCATGTAATTGATGAAGAACACATGTACGGGCCAGCGTCGAGCAGCTCCAAATAGGCAAAGTCTCACACCGTTGCGTTCATCTGTCTACTTTTTATATGGGCAGCAGAAGTGAGTTGCGAGCGTCATAGTGTCATTTTGCGCCAACCGCAAGTAAAAGAGGAAGTTGAGAATTACGCAAATGTAACTACGTAGTGACTGAGATCTACCAACAGGTTTCGTTGTTTGATGTCATGTCTGGAGATGCAAATCTGTGGCGGTGGAAAGCAGATAGGCAAATGTTTGCCGCACAGAGAACATAGTTGAGGTCACACGACTGGTCTCGCAAAGCGTCTTTGCCGATTGAGCGAAGGAATCAAATCCAGCAGATGGAGATAAAGCGACAACACGTCTCGACGGTCACGTTCTTTTCAGACAAGCGGCAGACGAAACATACACGGCAAAAACATTCAGGCGTCTTTATTTGTATTTGCTGATTGTCACACTTGTTCGTCCTAAGTTGTACAGTCGTTGAAATCAAATATGGCCTTCATATGCATCGGAGACTATGTGTCCAGCTTTTCTTATTGGACTCATCAAAAGAAAAAAAAAGAAAAAGCGGAAGTGGCTATAAAATAAAAGTTCCCCTTTGTGATATCAACAAATTACCTTGTTGATCCGGAGGTAGGTAAAATTCCTTCCTCCGTGTTATGTAACGTAAAGAAGTCGGTGTGTTTTATGCAAGCTGAAAACCGTCTACGGAATCACACAGGAAGAGAACCTCGGGCATATTGCAGAAATCCACAGCGAGAAGAAGGCCATTTTTGCTCGAAAACGGTCACCTTAAGTCAGCTCTCCTCTGGAGTCCTCGATAGATGTCCGACTTGAGGAAGCGTGGGTAGCAATCTCTGGCCATCAGCAAGTAGATGAGTTTCTGGGCCGAGTCGAATGAAGTCAACGTCGGTTGCGAGATGTTGGATGTGATTTTTTCCCGGGTTCCGCAATCGATGTTGATCTGAAATTGGAGCGAGGCATCTTAAAGCTTTGGGTTCTTCTCGTGAAGCGCGAGTCATCTCGCATGATTCCATCGGTACCTGCTTAGGTGCTTCCGTTTGAACAAACTCCGAGTAGATCCTGTTAGCCGAGGTGATCATCTCTGGCACGTTCTTAATTTTTTTATACTCCTCACACGCCAGCCAGAACAAGATGTTCTCCTCGCTGTGTTCCGAGCGTAAGAACTCTCGGAAAGCTAACAGGGCGGCTGGAAAGCAAAGTGTGGGAGAACCTAAATGAGCGGGAGAAGGCCTTCATCTAGAACGGAGAGAGGCACTCACTTTTACAAGTGAGGACATTGTCCACCGACTCGCTCCAAGAGTCCACGTCCTCCAGCGGGTCCTTGAGAAAGCAACATAATCCACCCTTGAAAAGAGCAACCGGCAGCCCAGTTATCGAACAATTCTTCTGATCAATAGTCACACTACAAATGTTCCCGTAAACACTTAAGCCTTTTTTTTTTTTTTTTTACACTTACGGGGAGTGAAATGCATCTCATCGTTTTCCACATGGCCGCCGTAAACGTGGGGAAAGTCACTTAATGGCCATCCACCTGCCAGACTGGCGCTGTGATTGTCTGGACAATATCGAGACAGGTGGCTGAGCAAAGCCAAATTCTCCTTGGCATCATGAATGGAAGGTATGCAAATGCCTATGCAAAGCTTTGGTTTGTCCCTCATCTGCCGCTCTTCGAGGACGATTGGGCTCAATAAACGCAGGAGCTCCAAATGGTACCTCAGAAATGCCATTTCTGCCAACTGTTTGGGTGAAGTCATACAAGGCCATCTTGCAATTAATAGGCAGGTGACCCTCTTGTCACAGTCCAAGAAAAATATCCATCATTTTCCATGATCAAGGATGAAAACCTGAACAGGTGACAAAAAACACCACAACGGCTCTTATTTGCATGGACGTACGTACACTCACTGGGTCGGGGAATTTGATTTTCAAAAAAGGCCCAGCCTTCAAACATGACGGCTGCAGCAATGAAGATGTATTAAAAGAACTGACGGCTTTGAGAAAGAATGGAAACAAGGATGAATTCATTCATCGGGATTTCTGTTTTCTTACAAATGCGAAGCATTGTTGTATGACTGCATGCACAGGCTGCAATTCACAAAGCACACACAGGAAGGCAGTGTGGTTCTCTCCAACTCCTGAACTATTTTCCTCTCTAACTGCTTGCTGTGTCCTCTTTGTTTTTCCACGCTTGTCCACCTTGTGGGGTCACAAGGTGAGCGCTAGGATAGTTGAAATCCTTGACAGCGAGTCACCTCGCACGCATCCGATGACTTTCACTTACATTTCATGTCCAAGAAGGAATTAGTAAACAACGCGTGACGTCAGGAACAGGCTGGCAGTCCAGGAGAGTTGTTTTGTTTGGCTTGGAGCTTGCGGTCGTGACAACATCCTGACATATGTTTATTGATTAAGTTCTTCAGCTGTGGCCATTTTTCTGAAAGTTTTCTATCTGGGAACAACATCAACCTTGTCTGGGAGGGCATTGTGGGTTTAAAGCCCTCGGCCCAATCATAAAGCCCACAGGGCGGTGTAACAAATTTCACGGATTGTAGATACCGAAATATAGCTCTCCAGCACAAATATATTTGTTTGGGTCAAGTTTCACACCCGGCCTGTGAGTCAGCACCACCTCACGGACATCTGTATCACGCTGACGGCTCAACAATTGGTTCTTAAAATGTGAATTTGCTGAAGGGGCTGGCAAACAAAAGTGGGCTGAATGAAAGTGATGTTTCATCTCGTGAAAGACAGCGGCAGGTTCTCGTAAAAGCCATCAACCATTCGGACAAATGTTCCTTCCGATGCGGCCATTAGGAGGCAATCAAATGAACGCTTAGAGGAGTGAACCTGCTCGGCTCCCAAAAATAAGATAAAACAAACAGATCAACCTGTCCAGTTTGCGAGCATTAATGGTGTGAATCAAATCACATGCTGTTGTGCAAATGGGACAGGCAAGGAGACAGGAGGACATGAGATCATGAAAAGAAAAAACAAGAAAAAGCCTCTCGTGGGCTGATATTGCAGGTGGTGGCCATGGCTCATTACCCTGCCCTCATCTTTTCTCGTCAAATTCTGCCTCTTTTTTTTTTAACCCTGGGTAGCAGGAGGCAGCATCTGCAGCTTGGGTACTCAAGTCATGAAGCTTGCATTGAAGATCAAAGGCAATTTGGCCCAAATTTGGCCTCCTAGGGAGAGGAGGTAGTTATTCTCAAGGGTTGACTTAGTCTAATAGAGCTGCTGTTCGAATTAGTACACCCTGTAACTTTGCTTGGAGGGGGGGATTCAAATTTGCTGGCAGGAACGGCGCTGCTACAAGGAGAAAACCAAACTTCAGTGCTCAAGGACCCTTGGACATGATCACCAGGCTTGAAGATTGAACCCACCACCTATTTCTTTGGGGGGGCTGACATGAATGCCGCACTTACTTCCCGAACCGCTCTTAAATTTGGGATTTCGTCATGAGTCGTAAAAGACCTCAAACGCTTTTTCTCGTCTTTCTCGTTTCCCCTAACAATGTTTGCAAAGCAGTCATGAGTTTTGGGTTTGCAGCTTCGTAGTCCATTGTCCTTAAGACGCAACACGACAAGATGATGGCGTTTGGTATTTCTCTCTTAATTGCTTATGGCGCGCTGCGTTATATACACTTCCTACTTCTCGTTGCCGTAAACAGGGAAAAAACAACGTAAAGTGTACATACTCAATTAAACATTACGTCACTGCTGTAAACACAAAATACGGCATAAGACACAGAACAAATAACACAATAACATATGAGAGTGCAAAAAAACTTAACACCGAGTCTTGGTAAACAGTCGTGAGAAGGCCAGTGAAGAGGAAACAAGGGAAAAGGAAGTTTACGAGGAAGAACACTTGTTTGCGTGACTTGAAGAGCACGCACGGTGCAACGCCTACTTTGCTCCTGTCATCCACTTCTGATAAAACTGTTGCCATGACAACATCATCACTAATCTCTTTGATACTGATGGCAATCTTCTACGGAAACTGTGCTTGCCGTTACGTTCGTATCCGCTCGAAAGCTTTTCCATGTAGATTTGTGAGGTTCGTTGGCGTATTCTTGTGTGACAGTAGCGATCCAGCCGTTAATTTATTCCGGAATACATGAATGTCACCATTTATAAAATCTTCACGTGACCACCGTTTGTTTCTCCTCACAATTTGCGGATGATTTGCCGTGCGGCGTAAGCCACCGATTGGAAAAAAAAGAGAGGAGAAGAAAAGAAAAACCTGCTCCGAACGCCTCAGCAGGCAACTAATCTTAAGCGGTGATGAATTTGGCACACCAGCGGAGCCCCCACCTTTGTTCCCGTATCATTTATTATTTCCCCCCTTGTTCTCAGACTTCAGAGAAAACTAACAAGCTAAGAAGTGCAGTATCGGCACGCCTGTAACGTCTCAATTGATGCATAATTAATAAGAAATGTGAGGTATACCACACAGATCTTTGCGAGGAACTTAAGTTGAGATGGGCCCCGTAGGATCCTTGAGCTTCTCCAGTTAATGAGCTGCGCTCCCTACGTGTGGGTGTGGTGTGCGTGCGTGTCGCTCTGTGTTCTGAATCCAGACACGTGTTGTACATATATTCTCCCCATATTCATATTCACGAAGCTGGATGGAGAATCCGGTTGGCTCGCGGACAGTTTGGAACGACGACGTATTTGTCTCGGAGAAAAAAGCGCGCCTTGTGAACGCGTATACACCGACATCAATTATTCCGCGCTCGTGGTGTGAGTTGATAAGGTCTATTAATTTTTCAGCGATGTGGAAAAAGGGAGCAACTACAAGTTTGTGAGCTATCTCGTGAACGCGTCTCCTTTCAATTTGGTCATTGGAACGATTAAGATCGCAGACGCGCCTCATTAAAGCTGCTTTTAATTGAGAGCGTCTTACCTTCCGCAAAGCATTGTAATAAATGGGCCGGGTCCAAACAGAAAAACACAAAACGTAAATTAGTATGAGCCACTAGACACAACCTGTATGTGATGAGCTACGAGCTGTCAATTCAAGCAAGCGAAATCTCGTTAGGAGTTTCCACTATATGCAGATTTCTCACTTCAGGTTAGTTTTGTAGATGGTTGGATACCAGGAGGGAGAAAATAATGAATCCTTTTTTATTTTTATTATTATTATTAAGACACGGACGGTCAAATGAGCTTGTAACTCATATCAAGTGTATTAAAGTTGCATAAGGCGCGATTGCCAGCGGAAGACAAATCACTAGCAATGCTGCAGAAGGGACGAACGGATGGACAGACGGTGAGCAGCAGGCTGGTCACGTTCCAGCACATGCGGGCCTCGCCACGGAGTAAATTCAGCGCAAATAAATAAATAAATAAATAAATAAATAAATAAATAAATAAATAAATAAAGGTGTTTTTAGTGAGGATGATACTTTAGATATTGGTTCATTCCACAATTTGGTATCTTTTATTGAAATGGCGTGATTAACTTGTCTGGTAGAATAATGATGGCTAAATAATTTTCAGGCATTTTGTTACCAAAACAATTCTGGATTGACACTAATATGTCATTTCAACGATATCCCGAAACTTTAGAAGTTAGTGACAAACGGACTCGTATGCTTGTATTTGCTTTCAATCAAGCAGATAATTGCTTGAGCTAATTAAGTGTACATATCCTGGCACTCGTGGAAATGTTTGGGTTCTGCACAGCAGCCGGTTTCCCAAAACGAGCACAAATGATCCCGCTTGCATTTAGGAGGTGAACTATCATCCAGCGATGTTCTTGGTGGGGATTAATTTGCTGAGTAGATGAGGGAGGGCTAGAGCCACATGAATACACAAATGCATAGTCTTAGGACCTAATTAAAATGGCAGATTCCTCCAAATCTCCCCTATTTGTGTGTCTCCGGGGCTTGTCGCCAGGCTCCGAGATAGCTCGAATAATCCAGTGCGATTGTAAAAGAAAATGATTCATTTCGCACACACATACAATCTCCGACACAAATTACACAATTAAAATTCCACAGCTCGCCACCGATTATCACCGTCGTTTTTACGAGCGAGCGAGCGAGCGAGCGACCGCATCTGAAATGTTATGGCTACCGGGGCGAGGGCTCGGCCGAGCCGCCGCCTCGCTCGTCGAACACGCAGGAGCGTGACCTCCTGCGAGACATCAAGGCTCCTGGCCCTCTCCTCCTGGCCAGGCGCAAATAAAGGTCGGAGTGCAGGAATCTGGGATAGGAGTCTTTTTTCATCAGGCTGTAGACTTTCATTTGGGCCGCATCAAAACAGCTCCTTGTGGGATGTGCTAAATTGGTCTGGATGGCCATCTTGGTGCCATAGTCAATATTGACCTAAGAAACATAAAAACAGACGTGGAACTGCAATTGCTGCAAGTGCCTTTGCTCACATATCACATGCGATTAAAAAAATACACTTGGAATGCTGAAAAGGCCTTCCAACTTTGTCAACTAACAACTCTACTATTTATATAGTCATATAAATGCATATGTATTCCTACAAGATATACGTATACACGCATCTATACACATATACATGTTTTTTTACACATATGTACACATTTACATGTTTACACATAGACACACGTATACACATTTACACATCTATACACACGTATACACACATACACACGTATACACGTAAACTATATGTGTGTACACGTATACGCACATATACACATGTATAGACGTATACACACATATACACACATACAAACATGTACATACGTATACACATACACACATATACACGTATACACACATATACACACGTATAAACATATATACATGTATACGCATATATACACTTATACACGTTCTACATAGAATATACATATATAGACACACATACACAAATACATATATAAACATATACATACTACACATTTAGATACTACATATATGCACATATACATATATACACGTATACATATATACACAAACACATCTATACGACTACACACATATATATATATATATATATATATATATATATATATATATATATATATATATATATATATATATATATATATATATATATATATATATATATCTTATTGTTTGCAATTGTTAAAAAAAAATCTCTATTTTGTCATGAGAAATATTAATATAGCAACATGAGTATTGCAGTCTCATTCATCTCCAGTCGAAAGTGTTCAAGCGGGTGCAAGCAGAAGCGGCATGAATAAATATTTAGGCTAAGAATCGTCTACCCAAAGTGTGTGGGTGGGTTCTGCTCTCCTCACTTTTTGCACAGAAAGAGTCACAGCCACAAAGCGCCCGCCTGCACTTTACGCTCAGATGCGGTCAAATCATCATCCAGGCCGCAAAATGGAAATCGTATAAAGCGCGGCTCTCGGCGGCGGATGCTTTGCACTCGTTGTGCTATGTTGAGATGCGTAACCAACCTGCGCTTCCGTCACAAAGGTCCACTAGCTCTTGACCCCATAATGATTCAGAATTCATCCGGCATACTTTTATCAGCATGTCATGAATATTCTCAACTTCCAGCACCACTCACAAGGCCAAAGAAAAACACGTTTGTTTCTATGGGTAAATGAACATTAAATACCTCTTTGGGCGCATCCGACCCGATAAAAACAGCATAAATATTTTTGGCCTTGGACAGAAGCTTCTTCTCAGAGTCATAAGTCTTGAAATCTTCACACGCCTGCCAGAATTCTAAATTTTCCTCGCTGAACTCTGTGCGGAGGAACTGAAAGAAAGTTTCCACGCCATCTGATGTGGAGAAACAAACAATAGTTGGAGATAGGTGGAAGCGTGTGAGAATGGGGAAGAAGAAACACTCGACTTCTTCATTTAAAGGTCGCTAATATGTGTTCAACAATATCTCATGCATTCACGACTCTTATTTTGATTATTGTAAGATGCTCTGTCCTTAGTATCGTCTCACGAGTAGAACTTTGCATTCCAAGTACGGCGCAACTCTGACCTGCGTTCTCCATCAGCTCTTCAAACGAGTTGCTCCATTGCAGCGCCGTCTCTGCTGCGATGCTGAGAAAAGACGAGATCGCCGTTTGAGCAAAGTTTCCGCGGATTGCGTAATTTTCCAGCTGACCAGCGAGGTCAAACGTGAATAATGCTTTTTCTAAATATTGGCCTCACTTGCTGGACGTCGTCTTTCTCTGACGATTGACATTTTCATGAGAACCAGATCTGGTGAGACTTTTCCTCTCCTTGTCTTGCTGTCTGCGTACAAAAACCAGAAGAAAAAAAAATTGCAGCCAGCTGTGTCCCCAAAATCGGAAAGACTCCTCTCTGGCGTGTTTGTCTGCTATGACTGCACAATTCATTGGATTTTTTTTTTTTTTTTGAAAGAATAGTTTAAAAGTTATCCACCAACCTGCTGCTATCAGCCTTCATTGTTGGTTGTCGCCTGTGTTGTGGCCCTTTGAAATACGCTTCCTCCTTCTGGGCCATCAAGTTAAATTGAGGAAATAAGAAAACAAGCGTTTCCATGCTGTTCTATCTTCATCTGCCACAAATAGCTCCGAGACAATTGTCGAACCCATCGCCGTCGCTCTCTAAACCACGTTTGCATTTCATTTCTCGGCCCCAGACTTCCTGTCAGCACTTACAAGGCTCTCGTCTTGTTAGAGACCCCCCAACCCCACCCCACCCCCTCCACTTGTGTTTGACGTCCTGTTGAGAGTTTGTATGCGAGGCAATTTCCCAAAAATGTCCGGTGTTTTCTTTCATGTGTTTCATTACATTTTTCCCCAGAAATTGTATTACTCGAACAACTAGAATTGGATGCAGAGATAGAAATAGCGAGTTTGATTTGTTGTCAAATAAAATCATTGGATCAAAATAACCCAAATTGACACTCACACATTGGTCAAATTTGACCAGTGTCATATTTATGAAATCAGAATTCGATGAATGCATTATTTCCACTTCCAAAAGGTCAAAGACACTTTTTTTTCCCTCTCTCTTTTGTTTGATGGGAGAACACCGATCCTATGGTGTCATTACCCGAAGCCTTCCTTCTTTTTATCTGCACACACCTGGAGCAGGAAATGAGGCGCGAATGTCGTCTTGACAATACATTGATTTCAAATTCCCTAAATTGTGGGGTAGAGCCAAGCAAATTTCCATTTTAAGCCTCGAAGCGCAAACATTTGTACGGGCGCCGCAAAAGACACCTGTGTGACTTGGGGCCTAATCAAAATCTCTCTCAAAGTCACATTAAAAGCAACACATTGATTACAGCAGACACACGCGCTGCGCTGTAAATGTATGCGGCTCCGGCCCAATGATCCACTAAAGTGAAAGTGCGCTCTCCTTTCCCTTCAGGTAAACAACGGACAGCTGAATCACTAAAAGCAAATTGAATAGTAGTCATTTGCTTTAGCTGTATGTATTTGCCTGCTGTCAACATGGCAGATGAGAAAAGCAACAGAATCAATACGTGCAGCTTTGCCCCCAAGGTGCGAGCGAGCGAGCGAGCGAGCGCCCACCAGCTGGGTGCGAAGATTACGGATGTTCCCTTTTATCATTCTGCAGAAAAAATATTCCCAATTGCACTTTTAATTCAGTCACTATTTCACCGACGCTGTTGTTTTTGCAATTGCTCACCCCTAAAAATGAAAGCCGGCAAAGGGCAAACAAAGGCAAGTGGATGAGTGAGCATTTAGCAGAAAGGGGAAGTGATGGAAGAGAAACCGCTGTATTCACATGGTTGAAGCCGGAAAGGGGGGGGGGGCGTTGGAGCTTCCTGTCTGGGGTGTCCATACTGTCGCTTAACACTCGACCTTCTGTTTTTGTCACGCGCAGAAGACTGAACGACAACAAAATAAACCCACAAACCAACACATGGAAAGAATGCTCCGGCAAATATCTAATATTCACTTTGTGTTCAAACTAGTAACTAGCTGGCCAACTTGAATATATAATTTTGTTTTTCCTGGTATTTGAGTTGTCCCTGCTTTACCCACATTATTGTTGTATTCTTTTATGGATAAATTGCCCTCCAGTTCGTGGAAGCTCCACAGAACATTCAAAGATTTAGCCCTTAAGAAAGCTAAGGCGAAAAGTGGTGCGTGTTTGAGTTGCTGTGTGCACACATAGCAAATAAGGAAGACAAAAGTGGTAAGAAAATGCACTTTATCACTTTAAAGTTTGCCTCTCGTCCCGACATGTCTTTTTAGGCTCATTACCTCCAGCGAGGAGACAAAACGTGCACTTGGTCCACCTAAGTGCATGATGCTGCCTTTGATGAAAATGTGAAATTGTAATTTAGCCTTGAAGAATTGTATTATTTTAGCTTTGATGACAAGATTGTAAATAGGATGGATCTTTTGTTTGCATCTACTTGCTCCGTGAGTCCCGGCTTTTTTTGCGAGAGTCGGCTTTTCTGCCTACTGCTGCAAAATGCTAACGGATTCTTGATTACCATAGCCGCTGCAGGAAAGGTAATTTTTCACATTTTATTTGCGACCGGAATAATATTTCAAATCAAAACAAAGCACCCTATCTGCTATTGTTATCGCATTCGGCCGTGCTAGCGAAGCTGTTTCAAAACAAGTTTAATCTCAAAGCTCTCAGACGTTGGTGTCTCAGCTGCAGCATTGAGCCATCGTCACGTGACGGCGACGTGAGCGCCAGTGATGTTCTACTTAAGAGGCATGGGCGGAATTCTTTATCATGGTTCTTTGAGACTCTCCGGTAATCAGGTCCACATGCCGATAGTGATGGATTCCATTGGGCAGCCACATTTGACCTGACGACGCAAACACACACACACAAAAGCAAATTATTATGCTAAAGATGTTTTTGGATCAATAATCGTTTCATATTACCACCAAATGTCTGCAGAATTGCATGAGAACCTCTTGAAAAATGCTTTTTTAAAGTTTTAGTTGTACAGTTTTAGTTTTACACATAGGACAACTCAATGCGCTTAGAAAGAAAACAGCTAAAAACAATCACTTGCATGCAGCGGCTTGCACATTTCCTGTCAAACTTACGCTCAGCTAACCCGCCTGATCGAGCAGTGAGCATTGAAGATTTTATTTTCATTCTCTGCCTCACTTTAGTGTGCTTCATTAAGTGCTATTTACTACCTGCTTCATAGTGCTGCCACCTAGTGGAATGTTTCTGTAGTCTGCGACTTATTTTGTTTAATAACCAATAATTAGATTAATATTAATTTATGTTTTATACTAACGAATGTGTTTCATGAAGTAATGTGCCAAGGGAAATATTTTGCTTGGTGTTTGTGAAGGCAGTTTAGTAAATGGTCTGCTTTCTTCAGACAGGTTCAGTCTGCTGTTTTCTCAGCTGCACATGACACAAATGGTGATGTCTGCATAGTGAAGGATGCAAATCCGCTCACAAATTCCTATCCAACTAACCACTTGGATGCCGACCCCCCCCCCCCCCCCGACAACTATGTGTTCGATTTATGTTTTTCATTCCAACATCTCGTGTTGTTGCGCGATTTCTCTTCAAAAGAGCCCATTTCCAATTTCTCAGGTTCCTTTGGTGAATAAAGATGAGCAAGGAGCATCTCAGCAGCGTTAATACGCAACTGCGGATGGACGGCCACAATGCATTTTCTCTACTTCAAATGGATAAAAACCATCTTTGCTTTTTTTTTTTTTTTAGATTGAATTTGCAGTAGCTGCCAGCTAGCATCTCTACATTCGCTCGTGGTTCTACTTGATGACTTGGTTTCTAAAATATATGCTCATTACCTGCACATCCATTTATAAATAATTTACAAGAAGGCGGGGGAGGACCTTGTTCTCCACAGTCACTGTGATGAACCTCGTTATCTTCTTTCTACTGATGACAATTTCTTATGTGTTATATTCTCTGAGTTAATTGAGCTTAGGACTGACTCAACTTTTTTTTTTTTTTGCCACCCTCCAACTATTCTGAAAGCAAAATCTTTTGTTTAAAAAAAAAAGCAGCCCAGAGTTGGGGTTGACTCTCAGCTTGTTAGATATGCTTTCCAAAACCTGGCAGCACTTGCATTTCATTCAGTCTCATATTAGAGCAGGCAAGTCGTGAAATCAGATACTCCAACCTCCCGAATGGAGGCCGAAACACACAGCCATGCGCGGCTGCCAGAATAATAGTGCAGACAAGACAATTTTAATCAAAGAGTTGATGAGGCCGAATGAGAAAACAGCAAAATTCTGCGCCGTCATTTCGAGATATTTTGTTTTCTCCGTAACAAACACGAGAAAATGCCTGCTAAATTGTGGCGTGGATCATATTCATAATTAAATGAAAAACACAAACAGTAGAAAAGCTTCTTGTGGATCAATAAAACCGAGTGCTGGTCAGTGTTAGTTAGGTTTTAATAAGTGAAAGAAACCAAAGTAAATCATTTCCTTCCAGCGCTCTAACCGAGTAATTCTATTTTAATTGGAAAAATTATGTCGGTGAGCTTGGGAACTAATTGATTGTGTTCCACTATTAGCCTTGATGACCCTACATCAATCTACATCCTCTCGAATTTACCGAATTAGCGTCTGTTTATTTTGCACAAAGCGAATATTCCGTTATGTGATTGACAACAATTCCTCCAGATGCACAGGTTAATGATACCCCTTTTTTTTTTTTTTTTTGCCACCGAGTAAAAGACAAATGGAAACACGGAGAAGGCACAATTACACGTTTGAGCCGTAAAAATAAATCGGCTTAAAGCCTTTGTTGGCTGGAATCTCACCCGGCGGGTCGTCGCAGGACTTTTCGCACACTGTGACGATGCGCCTGAAGTGGCCATGACAGCGTTTAAAGCCTTTGCCCACACGCTGATTGTCATGTGGTGTTTCTAATGTGATTTACATGAAGGTACATTGGACACGGGCTAATTGGTTGCTACCTTTTTTTTTTTTTTGAGAGAGAGATGTTTTTGAAAAGGTCCCTTACATCACTGGAGAAAGTCCAATTATATGTTTTTCTATCTCTAACTACTCGGGGTTCATGCACCTGATCCCTGCTCATCGGCTGTAATAACGGGAAGACCTGAATCTTGCGCAACTCATCACTGGAGGATTCCATTCCATTCTGTAACAACCTGGTGCAATCGTTCCGTCGTTCTCCCGCTCGGTCAAATCTAATTAGAGGGAATTATTTGGCTGACGGTGATATGAGACACATTGCACCAATTATTAGTTGTACCACTATCTGACAATTCCTTAATGTCAACAAGCAGATAACACATGAGGGACAAATATCCAATATCAATGTTGTTGATTTTCATTTTTGATCAATTTTCTGATTTTATTTAGCCAGGACGGAAAATAGGGGAGCGAGATCAGAAAGCGAAGTGAATGAAATGAAGTTTTCCCATTTCTAATGGAAGCGCTTTGAATGTTAAAGGGGATCTCTCGCATCTCGTAAGTGAATGTTGACAAAATGTACTTTTACAGTTGCCCCGTTATTCCTTCTTCTAAGAGATTGCGCTCGCTCCAGTTAGCGCAATACATTGGCGTCTCATTAAAGGCTTTTTAATGAATGTGGCACTGAGTTAATGAGATCAAGAATTGCCCTGTAATGATTTTGAACATCATTAGAATAACCTGCCATCAAAGCGTAGGCTGATCTTTGTTGATTACCAGAAATGCGGACAAAGCAGTTTTAAAAAACATTTGACTAAACACGGCTTGTTTACAGTTTGTTTTGATTCTACAGCTCATACAACACAAATTGTGTTGACTCGGTGGAAACAACATCGTTCGTGTTTCTCTGTGTTTGAGAGAAAAGCTGCCTTTTCATTGGTATTCTCACAGTAAAACTTCAAATTAGTTGACAAAGGTAAAGAAGAAGCACTTCAACAATTTGTATCTGAAAAGTTTTCCGGTGTGTTTTAAGTCCAGTCAACACTACAAAAGTATGTTTTGATTTTGAAGCTATTATAATACAATATGATAAAATCTTAACATACTCTTGCTCGGAGCCCCCTGCAGCAAGCCAAACAAAGATGCGCTCACGCTGTCGTGGTAATGGCTAGCAACCACGATAAATATTGATGTGCACACAGGCAATACTGTCTCGCACTTAATCTTACGAAACGCTCCGTTTACAAAAAAAGTACCGTATACATTCATTTACAATGCTAACGTGAATATCCAGTATGATTACAGATGTGCCAAATGCAATTCTATATGCTTGGCTCTCTCTCCCTTATCCTTACATTTTCAATGATGGTAGAGATTGGTCCAAATGTTCTTTTAGGAACAGAAATACAATGTAAGACAGAAATCTTTTTTCTTTGGCTCACCAAAATAACTTTTCACAGCCAGCAGCAAAAAGGTGCTGACTTGCAACAATCATAAAAAAAAAAAAAAAATCAATGTCATATCTTCTCAATCATATGATGGTTTTACAGTAGTACATGATAAATATGGGCTGCAAAATCCAAAAACCAGCCATCTTGTGGCCCCCAATTTGATACCAAAAAACAACTACGCCTGAGGAAAGACAACCAATCTGAGACAGGTGTGACTTACAAGGTCATAAGAAAATACAACCTTGAAAATCAATAACATTTATAGTATCTTATTAACACTCCATTACGTTGAAGGTGGGTGCCCGCGAGGGCAAGGCCAATGATTGATGGTTCATGAATCAAAGCTAAAGCTTCGTAAATTAAAATCTGAAATTTTATTGTACGAAACGGATGTAAAAAAGGTTTTACATCTGTGACAGAGATAAAGAAAGAAAATCCGTCACGTAGTTTTGGTCCAACAAAACCACATTACATTTCCTGCGCCACAACTTAGACCTACTTTCATCTGGTCTAAAGTAAAATCTACTTTGTGACACCAAACTGTCAACTGCGCCAGGGGCATTTAATAGAAAACGCCCTTGATCCGCCTAAATGACCAGCAGGGCAACCTCACGCTCTGCTAAATCCCCCCCAAAAAGGTAAACTAGCATTTCTTTGGCACATTAAGTTTTTATGAAAATAGGGGCTAATATAATCAAAACAAACCACAAACACAGATAATGAAAGACGACAGCTCATGCGTCCACAGTAGCCTCGTATACCGTGAGGCCATTCCCTGACTTTTACTCAACTTTAATTACCACAGGAGAAATGATCTCCTTATTTTCATATGCTACACACTCACAGATGCAATTTAGATTCCCACTAGATTCTACAGACTGCAAAATCGGATTGGGTGGGCCTGTTACCTTGGGCGAGGGCACCTTGACAGTGTACTGGAGACACACTTGTAATTTTCTTATTTTTACTCTGAGCTTGAAAATCACCAAGCATCCCTAGCCTACGTCAAACCCTTAATAAGGGAGCACAAGCAATTTGAGGCTGTGCGAGCTTTTTCCTTTCCTCCAAACCAGTCATCTGTTCACATCTGGCAGTGAAAAAGAACAAACATGTCAGGATTTTTCAAATACATAGAAACATCTGAGCCAAAAAAAAATGTTCTTCCACCCAGATGGTAGTTTTGGGAACTTGTTTGTGCAGCTTTAACATGCATTTTGAATTTGTTTGTATCGTGTGTGTGTCGACAATTGACTGTGGACACGGTTAAAAGAGTGAAACTATAAATCTCTGGATGGTTTACCAACTTGAACTAAACCTAAAAGGATGAACCACGTCAGCATTTTCTTCTAAATTAATGACTTAAGCATCACCAGCCAGGCCAGCTTTTCTTTTTTTTTTTTTCATTTGCTTTTTGTTCCTTTGTCCGTGTAGAGAGGGAGAATTTGAGTGGTGTCATGATTAGCTCTCTATGAGAAAATGTTTTGTCACAAAAATGAAAAAAAAAAGGCAAGAAATTAAATAGGTAATTCATTCACTCTCTTTAAAAAAAAAAAAAAAAAAAAAAAAATCAATTTAATACCTCCAAATATTCAGGGGGATTAGCTCTGGCTATGATAAAGGACACACTTGCTTTCACACATCTCTGCTATAATTAGTAGGGGAAAAAAAAAAGCTCTCTAATATTCATTTGATTATTTCCAGAGACTACTTTGTTATGAAATTGCTACTCCCCAAATAAAAGTGAAGGCACTGGGAATTACGATGTAAGTCAGACGTTTACCAACTGAAGGTGCTTTGTGCTTTTTCAATTGTCTCCATCACTAACTAGTAAAAGTGAGCTGTACACTTCAATCAACGACGTATTTCTGCAACAATATAAAACAAAATCGTCACCAATGCGTCTGGTAGAATCAGACCCAGTTCGTTTGATGCGTTTCCCCTCCAAGGGGAAGAGTCGAATGAAAAGTTTTCGCCGTGTTTGCTATCGGGCCAAGCGTTTGCCGGAGTCTTTTTGATCTTGGAAGGGGAGTGCGTCCTAGAAAGGATTTCCACGGGGACTGTGGTGGAGCGCCTCATGCTGGAACACAATATCGCAAGTAGATAACATCGGGCGGACGCTTGGGTGCCTGGAGGTGAGATGGCGGTGATTCAAAGAACTGTCACGGGAAAATATGGGCCAGGACAATAATGACGGTTCCAGCCGCTCACGTCCATCATCGAAGCCTCGTCCCATCCGCTAATACAATCCAATTTCATTTTACGCTGGCTCACTGTCACACTTGCTTCTGCCATCTTCTTGGCACCAAGTGATGAAGTTAAATGATGCAACTGCTCCTTGTTATATGAAAAGCTGTGTAGCTCAAATAAACATTCAGACTTTTTTGCAAGCTTGGGCGGGAAGGCGTCGTGAGAATTTCAACAACCCATCCGCCCGTCCGTCCGTTGAGGCAGTACAAACTTGTGATCAGAAAAAAAAAAAACAGTTGCGATTTTTGGTACTTATGATGTTTATATAGAAACTAGAAAGTGAGCACATCAATTAAAACAAAAGATGAAAAGCATCGGAGCTCAATGTGAGGACTGTGTTCTTCGGGTGAGACACCAAAGAAAGTTTTTGAATCGCAAAGACGATGCAACAAAAAAAAATACATCAGCTCTCCCAAAAGAGTGCAAAAATGGATTTGTTGAACCTACCTTGAACTTTGCCGTCATAATTGGCAAACGTAAGCTTCATAAAAACATTTCTCATCATGATATATTTGCATGTTCACTTTCTACAACGTGGAAAAAGTAAGGCAAGTAAAACCATTTTTTGGTTATAAATTCCAAAGTGTGGCTAACAATTGTTTCAAAGCTTGCACACCATTTGAGAATCTGAAAGCAACAAAAAATGGGGGAAGTTTCAGATCACCTAAAAGTCACCTCAAAGTTGATTTCGTGAGCGAGATCAACAACAGATGGTGATGTGAAAGAGCCTTTCGATTGAGAGTAGAGCAGTCAGACATTATGCAGAGAATTCTAGGACAGCAGTCAAGCTGAAGTTCACCTAACAAAGTTTCTTAGTTGACTGGAAAATTTCCGCTGTTGGTAGAATGGGAACGTAACCCGGACGGCTGGTAGCAACACAAGGATGCTAACTAAGACACGCAGTTTTCATTATTTTTTCATCTGCCAATATGGACAAAAAAAAAATCCACTTTGAAGGGGAAAAAAAGTTTCATTCTTTTGTCGCCTTGGATTTTTCTCTAGCACAAAAGCGCCCGAGCGAAACAGCAGACGTCTCAAAAGTGAAGATTTCTGGGTCAAGTATTTCCATACAACAATGGTGATCTTATTTTTTCTCATCAATACAAACTGTCTCTTATCATTTATTTCTTCCATTTCTACATTTACATCACTCTTACAAAGAATTGCCCGAGCGTATACGAGAACAAATAATAAATCTTCCGTTACAAAACCTTTGTCAATCCCGTAATTGCAAAAGTAAAGAACTACAACCAAGATCTCTTTACTTGTAAGCTTGATTCAAATTTGCTACACAACAACTCACATCATCTCAGCTGGATAAAAAACACGTGCAGGTCTCTCTAGACTCCCTTTGTACACCGTGCCGCAACCCCAGGAAGCCAAAAAAAGCTCATCTTCTCTTTATTTGCCTTTGCCTTTTATCTGTGCTCATTAAAAAAATATATTTAAAAAAAAAAAAAAAGAAAACCCAAAAGACAACTCCATTCCTCAATACACAGCCTCCCTTGTCTTAGAAGCAAGAGGGGGGGAGTTTTATTGGGGTTAGAGTTTGGGGTTCGTTTTTTTTATTGGATTACATATGTTCTTGCCCCGATATGAATCCCTGGCTTCAAAAACCTTGTTCTTAAGGTGAGAGGAATTTAATAACCTCTAATGGACCTCCAATGACCCAATTAGGACCGGGAACAAGATGAAGAGGTGAGAGTGGAGGCACAAATAGCTCTCAGGCCTTTTTACGGAATCAAAATGTACGTCGGGCGGGGGCAAATTGTATGCCCCTCCCCATTCTGCTCTAAAATGACTTTATAGTTCCAAATATGACCACGCCGTGCGCTCAGTCATCAATAACACGGGCCAACATAAAAGCATAGATTATAAATCCATTAAAAGCGCCGCTAGTGCTACACGACGGCCATTATCGGATGAGGCGTCGCCGCTTTGCCCGTCGCCAATGATGGCAGCTCCCGGTGAGTTCAAAAGTACAAGTTCTCATCTTGTTAAATGGCCGGCCCGCGGCGGCTGGACTGCTGTCAAATGTAAATATGTGGACGTGTCTCAGGCAAACCTCAGGACAAAACATTGAGTGATTTCAATACTTGAATGCAAGCACAACAACTACAACAGCAAGGCCCAAAACGTAATTAAGGCTGTCAAATTTTTTTTCCCTCGTGATTAAATCGCAGTTAAGTGTTTTGTTGATTTAGGCGGCAAGTCATTCTGTATTATCACCAGCACTTGTTGGGCTCAATCACACTAGTTATTCTGGCTTTAGTTAAGACAAGGCTTGGTAAAGAGAAACCCGGCCCAGATTGCCTTTGTTTTGTTTGTAGCTGGGACCAACAAAAAGTGTCCCACTGGGATCTTCAATTCAAATGAGAATGAAGTCTACACGGTCATTACCACAGCGCTGCTGATTGGATATTGTGCATAGCAAATAATGTTTTTTTTTAAGGCCCATGCAGGGAACACTAATAATAATAAAACCAAAATACTATAATAATGAGAATTTCTACAAAAACAATAGGCAAAAACAATAAATACACATCATAGCTCCTTCTCTTTATACTTTTAACGTTAATTGATACTGAAACAAATGCCGATTCCTAGTTACAGAATAATGGATGTTTTGTTCCCGGCTACTTCCAATTTCTCGAAACTGTATCGTCATTATTTACGGTTACAAGTTGCCAGCCCTGGAAAGTCACATATGGCCCGGAGTGTAAATTCCCGACTTTGCCGACTATCCGTCAAAGTAATGCGGCCGGCCTGTCTTGCTTGAGCCGCACCATTCCCCGTAGCATAGCATAGCATAGCATAGCATAGCATAGCATAGCAACGTGCTGTCACATCAACCGCTTCCATCCTTGCATTCAAACAAAATTTTGCTTTACAAGAATTCCCTCTCAATATCCATTTATAAATCAAGTCGCACGGTTCTAACTGGGTTATTTTATTTCGCGGCGGTCTTCCACCCGACTAGGAACTTTATTCAAAAGGATGAAATGTTGAAATCAGATGCGTCAAACACGGCGAGTGTGTTTTCTTCCGTGAGTGAAAACAATGGTGGCAAATGTTTCTTGCTGGAAGGCAGCAGAGAAGCAAGGGCTCAGATGTTCTCTCAATCGTGCGGGAAAGGGGATCATATGTCTGTGCCAAATCATTCGCTTGTTGGTTTGTGTAGCAGGTGGACTCGCGCAAACAATAAAGCCCGCCACAATCCAATATGATTTCCGCTATGTTGTGCAGAATAGATAAGCTATAATCAAATGGCATAGTGACAGGGAGATTATGCCTGGGGAAATGACAAACAGAAGGCTTCTCTCCCTCTCTTCTGATAGACCCTTTCCTCTGTGGGGTAAACACATTTGTGCTGTTTTGACTCAAAGGGCCTAATATTCACAAGCAGACAAATGCATCAAATATTTATTCTTACCCCGGATGATGTCTCCTTTAAGCAAATGGCTCGTTTTCACAGTGCAGATGGCCACCTAAAGCTAAGTCCTGTTGACTCATAAAAACTAACAACTGTTAAGAGGACTTCAAATCCCTTCCTCATATAACCGCTTCGTTTCTATAAAAATCACAACATAAAACCAGCAAAAAAAGCCAAAGTCTGTCTGCACGAGCGTGATTTTTATCGTCATCTGCCTCGGCGTACCGTTGTATTTTTTTATTTTTTTGTAGTCGTAAGGTCGACATTTAGATGTACAACGTCTTGCCGCTGATGGTTGACCTCGAATTTTTTCACCAAATGAAAATGATGGAAACCAATATAGCTAATCTGTTCCACGTGAAATTGAGCTAAAGTTGCGCCCATCTCATTTTATTGAATCTTTGACTGTGAAGTCAATAATAATAATAATAATAATAATAATAATAATAATAGTAATAATCAAAAAACTCAAATTGCTAAAGAATCAGATCAATAAAGCGTATTGATATTGCAACTGTAAATTTTTCTCAAATCACCTCACCTGAACTCAAGCATGACTCATTTGAGCAGACAGGTTTCCCGCGCGTGCAAACAAAAAATAATGACCATCATCTTTAAGTTCTGGATTGGGTTTCGCTTCTAAAGGCTACATTTCTACTCGTCTGCCGAGTAACTAACACGAAAAAAAAAAAACCCGACCGCTGTCAAAAAGATAAGAAGATGGAAAATCAATCAACGACCAACTGAGATAAATGTGGGCTGAGATAAATGTGGGCTAGCCTATTTGTTTCTTTGTTTTTTTTACTGGGTTATAAAGCACTTCAGGTCTAGCCAAATTCCTCCAAAACAACGGGTCCGAATTTATTCTTGAGAATTTAACAGGGCAATTCCACCATTAAAAAGATTTGCACGCGCTTCTTTTCAACACGACGTCGTCCATATTGTTGCTTTTACGCGGGATTTGTAAAAAGGCAACAATGCTTTGTCATGCTTAACGATGATATGCCGCTAATTTTACACCAGACACCCGATCCTCCCGCCGTGTCCATTCCGGCGGCAGCCGGGCTATTAAATGAAGCCGAGAGAAATGATAGAATGCCAATCATCTTCCCTTATTTGCATCCTCCTCTCCATAAAGACACATTTTTCTTCTTTTATGACCATTACCGCTGCTGTCGGAGCACTCGGAGATGAATTGGTGCAAAATCACCGTGGCAGTGGGACACGTTGACACTCAGACAGCACAAGCCGACCGAGATGGTTAAAAATATCCACCGTACCAAAAATAAAAGAAGGTTCAAACGAGACGGAATGCAAATTGCAGCACAATCAATTTAGCTTGACGTTTGCAATTCAGTCTTAATGACTGGTGCATTTATGACAGGAACAAGAACAAGATACTCTTGTGCAATCTTTTTAATTTGGCATCGTAGGAATGAGCAAATTGTGCTTTGGCTCGTTTCAAGCTGTTTCGTCTAGTACAGACAACCACAATGGTACACTCATTTCTTTCCAGATCCAAAAATCAATTTTTCAGGAGACTTTCTGCAAGACTAGCTTAAAAAGGAAAAAGGTGACCAGAGTGAGCCAAGCAATCCTGTGCAACCAGCAGCAGATTGCCTTTTTACTCCATTGGGATGATGTCGAAGAAAATAGTCTATCTAAATATGGTTTTGTGGCTACTGATCTAGCTCTAATCCCAGACATCAGTCTCGATGTGACAGAATCTCCAGATGGCAGCCGACCCACCCGTACGGGGGCCAGCCCGCATGACCGCAGCTTTGTGTGAACTTCTCGCTGCATGGAAGATGAGAAGGAGGCTCTCTGTCGTCGCTGACAGATTGTCGGAGCTTGTCCAAATAAAGAACAAATAAGCAATGAACCCAATCTGATGTTTGGGGAATGCTTAAATCGGACGTGTAAAATGAAATATCACAAGGCTGGTAATAACGACAGTCATTTTTCAGCTCATGAATTTGATGCATGGCCGATGAGGCGTTTCAAAGTGTTCCCGCCGCTGTCGTTATTACTCCCAATGTGGCGAAGCTTCACGTGCCAACGGATTTGCGAGAATTCATTAATGTCGCCGTTCGGAACTTCAAGTCATTTTAATGTACGGCGAAATTTGTAAGACAAAAAAAGTGTAACGAGGTGAAACGGGACGACGACGCATTTGGGTGATCCTTCTCGTTTGGACGCAAATCAGTCAAGTTGATTGTCACTCGTGTGCCAAAATGAATGAAATTCACTCTCGCGTGTTGGGAGAAAATCTTGGCTTTCATCTGCCAACGAGGGAAATGTGTTTTCTCACAGACCCCCCAAACCCCCCCACCCCACCCCCAGACTTATTTGCAAATGTCACACTTGTCAAATTGTCACTTTGCGTGTCTCACGTGGATGGATTTCAAAACTACCATTGAATTTGAGCTTTTGAGGCCGCTGCACGTGGTCAAGCGTAGGCTCGATAATCGGCTATCCCCCCCCCCCCCCCCCCTCCCTCACAAAAATCCACAGAACACGCAACATATATGCATCGGCAGACTGAGTTGGTCTCATTAAAAATGTTTGCCTGGATGACGGCGCTCTGCCTTCAACCAACTGTGACCATGTCAGCTGTGCTATAAATGTAAGATGGAAAGACATATGTGTGGGAGAAACGCACGCGTATTACTTCTTTCAATCAGGATCACTGACAGAGAAAAAAAATCGGGAAATGCAAAATTCACATGAAACCGCGAGAGGCTCAATGGTGTCCTGATTTTAATAAGCATTCCTTGAGTTTTGCATTGACCCATTTGTGGAAACATTTACTAACTTTTCCATGTTTGGAAATTTAATCTGGCGTACTTCCACGACAGCACCTTCGCCCAAGCTGCCTGGCTCCAACATGGTCAATTATTTTTGTGGAAGTTGGAATCCACAGGGAAGCCATGCACATGTCCGCTTGCCAGATGATGGCACTGAGGTTCAACCTTCATCTATGCTTTGATATACATAACAGGTCATTTTTGTTACTTTTTAAGTCACTTTTCCGAAAAATCATCTGACACGAGACGATGAATGTAATTTTGACTGTAAGGACACACATTTCAGGTATCCGTGATGAATGTCATTGTCAAGCTGACAAATTAGCACAACGACTTTTGGGACAGTTTTGCCCTTCAACTGCTTCGTGTCATCTGTCATTCATGGCCTGATTTTGCTGTCACAACACCAGCATCAAAACGTGCCAATGTTGGCGTGGATACTCCATGTCCCCCATGTCCATCCATCACTGCTCCTTCCTTCAGCATTGCTTACCTCTTCAAGACAAACACACACACGCATACACAAGGGTGAACCTTCACCTCATTTGACCCTGACGATCGGCAACCATGTGAGCAGTTCCAGAGGAAAACTCAGTTGGGCTTGAAAACGGGCGTACGTGACTTACTTGAGTGTCAGTTTGTGAGTGATTGCTGCATTCATTACTTTGCTGTCATAATTCAAAAGCCATTGCGTAACGACTGGGGAAAGTGGGTCAAAGAAAGCAAACTTGAGCGCCACTGGACCCGATTTAACATATGAGAACGTTTTAAGCTCGGTTTCGGCTCCCCCCCGCCATGACGAATGGGAGCAGCCCTGAAACTATTACTCGGCGCGCTAACTAAATTAGCTCTATACACTGCACGTGGCCCCAGAAGCGCACACAGCAAAGGTAGAATTCACCTCAGGGTCGAGAACATTAACACACAATCCGGCAGCTTGGCATACCTGATGAGGACATGTTTTTATGTATGAGGCTTGCTACTGCTGCCATGAAATGGAGTAGCAGATGCTAGTAAAATTGGCGGGGTCTACGTGTTAATATTTCCTGATTGACTTTGTGGTTTGTTTGTGTGAGTCCGAAAAAGAAAAAATGATCAAAATACAACTTGCGGTGTCGTCGCAAGTAACGTTTTCAAGAAAAATAGATGGCGATTGAATTGGGTCAAGACATTAGGTTCTGTCAATCTTTTCTGAAATATTTTTCAATTCGCAATGGTCTGATCCAGTTTGCTACGTACTCAGAGAAAACGACTTAGGTTCTTGCATTTTTCATACGCTGCGATCTGCGTACGTAAGACCTTGAGCGAATAAATGACAACTGTCCTTCTGCTTGTTCGACGTGGGTTGTTATAGTATCGTATCAAATTGAAGTTCTCCTTGAGGGATTCTAATGAGTCGAGTAAAAATGCCATTAAAATGATCACGGTTGGTCTAAGACCTCCTGACATACAAAACACATTGGTGAGCCATAATTGGACACAAGTGGGATATAACCCCCGCGGCTCGGACAATAACCATTCGGGTTTGAGCACAAAAAGAAAAGGCTGGAAAGCATCTGCAGTGAGAGCTTAAACATTTTGGGATGCATTTCATAACCATTTGGCTGCAAGAACACATTGATTTTATTTGAACATCCAAGCTCGACTCGTGGATGAGACATATCTAACCATTTTTAATCTAAAATCATGCAAAGAGAATTGATTTTATCCACTCCTGCATTGGAGCCATAATGATTTTCTCATCTTACGCCTAGTGTGAAAGCGACATGTTTCATTTCCCAAACTACTCAAATTATTTATTTTGGAATTATTTCAGTAATCAGTCAACTCTGAAAGGCAAAAATAATTACAATTGGAGCAAAGCCATACTCTGTATTTGAGCCATCCTGAATATTTGCCAATAGTTAGCCAAAACATGTCTTCACAGTCCAACGAATACAAACACAACAAATTCCAATGGAAAAGAAATGTTAACTATTTGGATTGAACCTTGACCCATGGAGTTATTTTTTTAATTGGCTCTCAAAGCCTTTTCATTACCCGTTGAGAAAAACATTGATTGATCCCAGTGTGCAGGCATAAAAAAAAAATAAAAAAACTCAGCCATTAATTAAACCTTTAGAAATGTGACGCTTTACAGAAGGTGCAAAATGACCCAGAGAGAGAGATTGCATTCACTACGTCGGCCACTTTTGAAGGCTTCACAAACGAAGCCAGTTTACCTCTGTTGCAACCTGCGTCCCATTTTTTATTTTTTCCTTTTGGATGAAGAATATTGTCACTCAATGTCCTCCCCAATTACAGGATTCATCCACATACCAGAATGAATATCGTATCATCGCACAATGTAAAGAAACGATTCGTACTTTGGCTGTACGAAGCTAAAAGCCGCTTGTCTGCCTAAAATATATCAAATATTCTAACCTTCTTGTGACTTACAGTGATGTCAGCCCAAATAAAAGCCATGGTAAATATTTGGCAATAACATATATGAGCTAGCTAGCATGCTATGTTAAAAGCAACAGTGCATAGCGGCATTTGCCATCTGGTTGAATGGAAAGCGCTTGAACCTAATTCTGTGTGGCGTTATTATTGCATTCCTCCTCCATTGCTCCCTAATGGACAAATTGCACTTCGAATGCCGCCGAGTGTTAAATCAAAGACTCGATAAATAAATACAGGAAATTACTCGGCGCAAGCACGGGGACGCAATGGCCGAGTTGGGTTGCTTCTTCAAACATTACAGGAAGCCATCGATACGTCGGAAGATCTTTGTCGATATGTTGCATGCAAATTTGTTCTCATCTGGAGAAGCTGCAGACAAATAGATCCTCTTTTTGTGAAATTCAGGTGGGGAAAAATAAGTGATAAATATAAAATATTTCTAAAATTGTTGGCAGCAAAATTAGATTTCTCCACAAATGAAGGAGCTATATGTTTGAATGATACACAGATGGTAATTTGAAGGTGGTATTTACCTCGACGACAGTCTGAGCTTTTGTCTGTCTTTGTTTACCGAAGGAGCCTGTTGTGTCATTTTATGCTTTCCTTTCTATTGTGCAGACAAGACGCTTGCCAGAGTCCGGAAGCTGCGTGTCCAAGGGGGTGCAATTGTTTGTAGACACAAAACATTTCTTTAATTGAGCTTAGAGCTTAGTTTGCATCTGCCTTCATTCATGTCATACTCCCATTTGGATTGCACATTCAGAATGCAGATGAGTTTCACGCTGGCAACTTGATGTTTGGCTTTGTCCTAATGAGAAATCACGAAACGGTTCCGCCGGAATGGATCGGGGAGCTTAAAGACTTGTGACGAGACTTTTCATTTTAGATCTGAAAATAAAACTCTCATTAGGTGTGAAGAGGATGTGAAGTATAGATTTTCTTCATGTTGTGTGTGTCTGTGTGTGTCACAATGAAGAGAAAAAAAATCCTCCTTGTCCTTCCGATGATTTCTTTCCATTACGAGTCTATTTGGTAGCAGCGCAAATGAAGGCGCTCCCTGCGGGGCCAACACTCCGTGAGCCATGTACACTCACATACGTACACTCGCCTCTCAGATGTCCCCTTTTCGCAACCCCCACGGATTGAGATGAGAGGGATCGATGATAGTTATACACCCCTTCTGAATGCACTTAGACTCTCTTCCACCTACACTTCATTTTTTTTCATTGCAAAAAGTGTGTGTGTGTGGGGGGGGGGGGGCATGTGACTCGAGATACTCACTCTGAAAAATGTCTGCAGCTGTTTCACATGCTACAAAAGTGCTTATACTTAATTTAAAAAAATCTGATCTTAGATCAAATACTGAAAGATAGGCCTGGGTTGATCTGAAAGATTTTTGGTCCTGGACCCATTCGTAAATAAATCATGTCACGGAAAAATACAAATATCCATACGCTAACATGAAAAGACGATTGAAAAATGCTAAATATTAGCAATTACCCATTCTATTAACTGATGTATTTTTTTTAGATTTTCATAGAATTTACATAGAACATCCAGTCATCTCTTATAGGATTTATTTTCACACTATGCCCACACTGCTTGATTAAATCTTCAAAATCTTTCATCTTCCGTGTAAAATGAGGCGCAATTCTCTCAGGAGCACGTTGCCTTATTTGTTTGTTTTTTTGTTTTTCATTTAAAATGAAATTATGTTTGGAATGTGTTTTCCCCTCATTCTCAGGACATGTGCTTGGATTCCATTTTTCGAATGGCTCTGTATCAAAGTATGAGCTCACTTATTGGCAAAAGAAAAATTATTTTATCTATATTTCCCATGAAAATGCAGAAGCTAGAGAAGTGTCTAGCTCAAGTGCATGGCACAACTTGGCTGTTAGCACCATCCTGATTCATGAAGCCAAAAGCATGTGTTGCTCACAGGCCTGTAGACTCTTACACTAAACAACTCTTCAGTTTTGGGGGCTGTTCCGTTAAAAGAAAATCTTCACATTGCTTCATTGGACCTTCCAATACTCCCATTGCGAGACACTCTTAGCTTTGTATTCTTTGTGAAAGATAGAATCCGATGGCATTTTAAATATTGTTGAATAATAAGTCAGATGCTAACTCAATGCTGGATGGGGAAAAATGGCTAATGTGTCAGCCACAAAAAAAAAAAAGTGTCTCGAAACTAAAAAGCAAAACGGTCAGAAAAATAGTGATTTGAAATCATTGCCCTATTTGGGTTCCACGTATTACAGTACAGCTATTATTAAAGATTTCAAATGTTGTCATGTTTTGCCAAATGAACGTAATAATTGCTGGTCGCTATTGCATCCACGACATGCTCGTAGCTTTCTTCTGTTAACATTGAAATGCTGACAGACTATAACGTCTCATTCAGTCTTATCACTGTCGCAGGAAAAGCAATTTCAAGCCAATTTTCTTCTTCCTCCTCCTCCTCCTCCTTGTTGGCGTTCAGTCGCTCTTTTGGCCTGGACTCGTGACAGACTGGCCAACTGGATGTTCGGCGACTAATCAACAGCATGAATGGCCGCCATGCGATCAGGATGTACATGTGAGCCTTGAGCATCAACAAAATGTCATCAGGTTAGGTTAGGCCTCTAAGTGTGGATACAAATCGATATGCATCCTTCCAGCGCGAGCCTCGGGTTATAGAAATACGATGAATCCAAACAAGAGTCAAAGCATGGACCATAAATAGGCTCTCAATATGGTACATTAGAAGATCAACGTATCAGATATGACTTATTGAAAATCGAAATCAAACTCCCCACATTTCTTGAACCAGTCTCAGCCCAAATCAACACTTTGTTCATTTTCGAGGCATTAAGACTTGTGGAATTGGCTGTCATCTTAAAAGTGACATGTCTTCAAGTTAAGTCTTGAACTGAACTCTTAGCCTGGGCAAATTCAAAAAGTGAAAATGAACTCTTAATCCTAAATCCTAATCCTCATCTGATGACTCAGCAGTGCGCCACAATGACAGGCTCAAATGACTGCATTGCCCAAAATAGTCTTCAATTCCAAATGAACCGGACAAAACATAAGTATACACTGATTCACACAAAGGATTGGACAGACTTCCTTCTCTGGACATCATAAATGAAATTATTTTGTTTTGAAATTGTTGCGGGTATGTAAGGCGTAAATAAGGACAACAGATAGCGATGCGGAAGAGAAGACGGCATGAGGACAACATAATAACATAATGTCACATAATAACATAACGAGAGACAGAAAAAAAAAACGAAAACATTGTTGACGTGCGGACTGACGCTGTCAGGTTCTTAACGATCTGCCGGCAAGACAGACGGTGTTTATAACATTCCCCTTCACGCACACTGAAGTCAAAAGAAGAAGAAGAAGCCGTGCCACAGATTAACAGATAACTCCACGCGGCACGCAAGCCGAGCACATGAAACAGACCAAAACTTAAAATTCAAGTAAGAGGCTTAGGGTTGAGTCAAAAACTATTTTTAGTGGTCCTTTGGTTGTTTTGAAAGGCTGACGGCGGAGATTAACCTGACCGTGCCGGGGCCACGACCAAACGCGGCCTCCTATAAACACTTTCATCAGACTATAAACAGATTGAGAAAAAAACAAAACAAATCGGGGGAAATCTGGAGCATTGATCCTTTAACGTCTACATTTCCGATCGTACTGTTTAGTACAGCGTGAGAAGAGACTTCCAAATTTGTCGTCATGACAATAGACACATTGAAGATGTGTCCGACCCGCAAAGACGACGTGTCATCGAGTTCACGGGAAACCAGAGACATGTAAACGTCAAAAGCATCTAACTGCGGAAGGTTTTCCGATGATCTCAATGATAAAATAAGACTTGTGGCCAATCACGTCTATCGATTTGCAGACACGGCAGGCAGGCTGCTCTTTTCACAGAGAATTCTCAATGAAAGCTTTTTGGACAAAAGCTTGGCTCAGCGGCGGGAGAACAGCGAGTAGAAAGCGTCAGCAATCATCCAGTAAACATGGCAGAGCTTTCGGCAGATTAACTATCTCGCCGCGTACTTGACGTGCGTGAACCGAAAGCACAACTCATACCGAGTGGATATTAGACTCTCGCTGGAGCAGATGGACAAAGAACAATGGTGGAAATTAAACTGTGAGTTTCCCAGCGGGGGGGTGAAAATTTGCACCATTTGGTTTTAAAGGTCGCGCTCCATCGGCGAGGCGCTCGTTAGCAATGCGGGGCCGTGATGAAAACAGCGGCAACATTTTGTTATGTTTAGCGTCAGACGGTCTTCAAAACACTGCTGGAGTTTTACAGTTTTTCATACTTTTGCATCCAGTGTTCAAGGTTGTCAGATTTTTTTTTCAGGGGGGAAAGGGTCATACGAGGACTTCCTGTAAGAATTCTGACAAGTCTGAATTGAGGGAGAGATACATTTGAAAACTTGAACCCAGACTTGAATCAGACTTGAACATTTGTTCCATTTGCAAGTAAGCCTAACAGCTGAGGACTACTTCAGCACGTTTGCGTCGTCGCCAGCCCTACCGACTTCATATCAATCAGCATTTCTTCAATCTATTCAGGACCCCAAACTACTTAGTGATTTATAGGACAGGAGCAGAATTTTAAAATCAATTCCAGCGCACAGTGACATTATTTAAACATATGAAATGAAATTTAAATCTCGGAAATAAAGCGAGTCCGAGTTTCCCCTGGATGCATCTCAATAAGAAATGATCTTGGGTCGAGTAACCGAGCTTTAATAATGTTCCTACATTTGTACCTTTTTTTATTTTTTTTACTAATTCCATTTCGTTATGCCGTATTCTCTTTGAGCGATGAAATTTTGTGAATGAACAAATACTTTTCCTCTTGTAATCGGATGCTAATGAGGATTGGCTCTAATGTTGGATGTAAATCAACATGTGAGCTAATGTACATATGGAAGGCATATTTCCCTCCTTTGCTATTTGTGGAGTTGATAAAAAAAAAAATATGTGAATGTGTGAAAATGTACCCTAATTACTGAGCCGGATTGATTTGCATAAATATATGCATTGTGGTTGAATACAAATATCCTCCCGCTAATGCTGCGCTAAGATAATTTAATAGCTGGGAAAGCAGTTTGGCTTCCCTCACAAATTACCTTTTCTTTTCTTGATGGTGGCATCTCGTTGTGCCTTTTAGTATTCTAGGTCAACGCTCGCAATGCCCCCAGTGTGATTCAAGAATGAAAGGGCATGCACAGGGATGGTGCAAAAATAGCAGCTGGGCCACAAAAGCCAAAGATTTGACAAAGCCTCGGACATATGTGTTTCCTGACCTGAATAAGCAAGAGGGCGGGCGCTGACTCCGTACATGTCGCCGAATGGCTCGGCTTTTTTCCGCTTTCATCCATTTGCGTTGTTGAAACGAGCTGCTTTGTTTGTTTTTGCAGCTGGAAACATTGTCTGGAAGATTGTTAAGCATGTCAAAAAAAATAAATAACATGACTACTCATGGCAAGAGGGGAACAAATGAAAAGTATAATTAATAGATTTGACGCACTGCAAGTGCATATTTAATGTGCCGTTAATGTAACACGTGAAAGGTTAGACGCGACATTTGTAATTTATTTATACTTTTCCTCAACTACCGAGTCAAATTCCGTCTTTTAAGAGCAACGGCCCGGCCGCCGGCAAATGTGGCATTTCCATCTTGGAATGACTTTGAATGGAAAACGGGAGCGCGGCATAAGCGCGGCCATGTATCTGCTTGACAGAACCGTGCTTATCGGTGACAATTTATCCTTTCACAATCCTACAAGGTTTCTAGGAGGCAATTACTCGCTAAATCACTCTTAGTGTGGGCCAAACAGCGAGGCGGCGCCAACAGAAACACAACTCCGGAAGCAAACAAACCCAGTTGACGCCGAGCCAGAAAAGTCACAGCCACAAATAGAGACGTGCTCGTCCTGCCAAAAGCTCTCACATCATATGAGGTGCACTTGAATCCGTCACCGTTTCCCACCCACCCACTATTTCTTCTTTCCTGAAATCACAATGGCATTCCTGGCTTGTCATTACTTTGGCACATTGCATGTTAGCCGGCTCGGCGCATTAGCGTTCAGGCAACACTGCTGCCGTGTCAGATCTCGTCATGTCGTGTTTCCGGATTAAACTCGCGCCATTTCTCCTCTGCCGGCCAAAGTCCATCTCGCGTCTCGGTTGGGGCACGTGTGATCAAACTCCCGTAGAGCCAACATAAAACTCGGCGGGGCCGAGCAGGGAGGGGCTTGGGCTGGGCTGAGTCAAATGAGAGATGACAGAGAATTCAAATAAAGAGGAGCCATGGTGGGAAGAGGAAGTCAGGGATGTCAGACAAGGAGATGAGGAAATAGAGAAAAGGAGCCAGCAAAAGAGTGAGACGAGAAGAAAGAAACTGGGGGGGATGGAACTTTTCAATTACAGCACTCGCAGACAACAAAGACCCAGATTTCAAGAGACTATAACAGTCAGCTGCCCACAGGGAGAAGCTCATTTATCCTCCTGCATTTCTTCCATCTCTTCTCTACACAATTTACAAGTTGGAATATTTAAAGTGCCGCTTTTGGGTGCACAAGCAAAGGCAGGCTTACGATTGGCACAACCAGAAAAACAAAACAAAAACAATTTCCTGCATTTTGTTTTTTTGTGAGTTGCTGTAGCAAAGTGTTCCGTAAGTGTGCAACTCCCAAAGTAGTCTTAAATATTTTCCACTGGAACCCAATCCAGTTTGCAAACCAGTTTACCACTCATAAATGTTCTCTCCACATTGTCAGTTCTAAATGAGACAGTCCAAGAATCTGTCAACAAAATCGACAGCAGCTATCGCTATTTCGACTTGGAAGATGTGACCTCTTGATATTGAATTGACTGCGCTAATTTGAGATAGAGGGTGGAAGGGGGAATGATTCCCCGTCATCCTGAGGGGTTGCTGCCAAATAACATTAACGCGAAAGCGGATCGATGGAAGCAGACTATCGATCGCACCTCGTCATGGATAACAGGCTCGCTTCTCGCAGCCCATTTAACACTGTTTTTCGATGAAGATGACATGCACGCTGGAAGGAAGTAGACAAAGGAGTCTCCTGGCAAACATCACATCCAAATGAAGCGACAAATATTACCTTTCCAATTCTTATCAACGCCGGGGATCAAAACACGAGACGCTAATTGGAGATTGATTTGCCGTACTTGTCCACCAAAAGGTGCAAGCAAACACGCGTGAAATTATAATACAAGAAAAAATATATATAAATGTGTCCAGTATAATGAAAATATTGTTTGCAGGCATAACACCAGCAAAACATGACATGGTGCCAATATGGCGAGCAGACGCTAAATTAAAAAAGTGCCGTTTGGTATTTCCGGTACTTCGTCCGTTTGCCAATTGTGCTCCTCACTTTTTTTTGGGGGGGGAGGAGAATGCCACAGGGACCCCCTGGAAGGCGGCAGTTGATTTGATTCTCGGCAGAGTTTGATTACTGTGTTTACACCTGATCAAACAACTGCACCAAGGAGGAAAATAAATTGCACTTTGATTAGAAAGTACTAAGCATCTATAGGAGGCATTAAAAGACAAGTACAGCCCAAACAACAAAAGCTGTGCCATTAAGACCCCACGGAACACAACCAGCATTACTAAAAAGAAAAGAACAAAAAAATTAGCAGAAGAGCATTGGCAAATTTGAATTTCTCCTGGGTGTCGTTCTCAGGCCAAGTCACTAAGTGAGTTGAGGAACTTCATTTCCACAAATGTCATCCTTGACCGCCACCAAGAACTAATTCAACTGCAATGTAAATGTCCAGCAATTTTTCTTTTAATCAAGTATTCCTAAAATCATTGTCACGTGAAGCTTTTTTTCACTTCCAGCTTTTTTGCAAGTGTACGGCAAATGACTTAGCTCTATAATATCTTTCAACTTTCATATGTCAAAAGGATTTGTCAAGCGATATTGTGGTAAGGAAGGTGGAAAATATCTGCATGCACACCTGCTCCTACAGCTGTCTCCCATATCACCATCTTGGTGGGAGGGGGGGGGGGGGGGGGGGTAACACTTGATAAGCAGCAGAGACTTGATAATAGCCTTTTTTACAGATGGACTTTTTTTTTTTTTTTTTTAAACAATCCTTGATTTTTCTCTTAAAAGATGGAGATTTCTGAGCCTGCAAAGTGCTAATTAATTTGAATATGTCAAGAAAGCCGCTGCGTGCCGATGACCAGTAATTACCCTCGCCGCTCTTTTGCAGCATGCCATCTTCATATGAGGCGCCTTTCCTTCAGTTCCTTCAGCCCTCGGCTGTAAAGCTGCGGCACAGGACAATAAAATGGAAAGATAGGGGGTCATAATGAGCCTATTATAAGACTCATTTTAACACATTTCTACGCCGGCGGAACTTGCTGTTATCCCAAATAATGAGGAGCAATCATGCCAAGGTGCTGTCGACGGATCGAAAGCATTCCTGATGCTTATCATCCGGCTGTCCTTACAACCGCAATCCACTGAGACTGTACACATCACCCTCTCCCCCCTCCCTCACTGGCTCCAAGAAAGAGAGAGAGAAAGAGAGAGAGATGGGGGAAAAGTCGGGCGGGGGGGTGAAGAGAAAAAGCTCTCTGTGTTGGTCGGAGGAGCCACTCATTCATACAGCAGAGGGAGGAAGAGGAGGAGGAAGAGGAGGAGAACAGCTGCTGCAGCAGTGCGTACGCAGAATTTTGCATGAAAATAGGAGGGGAGGAAAAACAAAACAAAAAACAGGAGCTTTAACAACAATCTTCGTGCCTGCCATGGGGATGAACCCGTTTGTTGACTTTTTGGACTCAAGTGTGCATTTGTGACTTGACCGGTGCGCTGGAGGGATGCGCCGATACTCGTGGGGGGTAGGGGGAGGTGACAAAAGTTGAGCCAGAGCGGGAATCAAGTTGAAAGAAAAGCCCTCGCTGCCCTTTTGGACACATTTTTCCAAATGCCAGCTTTTACTTCCTAACGAATCCATCATTTGGTCTTCTTTTGCCAAGTCAGGTGAGTCGTAGCAGACACGCTTTGATTGATTCTTTTCTAAGGCGCAATTATCAGCAAAGTATTCTGTCGGATCTTCCCAGCCCGGAGAGAATGAGGTGTCGTTGGGTGAAGCATGAGCCGTCAGAGAATCCGTCCTAAGCGGCTGTCTCCGCTATGGACCGGCGCCGCTCTCGGCCTCTGGCTCTTCTGCTGTTGCTGCCGGATCTCGCGGGCCGAGGGAGCCGCCGGACCGTCGGGCGGCTACCCGGGCGGCTCGCTCGCATGGCTTCTGTCGGATAAAGGACCCTTCCAGCAGTCGTTGGAGTTCACAGAGGCTGCGGAGAGGCACCAGCAAGGCTTTAGCACCCGATACAAGATCTACAGGTGAGAGAGGTGTGCGTCGTACATGTCGAATGGATCCATTTTGGGCCCGGCGCTTTCCTGTACGCTTGTCATTTCTCATCTCACCTAACACGCCACTTGAAAAGCAGGGTGGAATGAATCAGTGACGGCAGCTGCTGCTGTGGAGATGTACTGAAAGGCTGCCCACTCTCGGGCTTGCCCTCGCAGGTATCACACCTGCCAACGCTGAGATTTGTGAAATGCAGCCAAGCTGCGTCGACTTATTCAAACTGAAAAAGAGCAAGGAGAAATCTTCACTCCGGCTGTGCTCAGCCTGATTGCGACAAAGTGGTGGAAATGCATTCAGGATGGGTTTACGGGTGGTGTTGGCCAATGTCCAGACTTTGTTTGTTTGTGGCAAATCTCCAGCCAGCCCAAGCCAAGTCTTTTGGGATTTACCATTTTGTTTCCTTTTAATGGACTCGTGTCAGCTCATTTGTATCTTTAGGTCCTTCCTAACTGTCTTCCATTATTAGAGTAGAAATGAAATCATTGACAAGTAAGAAGAGAACTCAGAACACGCACGACTGCATGGTCTCCTGATACTGTTTTGAGTTTGTGGACAAGGAGTAATATGACCGCTGCTCACCATTTTTACATTTAAACCACAAGCCATTATTTCCAAATACAGGGCTGAATTAGCCAATGAATTGTAAACAATGATGTTGCAAATGCATTAGAAAAGAAAAAAAAAATCAGTATCCTCTCCAAAAAGTCTGCAGGATCATTAAGAACATTTGAGTCTGCATCCCAGGTTCTCCATGATAGGTTTGAGGTTTTGCAAATGAGCAACCGTTGAGTTTTTTCCTTCCTTCCTAGCCGAAGCAGCTAAAGCGTCAGTGGTAATTTGTGCACTGGGGGGGGATGATGTGTTGTCTTGCATGAGAATGACTTGACGGCGGAAGGCTCTGTTCTTTCGTCTTTATTTCACTACGACACCAACTGGCCTGTTAAAAATCGCACGCAATTTGCCCAAATCATTTTAACACATTTTTAGCAACCTGAAGGCCGTCCATATCAATCTCCGGTTTTCCAGCACCAAAAAAAAAATCACTTTGTGAATTTTTGTGTGTGTAGATAGATAAATTAGATAAATAAAAATAATAATAAATAAAAATATAAATATCAACATATATACATATATATGTTTGAAAATTAGTCATCATGTATCCGGGAGCTCTGCAAACGTTTTCACTTGTAAATTAGGGATTAGAGGTGGCCGAAATCCAGATTTATGTCTATGGAGTATGATGCATTCAGAGCGTCTCAGATGACACACAGTTTATGAATACCTGCTTGGCACTTATCGGCGAATTTTTAAGGGCTGCTCTCATAATATGATGCCTTTCAAAATGTCCTTAATATGCTTTCTGAGCCACACGCAAATTATTTAACAGTGCAATGATTTTCTTCAAACCACCACAATCTTTTTTTCACATTCTGCATCTGCACTGTGGTGCTGGTCCAGCCCATTTCAAGTGTAGCACACCAAATTCAAATGACCATCTCCTCCGTAAGCTTTGCAAATGCGATTCGGATTTCAATCAGGGATGTTGCATGTAAATCAGCCTGGATAGTGGCTCTCCAGAACCGGACTTGGGTAGTTTGCCGCATTGTAAAACCACTTCAAATCATTTGAGAGAGAGAAAGAAGCACTGTCCAGAATTATAAATCTGTGGGTCTCCTCAAAGGTACTGTTTTGGTTCTATTGGCACTTCACTTTTACAGTTATACCTGGAACGGGTACCTCAGAGTCCAAATTATCCTTATGGAGTCACTCCTTCAGTGTATATTTGACCCAAAGGGATAGATATGGATTTGGAGTGACCGAGTGTCCAATATGAAGCTGCCTTGGGGCCGACATTGCCTTGCTACTCTTCCCACCTCTGTGGCGTATAATTTACTGAGCCCGACGTGTTGTGCTTGCCAGGTCTGCATCCAGCAGTATGTGATTACGTTGTCTATTCGCTCTTTGGATGTTCCCCCACGTCTCACCTTTTCTCTGGCCAATGGGTTGCTTCCAGCACAATTGATTGTGCACAGTGCATGTGATCATCTGTCATGTTCTGGAAGGACTACATTGTATTAGGAAACAATCTTTGTGTCCATCGGAGGTGGACGATGAGTCTGTCCGCTCTTTAGGTTGATTGGCCGTAAAGACGTATCCCACACATTGTCCCGGTTCCCCAATTATTTGTGTGCTGAGCAGCTTTCCTCATGGTAATGATTGCCTCCCCGAAGGAGTCAGAGCTAGCAGCACTGTGGGATTGCAATATTGTACAATAACAGGTTCGATTCGCTGACATTCGCGTCTGCAAAGTGCATAATGAGACTTGTTTACTTGCAGCATTCGAGCGCTTTCAAAGAATGCTCATCATCACACAAGTGGCAATCCCAGGGTGAATACAGCGATGGAGGCGGAGAGACTGCCTACTGGGATGCTTGTATCCCCGGGGGGAGGGGGGGTACTCACGTAATCCCAAATTACATCCAACATGGCATGTTCGCTGATTCGACTCAATGAGGCCGGCTGATAGAGAAACACTGACTGGCGGGATGTTTTGACACAATCTTGCAAAAATAGGACTTGTCGTGTCATTCAAGTTTAATGTATGGACGACGACATCGCCGAAGCAATTTCAGTTTGACAGAGAGGCAGGAACAACTCAACGCGAGTATGAGCCGATTGCTTGTCCTCCCAGTAAAATTGCGCTTCTTTTCTACCTGAATCAGCATATATTTGGATTGACAATAACAATGGTGGGATTGCTTTGTCATTATGACACACAGTAAATGAAAACATCTTTGGAGTTGATGGCCGCGTTCTCCATTTTGACTCTCTCCAAAAGTTTGTCAATGTCCGCCTATCTTAACAAATGCTCTTTAGCTGAACTTAACAAATCATTTATGAGCAGAATTTGAGCATCCTAAAGATGGGGTGGATGGTTTTGGCTTGAGTTTTTTTTCTTTTGGCCTTGATGTCGGTTTTGCTCTCGCTCGGCGGTACGTGCCGAAGGATTCTAGTGGAAGAAGTAAACAAGTGTCTCTGTAGTACTTGTCTCTAATTGGTATTTTGTTCATTCTGTGCGGGGGACACGTTTCGGATTCCATAAATGCCAAAGTCGGATTCGTCAGTAAATCCAAGCTTCGGCCTTGTTACGACCCCTCCCCCCCAACGTGATTTCAAGATATAATTGTCCTCTGAGAACACGATCATGACATGTTCTTCGAATGACACTTAAACTAATTGGACTCTTTATCTGGATCGAAGTGGCTTTGTATATCTCCGAGCGAACAAACCACGATCTAATGATCATTTTGGAACATGTCCTTTCACGGCCAATCGATTTTCTTGCAAGCTTTCAAAGAGTGGTCGGCGGCACTCCATTAGAGATGTTCAGCCGTGATTTGTCCATGAGACAGACTAACAATTTGACTGGGCTTAGTTGTGACGCCGCATTCTCACAATGGCAGCTGCACCTTATAATCAGTGTTGAGCTGGAAAATGGAGGCAGGGTCGGGTCTCACTTTTGATGCTGAAGGATGACTACGTGCTAATTTACCTGATCCTCATCAAGCCCATGCTTGACTGCGGAGAAGTAAAACCCCAAGAAAATCAATCATTTTTCGTTCAAAGGAGTTAAAAGGATTCAGGTTTGGAAAATAAGTTTGAGATCTGTTGCCTTAGAAACGCCGCAGTGTTTTGACTCGATACAATTATTTTGTCTTCAAGTCAGCAATATTTTACTTCGGGTTATTAAAACTTTGAAGCCGTAGTTGACGCAAATGGAATAGGAACGTTATTGAAAATTGCACACTGGCTATGAAAGGAGTTGAAAGTTACCTTTTTCTTTGAACTACAGTAACTAGATACATACTGAGCTGCAGTACACGTGGTAAATTGCGGTCCGAGGAACAACTGTTGTGAGGTCCTTCTTGTTTCTGGAGGAAACTGAATTGTCTAAATAAAGACAAGATCTCACAGGAAAATTAACTAGTTAGTTAGTTAGTTAGTTAGTTAGTTAGTTAGTTAGTTAGTTAGTTAGTTAGTTAGTTAGTTAGTTAGTTAGTTAGTTAGTTAGTTAGTTAGTTAGTTAGTTGGTTAGTTTAGTTTGTTCGTTTAGTTTGTTCGTTTAGTTCGTTCGTTTAGTTCTTTTGTTAGTCAGTCAGTCGGTTAGTTTGTTAGTTTGTCGGTCAGTCAGTCAGTCAGTCAGTCAGTCAGTCAGTTAGTTAGTTAGTTAGTTAGTTAGTTAGTTAGTTAGTTAGTTAGTTAGTTAAGACTCCCATCCAAACCTTTCAATTAGATTTTAATTGGGTGAGAAAGATGGTGGCTCAGAATAATAAAAGGACCAATATCATAGAAAAGTATCAGCCAGCCACTATGACCTCTGTAACATTGACTTCACCCAGTGACTAGGTGACAAATGCCACAATGGGCTGCAGCCAACTAAGTGTGTGCGTATGTGTGTCTCCAGGGAGTTTGGTCGATGGAAGGTCAACAGCCTGGCGGTGGAGAAACGAGACAGTCTCGGTGGCGGTCGCGCTCTGACCGTGCCCCTCGACCCCGAATTCGTGAACACCGTCCGCCAGCTGGGAAGACGGCCGACCCTGCACGCAATTACCCAGAGTCTAATAAAAAAATATGGCACCCATCTCCTCCTCTCCGCCACATTGGGAGGTACGGTAAAACGCACGGGCAAGCATTTCGGACATATATTTATATTCTCTATCTATGTGCTGAGTAATGGTCGTTGCTTTTTTAGGCTTCTTCCCTAAGGTGTGTACATAGTCGTTTATCTTGATGTGCCCTGCAATTGAGGATGGAGAGAGACAAACATTTTCTTCATTTTAATTCCATTTTGTAAAGACACATTATAATTTGGGCTAGATCCGAATTTAATATGATGATAACAATGAAATGATTGTGATTAATGATGATGAATAAATCATGTGTTCCTTTTCTCTGACTTTCCCTCAATTCATCCAAAGTGTCACTTCCTCTACAGCGCTTAATTACTACTTTTCAATCTAATATGTAGAGATGCTAAAGAAGGATGATTAGTGTCGCTCCCTCCGCTAATTAAGTTCGTATTCTCGTCACCAGGGGAAGAATCCTTAACCATATTTGTGGACAAAAGGAAGCTGGGTCAGGAATCTCCGCCAGTGGCGACCGAGGGCAATAAAAGCGACAACACGAGCGGGGTAATTACGCTGGAGGCGCTCCATCAGTTGGCGGCCTCCTACTTCACCGACAGAGAAAGCACCCTACGTCGACTTCACCACCTCCAGATCGCCTCCACTGCTATACGGGTGTGTTTAAAAAAAAGAAAGAACAAATGTATGTGCACTGTTAAATAGAATGGACATGTATCATTTCAAAGTTGTTAGATTACTGCCATCCATTTCTAGGAAAATACCTCATTGTATAATTCAAAGGATTATAAATGGCAGCCCCAGAGGAGATCTTAAGACGAGTGGACGAGCGCAGTCGTTTCAAGACCTCACGACGGAAACACCAATCATCCGTTTTAACATCGAAAGTAGCTATTAGAGAGAAACGCATACATCAGCCCCAGGCTAAAAACGTTAGATGCTAAAGTGAGTAGCCGCTGATGAAGACGAGTGCCACCCCACAAACATCTTCTTGCGGTTATCTGTCGGTTTGATCGATTTGCGATATCATTCCGTTAATTCCCGACTAGACTGTTTTCCATTCAATGGAGTGTAACAGCGATGGGGGGGGGGGGAGAAGAGGGTTTAATAGAAGCTTCTATTGACATCCTTTCATTCAAAAGGTATCATGTTAGAAATGCCAGGAAGGATTTGCAAGTCGAGCCTCTGCAAAATGAACATTTCTAGACTCAACAGCGAGGTCAATTACTCGAGGAATGAAGTTAGGAGCGACTGCGTTTGATGTTAGGTGGTCGGAGCAAAGTAGATTTCCCTACGCTAATGCCTCTCTGAGGAGGGAGAGAGAGAGAGAGAGAGAGAGAGAGAGAGAGAGAGAGAGAGAGAGAGAGAGAGGTTTGTAAATGGAAGACCTTCCTTAACAGAGTACTACTTGCATTCAAATGTGATTTGAGGTAGAAAAAGGGATCGTTGAAAGATCAAGTGATTTAAGACAAGGTTTTTTGTTTTGTTTCTTGTATGCAGGTAACAGAAACCAGGACCGGACCACTTGGATGCAGCAACTATGACAATCTTGACACCGTCAGCTCGGTTCTGGTTCACAGTCCAGAGAATAAGGTTCAGCTACAAGGTAAAAAACTAGTCCTTGAAATAAAATCTTTGGACCTATTGTAAAAAATATAATTTCTATTTGTTTGTTGCGTATTTATTTTTCATTTCCCTTGTTGTTGCTGTTTACAACCAAGGGACTCTCTTCTCAATTGCCTTCCTTGAGTAAATAAAGATTGAGTAAATTCCAATAGAAAAAGCATATTACAGAATTTGGTTGTTGAATGGAATATTTTTAGCGTTATTGTTTGTGCAGTAACTCACAGATCAATCAGACATGATGAGAAAAGTGAAAAATTGAAGCTGTAGCAGAAATGCCGCAAAGACAAAAAAAATGAATGGAGGATTGGAAATGCATGTAAATGGCAGCATGTCTCAACAATTCCGCAGCAAATATACTACCCGTGAACTGGAAGCAACACTAATTGGCTTATCCTAACTCTTGGGAACTCGGTCTAGCTGGGAAGTCATTCACAAGTGATTATTTTGTGTCCTGCGTCAAAAACAATGCAACTTGTCCAACTATCGGCGTTCCAGTTGCCTCGTTAGCAGGAAACAAGTTACACATAGCGACTTCCTCGCTCCCATTTTGCAAGTCGTTTGGCTACTTCTGGAAGCTGGCGGCATTGTACCGTTCGGTTGCCAGCAGACCGCAATGATTTTGTTCAAAATTGTTTTTTCAGAGCTAAGTGGATAGAACATCGTGTGCGTGAAATAATAAGTACATTCTCGACGCCCACTGGCTGATGTTCATCTTCCAGTTCAAGTAATCCTAAAAGCCAAAAATAATTTATTCATTGTATACTTTTTAAAGGAATCGGACCATTCATCAGCGATCGGAATTTTACGGGTCAACTCGTCGTCATTGTTGTGTATTGAAGAGATTCAGAAAACTCAGCTGAAAGCAAATGGATGTTTTCAATGGGTCCTTAATGTATAATCTGCCTTTTTCAAAAGAGGAACATAAGTGTAGGTCATTACTCATAGCAGGACATTTTTGGAAGAATATCTTGGCGTCAAAATAAATTGCTGTAGCCATCTGACAAATTGAACACCCAGGTCGATATTGGACCTAAATAGAGTCAAATCCATCAGGTCCGCCGTGCAATTAGTTTGTCACCGCTGTCCTGCCATTTGTTGACGATAATTATAAAGCAGCGGCCTCATTCTCTCATCTTTGGCGGGGCACTCTAATAATTGCCTCGGTCCTGCCGTCTTTCACGCTCCGCAGGGTTGCAGGTCGTCCTCCCCGACTACTTGCGGAGCCACTTCATTCAGGCGGCTCTCGACTACATTGGCTGTAAATCCCAGGGTCATTTTATGTGCCGAAACAACGAATGCTGGTGTGAGTGCAGGGTGGAATTTCCACAATGCAACTGTCCTCATGCTGACCTGGACACTCTGGAAAACAACCTTATGCGCATCAAAGAGGCCTGGAGGCGGACCAACCGGGAGTTTGAAGCATCCGGTGAGTCGGAGGTCGTGATTTATCGTTGCCCTTAGAAGTCATTTGGAAATGTCAGCGAGCGTGACTCCCGCAATCAACAAGCTCCGGCGGGAGTCGAACCGCTTGAAATGCTTCTGAACTTTCGGCCCTTGTTCTCTGAAAGACTCTGTCGTCGTGTTTGAGCGCTAACTCGAACAGAACAGCCACGTCTTGTTCTCGTTCAAAATTCTTGCCTGGCTGTCAAGTGTTGCCACTTTGAATCGAAAAATCTGTCACTCAAATTGTCAGATCTCAGCGTGCGGCTCTTGGGCCAGGATGGAGTGAAAAAGAAGGTCACTCAAAGATCATTTTAATCTTGGAAAAGTGGTGATTTGAGTAAAGACTGAAATAATGGACCGCAATATTTTTCGAACTCTAAGAAAATAAAAAATAAGAACAAATAAAACGCATTGTCATAAAATCAAATCAATACATGTTCTCGGAAATTGACAGACTTGATTCGTGAGAGCCCGCCTTGTTATTCACTGCGCCTTATAGTCGTGGAAATACGGTAATTCATTACCACTGCAGCTAAAACGTGACTGTACTTGCCAGCAGGTGTTGTAAACGTACCTGTAACAGTGTCACACTCGCTAATTGATTGTGTGACCTCCACTAAGAAGCTAACTTGTCCTCATTTTCCCACGTGTAATTCCCCACCGCTTTGTACGCGGCAAATTGGCTCACGCACAAATAAACGGTCCAGCAATCAAACAAAGCACGCCTGGCGTCCTAGGACCTAATAATGTAATATTGCATCATTTTGAAACAAAGCTATCGTGACTATAAACACAACATTACCGTGCCTGATTGGATTAGAGGCCTCAACTGGCATTTAGTGAGCAAAATACCCAGAGGTTTGCACAAAATCTGATTTAATCTGTTCTGGGGCATGAATAAAAAGGCCTCCACTAAAAATCAAGGTTATCCCATCCCTTGAGTAGGAAGGAAAAACACTTTAAAGGATTGCTTGGGATTTTAGGCAGAACGCTGCTTTGCAAATCAGCTCACAATTTCGTCATTTCCCTTTGCATCTTCTCACCGTGCTCGGGGTAGCTTTATTCACTGTATACGGGTTCTAAAGTCTCTTTTTGTTTCCTAACAATTCAGAATAACAGACCCGTCAACAAATAGTCCCTATCGACTAATACGGAAAAAATCCTCTCGAGCTGTTTGCTTTTCCAAGCGTATCGGGTATTTTCGTTCAAATTGTTATTTTCTGGATAATACCCAAGCAGCAGATTTTACCCCTTGATGCTCTTCTCGCCTTCCAGAGGAATTCCAAAGCTTTGTTGGAAAGCTGCCGACGCATTACGCTGTAAACACATCTGTTGTGGAGCACTTATGGAGGACAGATGCCAACCTGCTCCAACGCTACAGGCAACTCGAGACCATCAGCCAGCGGCTCTTCACCAAAGCTCGCCGCACCATCCACAAGCTCTTCAGCCTCAGCAAGAGATGCAGTAAACAACCCAAAATCGTCCTGCAGAGGCCGAGGTGAGATGCAAAATGAAATTAGTGGCAAGCCGAAAAAAACCACAAATTCAGTCTGTTTTGATTAATTGCATTTTTGAAAAGGTTTAACCCTGTGCGTGTATATACACTGCAAAAATATCTTCTAATTGGATGTTCCTGCAGTAAAAGCTCCTTGGGACTCCACAGAAGCTTCAAATGCCTGCTTGCTGCTCATCACTGACTTTTTTTTGCAGCCGCTTAATACTGCTAACGATGAAAAACATGCCGTTGTCAGAAGCCATTTGCTTTCTGAATCACCATTTTTCAAAATTTAGGCCACTGACATGGAATGGGGGGGATATCTTGTTTTTCATTTGCCAATATTTAATGTTTGGGGGTATCTTTAACACAGCCAGATGGCGGCTGAGGAAATTCCAATGGTGGAACAACGGGATGAGGATGGAAACTTTCAATTTCTACCTCTGACATATTTCATACTCGTTTCTAATGGCAATCGTGTTGAATTTCCTGATTTGGCAAACCTGCCACATCCTGGAACCTCAATAAAAGATTTCCGGGAGTTCCCCAAATTGTGTCCGAAGCCCAAAACTAATGGCGACACTTGCAGCATCAGCTGTCCAAATGCGGCGTATACTTGCCAGCCACCATTCGTCATTACTCTGCGAGCTCGTCAACGCTGTAAAAGCACTCTGAGTAGGTTCAAGTTTGAAAGGTGCTCTATAAACGCAGTCCATTTACTGTTTAGCCTTTATTTTCAAGAATCCCAACTTTGGCCGTGTCGTTGCTATCCATTACCGCTCTACTTTTTTTGCTTCAGCTGCTGGATGTTGGACTTTAGCAGATTATCACAGCCATCGTTGGCTGCTACTTGTGGGAGGGACATTCGTAAAATTGCACAACCTGGCCCGCTAGCTCACTAGTCAAATTTAGACACTGCCTCCTCAGTCTGAAATCCAATTATATTTGTTTATTACACACTCACTGCTTGTAAAATAAAATAAGACAATATTAGTTTCGGGTCAGTAGGTACATCTGTGTCTTTTATTGTTTGAGCCTGTGTGAAACATTTATTTTACGGCTTTATTAAATTTCCCCATGTGCTTACAAGTTGTATTGTAAATGTAAATAGATTTTTCTCTTATGTATATCATGTAGTAATATAGTAAGCGCATTAAGGGTAATTGGAGGTGCCCATCTGTGGTCTCCCTTTAATTGAATCTTTTGGAATTCAATCAAAAATATTGTCTTTTTTCATCAAAAGATGAACTGTACGATTGTAAAAAAAAAAAAAAATCAAAGGCATACCCATTACTCTGTCTCATATCCATGTATACAAGATATAAGAGCAGTGACAAGTGGTCCTTGTAAATTAAGTGAGATGGTTCTCTTGCTCCAAAATACCATGAAAAAAAAAAAATCCTCAATGGCGAGTTGATGTAAAACTATGGATGTGATTGTCTCCTAGGTCTCTGCACTTCTGGCTGAGCTACACCCTCTCCATCCTGTACTGCAGCGAGAACAACCAAGTGGGCGTCTACAATGATGAGAGCGGTCGATGTTCCTGCCCTTATAGTCAGCCGCCGTGCCAAGGTCTCATCCCGTGCTCCACCGGTGACGGAGCCCGTTGTTCGTCTTGCTCGGCCGAGAACCGCACGCGCTGTTCCGGCTGCAATCCCGGCTTCACCCTCAACCAGGGAGTCTGCAGGCACGCCGTGCCAGACCCTACGGACCCTTATCTGGGTTTGGAGAGCGATCGGGATTTCCACGACGTGGAGCTTCGTTACCTCCTCCAGAGACGCGATCCGCGTATCACTCTGCACGCCGTGTTCGTAAGCAACGACGTGCAGATAAACACATGGTTCGACCCGTCGTGGAGGAAGCGAATGCTGCTGACCCTGAAGAGCAACCGGGTTAAATCCAGCCGAGTTCACATGCTCCTTGGACTGGCCTTGCAGTTTTGTCTGAGCAGGAACAGCAGTCTGGAGCCAGCTTTTTCGCTCTTCGTCAACCCTTTCGGGGGCAGCCATTCGGAGAGTTGGACCATGCCTATTGGACAACACGGCTATCCCGACTGGGAGCGGACCAAATTGGACATTCCCTTGGACTGCTATAACTGGACCTTGTCTCTCGGGAACAGGCGCAAGAGCTTTTTTGAGACGGTGCATTTTTACTTGAGAAGCCGTATCAAGGAGGGGGCCTCAACGGGACCAAAGAACTCTTCGGTGGACTACGACCCGGTGGAGGCGACCGAGCCGCCCAACAGCGTGGGTTATATGAAAGTGAACAGCATGCAGCTGTTTGGCTACAGCATGCACTTTGACCCTGAGGCGATCCAGGACTTGATTCTGCAGATCGACTACCCGTACACTCAGGGATCGCAGGACTCGGCTCTGTTGCAGCTGGTGGAGCTACGCTACAGGGTCAACCGGCTCTCGCCTCCCGGGGCGCCCCACGTGGACCTTTTTGCCTGTCTGCTCCGTCACCGACTTAAACTTTCCAGCGCGGACGTGAGCAGGATCCTCACCGCCCTGCAGACTTTCAGCGCCAGGCAACCGAGCTACGTGGAGTACGAGGCCACTAAACTCTGTAGCTAATGGCACTTTGGTTTTGTATCTTCTTGCCGCATACACTTCGGGCTTGCATCCTCTTTTAGCCGGGTCCATTTGTTGTCAAGTGAACGGTACATCCTCCGAGGCTTTGTTGTACATAAGCTGTTCTGCGATCTCAAATCACTGCTAATGTCAATGTAGTTTTATGAATAAAAGATGTTGAAATCTTCTGTTTCAACGCTACGCTTCTCATTGGTATTAAATAGCCACGGACAATAAGCGAAGCCCAATCAATTCCATGCATAGCACGCGAGAGAGATTCGATCCAATTCGACGGACACGTTGCGCACACACGAGGACTACCCGAGACCGAGAAGACTGGTGAAGAAAGTGATCCGCAGTTGCCATGGGAATGACAAAGAAACTTCTACTAAAAGCCATTTACATTCTTGCTGTTGAATTGAATTGAAATTCTACCTTGAAGAACAATTAAAAAACAAACAGGGCTAACTTTGAGAGAAGCTCTGACCGTTTCTTACCTAACGTCACGATACAGGATGAGCAGTCTTGCTCCCCCCCCCCCCTGCCGGAACGCTGCAGGTGTGTGGGCCGTTGTTGTTGTTTTAGCCCATCTGGAGCCTCAAAACACAAGGTCTCCATTCTCCTTTTAGGGATTCGCCTTGGCACAGATTGCTGAGTATATAGTTAGAGAGAGGGAGGCTTGCTTGGAATTAGCCCTCCTCTCCTCTGATCCACCGCCGTCCCTGACTGCCATTCACACTTACCGTGATAGATGAGCTTGCTCTGCACTGAGACATGACCGGCATCAAACAGCAGCAGTAAGTTAGCCACGGTGACGAGGAAAGTAGCCTCAGATAGCATCGGAGGGACGAGAGCCTCTCGGACCAAAAAGGAAAATTCGCTTCAGCGCCCCGGGGGCTGTCGGTACAGGAGCCGCCAGCATCCAGCGTGGCTTTGATTCAAATCTGAAGACAAAGTCGACGCTTCATCAAGATTCCCCCAACACGCTATGCCGCAGATTAAAGCTCATGTGGTATTACTCACGTGGAATACAAAGAGGGATATATGTATTTCAGAGGAGCCAAAGAGTTCAGTTGTCCTGAAACATTGAGCGCTATTGGGAAGGCTAACCCTAACCCCCCCCTGGTTATAAACAGAAGTATTGCCTACCACATTTTGAAAGCACATTTTGTAATTCTACTCTGTCAATGTCTGTGGTGGAAGTAATGTGGCTTTTTGGTGAGTACAGGCAATAATTGTCATTTTAAATATCAATCCGTCCATCCACTTGTCTCTTCGGATTATGGCTGAGCAGCATCTGGGTACATATAGACAAGTATTCGGAGTTGGCTAACAGATGGCGAGTCGATCCCTCGCTGGTTGCCGAGACATTTCCACGATGTATCTCGGGGACTAGCCGAGGTATATTACAACGTTTTTCTCTGAATTTTTGGAGACTTTGGAGATTTATGTTGGTTGAACTCTCGAACGGTGTCACTTGCCGATGTTTAACTGATATGAAAATATCAGATTTCATATATTTCGAACCTACATCGTGTAAATCCAGCCTAATTGTTTGAGTTTCAACAAACGGGCAAGTAACAGCTGCAAAGCAATTAAAGTTACTTTTAAATAACAGCCAGAATGCACACTTTCCGTTACAACTGGACAGAAATGAGACCATAAAGATTAAATCATTAGGCTAACCAGCAACGCTTTAATGGGAACAGAAAGGTTTGTTTCTTTACTAAGTGTCACATAATAGCTCAGGTCCTGCTGTGTACTCGGGACAATTTGACCTGCCCTGCTTCTATTTCCACTTTGGATTTCCAAGTGGCGATATTTTCAACAAATTTGTTTGACATTTGATGCGCTTCACCTCAACTCTGTTGGGAAAAGAGCTGAAAATTCATTGACATGGACTTCAAACTGATGGTTGAGAAGTCTGCATTGAACACTTGCTGTGCTGAAGTCCACATATACTGTATGCACCCAAAAAAAACATCTATCACCTGAACAATTTACAAGTGTCTACAAGAACTAATGGATTAAGACCTTAACTGCTTCAAACGTGCAATACACTGGAGAAGAAAAATGATGCAATTTGGTAAAAGGTGGACAAGCGTTGATGGTGGGGGCGGGGGGGGGGGGGGGTTGAGGGCAGGAATTCTAAATGCGTGCAAGCAACTATGCACACATGCCCGCTCGTGCACCCAAGCACAGAGTGTGAGTGATAAGCGGCTACTTTGGCTTGGCAGTTGTGTGGGTCTCTGAGGAAACATGAGCTCCACTAATGTGAGTGTCTGTTTAACAAGCATGCTGCTGGGGGTTGGCAGGGCCTCAATGGAGGGGGCACACTTTGTGGAGAGGATCAGCCCATGGGAGGCATCCGGAATAATAGCAGATGATACGTCACAGACGCCTACACATTAACATGTACTGTGTGTATATATTGAAAAAAAAAAAAAATATATATATATATATATATATATATATATATAGCCTTCATGGTATTTTTTACAGCGTGGGATCGTGCCTTGCCTTGAATGCGAATTATTTGACCGCATTACTATAACAGCAAAAGGTCAGGGAGACGTCTCCACATACGCTGCTTATTATTGCCTTTTAACAGCCGCTTTCTTATTCATGTGATACATTTGCCCAACAAAAACTTTTCTTGATGCTTTGAAAGGGAAGGAAGTTATTCAAGTGAGTCACAAATTAATTACCATTATGACAATTTTCTTGAAATGTCAAGTGATTTAATTCTTCAAAGGCCGATCTTTTTATGAGCAGAAAGAGCCGTCTTCTTTTTTTAACAAAATGCACACCTACGGTGACTTGCATAATAATGTGCAAGGCACCGACTATTGTCCAGTTAGCAAAAGGAGCAAATTGTGAGCCCCCACCCTTATGCACAGGGAGGGGGGGGGCTTCTGAAGGGCCCTCTGCAATCGATCCAAAAGCGATCGTCACGTTCCGATCAATTCATTTCATATAACCGAAAGCTCGTACTTTCTGCGTCAAGAAAGCAAAATATGGATCATTGCCCTCAAGGATGGACCTTTGCGCCATAAAACCAAATGAAGTTACTGATTAGATGCTTGAGAATAATTCAGTCGTGGCCATTTGCCATTTCCTCGCTATCAGCCATAATCAACACCATCATCTTATTTCATTCGGAGAGCGGAGAGCTGCACAATAAAATGCAGAGGATCATGATTAACAACAACACGAGCATTTGGATTTGCATAAAGTCTTTTCATGACGGGTGATTGTGATTCACGTGCACGCACGCACACACATACAAGAGGTAATGCAAAGCTAAGGTTACCGTTCTTTAGCCCACCCACTCATTATCGCCAAAGTGCTAATGACACAGTGAGGATCAAGGAGTTGTATGCAGATGGAGAGGATTTACAATGCTTGGCAGATCACTGATAAGTGCGGCGTCAACTCCAGTGTGCCTGCCCGCCTGCCTGCCTGCCTGCCTGCCCGGGGTTTGCGCCAACAGGGATTTGGGATTTAGTCTCCTGATTCTGCATCAGCCTCTTTTAACTCAACATTCGAGAAGGAGAGAGCAGAAATCCCACTTAGGGCCACCGGAGATCAAACCTGCGACATCTAAGAATACATTTGAAACATAAATACATTCAAAAGGCACTTGGGTTTGATTTTACCAAGCTCACGCACAGGAAGTACACGTTCTCCACTTTGATTATCTTCGCAAAGCCCGACGGTCCATCTAAGTGGCTTCTCGGCACAATTACATTCATCAAGATCTGGAGAGTGCTTGTCATGTTATCAATTTGATTATTTGACCAGATAATTGCGGCGTTCCATTACTTTGTGTGTATGACTCACAGCTAAAATGTCACTCCCAAGAGAGTGACATATGGTGTGCAATATGTAGCAACCATTGGAGAACATTTCATCATCTCATTAAGATCTTTACCGCCACTGCAGCAGTCGCCTCCTCTTCCAAATGTTTACCCCCCCCCCAAAACACATTAGAAGCTGCTTAAGTTTCAAAAGGACGTTATTTTTTTTTCTTCGGGGGGGGGATAACATCATTACAGCTTCTAATACTTCTGAGGTTTGTCCAAACAGTCGACGCCGGTGCAGTAACAGGGTCACGTGTTAGCATAGCAGCTCCATATTTGTCCCACGCGCCGTGAGCAAGCAATGGCTCCATATACCGTGCTCTGTATTTTTAATGGTATTAATGTGCCAATTCTCAAACAAACAATTAGTACGGTTCATTTGTTCAGCATTGTTGGCTGCCTGGAGCCCGGCAGCACTTTCTACACTCCCTGATCACATTAATCAAACTGTGCCGTGCTCATATAAAAAAATAAAAATAAAAATAAAGCATCCGAAGAGCATTTTTTGCGATTAGGATGGAATAAGCTGTTTAATAAAAGCCATTGGAATCAGGACTGGGAGCCCATGGGGACTGCTAGAAAGCAGAAGCTGCCATATCTGGATGGACGCTAATCTCACAGCTGGGGACCTGGTGGCCAATTATTGAGAAGGAAGCAACTATATCCGCACGTAGCTGAGAAAACCTGAGCTGGAAGTAGTAATTACGTCTCAAAATCACAAGCCATTGATCTCTCCAAATGTGTTGTTGGCCGGCCGGCCGGCCGGCGGAATAAATGAGCCGACGGAGGATTGTTTCGCAGCACCGTGCCGCGTTACGCCGATGCGGCGGGCGCTCAAGTCGCGTTACTAATCATAGACGGCTGACAAATCTCACCTCCGGTAAAAATCTACTACCTGAATGCCCTTTGGAAGTTGCTGCCCCATCGCTCGCTTGCGAGCTGTCTCTTCAATTAAAAGAGAATTCACTACAGCCAAGCAGTAAAAGACTTCATCTTAACTGGGTCACACTAAATCCAGTCATATGGTCCAGGCACATCGTGTCTTTTTGCTGGTGGAGCGGCTAATGCCACTGAGCTTTAGATCAGCCGTACACACACACACACACTGAGTCACACACGTACACAGAGGCAGGCCAAGTCAGGTTCAGATAACCTGAGGAAGGGCAAGCATTGACTTTTGGTCTCTTAACATTCCGCAGCTCCAATCTGCCCCTCCGCAGGCAGCCGAGCATTAGCGCATTGCCACTGTTAACTTCCAAACCTTTGAATGAGTCATTTTGGGAACTCGTTGGAATCGACAAATTACGTTGGCCGCAGCGGCGGTTGGCTTGCGAAGAATTTGTAGGAGGTGGCTTCCTTGATTAAAAATTGATTTGGAAGGTGATAATAGTGATTGTTTTCTTAACTATTTTTTGGGGAAAAATACATGCATGAAAACTCAGCCAAGAAACATCATCACACATGGCAAAGAGATACATCACTCAGTTCACTTGATCTGAAAGGCTTTTCTAGACATCTGGAGCCACGGACTTGACAGAGAAGCAGCCCGCCCGGGGACCATTGCCGCTCAATAGAAGGACAAATGTTGGGATTAGTTTTTTTTTATTTATTTTTTTATGTGTGAGTGCAATTTCTGTCCGTGGGTGGGCTTGCACATCCTCTTTCTATTCTTGACAGCACAGTTCCAGACAGAGACAGTCGAATTCTCTTGCTACGGTTTGCCTGCAATTTATCTTTTTTCCAAATGTGGAAGAAAAAAAAACTTTCACAACAGGAAAGCTCGCTGGAGGAGTTGCAAAGGTTAAAACGCACCAAAGGATCTGCTGCAAGCTTCGGCAAATTCAACGTGACTTGTGGAGAATTTGAAAGGTTTGTGCATCATACTGTACATGCACCTTGTGACCTTTTCAATGTCGTCTTTAGTTTCTTTTCCCTCTCATGTCTGAACAGCATGCGGCGGAATCTTAATCGACTCCCGCCTCGGTCGGTGGCTTTCTTTCCCCACGTTGAAGCGATCCGTGACGGTATTTTCACAGCGCTTATCCTCTCCAAGGTATGTGGAGCCCCACCCAGATTCCAAGCTCAGTTGGATGGAAAACAAAATTGCCCGTCAATCACGGGCCACATCGAGAAACTGACAACCGCTCACTGTCACCGAGTGGGAATTGAGCCCGATGGTCCCCGTGCGCGAGTCAGGCAAGTGAACCGTTACGCCATCAGACTGTCAAGTTACTGGAGCTTCAAAAGGGTTATGGCTTTTTGGGAGGTTGGATGTTAAAGTCCCATCTGAGGGATTCATTCCACAAGACCCCCGGGGACAACAAAGGAATAAACTAAACAGGTACAACTTGACAAACTGACTTTGAGAGAATATACCAGCAAAGTGACAGACAGAAATGAGCAGCTCAAAGAAGGCTTTGGTGACAAGCCCACAACAGTCGTCGCTTTGCAAATGTCTTCGATTTGACACAACATCACTTAACTGTCAAACGCAGCCACCGTTAAGAGATTGGAAATTTGACTCGGTTGATGTTTTCAACACGTTTGATGTTTGCGGGAGCCAATCCGAACGTGTTGAGGTGCGAGACGTACGGCGTGGGATATCATCCTTACTGCAATTGTCACAAAGGTGACAGATTGTTGCAGAGATTTAAAAGTGTCCACACAAAGATTTATTGACAAACGTAATGGAAACTTGGTGCGTTGGATTACTTACGGGATTATAATTTTATTTATTTAATTTAATATATATTATTTATATATTTATTTTATTATTATTTTTGTTTTTTATTATTATTATTGGACTATTTGATGTATTATTGTGATACAGAGTAAATTGATATAATTTATTGTATATATATTATTTCTCTTAACTTTATTTATTTTTTTGGTATTTTTTTTATTATTAGTAGTAGTATTATTGGACTATTTGATGTATTATTGTGGGACAGTTAATTGATCAGAATCGATTTTGTGTGCTTGGCGTGTTCCGAGGTGTCCGGACTGAAATGCATCCACAGCACACTTGCACGTATGGTAAATCAACTTGGAGAACTTTTGGATTGACTTTCTGCTCTTGGAGTTACAGTTGCCGCCAGAGTTGTTTCTCTCCTTCCTGGACTCATCGTGGCAAGTCTGTGAGTCATTCTGTGGCCCTGTGGCAGCATCTCTCATCTCCTGAGGGTGACAAATGAGTCAACGGTTGTTTGAGAACGAGGGAAGCGCATCATTCGTTCACATTTCCCATCAGCCTTTGACATAGCCTGAACTGTTTTAGACAACCTTGAGCATTTTTCTGGGAGAGATGGCCTTCAACGATTCCAATATCATTCAGGAATCGGGCAGCCCAAATCATCAGATGCAGATGACACCCTGCTCGACTTTCTCCTCTCGCAATGAGCTCAAACGGGGACATGAAATGGTTGCAGAAAAATCATCTTGCGGTTAAACCGAATAAAAGAAGCAACAAATACTCAGAGGCCACTTTCACTGACGGTGAACTCTGTAAGAATCTCCAATCTGTTGTCAACATTTGATTTCAAAGTTATTGTCGCAGCTTTCACAGTGACGACAGTTGCGCTTCTTTCTCTCCGTAGGATTCCGTCAGGCGCCTGCAGCTTCTTATAAATGCAACGGCTTTGGCGGCTCGGCTCACTGTTGCTGAGAGACCGCCGTGGTCCTCCCATGGCTGGGCAGCATTTCAATTTACTATACAATGATTTCATTATTAATGCCAGGTTGGCGTTAGCGTAGGTCCGTTATTTGCCTTTCGCTCACCACGAGGCCTTTGAGATTTACCGGCTGGGCTTCCAATAGATCTTTTTTTATTACAGTTTGTTTTATTACATGTTGACTTGTTCTTTAAAATAAACATAAGACATGTTTTTATTAAAACTTCGAAAACAAATGTGATTTTTTTGGAAATTCCAAAATGTTGTGATATCAACTAGGGCGTAATTTTGGTTCTCGTTTATTGCTCTATAGATAAAATACACTTCCCTAAATTAAAATAAATAGATGAATGAATAAATAAAAGGAAAGCCTAATCATCACCATGTTAACCCAAGTCAATGACACACCCGGGTATCGTCCAGTTGGAAAGCAACAACGAGGAATCCATTATGCAAATGAGGCAGGTGCAAAAGAGAAATCATTAGCAAGACGAGCGCTAATAGGGAACGTTTATACAGGTGGCCGTCACACTCAATTTTAATATTGCCGCCCTCCCGATCTGCTTAATTCATTTTTCCACTCCTTCATCCTCTGAGCCCCATCCGGCGCATCTGGATCATCTATGGTTGTTTGGCTTGGCGACATCTCCCTGTTACAACACACTCAATTGAAATGATGGTTATCCAGCTTCCGCAGACGTCGCTATTTGATCATTTCAATCGGCTGCCATGGAGACGTCCAAAATGTGCAACAGGACCCAGAGGATCAGGAATGGTGACCCCTTGCAATATAGCAATTACACTCATCTTTCCAGATGAAGAAAATAGTGACGTGGCTCGCCTTCATTCAATTCTGTTACCATGGCAACCGACTCCTCCGTGCAGCACGCGGGCTCCCAATTTTGCCATTTCCTCCTTAATTTTACCTCTCATTAATCAAGGCCAATAAAAGGAATCGTGAGAGCGCAAATAATTGTTACCTGCCCCTATCGTTCGGTGTGCGTTTTATGTTCCAATCAAGCTTGGCAACAATGGAAGCCAGTGACGAGTACTAACAAGAGGTAAAGTGATGAAAGATCTTGGAAAGTAAGACAAGTCTCCTCCTACTCCGGGATCTGTATCGTGAGCGTGCACTTTTTTTTTTTTTTTTAGATGATGATGAAGAAAGAGTGTCTCAAGTCCTGGTGAAGATGAAAGAGATGTCTGCTTCTCTCGCTGAATTCATTACTCTCAATGCAGGTGACTTTTACACAGTGTGGCTAGCCAGCCAGCGCTGCCGTGGCAGCCTCACTTTAGCACTTGGACGCAAAAGCCCCGCTCAGGTGTCACCATCCCTCTTTGTGGCTTCACTGAAGTCATCTTCACACAGAAACGACAGCCCTCGTGGATCACAGGGATGCTCAAATGGAGACAAATTGGCTGAGTTTCAGAGACGCTTGTTACCTTTCACTGACCGACAGGCTTCCTTTTAGCACCCAAATGAACGCCCAACACACTAACAGAGTGGATGGATGGATGGCAAGTCTCTCTCAAGATGACATTTAGGTGTGGACATTTTTTGTGAAGAAATATTTGGATGCATTTTCCTCTTTTTTTTGTTTTTGCACTTCCTTAAACTGTGCCTTTATCCCTCTCCTGCACCAATCTTAAAGGGAATAGGATGGGCCGCCTCCATTGTCCGGTGTTCGCTCCCACAATGGCGCAAACGCCCGTATCCAAACAAAAGAATAGGATTACAACTGACAAAGTGACAAAAAGTCAATTTCATGTACCCGCTGGTTATTTATTTTTCCATATGTATGGTTCTTTTTGGCATGAGCTCAGTACCATACTCTGAAGGGAAGCTTCAAAGTGACCCGGAAGACATGTTATCCTCTGTTAGTGAGATGTTACATCCACAGAGAACATTCACAAGTGATTCTTAATTAAACATAATCAGTGCTGGCTTAGTCTGCATATCTGTCTGGATAAGCCATAAGAGCTCTCTTGGGTAAAGTGAGCACCAACACGCATGTGGGCCGATTTGCATGAGTTCCAGCCTCGACGTATTTTCCTCCCGCCGTCTGTCCTTGTTCGTCCTCGACAGGCAAGGGACACCCCAGTGACTTTCCTTAGTGTGGATCTTTTTTTTTTTTGTCCCACGGTCGTTAAATAACTCCCAAGTTGCAGCCGCTGTGCAGCCTCTACGACTGACATTTGAAGCCCCGTTGCAATCGACTGACTCGCATTCCGTGTTGCTCCTGCAAGGGGACTGGGGAAAATATTCGAATTTGGTATTCAAAGTCTTAAATATGTGTCGGTAGGGGGTGGGTGAATGTTTTATTACTGGTATGGCAGATGAATAATGATGCTTAAAAAGGATAGAATACTTTATAATTATCAAATTTGGACAGCTCCAGGCGGGAGAGAAATGGTGAAAAGAGGCAAAATAACTGAACACAGCAGCAGTCACTGTGCACAGTCCAGAAACATTTAAAGATTGATGTCATGCAGCTTATGCTTATTTGGAGAAAAGCTTGGGTATTTTATTTCATCATTTTCTTAGCTTGCTGAAGTTAACTCGTCACAATTTTGGGGGGGGGAGTTTCTATAATCCTATTCATCCATTTTCTGTCCTCATTTGGGTCAAAAGTGGGTCTGAGTCTGATCAAGCTGACTTTGCGTTCTTCAAGGGGATATTTTGGTTTCATCTTTTTTCAACGATTTTCATCCCCCGCAATCTCACACTTATCAAATGGTGTGATGTCTCACAAGAGATTTGATCTATTTCATGTAGGACCCAAATTCTGGGTCGCAAGAAGGTGAAGCAACTCAGATCATATTTCAATTTAGACAGAACAAAAAAGCAATCAAGGCACTGGCATAAATAAATGGAGGAGCAGGACAAGACATAACCACCACAGCAAAATGAACTGACGAAAGCAGAGAGCTGATTGGTTGACAACAACAAGACAATAACGTGACGAAAGACGCAAGGAAAACATGACCAAACCGACCAAAACTACAAAATAAAATTAGTTTGGGAGTAAAAGATTCAACTTCACTCCATATACTTCCAAATTACGACATCTGCGTCGGCATCTGTGACCTCGGAGGAACGGAAATGGTCATCTTGCAAGCGAATTCTCCCGTTTGGCGCGTATAACGACTCGGGATGACCTCATCGATTTGACTAGCTCGCACGGACGGCACCTGCAGCATCCTCGGGCCACACGTTTGCCTCCAATCATTGATGGAGCCTTTTCCTTTGTCGCCCGCGTGTTGCTCCTTGTGACTAAAAACACGATGAAATTCTCTTTGGAAGGTAGACAAATCACCTTAATGGATTTTATCTCCATTTATGAAATTACCCTTTTAGCTTAAGTGCTCTGATGAATATGTTCAGAACTGAACATTGTGAGGCTGAAGTTTGCCTTTTTTTTTTTTTTTTTTTTATCCTGCAGCCGTAATTCTCCACTAATATGACAGAAAATTACTTGGCATCCTGCCCCAAATGCTAGTTTAAAATAATAATAGCCAGCGTATCATAAACTTGGAGGTCATTCTGGACACTGTTTAGGCGGGCAGGCAGCGTGTACAATACACAATTTGTAGAGAATGGAATTTTCTTGGATGGTGTTATTTTTAATGGGCCAGGAGAATGGCTTTTTGTTTTTTTTCACGCCCGCCAGTGTCATTTTGAGCTGAATGATGCTGAGAGGAAGGGGTTGAGTCACAGCGGAAGTTCACATGGACCAACTGCAACAAAATATTTGAAATTGTGAGTCATACTTGAACCTTAAGTGTTCCAAGCAATGAATGAATCTGACAAATTTGAGAGATTTTTATTCAGGGAGGTCATTCCATTTGAAAAACAAAAAAACAAAACATAGACTGTCGCCTACTGCTTGTCACTGCTCTGGTCTCAAATATTTCTGTGACTAAATATGAAACTTTTCGAACGGCAGTACATGGAGAACGCATGTTGTCATTACCGAATACATCATGTTGTTACACAAAAAGGTCCAGCAGAGGCCACTTGACACAAAAGAGCTTGCAAATGCATCTTCGCTGTGTGACGCGGGCTCAAGTAGCTGAAGAGGAGACCTTTTTCATTCAGAGCAGCAGCTGTGCATTTACGACTCGGCCACCCCGCGCCGTCGCTAGTACAAAACAGCAGCGCAACAAAACCAAAAAAAGGGAGATATGCAAAGCAGGTCCACCTCTGCCTGGAACCAGCTGCTCATGTTGTTACTGTTGGCCAGCCAGCTAGAAGATACTGAGACTCCATTTCGGTCAATATTCAGGTTGAGGTCAGAATTGCTCTTTGTGGAGCGCATCTGTTCCGCAGTCAGTGTGAATTAGTGAATTAGTCCAACCCACTGATTGAAGACTACTTTTTTTTTTTTTTTAGCCGTGAGCTGGAGCATTTCCCAGCTGACTCTGGCTGACCCTGGACTATAGCTAGCAACCCAACACAAAAGGCATAGCTCTATTCAAACACTAACGTTCACACCTATGGGAAATTTACAATCTTCAATTTCCATAACATGCACGTTTTAGGAATGCATGAGAAAGCGACAGTATGCAAAGAAAAAGCACAGCGAGGAGATTCAAAGTCAGCAAGCGTGAGACCAGATTCAAACCCAGAAACTTTGACGGCGTGCTAATGTTTAATGCAATAACATAAGGACGATGCGGAGAGGCATCATTTTTTTTCATAGAACACAAACATGCTGAAATGTTTGCTATTCAAGCAGAACGTAGGCACACATGATCACGTGAGACGGGAAAAGATGTATGATGCATACGTGTGTGTGTGTGTGTGTGTGTGTGTGTGTGTGTGTGTGTGTGTGTGTGTGTGTGTGTGTGTGTGTGTGTGTGTGTGTGTGTGTGTGTGTGTGTGTGTGTGTGTGTGTGTGTGTGTGTTGCAAGTCCCATCCAGTGTTAATTCAGTAGCTCGCAGGCATACATGCTGACACAATCCTATTATGTGACACAAAAGCCTGTTTAATGTTTCTAAGGCTTGGAATTTACGCCTTTCCTGAGTGCACAGCATCATCTTAAGAATGTGCACCCCCAAGTATTTTTCTGTTAGAAATTAATTCAGTGTGCCTTTTCATTTACGGCATGTCTGTGACAATTTTTTTTATTTTTATTTTTTGTAGATGTCAAGGACGGAATGGTGGCTCAGTTGTTCCTTGCATAGATAGATGTGACTCTGCTGTCACCAGCTGGCTACAAAGGCAAACGCATGCAGTCCAGTACTACAACATGGGTGTTATTGTCCAGATTCAACACAAGAGTGAGCAGTGAGTCTGTTCAAAGAATAAATCTTTACATTTCATCATCAGCTCACACACAGTCTTAGCTTGAAGGGCATCCTGTGTAAAAAAAAAAGAAATCTCCAACCCTATCCATTTTTTCCTGATTTTGGGTGGGCATGGCAAAAACAAAGGACAGGTATGATCTTGGCCAAACTTATTTTAAAGGAGCAATTGAGGAACAGAGAATCCTAACGTGTGAATATTGCTTTGCTTTTTCTCAAGTTTATTTCACCTTCTGGCCGATGCATCCGTAGCTACGGTCCTGATTAATTCTCTATTATGTGTACCTTTGACTTTTGGCTCTCGCACTTGTTTTCTCACTGAAGTTTCCTCAGAATTTCTGGAGCCGTAAATAGTCCCATAATCCTTCAGGAGACATTTCACCTCGAGTGATCGGTGCCCCCGCCAAGAAATTTCCTGCCGGCTTGCATCTCGCAGTGATTCCATCCCATGGGGAGAGAGAAATTCCCACACATGACTGTGGCTCGCAGTCACATGACTGGAATTTGGCAACATGGGAAAGTTATTGGTCATTAGTGTAACACTCACTTAGGACAATAAAGTCAAAAACAGCTGTCAGCCTTTAAAGCTTGAATGTTAACAATCAGAAATTTATAATCCTCCTAAAAGCCCTAATGAAAGGCAAATAAGTGTTTAGGGGAAAAAAATGAATGCTTGCCAATATTTCACAAATGAATTGCTTGTTATAGTGCATTGAGCAGACGCAAACTCGTGACTTCCTGCTGGTATTTTCACTGAGTTGAGTGGGTTTAAAAGTGTTACGCTGTCACTGTACAAATGGTGTGCTGTGTCAAACTTTCCTTTCATCCTTCATGGGCTCTATTAGACACTGCAGTGGAACATGTTGTCTTGTTTTGGGAGTGCAAGCCATCAAACAAGCAGTTCGGGTTAAAGTGTCACCATAGGCCTCTGCCTATTTTAACGATTGTTTTAGAACTATTTTTCTTTTAGAGATACACATATACTACATATACGAATACAAATATATATATACACAAAAATATATGTACACATACATATACATATTCATATACAAATACATATATGTACACATATGCGTAAACAAATACATATAATTATACAAATACATATCCGCATGTATACATTTACTACATATATATAGTGCTTGAGGTGATTCATTATAGTATGAAAGTAAATTACTATACAACATTACCACCGGTATTCTTTAAACATGTTCAAATAATGGCTGTCATTAGTGCCAATTTGGACATACACAACAACTTGCAAAGCGGTGTTTCCGTTCATTATTTTCTTCAATTTACCTTGTTTAGCTAAATGAGACGTGAAGCTAATGAAGCTACCACTCCGCACACAAGACGCGTCCATTTGACAAAGAACGGCGCCCAACGCTTTCTTTGTGTGCTTTCGGAGCACGCTGCGAGCATGACTTGGTAATCTAATGAGCAGCATGCACAGGTTGACTTTCTTAGAAGATCACCCGCCTGCCTGCCTCCCTGCCACCATTTCTCCACTTGCATGTTGCCAAGCAGGCTCTCAGAGTATGGTCTCTCAAGGTATATCCTGATTAAGGAAAAATAAAAAGGCCAGTGCGTCTGTTTCACTCAAAACACTAACAAATGTTTTCTTTCACTCTCACATGATGTCAATGTCATGAACCAGGACAACAGTAATGGGCAAGATTGAGAATTACCGTATAAGGCGCACCTAAAGACCTAAAGTTTTCTCAAAAGCCTTATATATGGATCAAATTCCTAAATTCAAACTGGCCCGAAGCATTGCGCCATGAAATCAATCATAAGTGGCCCGCTGAAGACTATGAATCATGAATCAAAAAGACTATGGATCATTATTTTGTGATTATAAAGTAATTTGTTGCGTCTGAAGTTGAAATAAAAAGATAAAATGGAGAATGATTTGATTTGGATTAAAAATCGGACAGGTTGCATTAATGGTGTGCCTCATAGTCCGGTGCGCCTTATATAAGGACAAAGTTTTAAAATGGGCCATTCATTGAAGGTGCGCCTTATAGTCCGGAAAATGCGGTAATTGTATTACGCTAACAAGCTAACGTTGAGTTACAGCGGTCAGTGGTGGCATCACTCTCCATTTCCCTCGCCACTATTCCCTTACATCACTTCAGCAACACATAACCGTGTTTGGACTCAATGTATCTTGGGTAGTATTTCCCATCCGTCTATGGTTCGCAGCGGCCATGTTGCGCAACAAAGTCAATCTAATCAACCCCGCAATAAATATGGACGAGGTTGCGGCGCCCTTCTCGCTCTGAGGTGACATCTGTGCCTTGTTTACTGACACCTTCTGCTCCCGCTCAACCTATTGTGTCACCCAGTAGCTATATTTCAAAATAAGTGGGCACATTAGCGCTATGTCTTTCCTCTAAATCATCTTTCTCTTGCACACAAGCCCATTTGCAGCAATGTACCCAATTAGCTTTGGTGTCGCACATCCTGCTGTTGCCTCACAAGCCTCCCCCGCCAGCGCATTTTGTTTCTGTGGTAGTGAGTCCAAACGTGTTAGCCTCCTGCGGGGTATTCTTTGGAAAACTTATGTATTTTTTTTCCCCCTGACTCATAATTCATAGAAAAAACGTAGCAAACATATTGACATGACGGCGGGCGGCGGTCGTTAGCATCATTAGGCGAGAAAGCGAATGGAGCTCGACGGCAGTTAAAAAACAAGTCATGCGTGCATTTATAAAAGTCAGTACCATTAAAAATACATCTCGCGTCGGGCAGCCGGCAGGTGCGGAGCTTTCCAGAAGGAGATGCCTGAATCGGCGTCTTTAACGTTCGACTTGTGCCGAGGCCCGAGGCTGCTTAACATGGATTTGTCAACTTCGCTACGGCAAGTCCGTATGTTCCATATCCACTTGACATTTGATAATACACAGATAGATAGCATCATGTGCATCAGTGGTGGGCCTGCGCTGAGCATTGAAATGCATCAGTTGAGCCTCCCTCCACCTGCTCACCGGCTGAATATGCAGATGATGGATTCCCTGGCCAGCTCCAGATGGCTCTTGTTGAAAGCTGCCGTTGAACAAACCAAATCTTGGTTCTCGCTTTTTGACTTTCCAGTGTAGAAAACTAAACCTATAGACATGATGAGAGTTGGAGGAGGTGAAATGCTGGAAACAGGAGGCGGAAACTGTGTTTTGGGTTTGGACGTCTTCCAGATGAAATCTTGGCTCATGTGAGCTGGGAAATGGAGTGACTATTTGGGAATTCCATTGTAAATCCCTCCCGCTTCTCCAGAAACGAGGCAGAGGCAATTCATTCAAATGTTTCTTGCAGGAAGTGGTGACTAACCCAGGGGGATCCAGATCAAGATTTTGAAACAACAACAAAGATTGTTACCCCTAAAAAATAAAAAATAAATAAACACGTCAGTGAGGGAAAATGCGACCATAGGTGTGGGGAAAGCAATTTCGATCCTACAAATTCAATCTCGGTTGAATTCATCTCAAGATCAATTTTAGGTAAGCGTGATGTAAACCAACACCCTTTGTATAATTTGATTTTTGGGCCAGTCGTACGATGATGCATCATTCGACAAACGCAGCAATCACTCCTCACTTTGTTGGACGGTGTGTGAGCCAAAAAGCACACGTTATGTGATATGAATTGTCCTTAACCTACATTTCCATGATGAAAGAAAATGTTGGAGCGCCAGTCAATGTAACTGTGTCACTGGACACAATAAGACGAGGGGACGCACAAATGTTCCGTTAGGTAATCATTTCGGAGTAGAAATGGCGGAACAAGCTAACAGTGAGCTCTATCCTGGACTAGATGGAAGTCAAAACAAGTACTGTAGCCCATTTATGGGAAGTGGAATCCACAAAAGACCCAGTATTTTTTTTAATACGTAAAAAAAAAAGTCATTGTGGAAAGTCCACTAACCAGAAAAGTCATCGGTAATATAACCGAGTTAGTGTTTTAAGCTAACAATAGCAGATTAGATACAAACGAAATCCAACGTATTGTTCCGCGAAGGAAATTGGCGCTCACACATTCACTGAGTCACTTTTAGCCATCACCTTACGTTTTCCTTTCCTCAGACCTCAGTGACATACTTCCTGCTAAAACTCCTTGATGCTGAAAATAGATTGTTCAAAACAATCGGATTGCTCAAACATAGTTCTGTATCAAGTCTATATTTATCGACATTCTACTGAGGAAAGAAAGGAAGAAAAAAAAGAATTGCTCATTCCTCGTTTGCATCCAGCATGTGGGTGACTTGAGGACGACTTGTAATTCGATGATTATAATCAAATAAAATATGAACACAAATCATTGTTTTGATTAATTATGTTGATTTTTGATCCCACATGAGCAAATTCAATTGACACTCTGCTGGAAATTTTTGTTGCGCACAACATAGAAGAATAGATTACACACCCAAAAATGAGAGCGTTAGAGGGCAAAGGTTATCCGGGCTCGAGTCGAGGGTCAGGGGGAGCACACTGAACTTGCAACTATCCGCTCTGTGCGGATGTAGTCTGCTCTCCTCAAGTCTCCTCATCATCCCATCGCTCTTGTTCCGCATTGGCTGAGAGCTGTGATGTCACGGAGTGGACCACGCTATAAAAAAGGCCCTCTCCCGTGCAAGCGTCAGACAGACCGAGAGCTAACCCACAAGCAAACACACAATCAGGCCAAGCTCTTCACAAGCCCACTGGAAATATCCGCCAGCATCCCGCCGGTCTCATCATGTGTCGAGGACTTGATCTATTACCAGCCACCTGCCTGGAGAGGTAAGACATTTTTCTTCCCGTTCGGATAAGAAACGACAGCGCACCCCGGCTCATAATGCTTCGTTCTGTCGTCGTCATCATCATCGCAGGGCCAAGGAGCTGAAAGCTCTGTTTGGAAGTTTGCTGCACAAGTCGGATCACAGCATCCCCGTGCAGCCCAAAAAAAGTGACACGAACAGGTAAGGGAAGAGGAATTGTGTGACTGAAGCATTGTTTTGTATTTATTTTGATGTTCCTCCTTTTTTTCTTGCAGTGTCGATGAGCAACTGAAATGGAAGGACTCGTTTGAAAAACTGCTGTCCAGTCAAAGTAAGTGGATGACAATAAAAAGACGGGACTAAAAATGAAGAACATAAAGAAAAATGCAAAACTATGTATGAATAATAATAATCATCATTGTAAAATGAGCATTTTAACACTAGTGTCATGTGAAATATGCTTTAATAGTTTGACTGTAAATCTGAAATATAACTGAGGAGGGGGAAAAAGACAACAAATTAATTGAATCTACTATTTTTGGCAGCAAGTATTTTAAGCCCAATTATTAGGTGACCCCACCCCCTAACCCCTTCCCACATGTTTGTCGAACATTGGAGGCAACTCTGCAATACAAAACAATAGCTGCTCTTGGGCTAATAACGTTCTATTTCAAGCAAGGCTCTCAGAGAGCTATCCGGCGAGGTCATTATGCTTATTATTCCGAGAGCCGCTTTGAAATATTTTGCCGTCCTTCCTCATGCGTCAAAAATAGCAGAGGCACCTTTCGGCTTGACGTCGAGCATTCGATTGTTTCCGATGTTATTGGATTGTGCTTGTTGATGAGAAAAGGTCATGCTAACGTTTCGCCTCTCCTCTCCTCCTTTTAGATGGTTTGTGTCTATTCAGAGCTTTCCTGATGTCGGAATTCAGCGAGGAAAATATGGCCTTCTACTTGGCGTGCGAAGACTACAGAACGGCAAAGTCCTCTAAAATGTCCGTCAAGGCCAAACGAATTTTCGATGAGTTCATCAGCGCAGACGCACCCCGAGAGGTAAGAGATCCAAGTGGGAATGTGATTTTTGGCGGTGATGTGGAAAAAGTTACTCATTGATGATTCCTTTGCTAGGTCAACCTGGATCACGTGACCAAAGCCATCACCAAGGAGAACATTGAGCATCCAACCCGCTCATGTTTCGATCTGGCCCAAGCCAAAATTTACACCTTGATGGAGAAGGACTGCTACCCTCGTTTCCTCAAGTCCTTGAGTCAGCAGAGCGGACAAGAGCGGCTAAGCGACTTGATCAAGAACTGCGTGGCCGGCGCTCGGCAGATGTGACCCTTCACCAGATGTGAAAACGCATAAGCTAACAACGACGACGCCTAGCCGAAAAGTAGACGTCAAAATATCCGACTCGAGGACTCGTGCCCAGGATTCGTCCGACCGGAGTCTGAGCCGAAGGACGTGAAGGTGCGAGGAGATGACCTGAGCTGCTTGAGAGAGACGTGAACAAGTCGAAGACCACAGAGACATACGAAAGAAACAGATGTCGTCTTGACTTTGCACAACAAAATGTTAATTTATTTATTGTCTTTAATCGTATTTATATTGAAAAGAATGGATGTTTGCTTTATACGTGAAAGAGTTGTTGTTTTTTATCGCGCGTGGTGAAATGAAATGAAATAAAGGCAGACACAAATGTCTGAAATGGGCTACTGTATGTGTGGGCTCTTTAGTTCCACTTGAGAAGTGACCGAAAAAGTAGCGTGGAAGTTCACCATTCTCACGAGAAGACGGTTAAATGTTCACGTCAGGACTAAATAACTCTGTACGTTGAAATATAGACTTTATGCAAATACAAAATCCCAATCTTTTTTTATCCTTATAATTACACTTTTTGCTACTATTGCTACACAACGACACAAAGTAAAGGCAGTGAAAGTCTGAAAGACAGAAAATGTAACTTATTTTTGGGTTAAGTCATCGTGAGTATTTCAATAAATAAATTCAGGTCAATTTAATACTGAAAAAAAAATTGTAACCTTTCTCAAAGAGATTTGACACCTGATTGCCAGAATAGCAGCGAGGTGTTTGCATTTAATAAAGTATTTCCAAATTGCTTTTGATCCATCTCATTCATTTGAGGTGTCAGCGGAGGTGAAGGGGCCGTCACCAGCAAGACAATGAGTCACCTAGCGAGCGTCGCACGGACCACTTAAAAGCCGCTCGCTGAGTCAGCCCCGCTTTGTCAGTCAGCGAGCTTTTTTTCTTTCATTGTGCTTTATTTTATCAAGCCGCCTCCACTCGGCTCCCACACGTGCAGACCTCCAAGGTGGAATCCTCGTCAACTAATCGAGGAGATGCAGGCGCACTCATTAACACCGCTCCGACCTCTTAGTCATCTCACACACTCAATAATGACTTGATCACTTAAAATGTTGCTGTGTCTCTCAAATGAGCCCCCGAATCATATAACATGAAGCAGGTAGTCTTCTTTGTTACGTATTTAATAAAATGCCCAATTTTAGGATTTTTTTATTTATTTTTTACACGTGGCTCGACCGACTCGCTTAAGCCTGTCAAGGACAAGTTGACACGCTACTTTAATTTACTTCAAAATGAATTCACCCCAGGTGGCTGAAGTACTTTCAATCTGTACTTACAGGTACAGAACATTGCGTAAAAAGAAAAAAGTACTCTTTCAATACCGCAGCTTTGCAACGTTTTGTACTGACAAACAAAAAAACGATTCTGAGTAAGAATTTGGAAGAAAATACACGTGAGCTATATGTTTGTTTTCAGATTCCTCCACATGGCTGCCCTAAAAGATGTTTCATAACCAACCATATAAGAAGTGTTACGGGGGTGGTGGCGGCGACATGTTCTCGCCCACATTCGATGAAGCCCGACTTTGACATCTGCTCCACGTGGATGCACGCCGAGATCAGGTGGCATCCTCATTTCAAAAAACCGATTTTGCACGTGGCTGGCAATTAATATCGTCGTACTTGAATATTTAAGTCACAGCAAAGCGCTGTAGTCACTGTTGGCAGGTTGCCACGGCAACACACCATGGCAGAACAGATGACCAGCCTTTGTGGCCTTTTTTTTTTCCATTCTGGTTGCCTTGTTTGTGGCTTGAAAATAATTTACAGGTAGGCGTCGTGAAGACTACCATGAGGATAATGCCGTTTTTTAAAACTAGCGTTAACAAGACCCGCTACTATTGTTTTCGAGCATTATTTCCTTTTTTGGTAATGTTGGCACGTCAAACTGTCACATAATATGGTACATCGGGTGACTCATGTTTTAAGGCGACGTGCTGTTTAGGCCAACAGAAAACATAATGGCAAGGTTAGCGTGATATAAGTCAGGGCAGACTTTGTGTGTGGTCGCATAAAAACATCCATTCAAGGATGGCACAAAACCGCTGAACAAGAAAGCAGCCTTATGTCATTTTGTACTTTTTTTTTTTTCCCCCAAAAAAAATCAATTCACTCTGAATTTTACTGGTACTATTGACGTACAAAAAAAAACAATATCCTGACTCATGTTGTAGTATAAGCGCAACTAAAACATGGCTGCTATTTAGTGGTGCTTGGTGAAATTACAATTTAAAACCACCCTTGTATTTGGTTTGTGAAAAAAAAAAATCTTTGGGGGGGCCGGGAAATAAATCAAGGGGCCACTGAGTGTGCTTTAATAGATCTCGGTTGAGTTTACAAACATCAGTTTGTAGTAGCGACTCACACGCGAGCGTTCCGTAAATATTTTGAGAAATCGGTTGAAAAATTGTCATCGTGTTCAAGAATCGACAGCCTCCCCGGTTCAAAACGCAAACTCTGAATGTTTTGATTTTGAGTTTCCCATGACCGCTGTGACCCGAAGAAGATAGGTAAATCTTCATAGACAGCTTCATGCCATGTTGTTTATCCAACATTTTTTTAGATCCGCTCCAAACATTACTGCCTCATTTGAACTCGGCGTGCCTTTGGAAAACATCCGTGTTGTGAAACTGCTACATGAATACTTTCATTTTATCCGCTGCAGAAGCTGACTAACAATCCTGATCATTTGAATCAATTATGTCGCAACAGGGAGACATAAAAAACTTGCAGGACAGCGCCCCTCCAGGACCGGAGTGGCCCACCATCCGCCAGCTGTCCCTTTACTCTTTTTGATTTCAACGCCACTGTTCACCGTTGAACTTTAACCCACATGCAAGCTTGGTCAATAACATTTCAGGTATCCAGGAGGCTTTTGACCAGTGGCCTTAATTGAATGTCTGCTCTGGATCACTTTGTTTGATTTGGATCCCGGGAGCACTTAGTAAACGTGCATGAGAGTGGACGAAATGCCCCATGACGTACATTTGCTCTATGTAGAGTATCAAAATAACATCTCGGAAGATAAATGCGCTTTCTCCAAGGAGCTGAAGCGACTTTCTTTTCCAACCCATTGTTGTTACATTTGAGGATGATGATTAGAAAAGGAGTCACACTGTTTACTCCAATTATATAGTGTAATGGGCGGAGCTTGTGCCAGGTGGGAGTCAGCCAAAATGTTGGCATCCAAGACACTAAGTATATCTTCTATTTTGTAGGAACGAACGTCATGCACCTTAATACTCCACTCCACATGAGTCATTCACGTGCAAAGGCCTCCTCGTGAACCCGAGAGAGCGTTAGAGTTCTCGCCACGTAATATCTCCAGGACACTTTGTTCCCTTGGAAAGGTGACGGGGCCTTCTGCTCTTTTTGAACTTGAAAGTAGATGTCATGAAGAAGGCCACATGACACAGGTGGTGAAGAAGCAAAGACTGCAAGGAGACACTCATTAAGGTTGTTGACCTGCACTTAACAAGACAAAGAGCTTTGCTGCCCCCTGCTGGACAGCAAGCATGCTAGCCAAAAACAGATCCGCGGTGATAACTACTTGCATATTCGTCTAATTTCTAGCCCATTCCTTTTTTGGTCATCATTCAAGTTGTAATTGGAGAATATCCCAGTTGACATGCCAACTCCACACAGGTAGCTGAGATTTACATCTCAGGACTGTGATTGTGAGGAAAACATTGGTAAACACCAGGGAAGTGGCCAACAAGTCGAGCCACTTTTTTTTTTTTTTTTTTTTACTGTTACCACAAAGAGCCACATCATACACATGGACGCACATGACCATCACTCCCATCCTGTCCTCTTATACACACACCTCGGCTCAGCCAAATTTATTGTGTGACATTATCATGGCACACACCATCATGATAATGACAGAAATTGAAAAAAAAAATACGGACCGGTCATTTTCAACAATGAACATTGTGTGCACTGTCTCACAGACAAACTCAGTTCAACAAAGTCGACAAACAAAAACATAATAATTTACAATGGCGTTTTTTGACTTACTATGCATGTTGCTTCGTGCGACTTCTGGCATTCCTTGTCTTGAACGGTCCTCTGCAAATCTGGCTTGTATTCTGTTGTTGCCACTCGAAGCAATTCTTTTTGTTGGATGTCATTCGTTTTAGTTTGTCGTTTTCAGGAGACAAGATTTCAACAACGTCACTAAGGCTTTTTTTTTATGAACTCTGCTTCATTGCATGGCTTTTTAGCCCGTGCAATGTTCCAAGTAAATTGATACGATGCAAGCGTGACAGTCTCTGATTGCTTCTTAATTTGGGGGGGAAAACTGTGCCTGTTTTTCTGCTTGACTTTTCAAAGTGTCCAACTTGCGCTTGCAACATTTTGGAAAGTCCTTATCGATGTTAGCATGGAGTGAGGTGAAGTGGCGCTGAAGATTTGAAGATTTGAAATGCGCTAATGACGTCTGATGTATCAGGCAGAACTTGCCATTAAGTTCAACAAAAAAATAAAAACTTTCCTACTCTGATAAAAAAAAAAAAAAAAGGTCCTGTGTTCATCTTCATATTTTTGTTTAGCAGTGCATTTTTTTCCTTGCCATTTTGAGAGCGAAATTGACACTAATTGTTTACTCGAATGGGTTTGGCCCTTCTGCTTTGTGGAATTTCACCTCATGCGCATGCGCGTTTGACGAAAATACCATATTAAGCGAAGCGAACACGCACCAAAAAAAAAACCTAAATTGATGACCAAAATGAGAACCAAAGTAAAACAAAATTTAAAAAAAAGTTCCGACACAACTCATGGAAGCAAAAAAGCAACAAGAACGAGACGAAAGCAGGAATTTAAATACAAATCAAGTGACTAGACAATGAGGAACAACTGGACAAGTCACAAGTGGCCGAGGGAGCTGATTGGTCAAACATAAGGGACCAGGTAGACGGGAACAACGAGGTGAACCTAATAACATTAGTGCCAGATAATGGGACATATGAAAAACAAGAAAGTAAATTCTAAATCAGAACCAAATCAAAGATGGATCAACCATTGTTGTCAGAGTATTACTGGACATAATCTGATGATGAAGCTTCACTTTGTGTCACTGCCCTTGTTCCTCGCCGTTCATATGAATTTATTAAGGCTCATTTTCATGAAACTTTGTAACAGTGTTCAATCTTTGGCCTGAAGAGCATCACGAATTTCCAGTTAGGACACCTAAGCAAAATGGCAGCCCCGCTGAGAGGGATCAAACCAGGTGGATTATTCTGCTTCATTCATATTCATTTAGATAAGTGTGGGTGCACAGAAGATATTGTACAAAACATTTCGGACTTCCTCTCGTAAAGGCTTGACTTCACCCTTTATTTCCAAAAACATTTTCATCTTTTACACTAATAGCCAATTCTATAGCATAACCTTTGTCTTCTTCTTCTTCTAAACAGATTAACCTTACTAGGCCAGATACACAATTCCGAAAGAGCAGCCAGGACTGGAATGAAAACATGAAATGGCACCAACAAATACTGTACACAATAGCTGCAAACACAAAAGCTGCTAAATAACTGCAAGCATTAAAACCTGCACGAGTTTTGTTTTTTTCTCATTTACATGACCACATTTCAAGATGTCATGCGGTCTTCATTTTAGCTTACAATAAAAGAGGCAAGTTACAAAATGGAGAAGCAGTGCCATGATGAATTTCTGCGTTGCAACTTTGACCCAACATCCACCACTGCCACTTTGTTCTTAAAATGAAGACTTTGCATTCCATTTGGAGACTATATTTTACACTTCTAAAGCAATTTATTAGAACAGGGATGTTTGCACAAAGTTTTAAAGTCACGTGGCTCAAACAGTCGTATAAAGGGGTTTGGGTGGGGTGGGGGTGGGGGCAAAACCTTCGGCCGCCTGAGGCGGTGCAAGTCAGAGCAGAGCACTGTCCAATGAACATTCTTGCTACACTTTAGCCCCTCTGCCCCACTGAGCCGCTTCTTTCACAGGACGCGAGTTTATGTTCTGTAGATCGTAATTGTTTCACAACAGCAGACATTGTGCCACTGCACTCATAAAATAACAAGAATAAAACACGCAGCAAAATGTAGTCTACACAAACGGGTGGACTCTTCAGAAATGAAGACCGAGAGCTTTTTGAGATGTGTTGGACTTGTGCGGTTCGCCTCGCCCGGGCACCGTTTACCACCCAGTTTTTGGCCAGATAAAGGGGACCAATACTTTCTAAGAAACTAGAAGTCACAGTTGCACATTCAATCGCACGCTCACACTTTTGAACAGAAGAAATAAAAAATAAAAGCATTTGTTTAGTAATCCTGTCGTACAGTCTGTATGAGCTAAGAGGACCAGCCTAAAGATACACACTTGCTGCAAACAGGCGGCACATCTGAATCCAGGGATACAAAGCATTACTAAGCACTGGTCCGCCCCCGCCCCCCAAAAAACTACCCCGCCCCCCCCACGAAAAAGAGGCATTAACTTTCACTGCACAACAAGCAAAAAAAAATCCCAAGCTTTTTTTTTTTTTTAAGTAGGTTGTCACCGTTTCCTCACTTTGTGCCTCTCAAAAAGAGATCGTCATGATAACAATTTTTAAAAAGTCACACTTCAGCTATCTAGTACACGTTTCATATGTAGTGTAGTGCTACCACGTCAGTGTGTATCGTTACAGCAGGGGGAGGGGGAAGGAGTGGGGGAGGGAAGAAGTTCTCCAAAGTCTTCGACTGTAATCCATAATACTGAGCTGAATGAGAGAGGTACCCTCACTCTTGAAAGCCCCAAATTGCAGAAAATTCATCATTTCAAGCGGCACAAACAAAACTCCATGAATGAGGCGTAATCGCCGAGTGAAAACCAATAAAAACATCCCTGCCTTCATGTTTTTAAAATACAAAATGTCCGTGTAGCAAGAGGTCCTTTTTCCAACGTTTTTGTCGTGTTCGCTGGTAAAATCGAGTAGGGGATGACTGTCTTTTTTTTTTTGGTCATTTGGGTTTCTTAAATATTTGAGAATGGGGTAAGCATGCAAGCCTCGTAAATGGGGGGGCGGGGGCGGGCAGGGCAGCGGGCTGACGGAGGAGTCGGCCGGGGGAAACAAAGGAGCCTTCAGGCCAGGGCGGGGAAGGCCTCGGGGTCGTCCACGTTGGGGACCGACACGCCACTTGCCTGGCAGGAAGAAAACAAGGCATGAGCTTGGAGGTCATTTCAAAAACAACATGAACTGTAGAGGAAAAGGCATTTGTGGAAGAGCCCCATTGTCAGCAAGCGCTGGGTGTGCTCCCCCCTCCCCTCCCCTGGCCTCCCCCTGCCAGCTCCGCAGCAGCTTTTCCACATGGGTGCTTCTCGGCGCCGTAGCGAGCACATTTTCACCTTTGTTACCTTTTCAGAGCGGCTTGGGCCGCCCCGCACCGGCCTGCCGCCTCCCCCACCGCGGGCCCCCCTTCCCCCGCGAGGGCCCCCGCGCCCACGGCCGGGGCGGCCCAGGTCTCCAAAGTTGATCTCCAGCTGAGAGGTGATGTCGTTGGCCGGCTTGCGGAAGTGGTGCTCGGTGGATTCGTCCGCAGTGCCCTGTGCGGAGAGGAGCTCAAGTTCACGTGCCTTTCATTTGATTTTACAGCCAATGTGAAGTCACGGGCACCTTTTGGTAAAGGCTTTGTGCGTCGACTTCTGTTTCCGGGGCATCAATCAAAGTTCCGACAGGCCTCTGAAAATTCAAAGAGAGGAAATGTCATCGTGGAGTTTTCCTATAACCTTTGAGCAAGACAGAGCGGAGGGGTTTTGTCAGGTCACACGTGTCATCAAAGTGTGACAACAAAAAGAGGGGAGGGGGTGAAAACATGATTGACACCAAACTTTTGACGCCTTTTCTGTACAGTTTCAGCGAAATCATACGTGGAGGACTTTGAAAAACCGTTGGGAATATGTACACTTAAATCTCATCTCTACTCACATCTTCACTTTTGGACTTGTGCAGCACGTATCCTTTCTTCCACTGGCTGTCGGTACCCTCGTTGGCCTTGCGGATGTTGAACTCCACCTTGGTGCGCTCCTTGTCCTGCATGGCCTTCCACTCGTCCAGCGTCATCTCTCGGGGACCTTCCGGTTTTACGTCTTCCGCCTCGTTCTCCCTGCCGAGCCGGTCGGTCGGTGCGACAAGTGGGAAGACGTCAAAACGGACACGGCTCTTAGTTAGGAACATGGTCGAGGAAAAGGTCAAGAACAATGTGGAAAACATGGCCGGGAACCGATAGGAAGCGAGCACTCACTTATTCTCCGAGCCGGCGGGCGCCTGCTCCTCACCCTCTGTGGTGGTCTCGGCAGCGGGGGCGGGGCTCGGTTCGGCCTCGCTGAAAGACATGAGCATCCAGTTTGTCTTGCCCGACCTTCGTCGAACCGATTCCCAGATTTGACAGGTAAAACCAAAATTGAATTGTCACACAAGTCTAACTAGGAGTAGACCTTATTCCAAGGTATTGAATAGTCACAGAGGCTGGCGATACCAGTCAGCGATACTCATCACTCTGGCTCTCTCTTGTAGCTATCAGGAAATAAATGTCTTTCATGGCTATATGTACATTTTAGAATATAGAAAAAATATATAGAATATTTTTTCTTGGTGAGCTGTGCTCGTGTGTGTGAGATTTTTCACCTGACTTGCTCCTTCACATTCCCCCAGTTGTGTGAGCCACTGCCACTGCGCTTCTCACTTTTCTGATTCCTGAGGCAAGACAAATAACACTCAGTGTGTGCGTGTGTGTGTGTTACGTTTCCGGGGTTTAAAACAGAGTTCCTACGGTTGAAACATAATTGGAATTTTGGAATTAAAAATGGAATTTATTATACTCATTTGCGTCTCTCAAGGGGAAATTCAACAATCAAGACTCACAATTTGTCAGCGCCGCTGTGTCTGTCAAAGTCTCGTTTCCCGCGAGAGTCGAAAGCGTCCCCTCTGCCCATGCCCCGCCCTCGGCCTCCGCGGCCACCTCGGCCGCCCCCGCGCCCTCTCGGTGGTCGGTCTCCGGAGGGCCTGAAGACAAGCAACAAAAGAAGCTCGAGCATGCTCTCGCAATCGTACACGATCGGTCCACGTGGGGCTTCCGTGGCGCTACTCACTTCTCCGCAGGGAAGTCGGCGCCGTCTCCCTCGGCTGGTTTCTCAAAACGTCGCTCTCGAGGGGGTCTGCGGTCTGGCCGTTTGTCTCCGGGTCGCCCTTCACCTTGGCCCCCCTGATGCTGCGAGCCCTGGTGACCCTGCTGCTGTTCTGGTCGTCGGCCCACTCGCCTCATGCCTGTGAAACGCACAAGCTTTGATGACATCCTTCATTTCTGTGATGTTGGTTAAAAGTCACATATGTGTTTTAGTGGATCGTAACTTCAAACAGTTTCTTGGTGCCTTGATAACACAGTCTTTTCACATCCTTTCTGACAGTTGTCTTATTTATAAAAGATCTAAATCTCAAATACATTCGATGCACCGCCACTATTATAAAAACACGGCATTTTTGTTAAGTTCACCTTTGTGTGTATCGCAAGATCACACGTCTAATCACAAAAGCAATTCGTCCATTCGGCAAACGTTAATAAACGTGCATCCTCTTCGGTGTTTATGTCGAGACGCGCGCCGAGCATCATCGGGAGCAGCGCGCACATTCCAACAGGATGCGTCCACCACAGCGGACTTGCACGCACGAATATAACCCGAAAGTCATCTCCATGTGTCCCCGGACAACAATCAAGCAGGCAGGCGGGCTCCGTGTTGACCTCCCGCCGAGTGACGCTGTCCAGCAGCAGCTAGCGTGCTAGAGGACAGTTGAGCATCACACCCAAACAAACACGGAGAGGTGTTTGTTTACCTTCTTTTTTCAGCGGCACCGGCGGTTGGGGCTCGTCCTTCTTATCCGCGAGCGTGTTCTTCCTATCCTTCTGTGACTCCTTCTTGGGTGGCTTGGCGGCTTGAGCGGCGCTCTTAGCGGAGGCAGCGGCGGCCGCCTCCTTCTTCTTGTTCTCGGCAGCTTTCAGGATCTCCGACGGGTCTGACTCGTCGTCGGGTAGCTGATCGAAACGGTTGGTTACGACGCAGCCGAAGCCTTCCTGCAGGTGCCCGGGCATGATGGCGCCCCTTCAGCTGGATTTACCGCCGATTGGAAGAGGCTTGATGCGAGCGAGTCGCTGGATGCTGCTGACACAAGATGGCTGGGAAAGCGGCCCCTTCTCTTCCGGTGCGAGACAACATCCGGGACACAGGGGGGGGGGCGTACGCTCAGATGCGCGCGCACACACGCCTGCTGTTTTTATTGACGTCACGTTGTGACGTACCATGTCCTCAGAGAGTAATTTCGGTTTTAATTTCCCACGAGGAGTCACATGCACGGAGCGCAACCAGTCACGTCATTAGAAAACAGCATTGCCCTAACATGGGCAAATATATTCAGGATTTGTCTTTTCTTTCCTGAGCTCTCTTGCGTATGATATTAGAATGCACCTTCAAAAGTTGGCTTTGATTTTTTTACTTACCACTAGAGGGAGCCCATGTACCACAATATTATATACTCAATAAAATAATACTCTAGGATCAAGTCAGTTTATTGAGTCATAATTTAACCAGAGAATTAAAAAATCCAACCTAATTTTCACATTATTACGCCTTTAATTTGAATATAGGACAATATTATCCAAATGTAAGGAGTAAAGTGTTTTCCTTGTCAGCAAGTGAGTCTTCTCCTGATGTCTTTCTCCAATTCAAGTAGTTTTTCATAAAGCGCCTTGCACATACTGTCATCAATGTCCATCTGATAGAACACAAACAATATTTTGGGCACGGTGCCCAAATGTCAAGTGCTCTACTTGTGTGATGGAATTCTTCTGCGAGATACCTACTTGCCGTGGCTCCGTGTAGTTTGCACCAAGTCCTGATGTTAAGCTGTGATATTTTGCTCGTGGATCCAGAGCCTCTGGCGCTTGAAGGAACAGCCAATGCTGTGGAAGTCCCATTTCGAGTTACACTGAAGTATGTTATTACTTATTAACCCTTTTGATGGGATATTTGACTTTGTGACATACCAGTGACCCCGCTCCGTTGTATGGCGTGAGAGTAAAAGTATTGGTGAAGATCCTGATCTGCTCAATAAAGAAAACAGCAGGTGACACTTCAGAAAAAGCAAGAAAGAACAGCAAACATCACATAGCACTCACCAGCCACATGAATGGCATGATTAAAGTCCAGAAGAAGGAGGGCAGGATACCATAAGTGAGATTGGTCATCACCAGTCCAGGACATATTACGGAGGAGAAAAGCCCCTGGTGGAAATGAAGAACAAATTATTTATACACACAGCTATTTGCATTTTGCGGTCAGAAATTTAAAAGCAAAAAAAAGAATTAAAAACTAGCTACAAGTGAAGTGTTTGGGGTGATGTTCTCATGCAATAAACAAACCTGACTGTTCTTGTGTCTGTTCAGGGCCACACTGAGCATGTCAGAGGCATATTTGGACGAGCTGTAGGGCTCCGTCCCATTTTTGTGCTGGATGTCCTCAATGCTGAAGGCAGTGCGACGGGCGTTACTCGAAGAGGTCCACACCACATGTGACGTGTGACCCGCCTCGCACAATAGAGGTTCCAGCTCTCTGACCTTGCACAAGAACAGGACTGTCAAAGTGCTATGAAGCGTATTAACAAAATATCTGATTGTTTGCTTGGGTCGGTACCAGGAGGAAATGACCAAATAGATTTGTGGCAAAAACCTCCTGGAGACCGTCAGGGTTGAGGCGGTCCTGCTGTGTTAAGAGACCCTCTGCTGTCGCAAACATGTTGATGGCGTTACTGTCGAGGGGAGAAAACACCAGACATCAGTGTCGGACTATCAATAGTGGATCTTTGGTGTCCACAGATGAGATTTGAAATAGATTGGACTTTTACCTTGAGAACAAACCTTTGAAAAAAGCTTTTACATCCACTTGTGGATTGGGCATTATTCCTGCATTTAGATACATAAAGTCAATTCTTTTGTACCTGCGGAAAAAACAATATTCATCTTAAATTAATCCATCGAGCGTGTCAAACCAGGTCTAGTATGAGTCACGATTGCAATGTATCTGACCTGGATTTGAGTTCTCCGGCGGCAGCGAGCACCGACTGCACAGAACCCACATCCAGCTGCAGTAAATCCACTTGGGCCTTGGTGTGAGACCCCAAGAGGGCAGAGCGGGCAGCCTCGGCCCGGTTCATGTTTCTGCACGCCAGACACAAGCGGAGCTGGATGTGCTCGCTCAGAAGCCTTTCACATAAAGCAAGACCGATACCACTACAACAAGAAAACAAATGGCAAAGATACTGTTAATGACAGTGCTTTTGGTACCAGGGCCTGAGGACAGTGCTCATTCATTTCATGGAATAAAGTTTAGAATTTAGGTTATATGTAACCAACCACTCATTCAATTTGATTAGATTCCAAAATCAATTACTGAGGTTTGTGTTATCTAACGTGGGTTGTGATCGTGATGATTTATGATGACGGTGCTACTTACGATATGAAAATCACGTGTAGCTTACCTGTTCGCGCCGGTTACAATGACAACTTTCTCCATGTCTGGCTAGTAGTTGTTCCCGTAGGACTGACAACAGTTTACTAATGAATAAGCCAGACAGAACCCGTTCATGGGCGGTCCAATTCCCATGGTGCCATGGTTCGATTCCGGTGTAAACAAACGAGCCAATCCACGTGCACTAGGCGATAATGTGGTACGAAGGCTAGCCAATCAGCTTAGAACTACGGCGAGCGACGAGAGCCAAAACAAAAAGTATTGCGCAATAAACGATTTAAATATAAAGCGTGTATTCTGTATTACCGTTAGTGGCCATTAAAAATTTAAATCCCATAAATTTTCTGTATTCAATACCTTGCCAAAAATAATTAAAGACAATGCATTTTCTGACAATCCGTTTATTTAAAAGACTATTCCTATCTAATATGATTAACTAAAAGAGCTATTTTATAGGCGTTCAGTCGATCAAGCAGGTCAGAATGTCGCTTTATTATGAGAAAAATATTCTATACAGTAACAAATACTAAAATTAGTAAAAGATTATACAGAATATGATTCATGAAAATACATTATAAAAGATTGGCAAATACTTTCAACCCCCATCATAATAACACTAACCTATAAAGACACCAAAGTACAAAATAATAAATACATTGAGTAATTTAATATGAGAACAGTATATAGAAAGGTATATTCAGTTGCCCATTTATGAAATACACAGTCCCATGGTCACAAGCAAGCTCAAAACAACTGGTTAACATTTGATTGTCACTCAACATTTGCAGACATCTTTTACGCCAAGTGCTCCACCAACTGATTGTGTATGTCCTGAAAGCTCGGCCTCTGTTTGGCATTTCTCCTCCAGCAACTCAACATCAGGTCATGATACAGGCCGTCGGGACAACAAGGTGGCTGTGGCAGATAGACCTGGACAAAAAAGATATTGTCACTTTCAAAAAACAAAACAAATTTCCTGGAGTAACCAACTTGGCTGCATCTAAGTCCAAAAATGAAGATTGTATAAGGTGGCCAAAGGTGTGCCGCTCACCTGTTTGCCATGATCCCTGAAGAACTCGCCCGTGTTCTCAATCACCTGCTCATCAGAGAGGTGTGCGTAAGGCTGTTTCTTGCAAAGAGTCAAGATTTCCCACAAAGTCACCCCGAAAGCCCACACGTCGCTAGCCATGGTGAATTTGCCCTGAAATCACATCAGAAATTATTTTTTAAAAATCTGGAGTTGGACTGCGTGATTCATTCGGATCGGTCCTTCAGAGGACTCACCAGCAGAATGCTCTCCCAAGACATCCAGCGGATTGGCAGTACAGCTCGGCCCTGGATCCGGTAGTAGTCCCCGCGGTAGAGGTTGCGACTCATGCCGAAATCGGCAATCTTGATGGTGTAGTTCTTCCCCACCAAACAGTTTCGTGTGGCCAGGTCACGATGGACAAAGTTGAGAGAGTTCAAGTACTTCATACCGGAGGCTATCTGCACGGCCATGTCTATCAGTTTGCTGTAGCTAAAGGGCAAAGGTCAGCAAGACGATAGCGGTGACAGACGCGCACCCGAAGGCGCATTCAATGTGATTATTGAATCTACCTGACCGTCCTCTCGTCTGCTTTCTCCTCCCGTCCTTCCTCTTTTAGTCGGAGGAACTGGTTGAGGTCTCCGTTCTCCATGTACTCGGTGATCATACAAAGAGGCTCGGTGTCCACGCATACGGCCAGCAGGCGGACAATGTTGGGGTCCATCAGGCGGGACATGATTCGGATCTCCTCCAGGAAATCGTTCCTTAGGTGTGCCACGGAAAAATGTTCACGCAGTAATCACAAAGTACAAAATTTTAAGTCATTTTTCTGATGCTTGTAATTTGAAACATCCATTTTGATTTTTGCGCTCAAGTGAAAATAGAAGCAGCTAGCGAGTTACCTCGCGTTCCTGTTGGCATCTTCTCGCAGTGTTTTAACAGCGACGAGTAGGGGTGCTTGGTTCGACCCTTCTCCGGAGGACTCGCCGTCTAAAAAAGCCCGCATGCCTTCTGCTTCGCACAAGTGCACCTACAAAAAACATTTGGAACGTTCTGCTTCGCACAAGTGCACCTAAAAAAATGTGGAACATCATTTTGACACATCCAAACCTCAAAGTTAAATGCACGCACCTCTCCAAACTGCCCCTCTCCCAGTTTCTCTTTGAATGTGAGCTTGTCTCGGGGGAACTCTCTCACGGACCCCGCCGCGTCCCCGCCACCGCCGGCGAGATGGAGGCTGACAGCCGTGATGGAGCGGCTGTTGCTGCCGGACCCTTGCAGACTGATAATGTCCGCCTCTGCGTAGTGGGGGGCGCCGTCCGTAGCACCGGCCGCAGCGAGAACCCCGTAGGAGCTGCTCGGTCCTGACGCTTGTAAGGAATCAATGCAACCTGGATTGATTGCAAATTGGATCGATATGGCAATGGACGCTCATTTCATTCGTCTGCCATATGTGAGCTCACCCAGGTGCTCGGCGAAATGCGCAAACTCGGGCAATCTCCGGATGAGGCGGGAAGGCTCCTGGTAGTCGGAGCAAAGGGGGAAGATCCTCTCATAGGTGGAGTTGGAGGTGGAGACAGAAGAGGACATAGATGAGTGCTGGAAGGAAAAGGCCTGCGTCTGAACCGCAAGACGTGCTGTGAGTTCCTCATCGAGGATTCGCCGCGATGCCTGTAAAACAAACTTTGAGTTATCGGCAACGCAGACGCGGGAAAACCATCACACTCAAATGACCTTGGCGCACCTTCTCGAGCATGTTTTTCCACACCTGCCGCCACAAGATGATAACAATGATGGTCAAAAGTATCGCGATAATGGCCACCAAGCAGCCAATCAGGATCCTCGTATTGCTGTCATCCACTTTGTGAGTCGGGTCGTCCCCTAAACAAGATGGAGAGTAACTAAAAGGGTCCCATTTAATTGTCTTATGTGCTACCAACAGGGGGCGGTGTCTCCTTACAAAATGACCTAACGCGTTTCGGATTCTTTATGCAATTAGCTGCCCTTGTGGACTGAATGGAGAGGAGCATGCTTAGCATCCGCTGGATTCAAGCAATGATGGAACACAGATTAGCGCTTTTGCTGTGTTTTGTTAACATCAAATTCTGCTACTGTCTTTTACAAGTCAGTGAGTGAAATGAGCAAAGCTAACCCGGTAATGTGTTAGTTGGATGCCCGTGCTTCCTGGGAGTCAAAGATGTGTTGTACACCGCTGAGCCTGTCAGGGGAGAAGATGAAGATGGAGGCGACAGCAGCACCAGCAGCAAAAAAAAAAAAAAAGGATATGTTGTTGCACCTGACTGGAAGGCCACTTCGCTGAGCAGCATCCAGAGGTCACTGAAGTGAAAACGGCATTTGATGGCCACGGCGGTCCGGTCCCCGAGGGGCACGGTGACAAAACGGGCACTTTGGCTCACGTAGTCGACGGGAGGCCTGAAGGTCATCGGCTCAGACTCCCAGTCGGAGCCCGAGCGGAAATAACAGGTGGCCTGTCTGAACATCCGGACCCCTCGGCTGAACATGTTATTACAGTGAACCTGCGGACGATAACTTTTTGTTTCCAGAACTGTTTTTGTTTCTTTCATTTCTACACTTTGTCTCGTCACCTTGACGGAAGTGAAGTTTCGGATGCGGTCGAACTGAAAAGTCATTTCCACGTAACCTTTGGGCGAGCTCCTGTTGCTCCAGCCCACGTAGTCGTACCCCGGCCACATGCCGTGGATATGACTATGGAGAAAATCGTCTAGACCCCAAGTTCCGTCCGTCAGCTGGCCCAGACCCTTGCTCATTCTAGAAGCGACAATGGAAAAATGGTTGGAATGAGCTCCACGTTACGTGCGTAGAACGTCCTCACTTTTCCGTCGCTGTTCCATCATACGCCGAGTCATTGAAGTAGACGTCCAGGCCTCGATAAAGCATTTGGTGGCCTTCTGGGATGGTGTAAGACATCAGACCATCTAAAAGCAAAACCGTAGTAAAAATCTAAAGGTCAAAGGTGACCGATTGAGTTTCAACTTTGGACCAACCGAGCCATTCGCAACCGTAGAGCTCAACTCTCATGCACGCTATCAAAGAGTGGTCGGTCACTGGCATGAAGCGCACGTATCGAGCGATGACGGGAGGTTCCAGATCCTTCAGCACCACATCGTATGCGTTCCTGTTTCCCTCAATGACCTAGTGGAGGAAAGTAGAGGAAGATTTCAACGCAGCAAAGACCGAGTGCTGCCCTCTTGTGGTGGATGAGGGTATTGACTTTCTGTACACCTGAGGCGCTGGCTCACCTGTCGCCCCTTCCGATCACTCCATCCCAGCCAATCAATGCCATCACGACTGTATTTGATCCTGTATCGCTGGGCAAATTCATTCCCCATGCCGTCAGCGTGGCGACCTTGCGTGCCCACCAGCGTGACGAAATGTAGCGAGCGGAGGTCCACCTGGAGGTATTCTTTAAGGCCGTCAGATTCGGCTAAAACGTCAGGACACCAGGCTCCGTCGCCGTCCCCATTGTCCAAATCAAGCCTGCAAAACGATCCGTTTGGATGCTGACATTTAGAAGGGCCAAATAAGAAAAGGAAAGTTACAAGAAATAAGAACATGCCTCCCAAATTTTGCAGCAGTTGACTCAGACCATTGACTGGAAGCGGAGATGTCTTCATCCTGAATCTGCCCACCAGTCATACCCAGAGGATAGCGACACATTTCTACAAAGACACGACACAAGGCATCCTTCATACGTGTGTGTGTGTGCGTGTTTTGCCAGTCTCCTTCCTGCAGCTCGGCCTCCACAGCCAAACAGAGGCGTAACTGTGTGGAGCGCCAGTCTCGGAGCAGTCTCGCTCTTCCACTTTGCTTCCTTTTTTTTTTTGCAAACTTCCACCACATCCACGTGAGACACGTTTGACTTGCTAATGTCAGCTTTTCTCCTTCGTGCTAATTCCAACGATGCAAAAGTCACATCCACCACGGCTCTCGCTATTACAGGCTCCCGTCGACGGAGTTGTGTTCCTAATAAAATGTCCGTTACATCGAAATCCGCCTTAGGCTATGAAAATGTTCAAAGTGTGCAGTGTGTGTAGCTGTGTGCGCTGCCCACGACTACGCCTAAAAACCACTCGTGAAAGGTCCGCCTGTTCACACCATATTTGCTGTCTTACTTTGGGTAAACCACACACACACACACACACACACACACACACACACACACACACACACACACACACACACACGCACACACACGCACATGGGTCTGCACTCGAAGCCCACCCACCCGATGTCACTTTCCTTCTCCATCTCTATATGCGAAGGTTAGTTTAAGACCACACGTGTCACATAAGAAAGCGAGCTGGTCTATGACCTTGTGTAACATGCCAATGTGCTGAAGATACAAACTCCAAAGATACATTTGAGAAACAAGATGGATATCTACCTGGGTTAACTTGACAGCGTACGGCGGCAGCCAGCAGGACAAAGACGACACGGCGCGCAGCCTCTTTCCGCGCCATGATGTTTGCGGGCCTGCAAATTTGCGGGAGGGAGAAAATGCCTGCAATGACATTACAGTCCTGTTCGTTCTCGTGGGATGCAATGCTCAGTACTTGAAGCGATGAATGCCTTGAACGTGCAGAAAAGCGTCTTTAGAGAGAGGCAAGGCCAGGATTATTTTTTTTTTTTTTGGTTGCGCACATTTCATACACGAGGCACAAACACCTTCAAGCAAAGACTACAAAGGTAGCTTATTGGAATTACTGAGAAAAGAAATGCTGACAACCTTTAAACACATTTACAAAAGATTTAAAGACATTGAAAAGCAAAAGGAAAGAAATAACAAATCACTTTCCGAAAGGTTACGAGCTGCAAAAAAAGGATCAGACTTACTTGAGTTTGCGACTAGGAAGCCATCAGTCTCGGCAAACGATCTTCATCTTCAACTCGCTGGACTCTTCTGGACTTTATGGGAGTGGAAAGAAGAGGGGGGGGGGGGTGGAGGCTGGTGGAAAGAAAGTGAGAAAATAACACACTTTGGGTTTTGGAGGGGGAGGCTAGCCAACCTCCCACAATTCCACCTGATGCTTGAATTTTTCTCTGCAGAGGCAGAGAACACTGTCTGCCGCTCTTCGTCAGGCGCATCTTATTTAATAACTTCTTCGGAACAATCTGGAGACTGAAATGAGGAGAGTATGAAAGAAAGTCACTTCGTTGACTGACTCGCTTCAGGCTATACATGTCATATTTCCAATATTTCCATTTAAGTCCATTTAATACAGGATTACGTACTCCATCGTTTAGCAAAAAAAGTCGGGGTATTAAAAGATTTCCTCTTTGAAGCGTTAAATGGAGCACTTTGTGTAAATCCATCTCCAGTTGGGCTGGATGTTTTTAAGAAGTTTCACTTGAAAAGCAAAGTGTTCCTCCCTCCCTCTAATGTCGTAAGCGCGATTCGATTCGGGCTTATCCAGCTGCTCAACCGAAACGGAGGAAGGAGCCATGAACCAACCACTTAACTCATATGGACGGCCAAAGAGTAACATCACGGGCGGGAGGAGGCAAGTGGGCTTGTTGGAACATGAAATGAAAGTCATCTTCGTCAACCCCAGGGGGTCCGCCCACCATCATTATCGCGTGTCAAGGAACTACCCGGGGTGGCGTTATTGAACCAACGAAGGGGGCGAGTTAGCGGGCGCTATTTTCTTTCCTTTAGCGGCTTCTACATACGGGGACATACGACCACACGGAAGACGAGCGAACACGTGAAAAAAAGATGTTTAATTTCACAAGGCGATACATCTACGGTGTTTTTGTAAGTGCACTTTCATTTTGGAGTGCCCTTGACTGAAGTTGGTGTGAGAAATGGCAATGAAGGACACATTTGGGGACGGCACGTCCACCATTTAGTCATTGAAAGGCGGCTTGCAATCACGTGTGCCAAAATTGGGCTGATACTTGGCCGGAGGTATTGAAAGGCACAGATTTGTTTTATTCGCCTCTCTAAAAGTGGGGCGACTGCAATATGGTGTCAATACATAATGCTTAACACGAGAGCTGTAAATAAACACAAAGTGCGATGCTGCATACAGTAGCATTAAAAGACAAACAATGAGGAGGGGGGTGAGAGGGGGGGGTGCCCAGTTTTGCATGCCAAAAGATGTCAGTCGGCAGTTTATAAGAGACAAAGATGGTCATATCCTTGCTGGATGCGTCACGCGTATTATTCCCGCAGTATGGTTGGTATGGCAACAAGCATGGAGCGCTGTGTTGTGGCAAGGCAGGGAAGCCAACCTGTTCACAAATCATGAAGATTACACACACACACACACACACACACTTTGCAAGGCATGCTGATGCCGGACTTTTCACTTTTCGTGGAGGTGATGCACAAGCTTTGTTGCCACGATCTCTCTCGATCTTTTCAATGATCAAATAAAATCTTGCTGCATCCAATCAGAAACCTCCATTCCGCCGGGCCTCAATTAATCACTCGCTGGCTTCCCTTCAAAAAGAAATTAATCAGACCGATGGAGCCGTGCACGAGAAAGCAGCAATTACCTGCACTATGATGACCATCAAAATCGAAAAATGCCAATTGGAATCGAAAAAGCCCAAATAGAAAGCCCAGCCAAGATGATATTCAAAACAACACAACACAACTTAAAGCAGCAGCTGTAAGAAAACGCTTCACACGTAGCCACAACCACAATGACGGTAAAAATGGAAACACGATAAAAGAACAGTAACAGTCGCAAGTCGGTCGAAAGCCAAAGAAGAAAAATGAGGAATTACAGTACCGATAAAGGAGTGTGCATGGACACGCCTCCTCTTTTACAGCACGTGTAAGTGTTGACGTGCCCACACCGATGTTGGTTGTATTGAAGTGGCAACAAAGAAAAGCCTTTCATATTTTTTTTTAGCAAGTATGCCGAGTGTAAACTAGAAGCGTAACATTCGGGTTTTTTTTTTGCATTTGCATCTGCAGAGGTTTGGACAGTTTTAATTTTTGCTACTGATACGACATTTAGGATTCAACATGCATGCGATTTCAAGCCCGCTTTGCCAAAACATTCGGAATTTTCCACCGTATGGAAGTCACGAAAAGCACGACAAAGTCAGAACTTGACGTTCCTGTCAAAAAGCAACGAGTGCTAAGCGGCCCGACTGACTGCTTTGAAAAATGTGCGACCATCTTGAATGCGCTGTCGGTGCCTCTACCTCTACACGGCCATCTCGTCCCCTAAGCAGTCCGCCAAAGTCTCCGTATTCAACACGTGGACGAGTCGAGCGGCGCCGTCCGACCCGGCTCCCTCGCCGTGGCCCCAGCTGTCTCGGTCGTCGCTCTCATCCGTGTTGGACTCGTACTCTGATCCGATTCCCGATTCTCGAAAGCAGAGCAGCTCCAGAGCACCCAGCACCTGCTCGCCCATGGGCGAAGTGTCAGGCGGATCTCCGTCGCTGGGCGTCTCGCCCGCCCCGTCGTTTTGTTCCCGGCCGTCCGAGGAGAACCGAAAGCACTCCAGACGTACGGCGTCGGCGCCGAGGCCGCTCTCTGGTGTCCCCGCGCTTGACGAGCCGGACCCCGGGATGAAGGAGAACCAGGCCCCGTCGCTGATCTGGTGCTGGGAGACGGAGGCTACCATGGGGCCCGTGGATCCAGACGGCGTGAGTGCTTCACTGGGCATGCTGGGGGGTCGTGCACGGAAAGTGATCTCCAGAAGACTGTCCTGGGAGCCCACTAAGGACACATATGCTGAAGTTGGACAAATTGGACTCCACATGCACAGCAGACCACCTGTGCACCACTCACCAGATGACAAATGTGCGCCGGCTTTGAGCTCCAGCTCCTGGATCTGTTTGACCAACAGGGAAATGTGTTGCAGCAAGTCCGTGTTCTGCTGCAGCAGCCTCTGAACTCGGGTCTGGGCCTCGCTTCGAGCGCAAACCTCCACGGACAGCTGACCCCGCAGCACGTGCACCTGGGTGAATCCAGAACGTGCAGAACATTTTTTGTTTTGCTCTTTGTCAAGTGATCAAAAACTGAAGGTCTTAAGAACCTGAGCTGATGCCGCCTGCGCCTGCTGCTCCTGCTGCTGTAACTGCTTGTGCAGGAGTTGGAGTTGGTGCTCGGAAGCGCGGGGGGCCTCTGCGCCTTTGCCGGCCGGGGAGCTTAACAAAAGCGAGCCGTCGTCGGAGCTCTGCGACGGGGAGGACGGCAGTAAACCAACCGTGGTTAGACAAACTGATCCATCTGTTAGTCTGTCCATTCATCCATCCATCCATCCATCCATCCATCCATCCATCCATCCATCCATCCATCCAACCGAAGCTTATTTTGAGAATGCAGCCGGATCTCATCAGATTCTCCAGGCGTAGCAAATAAAAAGTCTGCTGCATGTAAATTGTCTGGAAGCATCCACAAATGTCACTTGGAAGGGGAAGGGGAGGGGTGGGGAAGGGAGCGCGCGAACATCCACCTGCTGTTCTGACGGAATAATAATGAGGGGCAGTAAAATGATGAAGTAGAATTTCCGTGGGCTACCTTGCCATTATTAGCGATGACCTTTTTGTTCCTCTCCAGGTCCGATGAAGTGTTGCACTCGATGCTCTCCTCTGTGGTGGCTTCAAGGTCGGTCTCCTCTGACAACGCAAACCTGTCGTGGGCTGCGGAGAAAAGAAAGTAGACGGCACATTTGGAGGCGTGTTTTTATTCCGAGCTCATCGACAGAGGTGCGAATGATTCAATCAATGACTCAAACAACTCGCTGGCGCTAAAGTGCCGCTGCGGCACTCCGAGCTAATGAGAACCATCATGTATTGGCTCAGCCCCCCCCCCCCCCATTCAGCAGGTGCAAGATGGAACTTGGTGTGACACATTTGTGACAATTGGAGAAATGGATCACCTGGCAGGTCATCGGGCTCCTTCTCCTCTACCTCCTCCTTGTCCCGGTCGTCCGTTTTATTCTGCAAGGTCAGCTGGTGACACACGTCAAACGCCTGGCCTACTGTCCGCACGATCCGCATGGCCTGAGACTGGAGGGAGACCACAACGTACTTACGTGCGTACGTGCGTACATGCGTTTGTGCGTTTACCTTCCTCTTGGACTTGAAGACATTGCAGCGGAAGCTGTTGCTTTCCCCGTCCCTCGCTATGTAACTGAAGATCTTGAGGTCTTGCGCGTCATGTGAGACGTAAAAAATCCTGCCGGCAAGGGGACAGTGTGTCAGCTTTGCTTTTCGTTCCATTACAACTAATTGAATGTAAGAAACAAAAATCAAAGTATAGGTCTGCACACCTGAAAATGGGATCCTGCGAGACCAAGATGGTACTCTCGTCCCACGACCAACCTTTTCGCTGTCAGAAGGTCAAAAAGCGAGACGCCGAGTTAGCCTTTGACACAATCGTGCCATGATGACACACTCACCTTCTTTTTCCTTAATATCACTTTGACAAAATCAGTGGAAACAACAATGTTGACCTTCTTTTTCTTGATGTTCTTCAGTTTGAATTCGTACTGTGAAAGCAAAAACAATTGCATTAGCATTTCAAGGTCACTCAAGCAAATCTTCATAAAGAGCGCACACGTCCACAGGAGCTCTCGATCCCTTTCCACACTGACGGATGGATGATAGATTGGAAAAGCGATCTCGGGACGCTTTCTGTTATCGTTTTCTCAGAGGACATATAAGATTGAGTAAAAAAAAACGCCGCTGCCACTTTCTGAAGAGTTCAAATTGAGAGCGCGTGAGATGTTTGACGCACTCGGTCAATTGAGGAGACGTCATATTTTGTTTGTCCTCCTGTTGACAAGTCTTTCACTCGTCCTTTTTATTTGTCCCCACCGACACATTAGACTGAAACCTATCTGTCTGGATTTCAAATGAAGCCTCTCGGTATTTATAGCGCGCTGGCAAGCGGCCATGACGTCAGCGCCGATGAATTAGCTAGCGCTCAATGGACTGGCCTCGCCGCTCGTTGATGTGTAACGTCCACTAAATTCAATAATGCATCTTGTCACACGCTCTTACTCGCCACTCATCCATCTCATCCCAGAGCGGGAATTTTTCTGACATTCCGAACAGTGACTGAGAGAAAGAAGTGTGTGTGTGTTGACGAGTAACGGGCTTATGCGATTTCCACGCCGTCTACATGCAAGCAATGCCAACTGTCGTGGCAAGATACAAAAGTGTCAGATGGAGGCGCAACGTTGAATGGAATCACAGCTCAATTGGAGCACATTCACCTGGCACCAAATAAGAAAACAAAAAGCAACTGTGTCTTCATATGGACGCAAAACGTGTCGGATTCATTCAAGCATTTTCTTTTCTTTGTCCATTGTCATTTTGGAAGACTCCAGGAAGATGAAATGGGAATATTTACACTTGGCAGGAATGGAATACGGCCATTATTGTATTTGTAATAAAGTCTTATCGACAGTTGGTGAGCATGAATCGAGAAATACGTTTGCGCGATTGCTATTTGCTCACTTGAGTCACGTTATTGCAATGCAGCATAAGTGAGGGCTTGGTTTTTCGGCTCTAAAATGTCTGATGAATACATGAATTCACACAGTCACATCATGGGTTGAGGAAAAAAAAATTGATAAGAGGAGAAGAAAACAAACAAGTGAAATACTCCAACATGTGGAAGAAGGATGGGCAGACAATATAGCTCAGACGAGCGTATCGAAGAAAAGAACGTTTCCTCCACATTTATGCCAATAAAGCATGGCTATCCCAGATGAGGATTAAGTCCTCGTTGCGTGTCACTGAGGATGTGGGCGACCTCTGTGTGACTCGATAAATTGGACGTTAGATTAGATCTCGGCCCTGACCAACAGATCGTAAATCCTTCCCTCGGGCGCGTCTCACTGCAGTGAGAAGTAATTGCGCCGCAGTCGCCGGCTAGCTGGCTGGCTTGCCTTGTTCCGAGTCTCGAGAGATGTTGATTTTTCAAATGGTCTGCCGTATAAACCTCAAGCATAAGGTCGCAATCTGAATATTATTTTACGACTCCTGACAAATTGGAGAATGTTTCGGCCACAGCTGGATGACGGCGGGGTTCTCTCATCACTGTGACGTTAAACTCAACCGCCAGGAAGCACACTCACATTCCATCGATTGTTTGGTTTGAACAATTGACGTGATTTGTGTCTTACTCTGATTCTTCTCATGGCGGCAACTATTTCCATGCGGCTGCCAGGCCGACCCACTTCCAAGCTGCCAATGTACTGTAAAAAGCCAAAGGAAATTTGTGTCAGAGGCAGAGAGCACCACTTGTTACGC